>NW_019174415.1:0-657500 GCF_002260705.1 Seriola dumerili
CTCTCCCCCCTCCTCCTCTCCCCTCCCCCCCACTCCCTCTCTACTCTCCTCTCTCTCTCTCTCTCTCTCTCTCCGTCCCCCTCCCTCCCTCCCCGTCCACTGTCAGCCTCAGCATCTTCCACACCAGAGCTAGACACTGGTTCGTTTCCAAGCGCTGATCCGAATACATCGCCGGATGTGTGTGTGTGTGGTTTGTCTGGGTGCTGGCTTCTTGAGAACGCTCAACATTCGTAGTGTGTGTGGCGAAGTTGTCCTATTACAGACGAAGATTGTTTGAGTTGATCTGCATGGAGAATGTGCTCGGTAGTTGAGCATCTTCCTGAGCATTCTTTTGTATGAAGGAGCATGTGTTTGATAGATGAGAGACAGTTGTAAGGCGATGCGTGGCGTGGGCAGGTTGTTGTTTGGTGATCGGTGAGTTTTCGGTTTAAGCGTATCGGTGCGTGCTGTCTGCCTCCCCCTCCCTCCCATTTTGGTTATTCTGTGAGGGCAAAAATGGATCGCAGCTGGGATGTCCACGCTCACCCGATGCAAACAGAGCGGTGAGGCCAAAGGATACCTCTTGTAATGACTTTTCTTTTTTTCCGTTCTTTTGTGCATGGGGATGCTGGATGCATCGTGTGTGTTGCAGTATGTTAAGTGTGTGTGTGTGTGTGTAAATCACGAGCATCTTCCTGGTGTGTGTGTGTTCGTGGACGCCGTGGATGGAAAAGCCCACTATCACAAGAATGAGCTTTTCTTTCTTAGCTTATTATGGCTGTTTAGAACGAAACTTTCTATTTAATATCAATAGATAGCAGAGTGGACTGGAAATCATAAGCTGAGCTCCTCTATCTGGTTGTTAGACCAACACTGTCTCCCTTGTCATCTTCTATTCATCCTCTCTTTACCTTTATCTTCTTACATGTTTGAACCCTTCAGATAAAAATCAACTGCCGCGATCCTTCCCATGTGATTTCTCATTCATCCGTTCTATTTCACCTCTTCCTCCTTTCATTCCTTGTTTTATAACCCCCTTCTCTATTATCCGTCCGCGAAAGACATACATCTATGTGTCTGTGTTATCTGATCTTTTCTTTCCTGCCCCTCCATCTTTACATCATATCCATCTTGCACAGATTGGATAATTACCGAGACAACGTGGAAACAAAGAGGAAAGAGCCCATGTGTCCAGTAAGAGAGAAGAAGAAAGTCCTCCGTAAGGCAGTGTGTTAACTGTTTCTTAAGACTGTCTGGGCCCTTTTACCCTTTATATACTACAGAATTCATGTCAAGTATAGATGCGAATGAAACATATCCAGATATAAATTCATAAAAGCAGAACCCTTTCCTGAATGTTACCAAAATACTGCTGAAAAGCAACATCCTCTTGGATTATTACTGAAGATAAAAGGCTAACTGAAGGCTAACTAAGTTGTTTTTTTCTTGTCTTCTATGCATTTGTTGTATGAAAGCCTGTGTGTGTGCACCTATCCAAATTATTAGCATCAACACTAAGATGGGCAAAGTCATGCTTGACGCTAACTGATGATGTCACAGTCAGGGTCCAATGTTGACGCTAAACAGCATTAAAGATTTACTGCCCGCTTTATTCATTTTATTCATGGGCCTGGAGACTTGCCCATCTACACAAACAGGTCTTACTGGTTCTAATAATAATGCAAATATTTGCTGTGCAGCACCACACCTTTACTACAAACACACACACACACACACACACACACACACACACACACACACACACACACAGTCATCTGAATTGAGCAAATTGAGAAATGCATTTCTATCACACAGTTCTTCTGAGAATAACCACTAAAACTTAAATGTTTGCTACTTCAGTGCCAGTGAAAATCCATCTTATTCTGTCTGACTATCTCTGATTAATACAGAATCCATCAACATTACTTCTGTTCCATCCTTTAAAGGATGGAGCAATATATTCCTCCGTCACATTTCTGTCTATGATCTTGGTTTAGATTAGTGATCAAGAGAAAATCTTTCCCAAAGCAAATAGGTGATGCGAAAGTGAGCTGTAATAACTTTGCCTGATAAACACAAGGATTTAAGTAAATCAACAAATAAAAAACTAACCAATCTGCTTTAAACCTAAACTGTTAGAAGTGAAAGTAATGAAATTACATTTGACTTGCCTTCATTAGTAGAAACTGGAAAGAAAAGTGTGTGAAATTACTTATAAACAGAATATTTTTGAATCTTCCATATTGGAGTAGGTTGTGAAAAATAACGTGTCTCAGATTTAGTAGGCTACAGCTGTTTTTTCAGTGTGTCATTTAAATTTAATTAGTTGATATAACATATTAACCCACATTTAATACACACTGCTGTGCATTTTCTGTATTTGGATAACGTCACATATCTGAAGCGGCTTTATTAGTATAGTACTTTTATTAACAAGGTTACAGAGTGCTTCACAAAAAGAAAACAATAAAACAATATTAATAATAAAATAAAATGATAGTAATGCAGGTGAGTGTCTTGGGTTCGACTAAATGGGCTTATTTAGTAATAAAATAATAAATGGGACAGAGATGTAGCACAATATACAGCAGCAACAACTTCTTTATTTTACTAACACATGTGTAACAAGTAGGATTCTGCCAACAACTGATGCGTTAAAGCATATTTTTGGGGACACACGACCTCAAATATTGAGACAACCTGTAAAAACAGGACAGTCTGTTACAGTAATACATACTAGTATGTCAGTTAAGAAAATTCAAAGTGTGGGATTATTTCAAGAAGCTAAAGTATGAACCCGAGGTGACATGCAAACTGTGCAGGTAAACATTCCAGGAAGTCACTCTTACAGTTTTTTGCCATTGCTACTGCTATTATTTATTAACCATAAGTGCAATAAAATCTGTCATTAACCTTTGTAATAGTAGTTCATTTTAGGTCAAGGATGGAGGAGATGTTATGTGGGATGATAAAGTTTATTGCTGCATTGAATTTATTTGGGTTTTATATGCTCTAGATAACTTTGAGTAAATACTTTCTGTTGTACTCCTGGACAAGTGATACAACATCTAACTGTTTATGACACACAGAGTAAGACCACTCAGTGAAATGAAAGCTAGACTGGAATTTTCCAGTTGTTTTTATGTCTGGTGTTGTTTTCAGATCAAAACATTTTTTCTCAGAGGACATTTACAGTAGGTTCCATCTTCTGAGTATACCAGTGTGTGGATTGTACTTTCCTGATAAACTAGCATTTTCAGCTTTTTTTTTTCTTTGTATATTTTAATAAGAGCTTTGCAAAGGATCAGTGTACAGTCACACAGAGTACAATTGCAGACCGATATCAAACAAAGAATGTACATGAACTTTATAGAGAGGAGAAAGAAGGAGGCAGGGTCAGGGTGTGTGTGTGTGTGTGTGTGTGTGTGTGTGTGAACAATTCTTGGTGGTCTCCTGAGTGTCTAACTGCCATGAAGAAGCAAGTGCGTGTTCCAGGACAAACTACTCCCCTAGTTTGTACTGGTCAGTACTAGATAAGGAGCATACATGTAGGAACAGATTTACATTCAGGGTTATACAAAGCCAGGTCATACGAAGTTCAAACCAGGTTATTAAACATGCAGAATGTGTTTTTATTACAACACCTTGGGAGTCAGATGTTTTTATGTAAATGGTCTTACATTTGTGACTTTTGATCAGAGGTATTTTCAAATGCAGTTGCTTATTTCCCTTATGATTTAAAAATGACATGTTTTCATTTACAGTTTGATTACAATTAGTTTGACTGCGGTCGATTTCTACCACACATACATGGGATTTCTGCTATGACTAGCACAGATGTAGCCTCCACTTTTCTCCTGTAGTAACAGACAATTGTGAAAATGGTTTCAAAAATATTTATAACTTATTTTTTCATATTTATTCATGTCAAAAACTCCTCCCAGATGAATATGGTGGTCGAATTTATAACTAGACTTGTACCCATTAGATCAACAAAAAGGGTTAGCCTACAAGATCTTGGATGGTGTCAAATTCAATTCAGTTCGCCCCTGCCACCTGACAACACTTCTGTGATAAGAGGCTGTGATAGGACAATGTAGAATGACAGCATTATGTGGGTGGAGCCCTTAATATTAAGTTTTGTCGCACTTCTGAAGACAAAGCAGAGCCTCACCCACTGCTGTTAGGTCACGCAAGGGTTTTTCATCAGGGTATGTACAGTACTTCTACACAATATGTTATATTTTCAATTATCGCAATGAAAAGCTCTATAGCATAGATCAAAAAACATAGATCAAAACTATTTGGCAGGTGTAAATGTGTAATGGTGTTTCTGAAAGAGCTTTTGTTTAGTATACCTACATCATTTTGGTTATTAAAAGGTTAACAATTAAATATACCATCTGAGAGTTGTAGGTTCATTATTCAGAGAACATGTAGTTTTGCTCAGTCATTGTTCCTGCTTGTCTGCTGCTTCAGGTAATACAGGCTCAAATGAAGAGAAACAGGAAGACGCAGTTTGAACTTAAATGTGAGATTTCTCCATTTTAATATATAAAATGGAGAAAGAAAATTGCAACAATGTTCAGCAAAATTCAACAAAACGTTTCTTGTTGTGGCAATAATTCATTATTTTGCTAATAACTATTTTTTATACTTATTTGCAAAAGTTTGGGCACCCCCAGGCAAATTCAATATATTCTTGATTTTTGAAGTGAAAAGTAAATACTGTACAACCACTGCAGAAATCAGACAAAAAATTAGTCTTACTTCAAATGTTAATGCTGTCACTTCTTATTTCATCACCTTAAAATTGCTCTTACTCAACAACTTGGTGTGTCTCTCAATGAACCGAGGATATGCTCATGTTTGTGTTTGCCTAAGGGGATGCATTTACTTCTTTTCACTTCAAAAATCAACAATATATTGAATTTGCCCAGATGTACCCAAACTTTTGTAAACAGTTTTTGTTTTGATTTGATAATGTGTGTGTCATTAGGAAATATCATCAAGGATGGGGAACGAACAGAGCACCCTGACAAAGCATGGGTATGAACTACAAAAAGAAACCAAAAATGCTGTTGTTGCCACAAAGAAAGATGACACATTTTTCATAAGAAGGATCATTTTAAGAAAGGTGAGTGTAAAGTTCCTGAGCAAACCTTACGTTGTCACCAAAAGATATTTCAAAGAACTGTTTTTAAAGACCACCTCCATTAAAACTCGGTGTTTAACCTTGTTAACGTGCTCATATGATATTTTTTATATGATACAAGACATACAGCACTGTACCAAACCAGAGTTTCATACATCAGCTCAGTCTATTTCTCTTCTCATCCAAGATGTGAGACGGAGAGCTGAACAGCCGCTCACTCTGTGCGCTGCTGGTGCACGGGGCACATAGGTACCTGTGTGCCATTTGTGCCAGTGCTGGAAGGTGATTATTTCTCCAATATCCAAGCGCAGTCTCATTTATGGGAACGCTGGCCACAGCAAAAAAAAACATCCAGTTGCTCTGATGCCCTCATCCTTTCTGGGAAAAGAACGGGATCTATTTCAATTTGATCAAATTGTTTGCTTATAGCCTCTAATAATGCAGCCTTTGTTGTTTTGACACCAAGGTCTGTGTCAGCCTCCTTGCTTAAAAGATGTTTCAGGGCTCTCACCGAGGTGATGACGTCTGCAGTCGTGACACTTGATTGCAAGAGCTAAAATGGAAAACTCCATTTAAAAACAACTTCCCCAGGGCAGCTCTATATTGGGCAGAGCCAATCCTTTAACTTTGGTACATGCAGGTATTTCTAGAGCCAGGAAATGACCAAATAGACACAAAAAATAAACTGAGTTAAAGAATATTGCATAAAGACTGTCTTGTTGTGGGACTTAAGGTCCCCAAAATGTACATGCAGGCATAGGAGAAGAAAAAAACACCCTATTTCAGATAGAGAAATCCTGGATTCAAATTAACTGGCTCACACTGAAGTGGGAGGAGCAGCACAGCATGAGTTGTGTTTCCTGGTGCTGCTGATAATGTGATGCAGTGCAAACTTGATACTCATTTTGGCATAAAATTGTGCTCCACTTACTCTGACCACTTCCTATGGCAAACACAATCATAAGCCAGTTTCCCCAGTTTTGGTCAGCATGGGGCACACACACACAGGCCTCTCCAAAATCACAAAACACCTTCCATGTATGTTGAGATACACTTCATTCACTTTGCTGCACATTTGATTTAATTTACTGCAAATGTATATGTGCATCAACATACGATTTATGACTTGCAATGCAATTAGAGCAGAGTGCGTCTAGCTCAGTCTTACAAATAGCATCCACACATTCATCCTCTTCCACATTGAGCTACACAGTCTCACTGATCACCAAAACTGCAAAAATGTGTTGATGTATTTGTACTGCTCTTTTGTTTTCATTTTCATGAAAGTGAAAGTGCCCATAATTGTTATATTTATTCAGTCATGTAGTTGGCAGAGAGAGGCAGCAGGTAAGAGTGCAAGAGAAGGGTTTTTGCTAAAGAATCTGGTTTGTTGACTATTAGCTAAGGCATAGCACTTTAATCTGTCTGCTGCAAGTCACTCTGCCAGGCCATCCTCATACAAGTTGTGTTTTTAACAGGTGTCCGCAAATGTTGTTCGAGTATTAACCGAAGAGATAGAAATCCTCAAGGCAACAAGTCATCCTCATATTTTGAGCTGCAAGAACTTCTTTAAAGGTAAGTTTACACAAATCTGCTTCAAGTTTTATTCTCCTCTGAATGAAGTATCAATGGTAATCTCTGCTTGTATACAAATATAATATGCACATAATTAAGTTGTGTAGTGGGATAGTAATGAAGTAATGGGACAAAAAATAATATTAAAACAAATTTATTAAAGAACAGGGAGCTGAAGTCCTGATATCACCTCAGCAATAGCTGCTGTTTTACTAACTGTAACTAAGGGTAATCTCTCATAGTCTATGTATGACTATGCATGTGCTGAGATAAATGAGTATCTGTTACAATGCCTGCTATTAGAAGATGAAATTTTAACAAGAACAATAAAGTGAAGCAATTCATGTTTTGTAAGTATACAAAAAAGAAATTAAAACTCCCAGAACATATGTGCATCATCATAACTTGGTTTCCAACTGATGTTCTGATGTAAAAAACATCGTCACGGATCATTCTCTCTGTCCTGCTGTTATTACAGCCATGTCTGAACTAGCCAAAACCACTCGAATTTGGAGATTTGTTTAGGGCTAATTGTGTTAAATGGGGTTCATCAAAGGCTGCTAAAAACAGATCTTTCTAAGATTTAATGAAATTTCATCAAAAAAAAAAAAGTTTTCCCTGTCAATAACCTGTACAACATACTGATGAGTTACGTTATGTTCCTGGATTTTTACTGACTTGTTTTATTACCAACATCAATTTCATTTTGGAGATTTTGACGTTTTCTTACTTTTGTAATAAAAGTAGTTTATTAAAGTAGTTTCTGCTCTCTATATATATCATATCAAAAGTTTAGTTTGATATGACAGAATATCTCAAAGGGATGTACATTAAAATAAAGCAATAATGAACATTAAAAAAACATAAATATGCACAAAATTACAGATTAATTATAAAATACTATAATCCAATTATTTATAATATTTAAATGTATATCAAAAGTGGGATAAAATACAATAATAGAGAATATGCACATAAAACTCCTGCACATTCATATCTGCATATAGATGAGAAAACATAAATTATAGAAATGTGTAACAGTATATGTAACAATGTACATACACTAAACACTGCTAAATGATGTCATGCATTAATTACCATATTTATAACATCATCGGGTCATATTCTGCCTAGTGTCAGCCAGTTTCAGCCCCTTATCTGTTTGCTTCTCTGCTACTCTCTGTGCTCATGTATTTAAATACAGGCAAATTCCCAATGAAGCTGTTCTCATTTATATATTTTTCTGTTTCTTTTGTCAGAAAATGGAACAAGTTTCAAATAGTGACTGTAACGTGGCCTATTAATTAAATGCCCATCGCACTACTGAACAGTGTCTCGCACATCGCAAATTTTCCTCATGTCGTGCAGGTTTTCCTCATGTCGTGCAGGTTTTCCTCATGTCGTGCAGGCCTAGTTGCAATAATAATCAGGAAATCTATTTTCTTAATTCTCAAGTACCGATAGCAGAACAGATAAGTCAGAGCTTATCAATACTCTGGTCCTTAAAAATTTAGCCCCTAGGGTCGTTCTATATCAGGTTCCGGTACCCATCCCTAATCACCATAAAGTTAAAGACAAGAGCTGTGCTGTGATTTCAGTTACATTTATTTGTAAAATAATCACTCAGAGAGAATGTTAGAAGCAACAGAATATTTTAGCTCATTTACGTCTACGTCAGTTGCTGTGCAGACTCATTGTGCTGCTCTGCCCTTTCTGTTTAGATACAGAGACAGGTGTGACTCTTAACTCGTGGGGCAGTACCGTAGACCGTATATAATGATGGACGTAGCCTCTGTGGCATCATCAATAGGGTTCTGAAGAGACCACCACCATCTCCCCTGTGCCTGACTGCGCCTAACTGCTGGCTAGTCCAAAAATGGCCAAAAAAGTGGGACATGTATGATGCCAATTTCTAGCAAGCATACGCTCACCCACCTATCACTTACAATGACACACCCTCAATTATGCAGAACCAAATAAAATCTTTATTTACCTTAAGAAAATTTAAATGGGTGAGTTCTAAAAAATGTTCAACCCCCCCTACAGTTGTCATGAAAGGGGGAAGTCGGCCATTGCGACCAAGAATGTTTTTTGTACCAGGTTGTAAACTTATTTCTGCTGTAAATTTGGGAGTCTACAGGGATTGACCTGCTTTTTGAGCCAGCCTCCAATACACTATACTGATTACTGAAATCTGAGTCCATCAGCAAGTCCAGTTGATGCTTTGACGACGCTTGTCCTGCAAGTTCTTCTAAAAGTAGATGCTTTCAAAACAAAAAAAAACAAGATATAAATAGTGTAAACAAATCAATTAAAACAAATTTCTAAAACTAAACTCATCGGTGAGCTCAAACAAACACAAAACCGCTAATATTGTGTACGTATTTGGGAAAAGTATCTTACACATTTATATAATGAAGATGTTTTGTTATAAATCACTAACAGATCTTTTCCTTTTTGCCATAAAGATGAACATGACAACATTTGCTATGTAGTGATGGACTACTGTCAGGGAGGAAACCTTGCTGCAAAAACCATGAGTGAGTCTCGACAAGAACCTGAGGTACAGTATATGTAAAACACATTTCAAATTTACATCAGTGAAATATACACTGTTCAAAAAAATTAAGGAATCACTTAATCATCACAGTATAACACCAAGTCAGTTCAACTTCAGGCATATCGTTCTGTCCATTTAAGAAGCATAAGTGATTGTAAATCAATTTCACCTGTTTTGGTGCAGATGAAAGTGACAACAGGTGAAAAGGAGAGGCAAAAGCAAGACAACCCCAGAAAAAGGAGTTGTTTTGAATGTGGTGGCCACAGCCAATTGCTCTCTCCTTATCCATCCTGACTGATTCTTCTCTAGTTTTGTGTTTTGATAGTGTCCTTGTCCCTACTGGTAGCATGAGGTGGTACCTGCAGCCCAATCAGGTTGCACAGGGGTCGAGCTCCTCCAGGATGGCACATCTATACATTTGGTTGCAAGGATGTTTGCTGTGTCTCCCAACACAGTCCCAAGAGCATGGAGGACACCGGCCATTACATGAGGAGAGCTGGACAGTGCCGTAGAAGGGCATCAACCCAGGAGCAGGACCCGTACCTGCTCCTTTGTGCAAGGAGGAACAGGGGGAGCTTTGCCAGAGCCCCACAAAATGACCTCCAGCAGGCTACTGGTGTACATGTTTCTGACCAAACTGTCAGAAACAGGCTGCATGAGGGCGGCACGAGGGTACGACGTCCTCTAGTGGGACCTGTGCTAACAGCCCAGCACCGTGCAGCTCAACTGGCGTTCGCCAGAGAACGCCAGAAATGGCAGGTCCACCATTGGCACCCCATTCTCTTCACAGATGAGAGCAGGTTCACGCTGAGCACATGTGACAGGTGACGCTGTAATGAATGTTATGCTGCCTGTAACATCATCCATGTCATAGCCAATGCTACCCTGACTGCTGTTAGGTACCAGGATGAAATCCTCAGAGTGACTGTCAGACTGGTGCAGTTGGCTCTGGGTTCCCTCCTGGTGCAGGACAATGCCCGGCCTCATGTAGCCAGAGTGTGTAGGCAGTTCCTGGATGACAGGCATTGATGCCACTGACTGGCTCTCACGTTCCCCTTTCCTAAATCCAGTTGAGCACCTATGGGACATTGTGTATCGGTGCATCCGACACCACCGAGTACCATCACAGACTGTTCAGGAACTCACTGATGCCCTTATCCAGGTCTGGGAGGAGATTCCCCAGGACACCATCCACTGACTCATCAGGAGCATGCCCAGACGTTGTCTGGAGTGCATACAGGCACATCTGGAACATACACACTACTGAGTCACATTATGAGTTGCCATGATGAAATTCACGCGAGTTGGATCAGCCTGTGATTTAAATTTTTTACTTTGATTTTCAGTGTGATTGTAAATGCAGCCCTCAATGGGTTGATGATTTTGGTTGCCACTGACCATTGTTACGTCATTTTGTTCTCAACAAATTATACAATGTGCATCAGTAAAGATTTTCAACTTGA
Organism: Seriola dumerili; assembly: GCF_002260705.1. NCBI lineage: Eukaryota > Metazoa > Chordata > Actinopteri > Carangiformes > Carangidae > Seriola > Seriola dumerili. The sequence continues at coordinate 10,733 of NW_019174415.1, forward strand.
ATAATTCATTCATCAAGATCCAATGTGTGATTTAAGTGTTCCCTTAATTTTTTTGGAGCAGTGTAGTACAGACTATTCCACTGGTTTTTAATTGATGGAAGTACCATGATTTGTTTCTAGGTACTGAGCTGGATTGTTGAGATTTGTATGGCTTTGAGAGTCATTCATGAAAGCGGCTTGCTTCACAACCATCTGACACCAGAGGTACATTAGTAAACATGTTACACAAACACTGATTAAATGATTGTGTATTTCCAAAGAATTTACCCATTAACTACTTTAAATAATCAGAAAATAAAAACAAATGTATTGATGATGTGATTCAAATTACCGTAAATTTCGGACTATAAGCCGCTACTTTTTTCACACGCTTTGAACCCTGCGGCCTATACAACGATGCGGCTAAATTATAGATTTTTACTGGCCAAAGGCCTCCAGGGGGCGCTCTAACGGGAAGCGCAAAAGTGAGACAGACATGTGGGGAAAGATTATGCGCCGAAGAAGACACGGTAGTTTTGATTTTGATTTTGTGTATATGTACAAAATTTATTTTCTTGTAAAATTTAGCTGGTGCGGCTTATATTCAGGTGCGCTCAATAGTCCGAGATTTACGGTAATCTTTTTTTCTAATTTCTTTTTCATATTTCAATATTTTAGTTGTGTGAATTCATAAAGAGTGAATTAATTTAGTTTTCCCTTTTCTCTTTTTGTAGAACATATTCCTCACAGAATTTGGAATTGTGTGCTTGGGTGATTTTGGAAAAATCCATGAAATGTACAGTATATTTTGTATATATATATATATATAAAAAACACACACACACACACACACACACACACACACACACACACACACACACATATATTTATACAACAGTTACTTCCAAGTAATTTCATTGGCTGTGAGTCATTCCATGTATGATGATATAGAGTACAACAGCACTGGGACCTTTAACTATATGTATCACTCCGTTTTACAGGTGTTCTATTAACCAATAATTAGCATTACATTAATGGTCGTTATCTATCTTAGATTGTAACAAACTTTGCAAAGATGAATATATTTCCGGAAATAACATTTGAATTAATTGATGAATGGTAGTCAGAAGAGGATGAAGCCTGGATACTTCAGCGCACACCTGAGGTAACATGTGGATAACGTAGAAAGCTAGTGTGCACTGTGCAGGTCAGGAAAATGTATATGTGTTACTTAGCAACAATCTAGGACCAAACCAGCTGCAAAACTATTTGTGTTGGTGTAGCTGAATAAATGATTAAATAAACAAACAAATCTAACACACAAAACAGTCTAACACGTTGCTCCAAAACCTCCCATAGGTGCTCAACTGAGTTGAGATCTGGTGACTGCAAAGGTCATAGCATATGATCCACATATCATCACACATCATTTTCATACTCATCAAACCATTCAGTGACTCCTTGTGCCGTGTATGGGGGAATCTGCATTTGCTGTTTCTCCACTCTGTTATTCAGGTTTTTCATTAAGTGTCTATATGTTGTATTGATTTATTTATTTGTTTGTTTGTTTTTTCACACAGTTCAAAAAGAACTCAGTCAACCACTATGTCAAATGTGCTGGAGATAAAATATTTGCCGCCAGAAGTTTTCACAGAGGGGACCTATGATGCTAAAAGGTAAAAACATTATGACTAATGACTGCATTACATTATATACCAATAAAATTAAGGAGACAACAGAAATAATGCCAATAACAGCCTTGAGGCCCTACACACTACAATGGGAAACCAGAGGAATCCAACAGCCATAAACTGAATGTTTGAACCTGAGCCAAAAATACTTTAGAGCTGCTTTGTAACACTTCATCTCAACAGGAAATGGAAAGTTTTCACTATAAATTTGATAGTTTGATGGTTGGAAGAGCAACAAAGTGTCAATTTTGGGTCCATAACGTATGCATGTCCTTACAATGAACTTCTTTAACGGCTTGTGACTGATGTCAGGCCAGGCATGTCCACTACAATACACTTGAGGATGGAGACTAACTTGTACGGGACATATACATCAAATCAATTCAACAATCTTGCAAAACAAGTCAGTATTTCACTCTGTTGATATTTCAGGTAGAGAGAGGAAGAAAGATGCATTAAGTTAGTTAGTGATGCTAATATGGGCCTTGTTTCTCAAAAGTGATTTGCAATTTTGACACAAAGTCCATGCATCCTATATAGCAAAAGCAGCACATTAGCAGGGTATCAGCAGCAGGTTGAGGCCTTCGTCTGTACCTAAACAAGATTTGTTCAGGTACATCATTTGGTTTGAGTTTGTTTCTCCTTCAATCTCCTTCAAGTTTTATGCTCCTAATTTGTTATTAAAGATGCAATCTGTTTGTACACAAGAAAACATGAAAATAATTATAGCCACAAGCTGCAATTTGTGGGTTCTAACTGTTTTGTGCTCAGGAAGTAGGTCTATCAAATCATTAATTAGCTAAAATTTCTTTTTATATATATATGTATATATATATACAGTATTTATACACACACACTTTTAAAAACTCTCAGTTGAGCATAAAACAGAACCCGCAAATAGCCGCTTGCAGCTATGATTTTGTCTAATGTTGTAACCTGCTTCATTACAACATCATATTTTCAATAAAAATCTCTTTTGTACTACTACTGCTTCTAACAATAATAATCATACTTTGTTTACTTGCAGTGATATTTGGTCAGTCGGATGCATACTCTACGAGCTCTGTACTCAAAAACCAGCGGTACGTTACCCAAAGGTTTGCATGATATCAAAAATGTGTAATCAAAATATAATGAGATTAAAAACCAACATAACTATGCTTTGTGTTCCTGTATAAAATGTTTTATAGTATATGAAAAGAATATTCCACTTCACAGATATACTGGTATGCTTTGTCACAGAGTATAAGGACAATCTTAAATATTTTGTAAAACCAATAATCTCTATGCATAAGGAAAATACAGACTTCTCTGAAGTGTGTGTATGGGTTTAAGTTTTATTTTCACAGAAATTAAGCTATTTCTAACTGCACTCCTTATAAAATAAAGAGCCCACCTCGTTAAAAGTCAGACTGCACAGCAGGGTTTGTTAAAAACACCATATGAAAGATGAGATGATCACTTCCAGTGTTGATAAAGATGTGACAGCTATTATTGTTTTTATTATTATTATAATATTATTATCATTAAATGTAGGGCTGAACAATTTAATTAAAATATGAAATGGCAATTTTTCTGGAAAATATTGAGATTGCCATTTATATTTTGATTATTTGCTAGAAATAATTTTGACTCTTGAGGTTCTCACAACGTTTTTACAGAAAAGCTAGCTAACAAAATTTTAACATTTTCAAGTAATTTACCTATTTAGCCAAATTTATCAAGGCATTACATTATTCTTAGACTTAAAATTACTTTGTAACATTGAAATAAAATCATGAAATTCAAAAGTGGCATTATACACACACACATATGGAAAACTAAAAAAAATTGCTATCCTGTCTTGATATCTGACTGACTACCAGTGTTTACACTGCTACACTTTAGCTGTCTTCGCTAACATTAGCTCACAGTACAAGCTACTTCACAGCCATGAAATAAAAGGTGAGTTAACAAAAATATCTTTATTGGCTGTACCACACCAGTAAGGCCATCCTTAGAAATATCTGAAGTCTAAGCTTTTAATGCAAAAGGCTAGAAAAGATAATATAAAACTGGGAGATTTGACTTACTGTCCACCAATTGTCATTCTGTGGGCCAGGACTCCTTTCTTAATCACACATAGCACTGATCTTTACAATAACCGCATGGATTTATAACAAAGAGTTTTTTATGTGTGTTTGAAACTTAAAAACTCATTGTTTAGCATTTTCTGACTTTGTAAAGTGTTTTAAATCCATATTATTACATTATTCAAATATAATTTGATATACAATGATATAATAAGGGGGACAACCCTCAGGAAGCCAGGGACATGTCCCCCCCTAGGGCTAGGTATTGCCACTGATTTCCTGAATCGAATCAATTCCGATTCACAAGGTCCCCATTCGGATGGATTCCCGATTCAATATTGATTCAGTTAGAGATATTTCAGTTACAATATCAATTTTTCTTGGATATTAATGAGATTCTTAGAGAACTAATGCTGTAAATTGTTCCTCTTACCTGGTGCATTGTTAAAATCATTAAAGCTAAGCTAAAAGGCTAGGCTATGAAAACGTAGCTAAGCTTTCATTTCCAGCAGCCCAAGCTGTCCAAGTGTAACAGACTGACTTTGTCATGCTTCTGTGTAAATACATCACAGATAAAGAAACTATCAGAAGAGTTAATGATGAATGAAAGGATGTTTTCTGTCTATTCATTTTTACTACTTAACAATTTAATTCACTGAGCAGCTCAGAGGCTACCGGCAGCTACCGGCATCTCTTGAGGTGGAATGTTTTCTTGCATGTTACTCAATGCAATCAATACACATTTAATGTCAATATGAAAACTTTGACTGTTTGATTTGTTTTTATTAGCTATCTACATGACGTGATGATTGAATCTTCAAGCGCTTAAAATGTATATACATTTCATCTGGATTCTGCGAACTGTGGATATTTTAGCACTTTGAGAAAAGAAGTGGCAGAATGTTGTACGGCGCAGTGACTCGAGCAGCTCCAGCAGCTCTAGACCTACGCTCACCTGACCAGATCTTGTTGTGACAGCTTCACATATCCACGGTCTAAAAGACGAATATTCAAAGAACAATCTCGATATCAGGTTATTCAAATGAAGATTGATTTTAATCAGAGAATCGATTTTTTTCAACCCAGCCTTAGTCCCCCCCCGTCCCCCGCGCGATTTCCACCTTGAGGGTGTAAAACCCTTTACATTACTTGTGGTAACAGTATGACTTCAAGAAAGTAAAAAAAATAATAATAATGATAATGAGTTATGTCTCCTTTTTGAACAATGAGTTGAGTATTTTCATTACAATTATTATGAGTTTTTTTAACCATAATTTTCCTTCAGTTCTCAGCAGAGACCGCAGTCAGGCTCATACCGAAGATCATTGGTGGTCCTTACCCATGTCTCCCAGAAACATTCTCACCAGAGCTTTGTCAGCTCTTGATTGACATATTCAGTAGCGACCCTCAATCAAGACCAACAGCCAGCGAGATCCTGGAGCGTCCCTTCATCATAAACTGTCTTTCAAACATGGTATGACACCAACAACTACCAGTGTTTTCAGTTAAGCTAGATAGCCGCACAGGCCTCTTGACTGCTACTTTGATGGAGGGACTTTAAAGGGTGGCTTACATTTACACCAGACTGAACAGCAGGCTGTCACATCTGTGTACACATAGCATTACTGATGAGTTTGCTTGTGTGTGGTCAGACCTGTGTGTTATTGCACCCGCAACAGCTGTGATGTCATGGGGTCCTGGATAATACCTGAGCATTGTTGCTGAAAGGTTACAAAACCTTTGGAGATTGGTCAAAATGTGTTTGGGGGCGGTTTAATGTGCTCTTAAATTGAATAACTGTGTCTAAATGCCTAGCTTTCTGCTTATATTGTCTATGCTTTTACAATAGAGCAAAAAAACTGTTGAGGAACTCCAGATCAAGCTGAAGAACCTAAGAGAAGTGGCTGACGGTTTGGAACGTGTGCATTTGGGCACCACCATTGGCAGTCTGACAGGAGGCGTGATTGGAGCAGTGGGGGGGGTTACATCCATAGTGGGCCTTATACTGGCCCCCTTCACTTTGGGAGCCTCTCTTATTGTCACTGGGGTTGGAGTGGGGGTGGGTGCACTAGGTGGTGTCACTGCTGGTGCCTCAAATATCACAAATATGGTCAATCAGTCCTCTGATCGCAAAGCTGTTCGAAGCATCCTTAAAGAGTTTGAACAGAAAATTAAAGCAGTTGTCACCTGGTTAGAGGAGATTACCAACAGTTTACAGAACATCAAGAGCAAATGTGGCTCAGCTGACAAAGCTGGCACATGTGACACTGCGGATAGCCAGTTCAATACAGACAATCTAATGAGGATTGGCTCCAGGGCAGGGAGGGGCATAGGTTCCATTGCTGAACTGGTTCGACTAGTTCAAGTGTTGAACATCGGCAGGATCGCAGCACAGGCATCCAGGGCAGTACGTGTGGCAGAGGTAGCAACAGGTGTGCTTTCTGGTTTATTTGTAGCAGTAGATATCTTTTTTATTGCCATGGATGCCAAAGAGATACACCATATTAGACAGGCAGAGGGAGCAGTGATGCAGGAGACAGACACATCACAGAAACATGACCAGTCTTCCAAAAATACTACCCCAGTCAGGTCTGAGATCATGAGATTTGTCCGATCAATCAGGGAGGCAGCAGACAACTTGCAGAAAGTCCTGGATGAGTTTGAAAGCATCATCTCTTCTATCCCTTTACTTGGGATTGAGAGTGACCTGGAGTGGCAAGATATGGATAATACTATAACCAACAGATTCAATTAAATTGAATCAGAAGCACATGATGTTATTCATTTCAGTGTAAGTACGCAAAGTAGAAAATTCTGATTGTGCTCCCACCAAGTGTTTGCTCCATGCCTCGCTCCCACTCTACACAATACATCAGTTCACATTATCAAATTTTTGTGCAACATGACATCACATTTGGGTGTGGACAAGTGTACATCAAACTAAACAGTGTACTTAACCCTTGATAATAAATCAAAACGGGCTTCTGACTTTAAAGATGAGTTTTAAATACAAATACTTTATTAATGGAATCATTTAAAAATATTCTAGATCTTATGAATAATACTGTAATATACAAATGACATCTTTATATTTAAGTTAATTCACTTCTATTACCAGGCAAGGTAACCTTTAAAAAAAACTATCATGAAAAAATATTCTGACAGTCTAATGAATCATGATCCAATTAGTAACGTTCTTCAGTAACTGTATACTGATCAATATTGTATGGTACATTGAGTCTTATTTTTTCCTTTGTCTTTTTTCCATTATTTGGTACATTAATGCAATATACAGTAAAAGCCCCTTGGCTTTGAAAAATTCTTACTTTGATGACTTCTAGTGGTAATATCAGAAGGAACCCTGTGGCACACCACAAGCAACCTAGCTACACCCACAGATCCAAGGTATGGACCCTGGCATCAAAGAGTTCAAAGCCACACGAACTATTCCAATTTTCCCCGAAGCTTGACTCATCTTTTTAACAAACAGTAATTTATGCCATGATTGTAATATGAAAGATGATTTAATTACAGTAACATTCTACACAGAGGGGTTTTAACTGCATTAAAACATGCATGTTTATTTTAGTTCAATTTCATCTTAGTGGATAATTTTGTATAAACATGAGGATCATGACATGCAGCTCTTTGATAAATCACACTGTAAGCTTGTGATTATATGAATGCATTTATAATACATATGAACACTGTACACATATATACTGATGAAAAATAAACTCAGCGATTCAATTCTGATTTTGGTGTCTGGGTGACTCATTGACTCAGTGGTTCATACTGTAACTTGATAGCACGAAGGTCTTGGGTTGAAATCCATCAGCTGGAGCCTTTCTGAGTCTAATCTGCATGTTCATCCCCATGTCTTTGTGGGTTTTCTCTAGTTTTATCACACCATCTAAGGACATGAGGGTTAGGTGAAATAGAAACTTAATTTGTGAGTATCTTTCATCAGTTTAAACGTAAAGTGTGAGCATAACTGTCATTTTCTGTCTACCTGTCCTTTGATAGAGACATACAAAGTTCTAAAAAGTCTCTTTTGCATCTATGCCTGCAACAATATGGTGTTGCTCTTGGTTGTACAATATGTTTTAATTTCAATAATTCATTCATGGTGAATCTTCCCTAAACTGTGACAGTGCAACAAACATACTCTATTTATCCTGACACCCTGATTTCACTGTAGCGAATAAATCAAGCATACAAGAAGACCTTAATACAATATGATTAAAACTGGACTGTAATTGTACATGTAGATATGTCTTTGCAGAATGTGTACTCCGAGAGGAACACACAAGGTTGTGATATTTAACAGGGTTTTGTGTAGGGCTGGGCGATATCAAACAATTGCATCTTAAAACAAGACTTCAAATCAATATCACCATTATTTCAAACTTTTACCTTGATTACACTAAATGAACAATTACTTTGCCGCTTATCGATGTCTCACACCACACAGCTGCAACATGCCACTTCTTCGTCCTGTCGATAGTGATATTATATAGTGATATCGATCATACCAGCAACATTACCTAAAATTGACACCTTTCACTGTAGTTTAAATACCTAGGCTGCAATTGAAATTGACTCAGACATGAAAAAATACAAATATTATTTTTTAACCATTTAAGCAACTGCATGTGGAGACAATGGAGGCCACATTATATTATGTCAATACTAGATGAAGGGCAGTATTTTACCTGTACACTCTTTCTTTCTTTCTTTCTCTCTCTCTGAGTGTGTGTGTGTGTGTTTCTTTCTCTGAACAAGGGTAAATAAGGTTAATAAGGTTTATAATGAAAAGAAATCCAACATTCGAGTATTCATGGCCATATCCAAGGCAAACTCAATGTAGAAAGACAGCGCTGGCAGTAGCAGTGACACAGTTCAGCGACGCAGCCACCACACACACACAACACAGGCAGTGTGTTCCGAGCGCCACAGGCTCAGTGTTTGCGCTCATGTCATCCATATTGCCAACATCCATAACGCAAAATAATGTTTGGACGGACGTGACTGAACACAACATAGGTATTTTTTTAAGGGGACAGTTCATGAGCGCACATGAATGCAACCAAGAGTGGCTAAAATAGCATTAATCTCAATGCCTTGCAGTTTGCCACTGACCTGGCCCTTGCACGCAGAACAAGGACAGTACAGAGAGCAGTCATTCTTGACAAAATAATGCAGCGTGCCTCTGGTTTGCCACTGGCACACACCTTATGCACTTCTTCACCCTCATCAGTCTTCAGCAACTCACAGAAATACCAAGTGAACCCTAAAAAAAACTCACTTTCACAGGAGAATACCACACACTTGAGCAAACAAGTGTGCACCATGGCATACCATCAATTAATCGAGAAAATAAAGACAAATTTCTTCAGCGCTAGAAAGTTACAATCAGAGGCATTTCTTTCCATACTATTACTGAACAAATGAGAATAAACACTGTGTCGTAGGTAAGCTGTAGATTTAATGCTATAATTTAATTGAAATAAATGCACTCCTTCCACATGCACATATTTTATTTAAACTGCAGGAAAGCCATTATGCTTCAGAAGCTACCTCACTCCTCAGCACTTGTGTATAAGAAAATGCTTAAATGTGGGACCAATGTAAATGATTAAAATAACCAAACAAAGCATTCAAACCAAATGCCACAGTGCTTAATTACAGCGGAGAGAATCCACAACATCTTTTTCCTTTTATCAAGAGTACAACATGTATATTTTGTGTATTAAGCAAAACTGTTGAGCGTGTACCAGAAGTCTACTCTGAAGTTTTCTCAACTTTACAGATGTGCCAACTCACTGCTATCTGTGTCCATCCACTCTGCCATTACAGCACCCCGGGGCTGTCAGTCACCTAATCAACCTGCTAAAGGACACTGGTCAAAAAGCCAGTGGAGTCTGAGTGTGAGTGAGTGAGTGAGTGAGTGAGTGAGTGAGTGAGTGAGTGAGTGAATGTGTGTGTGCCTGTGTGTGTGTTTTCTGTCAATATTTCCGTCCCTCAACAGCTACCACTCAGACACTCACACCATCACATGGTGATCATACTCTCACACAGACACACACCTTTCAGGCCACATCATTGACTTTTTCCACTCTGTTCCTCTCTTATCAGCCAAACCATTCTGAACAGTGTGTCATTTCACAGCCTCTGATGAAGAATCATCACATTCATTACACACACTCCACTGTTTATTTGGCAACCTCTCTTCTCATTTATCGGCAACAGAAGTCCTTACTTCATTTAAACCCTCTGATAGCGTAGTCAGGGAAACCACCACATCGAATAGAAGGAGCTATGAAAAACTGTGAAGTAATGAAAATTGACATTATCATTTCAACTGAACAGAGAAATCGTGTGATTGGGAGAAATCACATGTACTCTCAGATGAGATTAAAGTTGAACAACGGGAACGTGTGCTTGACTGGCATGTGTTGATCAGCTTGTACTTTGAATTATAACTGACTACTGTCACTACATCTCAGTGACTTCAAACAAGCTTTTATTGATCCTTGTCATTGACGTGTTTCTACAAACGTGGTGTTGTCACATTTGAAGAGATACTGTCAAAGCTACTGGCTTTCGTTTAACAAGGTTGTAACTATGAATTTACTTTGACTTTAAAATAATCCCACCGTTGTAAAGCAGAAAAGTTTAAAATCAGGAATGTCTCTTTATAATGCTGGGTGGTGGGCATCAGAGCCATCACTGCCAGCCAGAGCTCAGCCTGTCCAAGTGCTTTGATTATGGAAAATATTGTAGCCTACATACAAAAATTACTTCAGCTTTTAGTTTAGAAGAGGGTTTTCTGTCTGCTAATCACTTATGTACACCGTTTGATAGAGTGGCCTTATGCTTGACTGCATTACCAGTGCTGCAGTAGGTTACTGCTCAGATCTCCATGTGCTTATAGAGAAATATCAACTGGAAATGTGCTTCATTCACCTGCTGGCACTCACATCTGTCCAATGAGAGTCCACAGTCAAGCTGGACATGGCAAAAAAAAACAAAAAAAAAAACAAATGCGGCAACTTTGCAATGCTTTCTTTCTGGACTGAGTACGGTTTCAAATTCATGGCACCAGTCATCTTTATGGCAGAAGCCTTGGGTTTTGGCTGGAATTTATCTTTGCTTTATCTGTTTTCTTCACATGGCTGACTTCAGAAGACGCCTATAGTAAGCAGTTCATGGTCTTCTGTTTCAAGCCACGACATTTAAGGTGCTGGAGATGTCAACGTTGACAGCGGTCCTCAGGGAGGCACATTACATGCTGCCTGCACAGGGTGTGTTGAGCATTTTTTTCAGTCGTCTGTCATTGTATTAACGGCAGATCACTCTCTAACCTGTTTTTTTTTTTTTTCTAAATGATAAGTTTACAAATGAAAATTGAGTGAATTGCGGTGGATTCTTATGATACTATTGTAAAAATTATCTCAAATGAAACCCATAGTTATTACTATAAAGTTGTTTTTAATACAGCCCTGTTGTGTGCATTCTCCCCGGCACATCAAATGCTAGCATCTGCTAGTCAGATATAAGTCACCTTAAGACCATGGCAGCACTTGTGATCTACAGTAGTTTTCACTAAAAACAACTAATCAACTTTGGTCTCACTGCCACTGACTCACTCACTGACACTTTACACCACATATCACTGATGTGATGCAGAACCAACCAATTCATTCATAGCAACTTTCTGTTAATCCTGAACAGTGATTAAAATATCTTTATATTTCAGCAGATTTCTGGTTTGTTTAATCAGATGCGATAAGCAGTATATTTCCTGATTTCAACTGATTAAAGTCAAATCCTAAACTTTTTTTTTTTCCCAACAACGTGGAACAACTGTCATGCAAATTTCTCTTGCAAGTGTGGCAAACACCAGCTGTGTGATTCGATTACATACCATAATAGGGGGAGGACCATCTACACAGTAATAATTTAGCAGATGGCTTTGATACCTGTATATAAAAGTCATGATTAAATTTGACTTTGAAGTTGATTTTAAAGCTGCTTTTATAACGCAGTGTTTAAAGATAGTCCGTGCATACAGGTTGTTTGTCTTTAAAGTTTCATGCTGCCAGCTTAACTCTTTGTGTAGTTTTTCAGCCATTATGATGATCACACATCTGACTGACTGACAGGTTCACCAGGACCACCAATCAAGAGTCCACTGCCGTAAGTCTGCTTCATCTCCACCTCCGCTTCTTTTTCATCTTGGCTTCATCTGTACTAGAAGCTCAATTGTCTTTCTATTGCTGCCATCTCCTCACTGTTTTACACCTACTCACTTTTTTGCCCTTTCCCGTGTCTACCTGCATGTGAGTTTGTGCTTTTAGTCTTGTGTGAAATGGCACAATGCTCAGAGTCAATAAGCTGCTTTGAAGTCTGCCAGCTTGGACACCTGCCAGTGCCACAGAGGAAATAGTACTTAATAAGTTGTTCATACTTAAGAAAAAACTGACCCTGACTTTTGTTATTCTTCTTTTGATTCCCACCCCCTTTTTTCAGATATTTCTGACACTGTTTTCTTTCCTCTTCATCATGTTTGATAGACAGAACAAGTGAGTTCTCCTGGGAAAAACAAAGAACAATTGGCTTCATCTAAAAATGGAAGCTTAAATTACATGTTTGCCATATGAGTACACGGTCCTTCTCCTGCAGTGTGAGATAACAATGTCTTCTCCATCTTTCAACATTGCATTACCTTTGCAGAGGAAACACAAAACACATGGGGTTCAAATTTATACATGAATGTACATACAGTGGGGTCCAAAAGGTCATGTGGTCCAAGAACATACTTTGTACAGACAACTTTCAGTTCTGTCAAGCTATTTAACATAAAAACTGAAGGGTGTTATCAAGCCAGATCCCACTGTGTTTTTTTATGATTTGTCATATTTTATTGGACAGGGACACTGTTTGGACTTTACTCTCCATCAGCTGTTTGAGTACGTTTTCCAGCTGAGAGAGCTGCTTCAGAGATCTTTGTTTTATTTTTGTTTATCCTCATGTGCGATTACAGAATATCTTAAAATGCATCAATTCAGAACAGAGATTTTTAACTATAAACATAGTTTTATGACTTTCCAATTAGTTTCATATAAATTTAAAGTTCTCTGACAAGTTGCTGACAAGTCTATCAAATTATTCACTTGGAAATGTGCTTTCCCACATTACAATGATTCTCAGATGGCAAATTTAAACTAATTAAATCTGTAAACATTCTTTACAGATCTGCAAAACGTGTGACTGCATCAAATCAACATGTTCACCGACTTTACTGACATGATCTTTTAAAAAATTATATTTTTAAAACGCATAGGTATAAAACAGTGAGTACAAGGGTTGAGTATATGAGGGCTTTCAAATACAAGAGTAAAACTGGGTGTAGTATATTTCTGTTTGAGGAATTGTGAGTTGAAGTGGTTCTGATCCAGAGGCTGAAATGTGCCTCTACAGCCACTTTGCTTCTTTCTACGCAGAGTGAAAAGACCAGGGATGTGTGATTTAAAGCACTGGGGCTCTAGGAAACAAGCAGATAAGGTAATTATATTTGTGCCACAGTGTTAAGAGAGTTAGAAACTAATTAACTAAAGAAAAGTTAAAATTAAATCACTAAGGGTAATGGATGGTACAATATTGATACTATTTCTATTACCAAACTTATAGAGAACCCAGGATTTCTCAGAAACCTATTTATAATATTTATAACTGATAGCCATAACATATCCCTACTGTATTATTTAATTACCTCATTACAGCAACAGAAATTCTTCAAATGAGAATTTACAGTGAGAAAAAAATACTTCAGGAGTTTCTCAAGGAAAGTGGCAGCTGGTTTTGACAGCCCCACAGCAGGAAGGCATTTAACACATCACTGAAAGGGCAGTGCATACTGCACTATAAGCTTATTAATAAGACAAACAAACTTTGTAGCTCTTTACTGTATGATATCCGTGTGTTAACACAAACTATACACACGGTGAGTTTTCTAGTCAAGGAAATCCACAGCACAGTTCACACAGATTTGTTGAACACACTTTTCATGCGATTTTTATGAAAGTAAGGAATGAAACTAGTTAATTGCATTTTTTTAAGAAATTACTGTAAGGATGAATGTTGTTTCTGCACAGAAGTGAAGGTGCGCACTGGGAGAGAAAACAAGGCCACCTGTGTCTAATACGTCTTGTCGTCACTGTCACTGTCGAAAAGCAAAAGTAGGGTTTTAAATGCTAAAAGCTGCTGCTCATGGGAAATGTAGGTTCTAGCCAACATCTTCATTTCCTCCTTTCATGCTTCTGTCTGTACCAGTTCATCTCTTCTCATTCTCACGTAGCTTTTGTTTTGTAAATCAAATACCTTATCCATAAAATATAAATATATAAAACTGTTTTGGATTTCATGTACTTTTGTGCAACTGTATGGTGCCTGATAAAATTCCTGTCCTACTCTATCTACTTACTTTTGCTGCCTGAAATCTTCCCGCCCCTTATTTTTATCTAAGCTTACCCTCCCCATCTCCTGCTGTCCCTTCTTTGCTGCTGCCCCTTAGCTTTCCCCTTATGTCATTTTTATTATGATAAAATGACAAAGGAATTTCAGCCTAACAGTAAGAGTGCCTCCTCCTCTTACCAACACACCCTCTCACATATATCTTAACATGACCTCATCCATTCTGGGAGGAGAAAGCAGATTTAAGTGTCAAGGACCGTGATGGTTTAAAAGAAGGCGAGGAGCAGGAAGAGGATCACAGTGGCGTTACAATATTCCCATGACAAGGTCAGAAACGAAAAAGCAGAGGAGTAAATAGCAGCAGTAGGGTCAGAGAGTCTTCCAGTGGTGTGAGTGATAACCAGTGATGAAAGTCTTAATCAATGCAAATTCAATGGAGGGGCTCAGTTCACTGGTATACTAATGAGCCCCTCTGGCCCAGCATCAAATCACTTGTGGGCTCACTACGCTGTTCCTTATGAAGCGGGCGAAGACAGGTCTAGATTTATTTTATTATCTTTATACACGCTCGACCTTGACCCTTTATACTCCATATCCTATTAGTATGAAAGTGCTCCCATCTCATGAGAGTTCACAGATCAGATCCAAAGCCTCTCTGCTCCTTTTAAGCCATCATTCTTCTCCTCTCCACTCCTCTTGCCTTTTGTCCTGAACTATTCTTTTTTTATTTCAGATCATGACGGTTTTTCCAAACCATTTCCCCCCCAATCTCCGTCTCCGGTGCTTTCTCTCAAAGTTTATGCCTCACTCTCACTCTCCTCTCCCCCCTCTTGTGGTTGCTATCGCTCACATCCAGGCCTCATATTTCATTCTGACTCTGCCTCTCATTAGGGCCTCTATCTCACTTGTCCACTCGTCTCTTTCTCTTTTCTTTAGCCCCCCCCCTTTACTAACTCTCCCCTCCCTCTTACACTTCATCCTCCCCTGTTTTTACTGTTTATCCACTGCCTATCCCCCCAGTGCCACTTTTTCTTAACCTTCTCTCACATGCTCCTCCTCTCCCTTTTTCACTCCTCTATTTTCATGCGGCATTAAGTCAGTGAGCAGTGTATAGAAGCCATATTAACGCAGAGAAAGAGAGAGAGGGAGGGATATGGACAGAAAGATTTCAGGTCTCTCGCTCAGAGTTTTCTGTGTGTTGACACTGACTGGCAGTGACTGGAGGAGGTCATCTATCTCCTGGGTTTTCTCTCTCGCCTCCTCCCACCCCAGACAGCTAATTCAATATGTTGAGAACAGGACAGAGCGCTGTTCCTTTGTCAACAAATTTCATTAAGCAACATTAGCAGCGCTATCAAAGAGGTGACAGGGAGGAAATGATGGATTCAGATTAGAATATGGAAAATGAAAGTGCTGGAGAAGCAAAAGGGCTAGTGTGTGTGTGTGTGTGTCTGTGCATGCGCACAATCTCATACTTGCCACACTTGTCCCCAGCCACTTAACAGGCAGAATTTACATAACCCATTTGAATTTTCATTATTTCTCTTGGAAGGAGTTTGTAATTGGATTTTTTTCCCACAGAATTTCTTGGCCCACACTTATCCAAGAGGAGAGGAACACTATTAAGTTACTGTACCTTTTGAAGTAGTTAAAGGTGGGCGTGGTTTGGAAATTTTCTGTCCTCAAAGTGATATTAACATTTTGTGGAAAAAAGCCATTTCTGTATTACTTTCCTTACATTTAAATATTTGCGTTTGTAAATGAATCCATCTAAAAAAAAATAATAAAACATTTAAATGGAAATCATTAGCCATCACTTTCACCAAATTCTCACTTCCCAAAATGATATGACAGTGCTAAAATATAAATGTATGACCCATTAAACAGACTTAAATAAGGCTACAGAGGGATAACATCATGGTGAGTAATGTTGCTCCTTTTGGAAACAGAAGAAGACGATGAAGAAACTTGAGAGACGAGAAGGGTTAGGGTTAGTGAAGTCACTAAAAGGCATCGCACATTCAGTGAGAACGTCATGAGAGAGCAGGTGAGAGAAACAATGAACAGACACTTGCTGATTATTGAGGACAAAGAGGTACTTACTAAATATGAGTATTTTCTTTGTCTAATTGAATACAGTCACTGTGAGAACAGGAAAAACCACAGAACAGGTGGCGTATACTGACAATTTCCCACAAACCTGGATCAATTAATAATTTAAAGTTTGTTTTAGTGGGTGAGGTTTGCCTTTATAGGAAAAGATTCACAGACCAGTATTTAAAAAGGTTTTCAGACAATGACTTACTCTGTTTAAATCTGGCCTGGTGCTAACTATTATCAAATCTGACCAAATCAGTCCAACTGCTTTAATAATCTGCGTAAAACAAAGCGTTGGTTAACAAAACTGTATCTGTTTTGAGACAAAATACCACAAGAAAGCACTCCCCAACTATTTTCTCAATGCAAAGCTATTTAGCTTTCTATCCATTTAACTGGATAAAATGTTCTTATTTTAATACAGGTGTAATTTGAGACACATGTGCACCATGCAGCTGCATCATCTTGGAAAATACAAATTCTAGTTATGAGCTTGTACTCATCAGACGTTTAATATCAAATGATTTGCTCAGTGATTGGGGACAAATCAATCCCAAGTAAAATAGTTTCTGAAACAGGCTTTGTTTCCCCCTTAATGTCAATCTAAGGCAGCCTTAGATTTTGTTTGTCAGTCTGAAACTTTTGCAACTTGATTTACTGCTTTTCTTCCAGTGCATGCTGAGATGCCCTTCACCTCCAAAACCATAGAACAGAAATATGCGGATACACAACAGTAAGAAAAGAATGAACTTGAGTGGCACTGAGTATAGCACATACCTCCACCAAGGCCAAAACATCCTACACATTTGGTGCATCAAATTGTACAAACTCATAGATCTCAACAATATGTCTGATTTTTTACATCACGATCCATACATACACTTTTCTGAGAAACTGACGAAAGAGTCGAAAAATGCCCTATCTCGTAATGTTAAGGAAAGTGATAAAAGAAAAATTCCAAATGAGTGATATTTTGTTGCTGCTTGCCTTGTTTCGACTATTATTCTTAACAGTAAAAGGAACATTTTCAATATAGCTCATTCCTGCTAACAACGTTTACCTCTTATATACAGTTAACTTCAAAATTGTTCAAACACTTATTTTGACTTAATCTGATGTTTCCACTCAACGTGGAAGGTATGTAAACTCGACCTTTCAGGAACTGAAGTGTTGGCAGCCTGCACCCCAGGAGTGCGTCACTGCTACCATGCTTCTTCTGCTTAACTGTTTCACAGCTACAACAACAGCAGCAGAAAGAACAGCAAAGAAATGTTTGACTTCACAACATTGAGCCTGACACAGCTTCAGTCATACAGGTGGAAAAAATCGCTTATGTTTGGTTACATTAATGAAAATGTTTCAGAGCTGTGCATGACAAAGATGATCAGCCAGTTTACAAAACAGGTTCTGTTCAAACACAGAAATGCAGCAACACATTGACAAAACATGTGAAACAGTTACAAAGATTTTAAGCCAGCAGATGTTTATGACACTTGGCAACCTCACATCTGTCCAGTAACAGTATAATATGTATAAGGTGTTTGCGTACACACACGTACACACACGTACACACACACACACACACACACACACACACACACACACACACACACACACACACACACACACACACACACACACACACACACAGGTAATCCCTCAAATTGTCTTGTGATTCATATGGTTTCTTGTGATTTCCAACGGTTTCCCTTTTGTCACCTCCCCCTCCATGTGTTTTTTTTTGTTTTCATTCACTCTCTCCCATCCTTCGTCTGGCTCTCTGACAGCTACAGGCAGCAGTGATGGAGTGAGTGTGTGTGTCTTATTGTTTGTCATGAAAATAGAATTTCAGCAGATGGATGGAGAGATTCTGGAGGTGCAATGCAATCTAAAAGAAAGTATGCACAGAAAGAATGGATTGTTATGGTTACCAGCTTCCTCTTTCCTAAATGAGGGAGTAAAAGACTTGACTGATCTTTTGTGTGTGTGTGTGTGTGTGTGTGTGTGTGTGTGTGCATGTGGTATCTGTGATATGTTGGCATGTGTCCTAATATAGTCTGACTTTGTGTGTGTGCTTGACGTTTGGCTTGTGTGGGAGGTGAAATGGGGAGAGAGCAGAAATTCATTCCTGTATTGACTACAAAGGAAAGGAAAAACCTGCGCAGAAATGAACCTTAATCTCATATTTGCAATCAAAAGCACACTTCACTACCTACACACTGATGCGGACGGATTATCTTGTTTAGTGGCTGCATAAATGATTGTTTGCATACCACCCTCTGTATGTAAGATATTTAAACAGACTCTGTATGTGTGCGTTTTTAACAGAGTGACAGGGAGAGAATAAAAGAGAGTGTATTTCCCATTTTAATACTCCTCTCTCCTCCGCCTCCCTCTGAGATATTGAGTGATGCAGAGACGATGAGCCAAATTTCCCCATGGGGATTATGAACAATTCATGTTGTTTTATCTATATTCATATTATTTCATCTTTTCTTATTTTTATCTTATGAGCTCATGAATATGTATTCTGTTTTGATAGGATGTTCTCTGCATTTTAAGGACATCTATCTATCTATCTATCTATCTATCTATCAAGTGTATTCCCCTCCTCCTAGACATTTCGATGCAAATGACAACAATTCATGATCCTCATTTTTAAAAAGCTGGTGCAATATGATTGAATTACATTACATTTTTAATAAAATAAACTTTATTAAAAATATGTATTATCTCCTTTTTATTTCACATACTCAATAAGAAACCCCTCAGAAATGTATGTCTTCTGTCACACAAACAATAGTAAACATGGGCAGCTATACAGCGCATAACATTTTGGCCAGCTTTGTACACAGCAGTCCCAACATTTCTTTCAGTGTGGGATTTTTTTTTTTTCATTGGACAGCTAGAAACAGCATGTGATTGGACAATGTATATCTGCCATTAACTAAATCACAATCGCTTAACTTCAATGTGTCAATACTTATGATATTTAGGGAATCTGAGATTGAATTATAAATACAGCAAAGGGGTTATTAAAAGCATGTTAATGTTATGTTGGGATACAGCAATTACTAATCCAACACCATATGTGGCTGAGATTCAACACACACACACACACACACAATGTCACACTGGTATTCTGCCCAGAAGGGTCTTTTCTAATAACTCTCTGATAAGAAAGCGTTTATATGGATCCTGAAGTTCATCGACACGTTTAATATAAAAGAAAAGCCTCTGCCAACTAATGACAACTGCCTCTTGATCTAATCCACTCCTTCATTAGTTAAAGGCTGAATGAAGGAGGAAACAGAGAGCGACGCTGTAATGGAGAAGTGTTTTACCAACTTGACTGATGCCTAATTAATTTCTCCCCATCTTTGTTCAATAGAAACTATAATTATGTGTTTGGTTTATTAAGAGCTCGGCCGTGGGAGTTAAGGGAGTGGATGAGTGTGTATGGAGAGAATCAAGATGTATTTTCAGATCTTAGGACTGTGTCGACAGCTTTACACTGATTTCCATTATTGGCTCTCTGTTTCCTGTTTGTGTCAAATATACGAAAGCATTTCTCTCTATCCATGTCTTTTTTTCAAGTATCAATATATTTAAAAAGAACTTCCTCTGCTGACTTGAGAGTGTACCTATTGGGTGGTTGTATCACTGTGTGCATCTAATGAATATCTTTGTTTCTCCTCTATTCAACCACCCATCTTCTGCCCCTTTTCGATGCTATATGGTCATCTTTGATAAGAAGTTAAAGTTAAAAATGCCCCACAATGTCCAGTATGCTCTCTCTTAACTTTCACTCTGTAACTTTTTCCTTTTTTTACCCTCCGTTTCGACTGCATGTCTACTGCAAATAAACTTCATATAATGCACAGGGATGCAGGATTTCTCAGGGCAGAGCTGATGCTGTCAAATATCATGCAGATTAGGTATTTCTGCCTCACGCTTGCTGACAACACCTATTTTCTTATTGTCTGTGTGTGTGTGTGTGTGTGTGTGTGTGTGTGTGTGTGTGTGTGTGTGTGTGTGCGTATGTGTGTGTGTCTGTGTGTCTGTGTCTTATATCTTATCTTTTACACGCACTTCTCTCTCTTTGCTCTATCTCTCACCCATATTATGTGCTGTCAACAACCTTCATATCCATCATTGCCCAGTCCAACTATCTCACTTTCTGGCTCCTCTGCCTTTCTCCTATTTCTTTTGTTTACCTTGCCTTCTTCAGGCTGGCTGTCACAGGAGGATATGCAAAGATGACCCACTGACCTTTAAAGGAAGGCATGCCAAATTCATTAAATGACCATAAACTAGGGCTTGGCAATATGGCTAAAATTGTTATGACAGTAAAAACTACATATCAGTCGTTAATGATAATTATTGATTATCTATTTTTTAATAAAGACCAGTGAAAAAGTAGTATGCTACTGTGTGGGTTATGTCCTTGTACCATTTGGATGTTTACTCATACAGGGTTGTTGCTCAGTACCTCTCCATCATGGACAGTCTGTGGGTTGTTTCTTGAGATGTAGCAGATGTTGGTTGTGAGTGACGATATGTTACTCGATTCAAAAGGTGGAAGCGGCTGAGCTGATATAAAAAGTTTGCTGTATTCCCACTCGTAGTCAGGACAGTCTTCCTGCACAGTTCATACACAGCGGTGTTCGGATTATCAGTTAGACTTAAAGAAAGGGATATAATAGGCTGTGTTTATGAGCCAGGGAGGGAGCAGGCTTGGGGTTTATTAATGCAATCTTGAAACTGTCAGACTTTCTTTCAAACAATTGTCTTATTGCTATTGATGAAGACTCGCCCATGCTTATCATCAAACTAAATTATACAACAATACAATTAGCCCAGGACGAAATGATTGAAATCCACCACAATGTAAATAAAAATATGTTCTGTTCTGAAATTGATGCAATAGGACAAATGAGGCAACATTACATATAAAATACTCAATTGTTAGACATGTAATATACTCTCTGCTATATTTCATATATTATTCTGTTTCCTCTATTCTCTCCAGCTTCTTCCTCATAATGGAAGTCTTAAACTCATGAAGTTTAACCTTCATCACACACACAAGCTGCAGAAATGTACCAGTCAAAACACACACACACACACACACACACACACACACACACACACACACACACACACACACACCTCAAGGAAATACAGATGCATGGGAGGGAGAAAGTTGGAGGCCACCAACAACAGCATGATAGAGGTACACACAAAAAATAATGAGGCTGTGTTAAGGACAGAACAAATGAAGGGGTGTGAAGGCTAGAAAGATTTGAATCGATGAAAGACACTGTGGGACAACACAGCTGAAACTGCAGTCAGTGGCTGAATAGGCAGTGGCTGCTATGCCAGATTTCCTCCCAAATGTTGATTGATAACCCGATGATTTTGATACAGAATGCTGCCACTTACAGTTATAGCTTATACTCAGAAAAAAAATCTATACAGTCTATTCTGTGTGATACATAATAATGTATAACAAGTCTTGCTGAAAAATAGCAAGCTGTTACATTTATTGCCAGAAGTTTCCCCAAAACAGCAAGAAAATGAGAAAAATGGCTCCTTTACAGGCAAATGCCTCCTTTAAAGACCAAAAATTATAATAGAATATATCATGTACAACATATTATGGATTTCCTTTCCAATTACTTAATCTCTAAATAATTAGATGATCCTGGTTCAATCAATATGCTATGGACACACTGTCACAAGCATTTGGGCTAAACAGACTGCAGACTATAAATAAACATATGGTATAATGTGAATAAAAGTTCTTCACTTTGTAGTAGGCCCACTGCGAAGAACTACATGACTTCACTACAAATTGATTTATCCATATGCATCATATCACATCCAGATAATGACAACACAGTGCCATAGTGTGTCGGAGGCTAATCACAACAGACTCTGTAAGCACTGAATTACAGAGCAGTGTCACACGTTTTGGAGGTCGCAGTTGTAGGCACGGTACATTAATGTGGCAACACAACTTAAATGCAAAACCGCGACAGCAAAACCATGCAAATGAAGAATGATTTGCACTTACCGTTTGTACTTGAAAGTCATTTTCGTCCGTGTTGGGCTGAGAGTCGTCCTTGACGAATCTTATTCCGACTGTAAGGATGAAAAATGTCCTGCGTACTTGTCACAGTATCCAGCTTCAGTGGAGAGGCCGCTGCGGGTTGAGAACAGCGACTAAAGCTAAGCAGTGATAGCAAAACTGTGATGCTATCCATGCTAACGCTGACACAACGGCTTGTCCCTCAAAAGTTAACTTTATGTCACAGTCATTTGCTTCTTCTTATGCAGGTGACTCCTGATGATGAGGGTGTCTCCTCTATTTCGAAAACGAAGTTTTTCCACTTGTCTTTCAGTTTTGCAACCACGGCATTAATGCAATGTAGCCAGAAGGTTACAGGTGTGTCGATGTCTGTTTCCCTCTGGGCCAGTGTTTCCCATAACGCCCTCCTCCGCTGCTGGGGTCTGAGTTGGCTTGGTTAGACCATGGACGGACTATGAGACAGTGGTCCCCTGAGCACAAACAGGTAGGCCCCTCACCCTTACTGTAGGACCCCCAAACTGAAAGAAAAACAACGTTGTTGTTAGTTTTTTTGTGGTGGTTTTGCATTTCTTCTGGATTGTTATGCATCTCTTTGTGGTCACTTTGTGTCTTTTAACTGAGCTCTGTGACTTCAGTCGTCACTTCATATGAGGCACTGGTTCAGAGGCCCCCTGTCCTCTCAGGCCCCTGGGCCTGACCGTGGTATGCCCGTTCACTACTCCAACAACAGGTCAGGCGCAGCAGAGATAACAGGTTGGGGTTACAGTAAGGTGAAGGGAATCAGGCATTGACAGGGAAATTGATTTTAGCAACAACATATTCAGGTTCACATGCAGAGAAAGGGCAAGAAAAGCACAATGGCATGCTGGGAGCTCTCCTCTTGTGTAAATTTGGGAACATATCATTTCAGCATAAAGTATATTCATTATTTCTATCATGCACTTTTCTTTCAGATACACTTCCCAATCAGACACTGCAGCATCCCATGAGGCTGACAGTTACCTATGGTTTGAAAGAGGAGGCTTTTACTGGAATTGCTTGCTATGATTTTCCAAAAAAAAACAACAAAGCAAAGACTGCTGATATCAGAATACACAGTTTCCAAGTTTATGCAATAAAAATCATCAGGAGTGTTGGATTCTGTGATATCCTTCGGACTCATTGAAAACACACAGTTCACATATTTCCATGAGAAATAATGAGACAATTTAATTTCACTGTTCTACACTGAAACCTAATGGGACCATCTGATCTTACCAAACTTGTCTTTTTAATTTCTTCCAAAAGCAACAGGTTACCAGGGCAACAGCTGCAGGAGTATTTGATTCTTTCCAAAATGCCTGACTATGGTAACACTTAAAAACATAAGATTTTAGGCTACATATCTATACATCATTTTCTTCAAATGTCTTTTACAAGTTTGAAGTAAAGTCTATTTTGATGTTTACCAACTCGGGGACTGTGTGAGGGACAGTGTTGTTATCAAGGCTGGATTACCAACCACTCAATGTTGGCAAGGACAGAATCAGCTAAAATGGATCCAGTTTTAAATCCTCATGTCTTATCCCTGTCTTGTGGAGGGACCCTGTTTCAAATTACTGTAGTATATTTAACACAACATGATACCAGGTTGTATTCCAGCATTGAGTACTGCTTGGTTTTTGGAGTATAATTATGCTGCAACAGGATACAATACACAGACAGAACATAATGTACTTTAGTACAGTACAATGACTACTGTAGGTGTAGTGAGTGGTTAGTAGGGGCCCAACAATGACGTTTTTGCCCCAGGTCCTCCCAACAGTTTACTGTAATTCAGCAGTGGTTGTTGAGCCGTAACAGTTCTTCTCAGCAGAATACCCAGGTGACAATGTCTTCATTATTATTCTGTCTGAGAACAGTGCAACATGTCATGATAAACCCGAATCATACAGTAGCATAATTAGACACACATCGCCTCTGTTGACAATATTATCTATCCTGTCACTTCAGTGTTTTCTGAGTGTCTCTGAAAAACTGATGACCTTTATGATTTTTTTTCTACTCTGTCATTCTAAATGAATCTGAATTAAACATAATCCAGTGTTTGATATTTGACCTATGGCCCAGCTCAATCTGCTGAGACACACGCACACGCACACGCACACACACACACACACACACACACACACACACACACACACACACACACACACACACACATGACAATAAAGAATAGCCTTTATATCAGGCCTTAAATTTTAGTTTTGCCACTTTGTGCTCAGTCTACCAAATCAAAGATAAAGAGTGGACAGTGAAATTTGTCTTTAAAGTCAGAATTCGACATCAGTCCCAATCTATTTATGCTGACTTGTTCAACCTCATCCGATGGATCCACTCTCTATGGTTTACCATGTATTCAAACGTGGCCTTGACTTTCTCATAAGCACCAATATTAAGCGTCTGTTATGGGTTTAAAACCGATAAGTATCTACTCTCTCTTTCTGCTTCTGAAACTCTTGACAAGGCCAGCAACACATTGATCAAGGATATCTCAATGGTAATTTTTTAAATGAGATTTCATTCACCATCACAATCCAAATCCAGAGAATTTGAACAAACTCCTTGTCAAAAACTTTATAGACTTCTGAAGCACTATCCCCTGATGTTGTAGCCTGACCCTATTCCTCTAGTGAGTGCAGTTGCAGCCTCCCTGTCAGACGCTCGCTTTTTCGTCCTTCATGCTGCTTGCTTTTTATTACCCACTCTTATGGCCACTGCCTTTATGGGTAGAATCATTATTTCATTTGAGTTACAGAAACACCTCCAGTGTAGATTGCAATAACTTCTTTCAAAAGCCATTGAAAGGTGATTGGAAATGATGACCTTCCAGTTACAGTCTTATTTCTTTAGCCTTTAACATTCCAACAATTCATTCTGTAATGTAGTTTATATTTAAACTGCAGGTTTGCTTTAGTTATAGGCTGTTTTACTGCAGTTTGATCTGTGCAGCCATCCACCACTATATTCCAAGGGTGATAAACCCACCTTGTACTTGTGTTGAAACCACCGTGGTTTGTGGTAATTTGTTGTTTTTTATCAGCTTGACCTGTTGCATTAGGTTTCTGTACCTCCCTACAAAAGGGTTAGTGATATTTACTCCATTTATTGGATTAATTTATTACTATATATGACATTGTTAGATCTTTAACACTGATGCATCAGTGGGTATGTAGCCCTCCTGCCTCCTCCAAAGGGTCAGACAATAAATCTGAGGGGTCATGATAAGACTAATAAAGAAGAGAAGAAGAAAAATAAGGTACTGCAAAAGTTCTAAATTTCTGTCTGAAGTGTTGTGCGGTAGAAGTATAAAGTTGTACAAAATTGAAATACTCGAGTAGTGTACAAGTACAATCATCTGAAAATAACAGTACTTGACTTCATGTGCTGAGTTACTTTCCACCTGCCTTGTATGAACTACTGTGTAGCTTCTACAGTGTTTCCTATATAACAGTCACACTTGTTTCTCTTTGTTTTAACAGTTGCTTTACTATCATATGTATTGTCTTTTTCCTGCCTCATGTGTTGTTTTGAAGTTACTAGATGCTCATAAACTGCCAGCGTGGCACCCCTGGCTGTGTTTCATTTGTTTTCCTCTACTCTCCTTTTCTCTCTTCTCCCTTCACCGGTGATTCATTTGTTTTTCTGGTGAAAGAGATGAGGGCAGGAGAGGAAGGCGTCTTCACGGGTGGCTGCTGTGGTAACAGAAGTTGGGGATTAGATTTCACACTGTGTGTGTTTGCACATGTGTAAAAAGTTATTTCCAGGTGTGTGTGATAAGAGAATGTGAAAGATCTAAGTCAGGGCCCCAGGTAGAGTTTATCACTGCCTCTACGTCTGGCTAACACACGATATTCATAGAGCATAACAGATCTTGTCAGGCTCCACTCCTCACCTGGTCAATTATTTCTCTGTTTGTCATTGTGCTTCTTTATCTTTTTTACTTTAACCAGGTCACACACATTTTATCCCAAAGAAATCTGATCTTTCATTTTGCCATGAGACCCTGCTGTTTGCTAATTTCAAAAATAATCAGAAAACTATCTGAGCTTTTTACTATTCAGGGATGTTTTCTTTACTGACAGCACCAGTATAACTGAAGTGCTGCTGTAACCATGCAAACCATTTAACCTCTCCAATGCCCTTGTAGAGAGGCTTTGATGCTGTTTGTGTCTGTGTGACATGTAATGTATAAACCTGCCTGACCCTGCTGCGGAGCTCCTAGAGAGACAGTTAACAGGCTGTGTTGTCTTCCGATGTTGTATCCCTCTATCTGCGTGCCTCTCAGTGCGTGAATGTTTTCAACTTACAGCTTTCTGAATCGTTGCCCAACAAAAGGACCTCTGGCAGAAGCAGCCATGTTGTGCCTGTCCAAAACGATTTGGGTCACACCCAGAGAAACAGATAAGAGGGGTGCTCTGAGACTCATCCTGAGCCCATGACGCAAAGTCTACAGAGAGTTGAGGAGGAGCGACCGAGTGAAGGGGCAGTAGAAGTGATATAAAGTCAGAGGATGAATAAGTGCAGGGACTGAACTATAGATGTAATTCAGCATTTTAAAGCTGTAAGGGAAGTGAAGAGTGAGATGAGAGAGGAAGCTTGCAGTCACAACAGTTTTGGGTTGTGGGAGCAAGAAAAAATGAGAAACTCTGACAAAGACAGAAAGTGCCAAAGAGAAAGAATAAAGTAAAAGAAGAGCGAGAGTGAGGATGACAGGCTGGATGAGTAGACTCTGGGATGAATTGAGCCCAAGTAAGACCAAGTGAGAAGTGGGAGCAAAACTGAAGTTTGTGTAGGTTTACATGTGGAGGGAAAGTGAGAAAATATATTAGTAACACGTGACTCAGTCAAAGAAGGGATGGGAGAAAGTCAGAAAGAGACATAATGACACTGCCTGCAGAGACCCCTACAAAATATCATGTACCTTTAAATTTGATGTTTTTTTTAGTTCTCAATAAGTTGAAAACTTTAGGGGTTGAGTTGACTCCCAATTTCAATTCTATGCAAATTAGTATGGTAGTGATATAGTATAAACAGAGGTGTTCCACCACTAAAAATACACCGGAGTGGAATCTGCTATCACTCCCAAACTTGTTTTATATTAAGTATATTTTTTGGGCTTTTGCACCTTTACTGGACAGGATAGTATAGAGAGACAGGAAATGGGGAGGCAGAGATAGGGGGATTGACATGCAGTAAAGGGCCGTCCCATGCAGGATTCAAACCGGGGCCGACTGCAGTGAGGACTGTAGCCTCTACATATGGGGCGCCTGCTTAGACCACTGCGCCACTCAACACCCTGCTTTGAAACTTGTTGATTAAATGTTTTACACTGTAAAAAGGAGATTATATTATTGAATAGGCCAAAAAGCAGTTGATGAGATTGGCAAAAGTTCAATCAAGAAGACTATCTTTATGCTTACTCTATTTATTACATGTTTTTCTCTCTCTATTTCCATCTCTGCTACCAATCTAATCATCTGACTTATATGGGGCGATTACACTTTTCGCTTCAAGCATTCAGATTTTGCCTCGACCTCAGAGAGCCAGTCATCTCCTTGCTGTCAAACCGTTCCTGTCTCTGCTGCTGTCTGCTGTCACTTTAGCGTCAGACTGATGCAACCACCTCCACCAGTTTCCATTAGAACCAGCTGTTCAACGGTTCCTTCCAGTGGGTTTAAAAGAAAAGCTGCTCCACATGACATCCATCCAGATATTCAGCTAGACTGTTCTTCAAGACACCATCCGCAGTATATTCCTTTACAGCTCATGGCACGACTCCCCCTGTGAAACGATGGTGTCACAATGGCGTCTAATCGCCACCATCTTCTAGTCCTGTTGTGCACTCTGAGTCAAATGTATTAATTTAATTATTACTGTTATAGAAATATAATTATATGATGTGAAAAGAGCAGAGACTCATTTGCCAGAATTGTGGACAATTACAAGCTGCTGGGCAGTCAGCAAAGACAACTGAGTTTCCTGTGTGGTTCAGCTGTATGCAGCAGGACTCAGGCATGAATCTACAACACTAACCATCCCCTGAAACCTGAATTTGAGTTTTCTCCTCTCTCTCTATTGCTGCAAAATTCAAAAAGAAAGCAAAAGATTCTGTCTCTCTTGTGCAAAAGACCTCCTCAAGTAAACTAAGTGGGCTCTTTGTATGTGCACCTTTTTTATATGTTGGATTTTCTTTGTGTGTTGTATTTCTTATATCATACTCGAGTTCAAGGGCGGTTTTCAAGCCTTGGGTAAAGCTTTTACACAGGGATCAATCTTACAGGCTCATTCTACTAAATAACTCACATACTGACAATTGTTGCCTCTTTTATCATTGAAGTGCCAATCATTCCAAATATTGTAAAATATAGTTTTGTAGAAATATACATACCAGTTGTCTTGGCAAAACAATTGGTGTGTCAGGCTGCACTTGAACTTTAAGAAGCTGCAGGCTGAATGCTAAATGCCTCCTTGTGGAATATTAATACATTTTTGATCAGGCATGCCAAGAATCCATCTTTTAGATTGACTGTTTTGGTATGAGGCAGGGTGCGCTCTTTGGGGATTATTTTGACCTGCACCAAAGAAAATGAAGGGAACACATATAGAGATGGATTGATAGACAGAGAGGGGGGAGTCTTCTTAATTGGCAGTCAGAGCCTGTCAGTGTCAAATGTTTGAAAGAATGAATGATTTGTTCAGGAGAGAAAGAGACTGATTTAGACTGACAGTATCTGCAAATATGAGACAGATTTTGAGGAGCTGTGTTGGAGCATTAATTTGATCATATTAAACCGTCTCGCTGCAGGGTTAATGTGTCAGCTGCTCACACTTTGGGAACCTTACATCCTTCATTCTTTACTTACCTTCTTTCTTCCTGTTATTATGGGGGGTAAGAGCACTAAATCCATTATAATGTCCCCAAATTTTGCTCTTAGTATATATGAAAGCGACATATACAGTACATGCTACCACAGACCACATAATATGATCACAGGCAGAATAGAACAACAAGTAACAATTTGTGCACATATACCTGTCAGCAAAGTTCAGAGATAATAAAATGTAAGGGATGAGTGGGGTTTTTTTTATAGTCATTCTCTGTGGATCCAAAGTGTAATTAGCTTTCACGGCTTCAACTTCCCTTTGAGAAAACCTCGATAAGGGTAATCTATTTCCTCCCACTCTGAGGCAGCTGCAAGCCCACCACTGTGGTCATTTAAAGAATTTCCTCTCTGTCACTATGGGTAGAGAAGGCCCTGTATCTTATCAAGCTGGGAAGCAGTAATGACCGTGGATACGTTCACACCTTTACTCTGGATCATCCGCCGAAACAGAAAATAACACCCTGGCATCATTTTATGTCCTTATGTCTTCACTCTGCCTTATTACAACAAACAAACAAACAAACAAACTGACTCAAAAAGTCTGCCATTAATTCCTGATTGGACAGTTTCAGTGACCTATCATCCTTCCACCTTGGCACCAAATCCTGTGCTCAATATGTTTTTCTTCTCTGCTGAACTGAGAAGCAAAGAAAAAAAGACAAACTTATATGTGATCATTGGTCAAGGCTGAAACATGGTTTCTTCTGTCATAAAAAAACAGACGCTTGTGTTTTTGCGGCAGTAAAATCAGACAAAGTATATAGTTTAGCTTTGCGTCCAAACAAATGTCTCATGCCCATATCACACAACCCTGTGGTTACCCGAGATTGTATTTACACCATAAAGAAAGCACAATGTAGTTCATTGAAAATGACTTAAACTGTCTCAGGGTACCTGCTTGGTCAGTATCTGAGTGTGATTGGCCACATTTTTCAGCACCTCAACTGCTCTGCTTCATTGCACATAATGCCCCCGACACAGTGTCAAACACCCCCCCCCATGGGGGGCTTTTGTTTCTGGTCCTGGTCTCTGGTGAGGAACTCCTCCTGAGAGAGCCTCTCCAAACTGCCTGAGTCAAGAAACCTCTGTGACCTTGCATGTTGCCTCTTCACAGCTACCCTGGAGGGAGGCCGAGCAGCTCATGGCGCTCTGCTGCATTGCGGTGCATCTCTCTTTTTGTGGTGTCCTCTCTAACAGTGGGCTGCCATAGGGAGATAACCTCTCTGTGTCATTGCCAGTCTATAACATTAAACTGTTTCCTCTGGAATATCTACTTGAACACTTGGGAATCTTAAGACCCTGAACACAACACTAGCAACAAAGTGCAGTGTTGTTAGAGCCTCTGTGTTTTTTTCTGCACTACGGGTCTATGCCACGAAGTAACTCTTTTTTTTTTTTTTATATATATATATTTCTATATAATATTTTTTTCTATTCATTACTATCTTTCCTGTCCTTGGCTGTAACCTAACTGTCTGTCTTAAGCTTTGTGACTTGTCTGTCTTTCTAGAGGAATGGATTGCATCACACTGTAGGAAAATTTATCAAACTTTTACTTCTGCTGACTACACTTTCTCTTTTTCTTCTCTCCCTTCTGATCTATCTCTAATTCTGTCTGTCTTCTCTTTATCTACAATATGTGTGTCAGTCTCAGACACTCTGACTTTGATGTACTTTTTCCAGAAAGCCTGTATTCTGAATTATGTTCGCTGTGTTCTTCCAATTTCATCTTGTGTGCTCAATTGCTGCGTTTCCCTAAGAGGTCTACAATGTGTCAAGGTTCTGAGAAGGAGGAGGAGGACGCTACATTATTTACTTGAGGATCTTTGATTAGAAAGAAGAAGATATTCTAATGTATCTGGGAAGTTTTACTACTCCCCACCATTTTCCTGTGGTAGAGGTTTCAAAGTGGTTCCCTACATTTGGGTATTAATGTTGTTTGTCCTAATTTCAAGACAAAGATCAGACAAAAGTCAGTCAGTCTCTGAGTTGTTAGGTAACTGTTCTTTAGTTTTGAAGTGTGGTGAATGGCAACTATCAGCACCACGGACAGCTCCTCTGCCTGCAGCGTTTACTTGCTTCATTAAACCTCACAGAAGGCACCGCAAGACACCAAAATACTGGCAAGGCTTCTACGTGTTAATGTGCTGAACATGCAGGTTAACTAATTACAAATTAGAGGTGGAAATAACGATTCCCTTCTAATTGTTTTATTCAGTTCACTTCACAGATTTGTCATTCATTGTGTAATTCGTTACAGAATCTGACGGTCTTCAGTTCAGTTGTACGTTAAGTCAGTTGCTGGTTCAACCTGTTGAATTCAGTTCAGTACAAAACTGTTTCTGTGGCTTTTGTGGTCTTTCAGCAAGCTTTTAACAGGAAGTATTCATGGCTGATCTGAAACCTCAGCTCTCAGTCACAAGTGAAAAGCTAAATGACTAAATCTTCTGATTCATGCAGAGACAGTGGTGATTCAGTGTAGTCAGCAGTCAGTCAGTGCTATCAGTATCATGTCCTCCAGTGATGTCTCAGTGGAGAGAAAATCAAATCCAGCTGATTGTATAAATACATTCACTTTGTATCATACATGAGTGTTTTTTTTTTTCAAATGCTGTGGTGATTTATAACTTTTCCAAACCTTGACAACTCTGCTTCTCACACAGACATTAAGGAAAATGACAGAAAAAAAGGGGCACCCATCTCTTCACTTTGATATAAATGTAGTAGTGCCCGAACAACAGAGGAAAACATCAAAGCTGGATGGGGGTTGCTTTTAAAAGAGTCAGATATCTGTAGTGATTTAATGTGTTTACATGCTGAACGTTATCCCATTATTATTTGGATGCTAAATTAGTCCTTTTTTAGATTGGGCATGTCAACAACATATTCTGTTTACTGTCACTAAAGTCCTTGATGAGGAACTGATTAGGATATGTATCCGGCGTATAAAACCATCTGTCGGGATGCTGAGACATTTATACTCTTTATCCCATTTGCTGGTGGGTTTCATGCTCTGTGAGTTTTCTCTTTTCATCCTGTGTGGAACGTCAGATGTGTGATTGGATTTACGAATGCCCCCAAGAGCAGCAAGCAGAAATCGGGAATTGTTGTGTGATGGAAATGCTACAGTTTGCAACATTTTTGCACCTTTCACAGTGGGACAGCCGAGGCAGATATAGGCAGATATCATCTCAGAGGCTGATGTGGTTTATGATCACCGTCCGTTCTCAGGCAGATTGACTGAGCTGTTCTCCGGAGTCGCTCGAGCAGAACTGAAGTTCTCATGCACAAGTTAAGTTGGAGGTACAAAGCTCATTAAGAAACAGTCTATCACACCCCACTGCTCACTTTCAAACATCTCCCGCACACTTCCCCTTCCTCTTCTCTTTCTCACTTGTTTCCAACACACCTACACACACACACACACACACACACACACACACACACACACACACACACACACACACAAACACACACACAAACACAACCACACAACTTTAATCTTGTTTCATAATTTTTTTTCCCATCTCTCCCCCACTCCTTCTTTTCCTTTCACCATCTGCACTTGCAGTGTGGGGGATGTATGACTGTAAATTTACTGCTGAGACACTGCTCCATTTTGCTTTGTTTCATATATTTTGATCTTTACTATTCAAAATTGGAGCCCCTGCAGCTGCTCTTATCCTCCATCTCTCAGAGCCCCCCTGGTGGATGCTGGGATTTAGAGAAAGAGAGGGAGAGGAAATCAGGAGAATAACTGCCTGAAGTGGGCCTGGATTGGATCCTTTGAGCTTAGAGAGTGGTGAGTCTCTGGCTAAGCTGCTATACACAATAACAATGATGTTTGAAAGCATAGGGTTTCGTATCATTTGAAAAGAAAAAAGTAAAAAAGAAAAAATTTCCCTACATCCGATGCTCTCTGTCATACATTTATCCATCCAACCACGCTGTCTGTTACAGTTTACATTATGGGGATAGATCGCTGTGCTACATCAAGTTTCTGTCTGGTATTTTCAAGTTTGTAGCAGCTGATTAATCCATTAATACTTAAAATATACTCCCAGTGTCTTCAATTACACCTAAGGATATCTTGTTCCATCTCACCAGCTGCTTGGAGCAATTCAAGGAAAATGTATCTTTACTGGTGTTATGCATATTGATCGCTCTCACTCAAGTCTAAATGTAAATGTAAATGTAAATGTAAATAAGCCATTTGGCAGTAGCCGAAGGACAAATGATCGATCTCATTTCCAAGACTTGTCCCAACTTTGCCCAGATTTGCTGTAAATGTCAGGGGACCCGTTTAACACGGGCTACAAAACTATTAACATATACTGCATATAAACATCGTGTAAGAGCTCCTAAATGTCAAAATCAAGTGTCTCATAGTCATTCAGCTCATAAGCTGCTTATGAGCTGAATTCCACCACTTGCCCAGTGCGCCCCTTTACAAGATGGCACAGTGAGAGATGTGCTTTTAAACCTGGAAGCCTCATTATTTGCAGATGTTATGCAGACTTTCACCTCTTTCCTTTATAAGGTTGTTGTGACTGTTAATTCCAGGATAAGATAAGAGGTTTTTCTTTCTTTCTCCTTTTTTATGCAATAAACATGTAAATATGGAAACAAAAATAAGCCCTTAAATGCAACTAATCTAATCTCAATTTGTGGCCCTCAAATCCCCATATGGCTTCATGGGCTGCCAGAGTAGTAGCTACTCTTTTGTCATTTTCATAGCCTATAAAACTGCAAACATGAGCTTAAGTCCGGAAGACACCTACAGAGTTTTCTCACTAAATAATATATTGTTGCAGGAGTGCAATTGCACATGTAACAGCAAAGTAGAACTCAATACAAAACTTAAATGTCAGCAACTTTTCCTGTAAAAAAAAAAAGTACAAGTCTGGAATTCCAATCTGCTAGACCTTTAAAATGTGAGTCAAAGCATAGCATAAACTACAAAATAGAATTTTTCATTTGCTTCATTTGTTTTCTTTCTTCTATAATGTCATTTTTGGTTTGCAATGACTAAAATGAAAATGTATAATTTTTGTATTGTTTGTTAGTCCCACTAATTAGACTCTGCCTTAAAAGTGTCAGTCAGCGCAATGCTGAAAAGTGATTGGTGCCACCTGTGAATGTATAATATCAAGCCATAGCTAAAGTAGATTTCATGGATGTTGACAGTCACGAACAAAAGAGTAAGTGTTTTCCGCTAGCGGCCTTGGAACAGTTCACATCACTTTGTCACTTTCTGTATCACAAAAAACTGAATAGAAAAGTTAG
Source organism: Seriola dumerili (assembly GCF_002260705.1). NCBI lineage: Eukaryota > Metazoa > Chordata > Actinopteri > Carangiformes > Carangidae > Seriola > Seriola dumerili. Next base: position 45,357 of record NW_019174415.1, read on the forward strand.
ACAACTGCAGGGATCAAGATTGAGTATCACCACAGGTCACTGTCACTAAGCCACAAATAAAAATCTTGACACAATAAAGTAGGAACTAGATGGTAAGTGTTAATAATAAAGATAATATCTGTGTATAAATCTGCAGAAAGACCACTTTCTTAATGGACTGGACTGATAAACTCTGAACCAGCTGCTACTGTAAATGACAAATTAAACAATTATTTTTATATTATGCACATATTAGCTACAGTTTTTACCCTCTCAGGTAAAGTAAAAGCATCATACTGATTTTTTTTTTTACTGCGAATGAACCATTACTTTATGATTAACTTGGAATTTATTACCATTTTTTGTCCTCAAGCAATGTAGCGTGTAATCCTATCCACCTGACAAATAGCTACTGAGGTTTTATTTGGTTTCACTTGGTTTGTATTATTACCACTTAGGGAGAGACGACAGAAATCTTAAAATTGATTTCATTAATTCACCATTCATTAATTTCATTCATTTGCCCACCCTGAGCCCAGTTCTGTTGGAGGTTTCTCCCTGTTAAAGGGGAGTTTTTCCTCCCCCCTGTCACCAAGTGCTTGCTCTTTGTGTGAAGTGTTGCGGTTTCTCTCTATAATAAAGTAAGGTCTTGACCTTACCTTGTAAAGTGCCGTGAGATAATGTATATTATGATTTGGCACTATACAAATAAAATTGAATTGAATTGAATTATGACATTCAGAGCAAATACATACAGACATACATGCAAAGGGAAAGTCATCCTAGATGGATTCAAGCACCAGATCTTCAGCCAAGTTGTAATTTTATGTTAGTAAACTGTTATCATATCAAGTGAAAAAAAAAGGCTAATATATTCTCTGATGGCCTCTCTGGTGTTCACCTGCTTCATTAAACCACACAGGTCTGCTGGAACAATCCTGATTTGTGTGTGTGTGTGTGTGTGTGTGTGTGTGTGTGTGTGTGTGTGTGTGTGTGTGTGTGTGTGTTTGTGTGTGTTTTTAAGGGCATCACCAGACACAAAACACTGGCAAGGCTGCCACCTGTTCTTGTGACAACCATCCTCCACCCAGTTAATGCTTTAAACTTTGACTTTACATAATGTGGACAAACATACAACACACACACACACACACACACACAAGTTCAAGCACTTGATATTTATTTTTATTTCCACCACAGTAAACACAGTTGCAATGTAAAACTTGTCTTTATGTTTAACCTGTTTCATTTTTAATGAGATTTGACTGAACAACTTGCAGTGGGCCTGTAATGTATAGGGTTTAATTTTCCTGTAAGGAAAAAAACATTTCAGCACTGAACCTTTGGTGACAAAACAATCCAGGCTCATTAAATAGTACAATAAAGTATAGATGTACAATACAATGCTAGGTAAAAACAAAACCTACATTGCACAGGCAGTGCAAAGCAGCAGGTCAAGAGGACTACAGAAATGCTGTTCTTGACTGACTACATTAACCCTGGTCAGACTTTGAGGCAACTGAAAAATATACTTTTTAGAGAACTGTGATGAAAAGCTATTTATGTGAAACTGGGGGCGATAAGGAGCTGCGCCAGTCTCCTGCGTGGCTTCCTTTGTGCAGAAACAGGTCAATAAAACAGACTCGAATTGAACCACAAAGAATAAAGGACAGTGTTTCCACCACTCACCACAGACACCAACACGGACAGCTGTCTTCTGGATGACCTACACTCAGACAAGAGAGTTTCCAAAGTGAACAAAACTCCATCTAAGCAGAGTCACAGATGAATATTTAAACATATATCTTTATACTCCCCCAAATTGAAGTAGTTGTGACCCCACTTATGAACTCTTTTCATATATAAACAACAACAAAAAAAACAGATCTGCGGGACGTTTCAGGCACCAAAACTGCGCTGATCTTACAGTTTATGTAACTTCATTGTGTTTGCTGTGGTGGACACAGGAGCTTGAATTCCACAACAGAGGTGCGTGACTAAAATGAAATTTGTGTTTGTACACCCTGAACAGCGCTTCTTCGACACGGCTCCCAAATCCTGTCTGCGCTCTGGTGTGAGCATAAAAAAAAAAAAATCCCCCTGCTGAAAATCAATGACACGGTTAGTGCGTACTGGGAGAGGGAGTGAGAGAGAGAGAGAGAGAGAGAGAGAGGAGGAGGCGGTGTCTGGTGACCGAGGAGGAGGAGAAAGCTCCCGGTCCGCTCGTCCTCGCTTCTCCCTTTTTGCCGTCAATCCTACAAGCAGTCGGGTGCTACCGGAGTGCCCGGGGCCGTGGACTTATTCTCCCCCGGGAATCATCAGCATTGGACACCAACGAACTATCCCAGGTGGGTAAAAGCACTGTTTGACAGAGAGAAATATTAATTGGAAATGAAAGTCAAGTCGACTTTCGTGGTGGTGGTGGTGCTGCTGCTGCTGCTGGATGGAGAAGAAAGCAGAAGAAAGCCAAGACAAAAGCTGCGGTGGTGGCGGTGGTGGAGGAGTGGGGGGTCGGCAATTGTGTTGACGCCACTAATTGCTTTTTAAATTGGCGGATGGGAAGCTGGAAAGCTAATCGTTTCGCGGTGCCCCCATCTGCCGCGGTGACAACTCTCCAATGTTTATAATCCGATTAGAAGAAGGATCAGCAATTTGATAAAACGAGCGCTCTCTCCACACTCTGTGAACAGACACAGTGGTTCCTGTGCCCCCCCCCCCTCCACCCCCCTCTGTTCTATGTTCTGTGATGACACTCTGACCCACTCTGCGTCACAGTGTGAGAGTTCTGTGTTCTGTAAAGTGTGGATCCCACTTCATCCTGCTCTTCACACACTTCGCAGCAACCCTCCTCTCCTCACTGTGTCAGGCAGGTTCCCCCATCACTCTGAATGGCTCTATCCGTCTTACAGCCCTCTGCTTTTTTTCTTTCTCCCTCTCCCTCTTCTCTCTGTCTTTTTGCTTTTCAGAAGATGTTCTTCTTTCTGCTACCTGTCGTGGCTCTCTTGCTGAGCAGAGAAACGGGGGTCTCCGGTAACAGTAACGACAAATGGCTGAGCACCGTGGCTCAGTACAAGGACAGATCCTGGAACAGATTCAGAGATGTGAGTCGCATTGAGAGACACAACATGTAGCCAAAAGGGGCTCTTTAATTAGCTTCATAGTGTGTGTGTATGTGTGTGTATTTGTGTGTCTTTATGTGTGTATGCCTTATTGTGTGTGTGTGTGTGTGTGTGTGTGTGTGTGTGTGTGTGTGTGTGTGTGTGTGTGTGTGTGTGTGTGTGTGTGTGTGTGTGTGTGTGTGTGTGTGTGTGTGTGTGTGTGTGTGTGTGTGTGTGTGTGAGAGAGTGAGTGAGTGAGTAAGTGAGTGAGTATGTGTGTGAGGGAGAGGGAGCGCACTACGCCCTTGATACACCCTGTGAGTACTTGAGCACTTGCCAGCAGGCATAATCCACCTTGTAGAAACTCAGCAGGTTCAAACCCCGGTTGAAGACAGTCAGACTCATAAACAGAGAACATTAGATTTCTGCACCTGATGGGAGATTTATTTGACTGACTGACTGATTTCCCGGCTGGATTGCCCGTTTCTTTCTCAAGTAGCCACACCATAGCAGTGGGCTTTCATCTCTTGATAAGTGAACGACTGTATTCTCATGATCTCTCTGAAATCGAACACACTGTAAGGGTGCAGTCTACAAAGGAGACAGTGCACTTAGTGTGTGTAGAGGCATGTGCGTAGTTCAGATGTAGGCTACATCACTAAATCGATTATGGAGAATCACTGAGGCTTGTTTCTTCAGGGATATCAGGCATATTTTTTTCCCAAGAAGCCATGTTAGCGCTACAGTTGACTGCAGGCCAGCTGACTGAATGTGATGCCAATTCAACACAGATGCATCTGGGTGCATAAACATTTGTGTATTACTCTCGCCACGATTGACTGACAGCGATTGAGACGACCGAGACGTTTCGAAAGATGTATTTAAAACTAATATAAAATGCTCCCAAGAATCGTCTCAAGCTTTGCCAGAAGGAGGACCTGGTGTGTAAAGTAGGTGCTTTGTATTCTGAAGTGCTAACTGCAGTGATACTGAGATGTAGCTCCAATTATTGTTAAAAAAAGAAAAAAAAAGAAAAAAAAAGAAACGAGAACAGAATCTGTCGTTTTTTTTTTTAAAATATAGATCCCCAGGTTTTTACAACATACCAAATATCAGGCTGAATTTTGGGGAAATGTGTATAAAACGCTGCACAATACATCCAGAGTATTTCCATTTGATGGAAAGGTTCAGCGATAAAAACATGCAGTCTTGGGTTTGAATATTTCACTCAGTATAAACATCATGTATCTTCGATGAGGAGCTGGGAAAAGAGCATGTGATGCTGCTAAGCAATGTGACTTTAAAGCCACTTAAGGAAAATTACATCGATTGGTGATATTTACACTGAATCCAACATGTCATTGAGGCAGACTCTGTATCTTTAATCAGCCCAATTTGATCTGTCATTTCCAAAATATCTTATCATTGTAAAGTGCACAACCTCCACCTCTGTGTGAAACAAAGTCATCTGCTGGTAAATTCAGCAGGTTACGATACCTCTCGAGCTCCCTTAAATAATTTACTAACTGAGACCAAACCTTACCCACAAACATTTAAGCATGCCATTTGTTCTTTGAAGAATTAGGACAAACTTGTGTTCTTTATCCTCAACACCAAAATGTTACCCCCAAGCCCTGGCCTCACCTGGAGAGTACTGACAATGCATAACCAACACACTCTCCTGCCTAACCAGTCGTCCTCTGGCAGATTGTGACAGTAGTGTAACCACTGGCGTTGTATTTCATATACCATACTCTTTCCTCTTTCATTGTGATGTCTTTCGCTGCCTGCTAACATGTTTTCCAGAGATTTCAGTAGACAGTGGGCTAACTTTGGCCTTATTAGAGCTGGCCCTCCCTATATACTGTACTGGAGCCATGATGTGAGAGCTAGTATTAGTCATGTCTGTATACACTCAGTCAGGGCTCTACTACCTGCAGTGTGTGTGTGTGTGTGTGTGTGTGTGTCTGTGTGTGTGCTGCCCACTCTTTATTTCTCTCTGTGGTCTCCCTGTGCAGATGAAACTCATTAACAGGAAACTGTCAGTGGAGGGCGGAGGACAGGAGTGGAGAGGAGGGATGGTACGGAGGTGATGGAGGTGCAAGTGGAGGGTGTGGGCAGTGGGGGGCTCGCGCGCGCTTTGGGGTGGTGGACTATGTCTTATAGTGGTGTGTAATATCTGTCAGAGCGAATACTACCAACCGCGAGGGATGTTGGATGTGTGCTGTTGATGTTGTTGTGTGCGTGTGTGTGGGTGATTGGTGTGTGTGTGTGTGTGTGTGTGTGTGTGTGTGTGTGTGTGTGTTGTGGTGTGTAGGTTGTGTGTGTCGTGGTGGTGTGGTGTGTGTGTGATAGCTTGTGTGTTGTTGTGTGTGTGTAATTGTGTTGCCACTATCTCACATAGGGAAACCTGCTGGTCATAATTTGTCTCTTGCGACATTTCCTGTCTTTTGTCCCACTGTGTCTTCGTTCCTCTGCCATTCTTTCTTTTATTCATTTCTCCCCTTCTCTCTCTGGCACCCAAACCCTTTAATATCACAGACAGCAAGACCTTAGATTAGGAAAAATGTGGTTCTGTATGAATCGATTTTGAAAACTACAAAGCAACCATTCCCGCAACCATCTAAATTTTTCTGATTGGTGAAAGCCTGATCTTGAGATAGCTACTGTCGTTTTGATCATGGTGTGCTGAGAGGCGCACTTTAGACTGTGCAGTATTTGGCTGGCCCAGATGAAAAGACTGTGGTGAAATCATTGGTCATCAGTGAAAAATGGTGGTCCTAAATCATACTGTGAGACTCATCCATGACCAACAGGCTGCTTCAGAATTGAAGAAAATGTCAGATTAAAGCTCCACAATGTGACTGCTGCTATGACTCACATTTACAAACCAGCCAGTCGTAGGTTGTAAAGTAGGTGATTAGTTGATTTGATGTCATCATTTTAATCCTTTTTATTATCCTTAACATCCTGAACACGTGTGTATACCAGTGTTTCATGTCCGTCACTCAGACAACCTCACCCACCTCCTCTCAGTTCTCACCGATCATGAACTCCACGCTCTTTCCTTCCGTGCTTCTCTTTTCCTCCCATTTTCTTCCTCTGTCTCTGGAGCAGTGAATGACCCTGTGCTTCCTCAACCATAGCCCCTCTCCATCTATCTCCTCCTCCCGCTCCCTCTGCCCTCACCCGTGACTCCTCCTCTCTGCTGTTCTCCTCCGCCTGCCATGTTTCACTCTGCATCCCTGTTGATGAGCCACTTGCTCCCTCCTGCATAATGTATGAGCGTCCGTTTGGTGGCAGGGGAGCTGGTGCAATAGTTTAACAGTCAGAGTTCAGGTGGCTTGTCTTGAAAGCATAAGGAAAATGGGATTGGATTTTTACATTTACCTGGTTCTATTCCTAATAACGGGACTGTAATGTGTTGGAAGAGAAGCGTAGTGCAGACAGAGGCAGTTTTATTCTAGTTCACTTCTGCTGAAGGAAGGATTTGCCGTACAAATTAAAACTATCTTTTCTCAGTTTGAAAACATCTTTTCCTCAATCAAAAGAGAAAAACAAAACTCTATCACTTGCTTGCATACCTCCTGCAGACATGAATTTCAGCTGGTTTGCGGAGACAAAAGGACACATTTGTTGAGTAAGTGGCCTCAGACTGAAGCGCATGGACAGGCTTGCTTGTCACACACCAGCCATTGTCATGTAAAATGACTGGATTTGGTCTAAGCATTATGGTTAGCTGAGTTTTATTTTTGTTTTCCCAGTGCAGTGTCTTTGTTTCCATATGGATGGTTTGGAGCTCAGCTTGTTAGAGGATATCTAAATGTTTACGACCAATTAAATTGTTTCTTAATCCTTAAATTTGCTAAACCACCTTTATTGCTCCTTTGCCAAATCACTTGTTGTTGTTATTTATACCAACGCTATTTCAATTTTCCTAAGGGTACAATCACCACTTTAATTTTCATGAGCTTTTATGCAAATAAAGTATAGCTGCAGCAAATGCACACACATTTGTATGCAGCAGTGAGTCGGACTGTGTTTCTGTTTCAGGCAGGTCAACTTTGTTGTAAGTCTGCAGCTGCCTCGTGTTGCTGGCTACATCAAAGTATTCTGGTCAGGACAGAAGTGAGTATGTGGTGTCCAGCTGGAACAGCGGTAGAACTAGCTTCGGCAGTAACAACAGAAAATCTTAATTTGCAATCCAACTCTGGTAATGGCAGCACACAGGGTTGGATCCATGAAGCAGCTCTGGCTCTCCACGGACAGACATGCACTCAATATATTTGAAAAGTTGAGTGAATCTGATGACACTAAAGTGTTCTTAATAAAGAATTTTAGTGGATAATTATGGTCCTTCGCTGTTTCTAAATTATGTGTCTAATTACTTCACCTTATGTGTCGAAACCGCTCACCTCAATTTTATATGCCCTCTGCTGCCAACGGAGGAAATCCGTTATGATAATAATTTGGATTATTTTTGGAACTATTTTCTACACTGCAGAGACAATACAATACTGCTATTTATTCTTTAGATAACAACCGTTTGAAAACCTCTGTGTATAATAACTTTTTATACAGTAGTGAAGTCTATGAGCTAATACACATTGTGGTCTGTGGATTGCTGAGAAGGCTGGTTCAAGCCAGTTCTGCTACTCTGGCCTCAGGGAGCCTATTATTGGTGGATTTATGTTGTGCAATGGAAATTACTGGGCAGTTTGTGTTGAGGTAAATGTACAGTAAGCATTAGTGTCAGAGAGTCCGTGTATAATACGAGCAGAAGTTTGGTCAGTGTTAAATGTGTGTATAGAGAAGTCATCATCAGACCATGAGCCTGATAGAGGAGATAACAGATCATAGCAATGTGTGTATGCTGGCAGTGATGTACTCACATCTAACCTCAGCAGTTTTTAGGAGCAGCCTAAATCTGTATGTAGTATTGTATCGAAAACTATCAAGTGCCTGAAGTTGCCATCCAAAGCCTGGTCACATTTGAAGTCTGGTTTACTTAACCTTAGATCAGATATTCACTCATATACGTCTTAATTTTGCAAATTTCAGGATGGAATTCATGAAGACAAAATGAAGCTTTCTGCTTGTTTTTAGACACTATTTGACATTTGAGAGCTTTGGCGTCTTTTGTTAAATGTCACAAGCCCATGTCTTGTCTCATGTTCTCTCCTCTCCTCTCCTCTCCTCTCCTGTGTCTCTTGTCAGATTCTTTGTCTGCAAAGAGGGACAAAAAAGCTGTCATTCAGGCAGCCCCACTTTTATCCTCAAGAGGTGGAAAAGTTGTTTCCACTCTTCTGAGCGTGTTGTTTGTTTCTCCTAAAAGAGGCTTTTCTTGTCCCAATCCTCCTTCCCCTACTTTCTCTCCTTTCTTACAGAAATCCTGTCTTCTGCCCTGTTTGCATGCTGTCATATACAGAAATGTTATTTGTGAGGGACATCGGTTGTCTGCTTCATATTTCCTCATATATTTTTGTGTAAATGCCGTCTCCAGACTGTCTATTCATTAGCTGGTGGACCTGGTGGCAGGTTGAAAATCTTAGCAAGTTGCAAGGTGCTGTGTGTGTGTGTGTGTGTGTGTGTGTGCGTGCGCTTGCAATATAACGATGTGTGATTGAGCATGCGGCCTGTCTCAGCTCTGTGTCATAGTGAGAATTAAATGTTGTCATCTTTTATCAGCAGTATTCTCTTTTCCAACACGACAGTCTCTCCGGGGCTGCCAGTCACAGACCCCGCTGTCTCTCTTTATCAAAACAAGAGATTTGTGTGTGTGTGTGTGACTGTGTGCGTGTGTGTGTGTGTGTGACTGTGTGCATGTGTGTGTATGCAGGTGTGGATGTGCAAGAATTTCTGAGTTACATTGTGTTTATCAGCTCTGGAATTGTCTGCAGTAGCACTATTATTTCTCAGTTCAAACCTGGTTGCTCTGGTAGCTTGTATTACATGTTTTTCTTCCTTGCATTTATGAAGGAAAGGGTTTTGCTGACCATGCATGTTCTTCCTCAGCTCCGCTCCACCTCACAGCAAACAGATTCACACCTGGGAGCTTCCCACTGCATCTAAATTAACTGGTGGTCTTCTGTTATATCTATGTTTGTGCTGGTGTATGTGTGTGTGTGTGCTCTGATCGGTTGGTTGTACAGCTGAGGGGGAAGGGTGGGGTGTGGTTTAGAGAAGCAGCTTAGACAAGATGAACCCTGGAGTCACCTTCACCTTCCCTCTTAGACACGCGCACACACACGCGCACACGCACACACGCGCACACGCACACACACACACACACACACACACACACACACACACACACACACACACACACACACACACACACACACACACACACACACACACACACACTTTGAGTGAATATTCCCCAGCAGACTCACAGTATTTCCATCAATTAAGTGAAGACTTGGATGAACAGCTGTCAGTCTTTCTTATCACTCTCCTACTCTGTCCTCCATTTCTCTTTCTCCTCTTAAGCTGCCTCTATACCTTCTCTTCATACCCTTTATCATCTCCTCTGTCTCCTGGCTCTTCTGTCTCTCGTTTTATACTCGACTTATTCCTGATGAAACGGTGCCCTTCAAAATAAACCTTCTCTCTCACGCTTTCTGCTCCTTTCATCCCTTCTCGCTTTGCATGCTCCCCTTCTGCATGCATATTTCTCACTGAGCTATTGATTTCAAATGAGAAAATGCTGATTCCAATCTTTGCACTGAAGGATTTTGTGTGTGTGTGTGTGTGTGTGTGTGTGTGTGTGTGTGTGTGTGTGTGTGGAGAGGGACAAATGTATTTTTCTGTGTCAGGTTGTACCTCTTTAAACTGACTGGTGGAAAAATTTCATGTCTTTCTCTAACCTCTGTCTCTGTGCGCGCGCACACACACACACACACACACACACACACACAGCTTTCCATCCACCCTGAGGCACTTGGGGAGATTGATCAGTAAATTTACAAGGCCTGGTAACCCTGATTGGAACCCTGATATAATCAATGAGTGTGTGAAAAGGCAGGAAGAACACACGCGAACACACATATGCATGCACACGCACACAAACACGCTGGAGGACAATTTGGTTGCAGGGTTGACAAAGGTCACTGTCCCCTATGACCGGGATGAATAGGTTATGAGAGGTGTGTGCGTGTGCGTGTGCGTGTGTGTTGGAGGATAAAATGGAGGCAAAGCATCTAAAGGACTAACAGCTAAAGGATTGCCAGTGTAATTTTGGCTGATGATAAGAAACACAAAATGGAAAAAAAGAAGAGAGGAGGAGCTTTAATGTGAGGCCTATCAAGACTGTGGGCATAACAGATGGACAGACGGAGAAATGTGGAATCCATCATCAATACAACATGTGTGTGTGTGTGTGTATGTGTGTCGGGATGTGTGTTTCAGTCAGCTTTTCCATGGCGGGCCCTCCACACTCCCTTCTCTCTCTGTGGGGATTGTCTTTCTGTTAGTCTATTTGGTGCCGATATGAAGCTCTCCTGCTAAGCTGTTGAGTCTTTCTGAAGAGATGCTGTCTGATTCTCTGCTTTCGTTTTAAAGATTAGCCAAGACAGAGAAACCTACCGTGGTCCTGAGAGCTCAGTGTGGTGCAACTTACGAAACCACATTCAAATAGCCAAACACAAGCAAATTAAGGAAACTTCTTGATTTGAAAACACATGCGCAGGTGAGAAAACACAACCAAATACAGAAACAAATTGTATTTACAGAAAACACAACCAAATAGCAAGTGAAACGCTGCAGGGCTAACAGCAGATATCTGGAATAATATCCGAATTATGCAAACACAATGTTAAAAGAAAGGTGGTGAAAGCCCAAAACTGACATTTTGGCTGATTTTCCACAGACAGATTGTCGACTTCAATAACTTCATGAATAACCATGGCAACAACACGCATGTTCCAGCTGTGTTCATCAATTTTTAAGTGTTCCCTGGAAATGTGTCTGTTGTAGTCCGTTACTTGCAGCATTCCAGCATTGGGTTGGGATTTCTGTATTTGTTTGTGTTTCCTCAATTTGCAGCATTTGTTTTCTAAATGCAGCGCATGTGTTGTCAAATTGGTGAAGAGTTTGCTTGTGTTTTTTTCTATTTGCATGTGTTTTCTTCTGATGCAGTGTGTTGAGCTCCCTGGGCTCCTGAAATACCTTTTATCATTATTTCAGTATTTGGATCTCTTAATCTGAGCAATAGTCTATCAGAAGTCAGATACATTTTTTAAACACATACCATTATTATTAAAGCACTACATGACAAGATGAATTGGATCACCTATACTGCACATGCCTTCGGTAACATACAGTTGGTGATATGATGATATATACCATGAGATGTATACATTTGTTGAACATTTGCCTACCATTTGAGTTTTTGCCATGTCATTTGTGCTGCTAATCTCTCTGGATGTGTTAGATCATTGTGGAAAATGTTGCAAATCAATGAGTGGAAAAGGCTTATAGCAATATTGGTCTTTTAGTCGTATCGTGGCATGAGCTAGAGCCGACAGTATCAGTCTGATGGTCAGACATTTGAACTATAACATTTATTGTCATGAATTTTTGTTCAGGGATTTACGGTCCCCACGGGAGGAATCTCACTTTGGTGATTCCTTGACTTTTTTCTGACTTTTCCATATTTGGGTTTGGGTTTGGATTTGTATGCCTCTGCATCAGCAACAGCCAGGGCCAGGGGCATTATGTTTCCAGGTCGTCCGTCTGTCTCATTGTCGTGATCTGAACGTGATATCTCAATAAAGGACTGAGTGAATTTCTTGAAAACATTCCCTTGGACACGAGGATGAACTCATTAGATTTTGGTGGTCAAAGATCAAAAGTCAAGGACACTGTGATCTCACAAAACACATTTTCGGCCAGAACTCACAATTAAACACACATAACTAATAGGATAAACTGAAGAGGTGATAATATTTTATATCCGAGTGGCCAAAGGTCAACTTCACTGTGACATCATACTGTTCTGCAAAAACACTTCTGGTCATTATTCAGTGCTGTAACTCAGAGGTATACAGCTGCGAGGCAGTAATTCTTGACAATAAAATGTCAACAACTATCATGTCATATAGAGGCAGTCATGTCCCCCTCAGGACAAACTGTAATAACAATTGAAAAGTTAATGCATCACACTTTTCATATATTGCCTTTAACAGGTCAAACTTTTGTTTTGATCAAAACTCAAATTTATGACCAAATACTTATACCAGTACTAATGACACTCCCATCAAACCTCAGTTGTGCTTTGTGTTCAGAGCTCAGTAGCAAATATTAGCATGTTAATATGCTAAACTACAGCGTGACAAAGGATTTTATCTATATTACTTACCCTTACCCACAGTATTCTTTGTTCATCTGTAGGGATTCTGTTAATGATGAAATCTCAACACATACTATATTCAGTATATAACTATAATGGGCAACAACTAATTATTTTCATTATAGATAAATATGTTGACCAATCATGAATGAATGAATGAATTTTCCCCAATGAATTGATCAAATAGTTTAGTTTATAAAATGTCAGAACCAGTGAAGAAGAGTCTGAGATGCTGTGTACACATTTCTTCTATTATCTGAGCAACAGTCACATACCCAAAGATATTCAGTCTACAATTATGTTTAAAAGTCATTTTAAAGTGAGGAACCAGTGAAAGTTCTTGTCTGCCGATAATCTAATTGATTAACTGACTAATCATTTCAGCATTAAAACAAATTCATTCTAGATTTAATTTCCAGCATTAATATGCCATTACCCTGCATGTGGTTCTGATCCATATGGCTTCAAGCTGTCCTCCCTGTACTTCTACCATATTCCATCTTCATGGATGTCTGCCAGTGTTGTTAGAAAATCCACTTTACACTAATGACAGGCAGCCAGCTTTCTGTCAACATATGTCTATAATAATGTAGGATTTCCACAGTTTGTAGCAGCTGTAGTTTTGATTGAAGTGTGTGTGTGTGTGTGTGTGTGTGTGTGTGTGTGTGTGTATGTATGTGTGTACGTGTGTACGTGTGTACGTGTGTCAAAATGTCAGTATGAGCAAAACTGTATAGTTTCATGCATAAAACATGCATAGCTTGTTTTGATCATCATTTCTGAATGTCAGAGTAAAAATATAGACGTATATATGTCAGAGCAGTTTGTGTGTGTGAGTGTTTCTGTTGCCATTGCTATTAATGAAGCTGTAACCCCCACTGTGTGCAAGTTCTGATGTGTGATCGGATGTTTCTTCCTTGAGGTTTGGCTCCCGCTACATCTCTCCATATGCCAGTGTTTGATTTGTCTTCTTGTAAGTTCTTTTCTAAGTTTATCTCCATGAATGGAGATGAACCATAGCAGCCTTATTTGCCCGCTTGTTACTCCGCCAAACAGGGAGTCACTTTTGGGACACTCATAGTATTGTTGCGTTTGGAGTGTGAGGTCTTGGGTTCACGCCTGCTCTTAATTCTCTGGATGACCCTGGAATATAACGATATCGACATCATATAGTGACTGCGAAAAGGGATGAGTTGTGCAGTGGTGCTTACAAGTGCTTAGAAGTGAGACATGCAAAAGAATCTTTTTGGCGAGTCTGAATTGAATTTATTTATATTTTTATTTATTTGAACTCTATCACGTCTTCTCTTCCTTTGGTTGGGTGTTTCTTTCTTTTATTCTCCTTCTTTTGTGCGTTCAGCTAAATGCTAATATTGATACTTGATTAAGGTTAAATAAATCTTATTTGTTATTCTATCTACTTTGGTCATGTTACCATGTTAATCCAAACAGTGCTTTTGCAAAGAAGCTTAATGATTGTGCATCTTAGAAAGAAGTGCTCTATTAAAATAGTAAAAATATTGACAAAACTATGCACAGACTGTATATTGCAATAGGTAAGGGTTAATCAACATGAATAAAGGAAGGATATAATCAGGTATTTATTAGTGTTGTTCATTTTGTTTTGGTCACAATAGTCATTATTTTCCTTCTTGTGTCTTGTTACATGCTGCTCCCACACTTGGACCAACACTTTCCTCTTTTCACTGTCATCTAATGAGGTTATATCTTTTGATTTATAAAACAGCTTCATGCTTTGATTGATTGTATGTGTCTGCCTCTGCTTGTTCCCTGTAATCATAGTAGCTGTTACTGAGATGATGGACGCAATCATTGCTTTGCCCATGGAGATAGTTGCTGCAGATGATTATACGAAAAGCATTCAAATCACACATCACTACGTATTGTGTTTTGAAGGCGGTCTAATCAATTTTGTAAAATTGCCAGTGATTTTTTTTTTTTTTTTTGACAAGCGGGCTGTCTTGCTCAGATCACATGTGAAAGTAGCCTTACCAGCCCTGAGTGTCACCATGTGAAATAAATCAGGGGCAGGCTGTTCCTCTTTCTCACACATCCAAGAGTCCGCCTTTCGATCAGTGTCAGCATCTCTCCTCTTCCTCCCTCTCCTTTTCCCTCCTTCTCACACTCTGATGTTTATGGTCTCTAAAACCATGTCAGATTGAATTCGTCATTATCTCATTTTCCCCCTGAGGGCAGGGATACAGTTACTGTTTGTGTGTGAGAGTGTGTGTGGGTTTGAGAGATGTCTTGTCTGCTTCAATAATTCAGGAGGTTTCTGCTTCTGCAGCTCATGTGATGCTCCTGGGAGACAGTGACAGAGACAGAGAGAGAGAAAGAGGAGAGAAGGGAAGGGAAGGGAGAGATTGACGCAAAGATGTGGCAGATCTGTTCCTTGTAGCTTTTAGTGCCTTTCCATATTCCTTACTGCATCATTTTGTCATTCTCTGCAGCTAAGTAACTCCCTGCTGCACTCTTGTTTATGACAGTCAAACCTTTTGGGAATTGTAGGTAATGGCAACGAATAGTTGAGCCCTGAGGGGTTGAATGAATACTGCATGTACAGTCGTGGTCTCTCTGTATGTGTTTGCGTACAGTTAAACCAATAGCCCTATGGGTAATATAGCCACACTATTAGTTTCTCTAAAGACGAACTGGATCTGCTACCAAGAGATTCCCTTTCTTTAAAGACTTTGTGTATGAAGAGTTGTTTATATTGGGGTTTCTCTTATCATGCATATCATTGCAGCAACCTTGGTTCGACTGGCTCATTAGCATTAAACATGGACTAGAGCTGAGGCTGATGGGAGATGTCATTAGTTCTGAAGGTCCTTGGCCATCATCACATTGGGCATATTAAAATTTTGACCTAATGATGGAAGTTAAAGGAATAAAAAGTTATTATAATTAATTCTGAAGGAGACATGAATGACAGTACCACATTTCTTGGCAGTTGGTGTCAAGACATGTTACTAAAAACTAAAAATGTCAAGCAGGTGGTGGCACTTGAGGAAAAATGAGTGAATCACCAAAGTCAGTAGGATTCATCCTCTGGACTATCTATATCCGTACCAAACTTTATCTTAATCCATCCAATAGCTGTTGAGATATTTCAGAGGTGGACCAACCAACCAACGGATCGACAATGCTGTACATAGAGCCATACTGCTAACACGGCTGCAAACGAAATGCAAGGAAGAGACATTGAAAAATAATTTGAATTACATAAGATTTCCTCTTATGTAATGGATATCATTTTAGGGTGGCAAGGTAGAAAAGAGATTTTATTTTCCATTGCCACTGTATGTGAGTCCATCAGCTGTAATCCAAGCATTCAATTTCAGCACCATGGCCAGCACCACATTGTTGCTGTTCACTTTTAATGGAGAAGAATCCAGATTATTGTTAGGCTCTGTGTTGGTGTGTTTCTGCTGTCAGAGTGGTGAGCGGGTACTTTCTGCCGTGTGTCAAAGGTCAGAAATGAAAGGTTCAAGTGGATAAAAACAATATTGGACACGGTGTTCTGCTTTAAGGATGGACTTCTGTTGAGCTGGATGACGGTGGTGGTGGTGCTGTTGGCGTTGGTTGTAGCCTGTCACTGCCAATTTTACACCCATTTTCACTGGCACTGCACAACCACTCTCCAGTCAGATGCCACAGTGTTGTCAGTGTAACAGCTGGCTGGACGTCCTGTTTCAGGCTGACTTTCAAATCCAGAGAGACATGAGATTTAAGCCAGATGGTGTTTTTATCCCTTATATCCTATTTAAACTTTTTAATTTTGAACACATAAAGGATACAGGTTGAAGGAGAAACTCTGATTTAAAAGTCAATTTAAAATTGATTAGGATTCATAAATGGACTTAAAGCACAATTTAACTGGGCTTTTCTCTTTTGTACCTCAATACTTAAATACATGAACAGTAAGCCACCAGCATCAGCTACTTCAGCATCCACCACTGATACTAAGCCTGTATCTCCATTCAGCTGCAGATACTTTCATAACACAATCGGCAGAGCAAACACACAAATCTTGGAGGATTTGGAATCTGATAACGTTTGTTTTATTCAGAGTCATAATCCAGATAAATGACATTCCACACCAGAGGATATCAGGTGGTTTGTTTACAGGTAAATGACACACAAATTCATAAATACGACAAACAGAATAAGGTTACCTGAATCATATGAAATAAAATAACACAAGCTAATTTAACTACAGGGATTTGAGTCACTGTCTGCACTTGAAGCACCATTTCGCAAAGCCTGACATTCATACACTTTTATACACTAATGTGAAGCTATTATATTTACATGACACAATATAGTCACTAGGTTTTTTACAGCTACAGCTTTACATTCACTCTGTGTTTGCTGCAGATGTCTGTTACAGATGAAAGCATCTACAGGCTTGAGTTTGGTATATGCCAAGTGTTTTGTTAAAGGCAAAAAAACTTTTATTCTGTATTTTATGTTTTATTCCATTAAGGTCATTGGTCATAAGCCTAAAGAAATCTAATTTCTCTAAAACTACTGCATTGGCATAGTGGGGCTGCAGACACTGAAGAATGAAAATATGAAGCCATGTACCATAGTAATAACAATTGTTTGTCACAAATGTTAACATAATTAGCTGCATTGTAGAACAGCTCATTGTTCATGTTCTAGCTTTTTAGCAGTTTAATGTTATTTTCTGTGAGAAAAATGGCAAAGGTCTGGAGCTCTGGGTCTTTTCTGATGACTGGAAACCCTCCCACTTAATAACAACCAGAGTGATGAACTCACCTTCCTCATTTTCTTCACTCTGTCACCCCTCTCTCCATCTCCCATTTCTGTACGGTCGTGGCGAAACAGTCACGTTGCACGTTTCAACAAGGGCAGTCCCGGTGATCGAGCAGTGGGTGGGGGAAAGACATGGGAAGAATAATGAGGCCAAATGACCAGTCATGTCTTTGGGATGAATAAAGAGAGATTGGTTATGTGAATGTCCTACTTTTAATTTATGGGGGAGAGAGAGCGACAGAGTGAGATAGGTGTGGGGGCGTGGAAATGAATACATTTATGCATATGCATGTTGGAGGGTGACACAAGAATTGTTTGACAGCTTTAATTAAACTCATCTGAGTCAGCCTCTGAGCTGCAGCTTCAATCACACTTTAATGAGCCTCGCACCCAGCAGGCCACATGGAATAAAGTCCGACTCTTTAAACCTCCCCTCTTCTCTCTGTATGTATCTGGTTCGTGTGTGTGTGTGTGTGTGTGTGTGTGTTTGTGTGTGTAGACTTCTAACCTTGAAAGCACCAGCCTTTGGCAGGTTCCCAGTGACTTTCTCATGGATTCTGAGTTGGATAATAAGGTGAACTGGGATGCTGCTGATCAATAGTGGGAGCTTCTTTTATCTGGAACTGACAGATAAAACTGGTCCACTCCTGCCAATACTGGCAGTTGTGGCTTCACTTTGGGTGGTGCCATTTTAATTGGTGCCGTTATGGGCTTCATCTAGCCAGAACTTTTCATTTGAACTGCTGTAGAGCCTGACTGATACACTGATGGGCCAATATTATCAATCAATGTTGCCTTATTATACATTTTAATCAGCATATATGGTAGAAGAAATGCAAAATGAAATGGCTTAAGATTGGTTCAGATTTGGGTCTATGATAAAATGATAAAGAATAATAAAAAAGTTCTTGTACTTTTTTCACATTATGGACTGGTTGGGAAAATCGTTATGCTTTACTTTTAGAAGAGATTGAAAACAGTAAATACAAGGATCTAGGGGACGTTGATTTTCACAACAGACATTTACACCATCAGTTTGACTCGAGCTACTCATTATGACCGAAGACAGATTGTAGCTCACTGCTGTAGCAGCAGTAGTAGCAGCTGCTGGTGCTTTTAGTAATACAACATTAGTAAGGTCTTTCCTGCTATGAGTAGGTCTAATGTTAGCTCAATTAGGCTACTCTTGGTCTGCATTTAGTACTGGCTGTGTAGGATTTGAAAATTGAAAGTTGAATTGAAGTTGTGTGTCTGTTCCTGGGACGTAACAACTAATTTCCCTGTCAATTAAACAGAAATTTAAATTTAGACTGGGTGGCTAGTTTAAGAAAACAGTCAAAATTGATGACACATTCTATATACAACCTTATTTTCAGTTTTTAGATCAAAATATTTCCAAACTGTGCTGGTTTTACAAGATGTTATCAATCCCACTTTCCACTTTTTTTCCAAGAAACATATGAACATATGGGCATGTGAGTATTGTTATATACAATATATATTGGACCTGACGTTTCATTCATATAGTTCAAGTGGTCTTCTGTTGCATTTTAATTAATCAACAACACTGTGAACTTGCATTTGCACTAACATCATCCCACCCTAGAAGATTTATACACACACACACAAACACATGCGCGCACACACACGCACACACACACACACACACACACACACACACACACACACACACACTCAGTTGAAAAAGTTCATGACTCCTTACTTGTATGTGTTCTTACTTTTATTACTGCAGCTTTTCATGGTGAGAACTCTGACATTTAGATGGAAACAGCCAGGACAAACCCACTCTCACTCTCTCTGTCTGGCTTCTCAGAGAGAGAGAGTGGGTGAGAGTTTCTGCGACTCACTTCCAGGGAAAGTACTTTTTACTTTTTATCATTACGTGTACCAGTATTTGTGTATGTGTGCGTGTGTGTGTGTGTAGTATGTGTGTACACCCATATGGCACCCAGCATGCTGTTTGCTAGAGCTGAAATTCTGTCAGCCGAGCTTTAGTCGTTTCACTTCCTGGCATACAGGAACTACTCTACCTTCCCATGATGACTGTAGGATCCCTGGGGAGAGTAGTGTTGTGAGGCTGTGAACAGTCCTGATGAAAGCTGGGAGCCTGCTTTGACTGGACCACCATAACTTATACCACGTCTGCCCCAGTCTGGCAGAATAATGATGATTGGCTCATTTACTAAAAGAAAAAGGAGGGTGATGGCTAACTGTTTCACCTAAGACTGTTTCACCTGTTCAAACCCAGATATGTGGTATTGGCAAAAGCAGGATTTGTGGTCGACTAAAGGGGTTAATGGGAGCCCCGCAATAGATTCTCATAGTGAAGATTGTTTTTAGTTCAGTGTCAGATTTCTCTCTTTGATAACACGGCCTCAACATTAGACTGATGTACTGTATGTGATCAGGTTGTATCCTGTTTTAATTGTATTCTGTATTCTCCACAGTAACTTTACAACAAGTCCTCCATATTAAACCACAGATAATGTAGTAGTTGTATTACTGAAAAGAATGTGTGTGAGTGTGTGTGCCTTATTCACATTTCTCACACTTCCTCCCCCTTCCTGGTTTAACAAGGACACTCAGCGGGAGTGAGAAAGGGTCAGAATTTCTAGGCTGTGATATTCCTGACTCAGATTTTAAGGTCTAGTTACAACATTTTGTGAAAGTGTGTGTGTAGCATATGTGTGCATGTGTGTAATATAGCCTACTTTTCCCTGAATCTAACATTTTTCCATCAGAGAATGTTCTTGTTAAGCAGAAAGAGGTGTGGTCTGATTACTTTAATGCTATAGCCTGATAACTTAGCCAACAACTTCTTTCAGACCACACACACACATATACGTACATACGCACACATTTGATCACAGCTCTCATAAAACACTGGTGTGTTAAATGTGTGTGTGCATTTGGAGAGTTTGGATTTAATTATTTGATGTTAGAATGGGGATAAAAGCAAATGAATACTTAATATCTTTGTACCAGATGGTGATTTGATGGAAACGCACATTTTAACATTTCTCTGCAGCTATGCAGTGATTTTGTGAGCATTTACTTGTGCGCAAAACAAGCCTGTGCTTTTGTGTGTCTGTGTGCCTGTGAGTTTACCACCCAACATATTATTCTGTTGCTTTCCTTTGTCTTACCCAATCCCTGTCTTCCACTATTGATACAACGGGTAAGTCTGTATTAAAATATGGTAAGGTCGCTGTAAAGACACTAAACCTGAGCCAATTTGTAGTCTTTATAGCGTTTTGAACAAAAGTAAACATAGCACTTTTGAATTTTTAATAATTTATGTTTGAGTGCTTGTTATAACCACCTCTCAGCAGCACAATGCGTACCTCAGGAACACAGTCAGAACTAGCAGGCTGTAAATCTTTTTCTCAAGTTTTTATTTACCTTTTGTAAAAACCTCATCTTTATTTCCTGGACGGATGTTATCTAAGTAACAGAAAGTCGCTATGGTGGCGACAGGTTACTCTTGGTGCATAAAGTCTCACTTTGCATGCATCCTCTGCTGCATTCATGACATAGAAATATGATATTCTATAGCAAATTTCCTGCTTAATTATCATTTCTTATGCCAGAAAAGATTGCTCAGGTGGTAGAGTAATTTTGGCCAGTAATAGTCAGGTTTGTGGTTTGGTCCCTGCCTCCTCTTGTCTACGTGTCAAAAAGTCATTGAGTGAGACACTGAACCCCAGACTGCTCCCAATTTCTGTGTATGGAAATCATGAAGCTGTAGTTGCTAAAACATAAAATGAGTTGGATAAAAGTGTTTACCAAAGAAATGGAGTGTAAATGGCTGAGAGAATCTGAAGGTTTCATCTTACTTTTACAAGAATATTTGCTTTGTTTACCTTCCTGCTAGGAAATATCATTATGTTATCTTTGAGAAAGGTTAATACCAGTGGCTTATGGCTGCTACACAAACAAAGCCATGCGCCTCATTATTTTTATTTTTTTTTACTAACTCCACATTTTCAGTACCTGAACTTTATCAAGAACACCACTTCATGTCAACACCTGTTAGAGCTGCAGATATCCTTCACCGTTACCACCATCAAATTAGAGACCAGTGACTCTTGATACAAGCCTATTTAAGCTCATGCACATGCACAAAGGGCGGATGGTGCTTTTTAAACCTGAAACAAATATAGTTGTTATGGTGGAGCCACACTGTAAAGTCACTGGTCTAGTGCACCACAGGAAATCATGCTTTGTTTATGGTGCTCATATTGTTTTAGTAACAGCTCCACAAGCAGGAATAGGCCTAGCTCTAGTAGCTGTATGTATATGTGCATGTATGCATCCCTGAGAATGTACAGCAAAGCATGAGAGGTAGTAGTGAAATATTGATGTGACTATGTACATTACAGCGTACAAAGGAGCAGGATAGACAGAAGTGAAGGGAATGGTAGAACATAGAGGAGAGGAACTAAACAGAAGAATACGAGTTTCGAAAGTGACAGCTCCATTACTACTATCATCCATTAATAACCAGCCGGGTCGTTAGTGTGAGAAATGAATCCAGGCGCTCGCAGAGACAAATAAACACAATGCTAATCTCTGCTCTCAAACAGAGTGTCAACAGCCTGACATAAATGAGGGGAATGGAAATTGAGCAGAGAGGTCAGGGTGGAGAGAACGAGGGAAGGAGACGGAGAGGATGACGAGGGGAGAGAGATTGCGACTGACAAATGAAAAGCTGACGGGCGATGACAACGTTTGGTGGATGTGATGAATGGAAATCGATCTGGAAGATATCAAAATGTGGGTAATGGAAGTGAGAGAAAGGATGGAGAAGAAGTGAAGTGACTGTGATTTCTGTTAGAGGACTTTCTTTAAGTTTGGACAGTGACAGCCCCATTATTTGCATCATCTGTGAAGGGCCAGCTAAGTCATTAGTGGTAGAAATGAGCAGCACAGAGACAAACAAACACAGCGCTCATCTCAGGCCTCAAACAGAATGCCAATCAAAAGCCATATGTGCTTGTGATGAATGGTAATTACACTGCGAGAGGGACAGAAAGAGAAAGAAGTTGTCTGTGGGCTGTCCTACGTGTCTTACTGTTGCATCATTACCACAGTGGAGTCAGCAAATTACATTTCAGGAAGAAAAGCCTGTTTCCTCACTCTCCGTCACCCACTCTTTTTGTTTTTTTTTACTACTTAGCCTTTTGTTCATTTGTGTACCTGCTTTTTTATTTGATCCATTCCCCTTTTAATGTTATGTCTGTCCTTTTTTTTTTATGTAATTCCTCTATTATCCCCCCCTTGCTTTACACACTTCTCACAGGTCCTTCGCTCTCTGTCTTCCTCTGAAAAGGAGAATCATACAATGGTTTTTGATGTTTTTATTTTTAAATAAACCAACAGATTTCCTGCTGATGGGCAAGAACACAATCAACAAATGCGCTTGTGTGCGCCTGCAGGGAAGCTATTTGGGTTTGTTGATGTCCACATGCCAGTAGATGACAGTAAAATGGACAACAACTCCAGGCCAAGTCTGCAGATGCTGCTGACTTTATATGATGAGATAAGACGATACGAAACTTTATTGATCCTCATGAGGACAGCAGATCTTTGCTGTATCTAAGTATTTTACTGTAGGATAGGCTTTACACACATAAAATATAAAGCAATAAATGCAACAATAATACAAAAGGAAATTGGAATATAAAATTTCATGATCATATGTAAGCATAGGAGCGCATACAATCAAAAATATTCAACACATCAACTGTCCTAATGGGAATTCTTTTTACATTTTGTTTGGGTTTATTGCTTATTTTGTTCCCAGAAAATCCCAATTTCTAAGCCTCTAATTCTTCTATGTGTGTAAAAAAACAAACAAAACCCCTTTTAATTTCCTGCCTTGATGCAAATGCAGCATAACAATAGTTAGTGTGCTGATTTGTCTAAAGGACCAGATAAATGTGGTTCGCCGATAGCTTCAGAGTAATTAGAGTTTCTGATTTGAAGATCTCCATGCGGCGGGGAGTGTTTCGTTCTTCTGAGTCTAAGAGCTTAACATGAATCTGTGATGTTGGAAACAAATGAAAACATGTCTGTACATTTTTACCTTGGATTACCTTTTACCTAAAATCCTGTTATGTGTGTGTCGTTAGTAACATTAGTATCTCATCAGGACTACACACACGTGAACAAACTTTCTGACACACTTGCGCGCACACACACACACACACACATGCACACACGCACAGAACTGCCTATTTTGATCTGTTTGATTCCACTTTGTGGTTCAGAGTCAGTATTGGATTTGTTTTTGGAGCCAGCCTGCTGCCTATTACTGCTTTGTCATCTCTCTCTCTCTCTCTCTCTCTCTCCGCTCTCTCTCTCTCTCTCGCTCTCTCTCTCTCTCTCTCTCTCTCTCTCTCTCACACACACACACATACACAAACACACACACACATACATATGTACATACACAAGCACACACATACATATAGAAAGATGTGGCCAAATTACTTTTTAATTTCAGTGACCAAAGACAGAAGTGCAGTCCTGGAGCCGAGCAGGATGAACACATTGTTGATTGGAGGAACTCAGTATCAGGAGGTGGAGTCTCCTCCACAGGCACAATAACAGTAACCTGTGTGTCATTGTTAGGTTCTGCATATTTTGTTTGATTAAGTGATTAATAGAGAGAGGTTGCTTTCAGTTATCTGGGAATACCAATAGTTCCGCATAAGTAGTTCAATTTATAGGTCAGAAAATATGTTTTTTGTTTTTTTTGTCCAGAGGACAAAGTGTTTTATTTTAACATGTATAAATATTCATTTCACATCTCTGATCGAGGTCAGGATGCAACCTCGGGATGCGTCCTGTGCTGCAAATGATTTGGCACTTACATCTTAAATCTGCATGGAAGAGCTCCCCTGTTGTGTAGAAATGCACACGAGTTCTTGTACCTATTTTGTTAGATGTTGGCGCATTAATTATCAATGTACACATGCTGTTTGACACATGTACACTCAAATCACAAGCTGCAGATGGAAAGGTGCCTTGCTGCTGTATAACGGCTACAGGATTCAAGCAACTCAGAAAAGGAAAGACCTGAGAACAAAACCTTACGGATGACATTATTTGTATGAATCGACCATTAATCAAATGTAGCGAAGCTTCAGTTGCATTAGATATTGAGAATTTCAATAAGTTTATTTACATGTACTGAAATAGGTGAAATGTGAAAATTAAAGTGAAAGCGACAAAACTCACCTACACTAAGGACATCTATTCTGTGTGCGCTAAAGAAGCAAAGAACTGCTCTTTGTGTCTGCGCTTGTGATAAGAGGTAGTCTAAATGGGTGGCAACGCAACCACAATTTCATGCCAAGAGGAGTGCTGAAAATGCACCTCGCTGCCTAATTTACATAAGCACAACCAGTGCAAAGCGTTTTACATGGAGGCACAATTTTACCAAACAGACACATGCACAAAAGAACGGACTTGCATCCTATGAAACTGCAATGAATTGCAACTGGGTTGTGCTACTGTCGTGTAAGATACTTTCCTCTTTGAGTGTATCGCAGCACTGCTTCTGTTTGCTGCATTTTTTTTTTATTCTGCTGTATATTTATTAGACAGGTGATCTGACTATTTTCCATTTAGGAGCTCTTTGTCATCTGTATGTTTGCCTGCTTGCTGTGATGCTTCCACATTTGACTGTGTGTCATCGGGGAGCCTGAGGCCCTGATGAAAAAATGATTTAATCATGTTCTTTTGTATGTGTGTGCGTGTGCGTGTGTGTGCGTCTGTGTGAACGCGTGTGCATACTGGTGTCCTTTGCTGTCCTTTATTTTCAGATGAAATGCGTGTTGCTTCAGTCGTAAATTTAAAAAAGAAATGGAAATAGAAGGATGGAAAGTGGTGGAAAAAAAATCCTACTGTGAATAAAGGAACCTTGAAATTACAGTATTACACAGTAGATACCCAATTCAGCCCCTACAGGCATTGTTCCTTAGCTATTTCACTAGGAGCGCTGCTATTTAACGTTGCCTTGATCTCTGACCTCATGTGACACTTGCCCTGAGCTGCACTTTGATTTGTTTACTGTTTGTCTGACGCTGTGCTCTCTGACTTGGGAACTACAGCAGTGAAACACATCCATCCTGGTAGATCTGAGAACAAAAGAAACAGTGAGGGAGTGCAACTTAACAGCTGTCTTGGGTCCAGATGAAACGTGAAGATGAATCTGTCTCGCTGTGCTAATGGAGAGTGGAGTTTCCACTGCTGTGTGTGTTATCAAACTGATGAAAGTAGGGTTTGTTTTTAGGTTTCCTTGTGTTTTACTTATAGCTTGTTTTTTAAAGTAGAAATTAAAATGCCAGTGTGGTGATATTTTGCTTTGTATTTTCTTCCGTCCATTTAATTGTGTTTTATTACTGGTAAAATGATTGGTTGTTAGGAGTTGGGGTATAGGTCAGGTCCTCTCTCTTTCCTCTGTTCTCTCACGGCGTCTGCCTGCTGACCGGCTCGTATCGACCTTCTTGACAATTGGTAACCAATCTAAGTGACATGTGACAACTCGAGATCATAACATTACTGTCACATAGTAATGGCACATGGGGTGCGTTCAGGCACAGAGTTCAGTGTAGGACATTGGACACAATCACTGTAGTTACATGCAAAAAAAAAAAAAAAAAACCACACAGCCTGTGTAGACAGCTGTACTGATTAAAATAGATGTGGAGACAGGCCTTTAGTTGCAGTGGGCTGTCTCAGCTATTGTAGAATCATGTTTATTTGCAAATACACATCAAGTACAGAAGCACACTGGTGGCAATAAAACACACACTTGAGGTACTGTTAGGTCGGCTGTTTCTTCAAGGGTGAGGGCAGAAATTAGACCTAATATCTTGTGTAATCATGACCATCGGCACCTACGTATCTTTTTCTATGACAAAAATGTTTATTTGTTGTCATGGCAACGATTCTTGGCCACAATGATTAAATATTATACTTAACTTATATATATTCGTATACTTAAGATTATTTTGCAAAGAAAGGTGCCTGATGTCTGGAATAATTATTATTAGAGTTGGTGCAGATAAGTGGAAATTATGAGAGCTGTAGCTGCACTCCATGACAGAAAGGCAACGTTTTTTTACATAAAGATTGGCAATGAAAGTCATTGAAATCAGTATTCCTATTGTATTTTTCATTTATTGTTTTTACTGTCATTTATCACTGGCTTCTCTGTTTTTGTGCTGCCCTGAAGTGCTTAACAGGGAAGTGAAGGCATTTGTCTGTAATTGAGGTATCAAAGTGAATTGTTTCTACCAGACGTTGCTGTTGCTTTGTAAATATGATGATTTGCTGGCTGTACGTTAGGGAACTCAAATCTGTATTTGAAACAGGCCTCAAAACAGGAAAAGTTGCCCATGAATGTTTGTTGTCAGCCTGAAGACACAGGAGCTTATGTTGTCATCCAGAGAGACAAAATAGAGCTCACTGACTTATCTGCACTTTTAACAAGAGCACTCCAGAGAAATTATGTGCTCCTTTTCATCCCCATGCAATTATCTCTCACACACAATACACACTTAGATTTTGCCGTTTTTGGTGAGTTCTTGACACGTTTTTTTTTTTTTTTTAAAGCAGTGTATTATTGCATAATTCAGTATCTTCAATTTGTAAAACAAACTAGCTGCCACTGTGCACTCTTTAACCTCTCTTGTCAAGCCTTGTTTTCTCCTCTGTTGCAGGGTCTGATCCTGCGTTTCTCCAGCTTGATATGAAATTTGTTTGTGTTTCACACAGACACCTTGGGTCACAGATTTATTGAGACTAAAGAAGAAGCAAGGCAACAATGTCTCAGTTATGTTTTTATACAGCTAAACTGCAACCGCAATTACATTTCCTACAAAACAAAATCAATGGACTATGTTCAAGGGCAACACAGTTTTTGAAAGAATAAAGCGCTACATTTAATAGGGGCAGTGGAGTGGGGGATGACTGTCACTCCAGAGAGACTGCGGTTCACATCCATGAGCCATGATTTTTGAATGATGGTTTGAATAATACATAATGCTGCAGTCACTACACATGGATATTGTACTGCAAAATCAGATATTTTAGCAGAAGAATTGAAATAATGTGCAACTTGCCAAATAGGTTAAGAACCAGGCTGCAAAATCCACTTCTGAACTTTGTTTAGATTTAGGGTTTTGACCAGCTGGAGGGAAATTACAGTAGTCAAGATAGGCAACGGTATGAGCTTGGATATGTCAGCTTTAGGTTGATTAACACTGCACCGAGACACTAGGCAGACTGGCCAGGACTCACTGCCACGTTGTCAGCGGTGATGGAAGAAGAATGCAAGACTCACATAGGAAAAGAGCTACTCACTTTTGGCAGTCCGGGCCAAGCTTCAGGTGGTGGGAAGTCGCCCAGCTCAGCTCAAAATGTCACTGACGCAAGCAGAAATTCCACCTAATGAACCAGAGAGTCAGCAGCAGAACTTCAGAATAGGCATATACAGTGGATGGCCTCTTCTCACCCACCTGCCTTTTAAGGAAAACTGGTATTTTTTTATTGTGCAATATTTCCTCATAAATGTGATCATTCATTGTGCTAACTTGCACTCGCGACTATTGACATGGATGTTGATCCTTTACGCAGTCAGCTGACGTGGTCTTTCCAGGGAACTTCTTTCTGTGTTTCATTTTGGTTAGACGAGACAAGCATTTCAAATGAGTCATAGAGTTTGCATGGTCCATAGAATCACAATGGTCACACAGTTTATGGGAAATAATGTACTTCAGGATTTTCCTTTTAAAAGCCTGGCGTATGTTTGGTCAATTACTGTACTGATTACGATCAGCAGATATTTATTCAGGAATAATTTTTTTGATCAAAAGATCAAAAACCTCTCTCTTCTTAGTCTTCTGTGACACTGACAACACTTATCACTCTAATTATTCTAATAACTCCACAGCTGTCACACGTCCTATCAATACAGCAACACTTCATCTTCCTCCCACGTCTGACCTTTAACTTCTCTCTCTATTTCCAGCTCGTCATCCCCCTTTCTCTCAGCCCAGCGCAATAATTAACTCCCCCTATTATATCTCTCCTTTTATTCTATTTCCCCTGGAACTTTTCTGCCAGAACAGTTTCCAACATCGGCTCTCAATATTGACGACAACTCTCTCCTCTCCCTGCTGCACTGACAAACATATTCTCTGCCCTGCATAGTCACACACACACACACACGCTCAGATGCACAGCTACAAACGCAGCAGCATGCAGTCTCACTGGCACACAAAATGTAGAACAGGCTCCCTCGCTTCAGTCATGTTTGTAAGTCTTGAAGTCAAGAGGAAAAAAAAAAACAGCTTTAAAATGGAGATAAATACCTTCACATCCATTTCAATTATTTTTCCACTCTACTATCAGCATTTTGATTAGCGTCCCCTGTCAGCTTTATGATTATGATGCTGATTATGGTGATCATAACTGTTGTGATGATGGTGATGATGATTGTGTTTGTGATTACACTGCTTATTGACTGTGGCCGTGTCACTGACGCAATCTTTCATCCGTTCAGCTCATTCTGTGTGGAATTTACAGTCTGGAGGAGAGAGGTAGGACCTTGAACTGCTCCAGATCTGCTCCAGAGAGAGCGGATACTGGCTCTGCAGGACATTTTTTGAAAAGAAGGATTTCAATTTTCGAGGGTGGATAGATGTGAAGGACTTGAAACTTGGTGTAGAATATAATTTTGAAATTATAAAATATAGATATAACACAAATCTCTAAGATGTAGGCCAGCGTGGGAGAAATACAATGCGGGCAAAATTAAACATGCCATTATGGTTACAAAAAAAAAAGAAGAATTTCATCAATGAAAATGAATAAAAAAAATGATAACACTGTTTTAAAAAATAGTGAGGAAAGGGCAGCAGAATGGCCTTGGTATTGCATATTTCACATCACATAGATCATATAGTCTCACACACTTTCAGCATCATCACCTTTTGTCCTTAATTTGCAGAGTTTTTTCCTGCTCAGATAGTTTATTATGTTCATTTAGCTGCAGATTCAGTTAGCTGCAATGAAAACTGAATTTGCATTACTCTAATTTATATGTCTAAGTTCAAAACCTCCACGCCCCCTACACCCACCATGTACACCTCTCTCAATGTGGGAACAGGCTTTTCTTATATAATAGTATTTTCAACACTTACAAAGTTTTTTTTTTTTGTTTAGTTTTTTTTTGTTATTTATAATCCTTTTAGAGAACAGAACCTTTGGCTGAAAAGGTAAAATATAACACAGTGTGACAGAAGCACAAGAGAAGAGAAAAGTGGATTTTTTTTTATTGCTTATGAATTTAAAATTTTATGTGTTATAGCCTCTTTCAAAAGTTCCCTTGTCCTGTTTTAATGTGTTCATGTAGGTTTTTATTCTTCAGTGCACATTTACCACCATGCTTATTGTTCGGTATAATGGGAGTGATTCAGAAATGGAGAAAGTCAAAGACGGGGCACCAGGGGATGAGTGGTGAGAGAAAGCAGAGAACAAAGCAAAGAGAGCAATAATAGGAAAACAGCAACTCTTCTAGAGAAAATGTTCCTCTTGTTTCACACTTGATCCTTTGTGAATTGGGTGTGAATAGCTATAAGTGCACTCCTGCAAGAAAAAGGTTTATATGCACACACGCTAACATGCAGACACACTGAGGTTAAGGCCTATAACCACAACAATAATTTGCGGCGGAAAGGAAGAGCACGGTGGAGGAAAACTAAAAGGAAAAAATCCATAGGTTTGTAAATGTCGCCTCTGCATGCAGAAGCTCAGATCTCGTTTAACAGCTGTTAGGAAGGAGATGGAAAGAAATGAAAGATGTATGAAAGAAATGATATCGTGATAAATAGACGCTTTTGGAGTTTCCGTTGGCTCTCCAGAGGGGACAAGAGGAGAAAATCAGTAGTGAAAGGGAGAAAATGACAATAATGTCAACTAGCAGCAGAAATGTGTCTCTCGTCGCTTCCTTTATTGGTGATTCGCGTAACAAATGAAAATGATGAAAAACAGAGCATAGCTTCGTCTTGCATTCCTCGTAGGTTGTATTTGATGAAGGGTCTGTGGATAAATCACCTGACAGGCCTCCACAGCACGTTTCATTCTTGAAGTGAATGATGTAGCTCTCGTTGGCTATTCACAGCAGGTTCTCTAAACACAGAGGACCTCGCAGAGGGGCTCCTGACTTACAGAGCCTCAACCAAAACAAATCTGCATTTACAGCAGGGTTTCTGCAAGTGTTATTAAGCTCCTCTGTCACCCTGACTGAATCACTGTATCCACGGCATGACAACGAAGAGCGTGTGAGAGGATTGGGAGTTCTCCACATCTCAGTCCAGAGAGATATTTGAATAAAAGCTTTAAGCACAGATGACCTGAGTGCTCCTCAGAGGGGTCACTGTTGTTTTAAGAGCGGATTGCTTCAAGCCTCCCCGTCTACTCGGTATCTTTAGCATCACCCTCATGTTTTCAGTCTAATTATACTGATCTTGTAATTATACCACTAGCCAGAAGAATTTTAAAAGAAGCATTAAGGCTGACTAGACTGATCTAAGTGGATATAAAATGGTGAGTAAGCCACTGAACTCTGTTGCCGCCGAGTGTAGAAATACATCGCTTTCCAGTGAGCAGCTGGAGAGACTCAAATTGATGGTGCGTGTAAAAGCACCTCCTCTAGAGCACGGCTGAAAGACGAGTTAGTAGACTGATATTGTGGTTCAGAACTAAGCAGAGAGAGAGAGAAAGAGAGCAATAACAGCTTTTACTCACCCCAGTATGTTCACTTTCACTGTTTGAGAGCGCATGTAAAATTCAGTGTAATTATCATCATGAATGAATCATGAATTACAAGATTTCCAGATGATAGTACAGGGTTTAGCTGTTGAACGACCAGCTGGAGAAAGTGTAAAGGCAACTTCTGTGTTTGGAAGGTGTCTGTGACATCTGTGTTAGACAGGATTAGAGGATCCAGCAGGACAGTCACAAAGAATTAGAACACAACATGTTTTGGTCTACACACCTACACACTGGATCTGAAATGAAACCAAAACCACAAGTTTGTGAACTGCTGACTCAGAACTTAAGCAACCCTCCGTGCTAAGGCTGACAAAGAAACCACATTACTCAAGGTTAATATACTTTATAGATAGCCTGTCATCATCACCTGGGGATGCCTTCAAGGAACCAATCATGGCACCGGTCGGCCATCAGTCAAGTTTAAGTTTCGATCTGTAGGAGGTCAAGACAGGTTTTTTTTTTTAAAAAAAAACAATCACCCCAGTATTTCTCTATGTATTTTCAGTGTTCTGAGCTCACTGTATTTCTTTCTTTATTTATTTTTGGCATTTCGGCCTTTTTTATATTTTTGACAGCTACAGAGGAGAGTGACAGGAAAGGCGGGAGAGAGAGGAGATGACATGCAGCTAACAGGATTCAATTTATGTTCAAGTGGGATTGAACATAAACACGTATGTTGTTTTCAAATTAACAACAGACCCAGAGTGTCATTCCAGCAGTAGTAGTAGTTAGTAGCAGCAGTTATGGATGGAAGGATGGAAGGTAAAACTAGGCATGAAGGCCAGTGTGCACTGCAGACATGCTACTGTAAAAACACCCAGGATGCAGAAACACTGATTTATAAGTGTGTCAGTGAAGGTATGGTTTAACCACACTGTCTTGCTTGTGTATTAGAGATCTCTTGTGGTGCGCAGAGGATACAGAATGCTCCGAGCTGGCGAGTGCTTGCAAACCATATGCACAGCTGTTCGTGTTCATTGTTGCTTGCATTGGATGAAATTGTACGGCAACATATGAATTTGGCAGTAGATTTAGATGAAGACCTGTTTGGCCACTGTTTGGATTGCTTTGTCTGTAAGTTTGATATGGGGGGAATATGTATAAAAAGAGCAAGTTCTACACCAGTCACCCAAAACCTAAACTTTAAGTCAGAACTGTAACCTCATAGGGGTTTTCAAAGTAAATGTCCTGGAGTCGAACGAAAACAATGAAAAAACATATGACTTTCTTAATGCTTTCTGACTGTGCTATATATCATCATAAGAAGAAGGTGAGAGGGTGAAGAACAGAATGGAGGTTGTGTATGATCAGGAACTGTTGCAAATCCTTGTTTCACCTCCAAAGGGTGAACTCTACTGTCACAATCAACCAGTGAATTCAGTGGGCGGGCACTTCTCCCAGGAGGGCTCATTAAATTTGATTGTTTTTGTTAACTCAAAATAAAAAAGAAAGACCTTTCTCTATGTCATTTCAGACATGGCTGGTAGAATACAATAAATAATAATTGCACAAGATCATTGTATTACCCCTGCAGAGTCAAGGAGCATCCTTCAGCCAATCAGTGCAGAGATCACCCAGTTGGAAGGGGCCAATCCCCATGTGGGGTTGTTAGGGCCCTGGTGTTGTTTGTTTGAGAGAAAGAGAGAGAGAGAGAGAGAGAGAGACTAATAGCAGGTTAGAATGATAGAGGCGATGAGGAAAACACAGCAATTTGTGTTTGTGTGTGTGTTTGTGCATGTGTGCTGTGTGTGTCCTTCTGTCTGTGTCTGAAGAAGATAATGCATTTGGTTCCATGTTGCTCTAGTCCAATGCATGAAATGGTTTGTTGACAGTAAAAGAAGAAATGGCAAAGAAGAATTGGCCAGGAAGTCACCATCTCCTCATCCCACTGAAATCTTTCAATCCTATAGTGCCAACTCCATATCTGAGTTTTGGTACTCTATCCATACCTTACTTAATATAATATAAACACGTTTTTCTGTAGACTCTGTAAACTTTCATGTAAGAAAACGAACCAGAGCTCTTAAATATATACTCCTGCCCAGCAGAAGAAGCTACAAATGAACTTTACCTAAATAAAGCAGCCAAAAACTGGCAAAAAGCAACTGTGTGAATCAGTAAACAACATTATGGACTTTACCAGACATTAACTTCCAGCCTTGACAGTTTTGACAGTTTTCAATACTCGACGGCGACGGAAACATTTTGTTTGTTACCACAAAATATGGAGGTTCGATACCCGGCTCCATCCATGTGGCTGGTAAAGTTTAAAGGATATATAGGGGTGTAATTGCATGTGTGATAACGATAATGTTGTGCTTGCACCTTGGTCAAGTGTGATGGGTAGGAAATTGAAGAGTTGGGAATTCTGCCCCATCCTGAAACTGGAGTTTGGGGCTATTGTGGTCCAGCAGAGACTGGCCCCTGGAAAGAGATCTGACAGGATTAACCACTCAGACTAGAAGAAGGTCAAACACCATCTGGACTCATGTGTCCCACTGATCCTAAAAGAGCTTTGTTCATCTGTTGGTTGCTTCTCTCTCCTTAGTGAAGAACTACTGGACCACATCGACAGTCATTATTACTATGGACATTATGGAAAGTCTGTTTCTCCTCATAACACTTGAACATGAACTCAAGCGGCACAAAAATAACAGTTCTTTTCTAGTAAGTCCATAATTAAGGTAAATTGTTCATGATTTTTCTTAATATTATTTTTAATATCTGACTAACAAGTAAGTGATGATTTCTTCATGTTTGTCATTAATTGGCAATGACAATGTGTGTATTCATCATCATTAGCGTCATTTTGATGAATAATTTATGCATTACGCTGTATCCTGACTGCTGTGAATTTCCAATGTTAGCTGCACACCTTTGCTGATGTGTGAAACATATGTTTTGAAAGTCACATTTAAACTGTGTTTGCAGGTATAGGCTAGTATAATATGAGAAACTCCAAACTAAACTCTACTGTCACAAACTTAGTTGTAAGGTAACAAAACATGAATAATATCTGTGCTGTTCGTCTTGAAGCATAAAAAGGATTTTGTGCATTGTTTGAGCAGGCTTTACTTTTGTGCTTATTTGGATAAAGATGTCTCTCAGTTGTGCCCGCAGCTGCATTTCGCTGCTACAACATTTTAAAATCTGCCATCTTTGCTTCATCTCTCTCCTCAGTGCTCGTCTCCTTTTCTCCTTCTCTGTGGTTTTTACCCTGCATTCACCTTTCCAATTCATTCCCCTTCTTATTTTCCTACATCAGCACCTTTACCTCTTTTGTCTTTGTTTCCCTCACTAACTCTGCTCCTGAGTAAGCCTTTTAAACTCCCATGAGACTGTGTGAAATTAGCTCCTGGCTGCTGTGGGTGGGTTGTAGAGCTGTGTGTGTGTGTGTGTGTGTGTGGTGGTGGTGGTGGGGGGGGGGGGGTTCAGTTAGCAGTCTTTACTACTAACTTTGATCAGACACAGTGCAGACTGCTGTTGTTGTGTTTAGAAGACAGTGGATGTAACAGTGAAGGAGAACAATATTTGTCCTGTCCTGCTTAAAGTCATCTTTCCTTCCCTTGAGCGATGGCAGTGCTGTTTTTGTCTAAGAATATCCACTTTATTTGTCCATCTGTGTGTGTGTGTGTGTGTGTGTGTGTGTGTGTGTGTGTGTGTGTGTGTGTGTGTGAGAGAGAGAGAGAGATCTGTTGTTATGGCCCAGCTGACTCACTGTGGGTCAAATCCTGACTTGTGCCCTGTGTGCAGTGCTGTTTCCTAAGATGCACCCTCAGGTGATAAATATGGAATGAAGGAAAGTTCACAGTAGTCTTGCTGACATTTGCTGGCTCTAATTTAAAACATAGCCCTTTGATTTTTTTGTCTAGCTTTTGTGTTTGCCTTGGAGACACAAAATGGGAAACTAATTGGGGATTCTCAGTATAAAGGGGTCAGTATTAGTCAGTATCAGTGTTTTTCGGATCATTGAACAGTAACATGTTCCTTGGTCAGTTGTTATCCTCAAAAACAAAAGTTGCAGAGTAAAAAGCCGTGCTTGAGCAGAAATACATTGTTTTACTATCATTCCTCTGAGATGGTCAGAGATAACCAAGAGAGGATGTGAATAACCCTGCTAGAGTTAAAAGGTTTAATTGATTACTCAAAAATTAAAAAAATATGTTTTTAAGCACAAATGTTAAACATATGATGGTCCCAGATTCTCCATTGTGAAGATTTGTTACTTTCCTACGTCATATGTTACATGAAATTGAATATCTTTGGATGTGGAATAGTAAGTTGATCATTGATAATGAAGATAAGATGATAGTTGTAGCCCTAAAACCTGCAAACTTTTCAGGGAGCACAATAAATGAAGCTCTTTATCTCTTCTAGACCCATAAGTATTATATATGTGGTGCTGGTGTACAGTCAGACACAGTATCTTAGTTAGGTGATATCTGATCTCACCAGGATTTTTAGATTGACCGTAAATATCAGCATTTTTCCTCATGCATTGGCCTGCTGTGATATCAGACTCTCTGTTCATGAAGCACACTATAAGCTCTAACAATAAATCACTGTCTTAGAACATGGACCAGTAAATTGGGGGATATGTGGACTAGTTTAGATTATGGCTGAGCTCAGCTTTTACTATAAATATAGTTTGGGTGACCTCCAGAAAAACCCACATGGTGGGAATAAAAAAAAGAACAGACTATAATTTTAACATTTTTTTAAACCAACAAATGTTCCATTCACATGCGGCGAACATGAAAACACTCTGGGAATAGTCTAGTGTGTGAGCTTGTCTTGGGCCTGGTGTGGATGTTTTGTCTGCATTCATTTGACTTGCATTTAGTTTGACAAAGCCTTAGAGACAGCTAGGTATCAGCACAAAGACACACATGCACATAAACACACACACACACACACACACACACACACAAACAGTGAAATGCAGGAGCCTCTTCCCACAGGCTTCCTTTGAACTTTCTACTGGCATTTACTCTGTGAACACACAGGCAAACAAGAAGAAAGACAAAAAGTGTCAGGGCAGAATGAAGGCGAATGAGGAAGAGTTGGGGGGGCCGGTAAGGAGAAGCTAAGTGCAAGACTGCTCTGACTGGTTCAGGACAGCTCTACTAACATGCTGAGGGGGAGAGGAAACTCTGCAAACTTACTGAGGGGAACTGAGGTGGAGGGAGGAGAGGAGCGAGAGAAGAAGATTAAACAGAGCAGAGTAATGTACTTGGAGTAAAGAAAGAACATTTATCTCTCCATCCTCCTGAGCTCTTCCCTTGTTTCCCCAGTGGAGCAGGCAGATAAGAGAGCCTGTGTATGATTGGCTTACCACTTGGCCTGTCGCCACGTCTGCACTATCACCGTGGGATACCGACAGGAGCAGAGGGATTCTATCAGATAGGATGGTATTTAAAGATAAAGATAAAGGACATTTTTTCAGCGGAAGTAAAATAACTGAATTTAAATCAGTGTATTTGAATTCTGCATGTGAACTTGTACTTGAACAAGAACTGCCCAAAACACACTGCTGTAAACCCACTATCATCGTCCCTTTCACGCTCTTTTTGCATAATTTCAACCACTTTTCATGTATTTTCATGGTGAGACTCAATAGATCTCTGTTTAGGGTCCTAACTCACACCGAGAGAGAGACAAACACAGTTGCCTTATGAATATATAATGTCTGTTGTGAACTTTTCCATCCTTTGCCCTTATTTTCTGTGCTTGACTCATCTGTGCTTCCATTTATCTCCATTCTGGAGCTTTCTCACAGCTCATCAATGCAAATATATGGATTCGTTTACAGCCAATGTGTCTTTTTATCAGCAGAAGTTCCCACTAATGTGACAAATTGAAGATCTAGTCACCAGTTAGAAAGCAAAAAGAGAAATAGAGACGTCTTTCTCTCTTTGATTTCCACTGTTTCTTTCCAAATATCACTAAATTATTCCGCTCTGGGTGTTTAGATATAGTGTAGACAACACTAGCAGAAGCGGGTGGGCTATTAACAGACCACAATTTCCTCTCTAACAATCTATATCCTGCTCAACAGTGACAATTGAGCAACATCTGTCAGGTATAGAGCGGAGAGAGTGAAAAGGAAACTGAAATGTGTTGAGCAAGCTGTTGCGTTTTCTTCCAGAAGCAGAGAAAGAGGCAACTACAGCTTTGTTTTTCACACCAAGGAGAGGTTATGGAAGCATGGCAGCCACCTGAAAGCACTGTGTGAGAGCCGAGGCTGTTAGCAGCCAGCAGCAGAGTCTATTCTTCATCATCTAGCTCATGGCTGCACAGTCACAGGTGGAGCTCACCTCACAGATAAGAGAATCAAGGATCCATACTCAGAGTACAGTGTGCTTTACTGACAGACCTGTAGTCATTCTTTGCTTCCTGTTTCCTCAACCTATCGGGCGGCCGGGGTCAGCAGGCAGCAGACGTGTAGCCATCTCAAGCTAATCTCATGACATCTTGTGTTATTTATTACACTGTATTCAACAGACTGTGTCCTCCTCAGCTTTAGATCTAGGTTACCTCGACGCGCCTGTGAGCTACTGTGAGGCTTACACGGTGAAGAAACATGAGACTTAGCTAGGTGTGTGGAGAAAATAAAAAAAAATCACAAGAGACTTTTGTCTGGACTGCAACAGCAGGGCCAACCAAGTGTTGGAGTAAGCATTGGTTGTTTCTCTTTCAAAGTGATTTGGATCAAACAAGCAGTGTTGACAACTTAGACCTTTTGTCTCTAGATTAACCAATTTTCAGGTTCCTTTAGTGTCTTTTTTTCAAAGAAGCTCCTAGCAACAAATCTAGCGATTTCTTCAACTCTTAGCTACTTGACAGTATTGCCCTGAGAGTGCGAGGTCGGGCTTTCCATCTGGAGACACACCTCTCTATTCTGATCACACAGCAGATGATGTGAATGAGCTTCTAACTTTCTCTCTGAGGGATCATTTTACATGTAAATATAGTCAGACAACATCACGGTTATAAATCAGGATGTTAGTAATTTAGAGCAGCAGCTTGGATTTGGCTTGGGCGTTAACATCTTGTATTAATGGGCTGTGTTTCAAGTCACTATTTCATACTTGGTCTATTGCCTGACAACAGAAACAGAAAAACATATACATGAGAAACAGCTTTATTGGGAATTCAGCTGTGTTAAAACACTGTATATGTGGGCACGAAGGGTAGGAGGGGAGCAAACAGATAGAGTTGAAACCGGCTGACAATAGGCAGAACGCAAATATACGAGGTTTTGACCTAGTCGTGTTTCCTTGTCAGTTTCTGTCTGTCTTCGCTTTGATCTCATTCTCTTCAGTTCCTCCTCTGTCACTGTGTTTAACTCAAACATGTGGCTGGGTTTTCTTCAGCTTTTTTTCCCCTTTATCCTCGTCTCTTACTGACTTGGTAACTTTTTCAGGCAGTCAGTCAGTTGTTCACTCATTTGTTAACTAATTGTTGGTGATGCACCAAAATCTGCATTTCTCACTGCAGACATGTATTCTTGACAAATCTTTATGGGCATGGGCACAGAGAATAACTGACAAAAAAAGTATGATAGTATTTATAATAATATTTTAGGCAGTGGTGAAGTGATTATAGGAGAAATGATGGAAACGTTTACTGTTTTCTGAAATGTGAGAATATGCTGCTTTTTTTGTTATGTATCATTGTAAATGAGAACAGAAATGGAATCTCTTTGGGTTTTGAACAGTTCATGAGACAATACAAACGATTTGAAAATATCACTGGCTGGGGAATTGTGGCATTTTTCACCATTTTCTGACATTTTAAAGATTAAAGTGATATTTTTCCCTGTGATAGTTTCCCAAAAACAATTACATCTCTGTGATATAATCATTTTTGGTTTAGTTTCATGTTGCAATTGTTATTAGATTAGATTTCAAGTAAGTACATTTCCATCTACTACATAATTTTGACAACAATGATTACGGAGGGGTAAAGGAACCAGTGCACTCCAACTGGTTAGTGTGTGTTCAACCACTTTTCACCCTGCCTTTGAGTGCGACCATTCAGAGCAGCTAGAAAAACACTTTTGCCTTCAGGCGAGGTCAGACGACATGTCCTGCACACTAGTTCTACTGGAGCATAATCCCCCAACCTTTAGTGTAACATCAGATCAGATGAGGCAGCTGAGTCATTTAATTTCTGATTTATGAATCCACAAATTTACAAATTGGGGTGAGACCAAACAATGAGGCTTTTTATTACTCATTATCCTCTTTTTTGTCATTGCATCGCTGGCTTCTATCCATATGCTATTATGTAAAAAAAGAGAAAAGGCTGAATTGACATTTGGATGGAAATATTACTCCAGATGCCCTGACAACCAGTCGTTTTGATGAGTCCAAAACGTCATTCATCCAGACCAACTCTCTTCCTCGCGACACCTGCTATTTCTGTGATTGTGCAAATATCGTCGTGTCTCAGACCTTCATCGTCAGCCTCATCCTTTGTCCTTTCCTTTCTCTTTGTTTCTTCAACCTCTTCCTCCCAGTTCCCCTTCTCTGCTCACTACACTTTTTGCTAAAACTCACGCTTAACTATCAATCGCCTCTTTCCACCACTCCACTTCTCTCGTAATTGATTGAATTTCATGTTGAATGTCCTGAAACTGAGGGAAAATAGAAGAAAAAGGAAAGGAAGCCAGTTTGGAGAGGGTATTAGAAAGAGAAAGAAGTCGGAAGAGTGGGAAGATGGCAAGATATTTTGAATAACAGACCGCTCAGTGAAGGTTTTTCCCTCATTAACGTGAAAAGAGAGAACAGAATGAAGAGGAAGCAGATTTTTGATGTTCAGCTTTGAGCCACATTGTTCAGTTTCTGGATCAGTTGAGGGATGTTTTCAGCAGTGGAAAAAATGAGGAGAAGAGGAGAGAAGAGAGTTGATGAATGAGGGTGACTATAAAAATAGAAAGCCAAGGGGAGATGGGGGGGAAGTAAGCAGAAAGAAAAGAAGTCGTTTGTCTCAGTTTAGAGAGGCTGGATTGGCTGTGAATGCAAATGTTCTCATTGGTTAGCCAGATCCTTACGTAACTTTACAGTCTGGACCGAAATCACTGTCGTAATGATCAAGCCATGTTTATTTTTAGCTTAATTGTGTGTGTGTGTGTGTGTGTGTGTGTGTGTGTGTGTGTGTGTGTGTGTGTGTGCGTGCGTACGTGCATACGTACGTGTGTTTGTGATTGAGAGCGAGAGCAGGCGAGGAAGTTTGAATACCTTTCAAAAACCTATTAATTTGAGTTTGTAAAGATATCCTTAAAAGCAGGTGTGTGTGTGTGTGTGTGTGTGTGTGTGTGTGTGTGTGTCTGTGTGTGTCTGTGTGTGCATGTGTGCGTGCATGTCTACAATATGTAGAGATGTGTGTGGTGTAGTGTTCTGCTTCATCTTCTCAGCACCACATGTAATATTCTGTGTTACTCCTCTGTTCGTATGAATGAGATGCTGCCTGTCAGTCTTCAGGATGTAGACACGAATACTGGATAGACTCCAGTGGAGCTGCACTACAGGAAAAGCAGACTCCCATCTCTGTTCTCCCTCTCTCCTCTTTCTTATTTCTCACTGTATTGTCTGTGCCCCTCACCCCCTCTCCCTTCTCTGTCCATGTCTTCTCATCATCTCCTCCTCCTCTCTACCTCACCCACCTTCTTTCCTATTTCCTCTCTGCTCTGCTCCTACAACACATTCCTTCGTTTTCCATCTTCTTTATTCGTCCCTCGTGCTCTTGATATCCTCCATCTATCCAGTACATTTTTCTTCTCCTCCCTCTGTTTTACCGTATAGCGCCATTCCCTTGCTCAATCTATTTTCCTTTGTATATCATAGTTCGACTGTATACAATGTGTAAGTAAATAAGCCACAATTACAGCAGTGACATGCACACGCAGCAGTAACACTGTTACATATTCAACAATTTTACTTTTTAACCCGCAAAAGCATGTTGAAAGTGTAGCCATCAAATACCACTGAAACAAAGGGTATAAAGAACAAAGTTTATATATTTATAAAAAAAAAACATATTATAAAACTTCCTAACGCCTACACATCTAGACTTCTTTTCATCAACATGTCAACAAAACCAGACTAAACTGTTCTGTGTAATTATTAACTGGTTTGGTCCAAAGATGGAGAAAAAAAAGGATGTAAAACCCACAGTCCTCTGCTGCACGACTTCAATTTCACTTTTAATAATCTCTAATAAACTTCAGCTCCATGCTGACAATAGGCTCTAAAAACGAATGTTTCCTGGCCAAAGTTCCACTTTTACAAGTTCAGGTGCTTTCAAACTGTAGTTAGATGATGTATTTCCTCTGATTTACGTATAATCATAAGATATACCGGCTATAGGGTTACACAGCAGTTTCACATCCATGCTGTGGAGGTCAGACAAAAATTGTACTCATAATGCTCAGCCAGTTAAGGCAAACCCACAGGACCTCACATTGCTGTGGGTATGAGTGCTGGTCATAACGTTAATAGCATGTAATGCCCTAAAAGTCACTTAGAAAACTACTGATCCAAGTAATTTGTCAAGTGTTTGACAGTTAATGAGTTTCCATATTAAATTCTGCCTATTATGACAATGGCCAGGAAGTCTTCATAAGCCCTAATAATCCTGTTACCTTCATCAATATAATGGCCTTAACTGCTCTTGTAAAGGCTGTATAAATTCCTAATAGAGGATCATGTGGCATTCTATTAAAAAGAACAGTTTTTTATATTGTATATGAGAAGTGACAGGCCTGAGTTTTCTCAGGGTAGGTCAAATTATTTTGGTTAAAATTATTCTAGGGTTTTGATGATGATTTTGCTTAATTTTGAGAACACGACAGGCCTGGTTGACTTCACACAGTGTACAATTTCCTACTAATGAGTACAAAGTTTCTTGTGAGAACAGGCTCATCAGTACTGTTCCCCTCTCTGAATATGTGTGCGTTGCTTTTCTTAATTCTTGAAGCAAAACTGTGTCCACTGGTCCCACTCAGCATTCTTCACTTCTGCAGAGGCCTAACAGTAATCTGATGCAGTGTATCTCTGAAATCCACTCTCTGCTCTGTTATGCTATCTGCTCACAAAGCTCATATATCAGCTTCACAGGGTGCTGATCAGATCCCAGACTGGTGCTTGTCTATAAGCAGGATGTAGCCTAAAGAGGGGAGCAGAGACTCGGTGGAGAGGGAAGGAAGGAGAGGAGGAGGAGGAGAGGGGAATGAATTAGAGACTATGGGGAAAAAGATGAGGGTGGGAAGGAATTCGGCAAGGTTCCAGACCCATGAATAAAATGCATAAAGTACACAGTAAATTTTTAATGCTGTTTAGTTTCCACCAAGAGGCCAGATTTGCATCCCCATCCCCTGATTATGACATCTTCAGTCAGCACTCCAGGCATGGCTTTGCCAATTTTAATGTTAGCGTGAGTATTTGTGCAAACTCACAAATACCCACTTGTGAGTTTAAGCACGTGCATGCGTGCACGCACGCACGCAGGCACGCACGCACACACACACGTTCAGTGGAGGTTACCTCTGCTGAGGGAAGCTAATCGGGCTGAAGCCATTCCCACTTTGATTTCCTTCTGAATCAATTCTGGTCCTTTTCCTGTCACAGGCTTCCTCAGGGATCTGCTATCAGATGAAATCTCAGGGCCATCACTTTAAACTGGAGAGGGAAAAAAAAAGCTGATTTGGTGGAGACTCGGGAGACAGCCTGACTGTGAAGAGGTCATCAGAGAAACTGAAGACTTTTTGAAACTGTTCTCACAAGTAAAATAAAAGCACAGAATATTAGTTCATACAGCATGAACAAATTATTTTCTTGAAGAGTGACCTCTTGCTAATGTGTAAGTCATTAGTATGTTGACATGCACACTGGTATGGTTTTGATCTTATTCAGAATATATTACTGAATAAGAAGAACCAGGTTATGAATCCCCTTGTATACATGATTATACAAGTTTTTATCCAGCAAACAGGTCAACACACTTTGGTTTCTGGCTGCCTGGATTCAGCTGGATTTAGCTTTTCCATCAGACCATCAGTAATTGGAGATGAAAGCAACAATAACATTTATCTTCTGCATTAGGAATGCATTAATCCAACTTTTTCTCTCCTGATATCAATTCCAACACCTCAGCTTAGGGTATCTGCTGATCTACTGATCTGATACCCATTCCTCCTTTGTTCCTATTTTAAAATCTGTAACCCTTATTACATGGAATACATTAATATTAGCATTAGTCCAGCTAATTCTTTTGGTACTAAAAATTGAGTTCAGCAGCCCCCCCATGACAGAATGAATGTACAGTAACTGTAAACACTGAATTTTATGAGGACATCGGTAAAGGAACTATTTTAATGTGGATCGTCCCCAGTCCACTTATTAAAGTCAGTATCTGTTGGCGATTCGGCATACAGGACTGCTGTATCCCATATTACCACTGTCAGACTTTTATATCAGCATGTAGATAGGGAAGATAGGGAAGCACCTGCTAATAAGACAGAGAATAATCAGATATCTGGATAAGGTGTTTACATGCCACAGTATCCTGGATTCTAATAAAGTACTACAGCTAGCATGCCTGGTTTCTGAAAACTGGAATATTTGGTTTACATGTGTTGACACACAACTCAATGACTGCCCTCTTCAGAAAAGCAAGATCTTTGGTTATTTGCTTGTAGAACAACCCATGTTTCTGTTGGGCCGTAAAACAGAAACTATTATTAAAGTATTTAAGTACCAAAGTATTGTTTACCACAGCAAAAATCTGATTTCTGACTGAAAATCTGAATTTGACACTAGAGCCCGGGGTTCACAATGAGCACAACACAGCCAAGTAACCATATTACCAAGCATACAGGATATGCTGAGTTGAAGTTTTTCGGCAAGTTGTTTTCGGCCTTTCCCACTGCGTTCCTCATTGACATGTCTGCTCCTTCTCTACCTCAGGGGAGACTGAACACTGCAGCCTAGTTTAGCTTGACTAGATGTTGCTGTTTAGCAGCTTAACTGCAACGTCTAATGGAATTACTCAGTGCGACACGAAGGTGTTTACACAGACATGCAGTCAATTAACCGTAATTAAAATGGAGGCACTGCTAAATAAACTGCATCATGTACAGTTTTATAATAAAGGAATCCCATCAGCTGTTGTGTTACATTTTAAACAGATTTTAATTAAACCCGAAAAAAGATTTAATTAAACAGTTCAATTTTTTTTTTGCTTGCAACTTTGAATGGACACGAGTGAAAGACTTCCTTCATTGTGAATCATGAATGAAAATTCCAGCACCACCTCCAACGCAGATGATATGATAATAACGTCAGAGTTTTATCTCCTTGTAATCACTTTGAAGGGTTTGAATGACATTGGGGCAGTGTCGCAGTGAGCTAAAATAGCCAGTTAATGCTTTTGAGATGAGCACACTAAAATATTAATGGAGGT
Source organism: Seriola dumerili (assembly GCF_002260705.1). Classification (NCBI taxonomy): domain Eukaryota; kingdom Metazoa; phylum Chordata; class Actinopteri; order Carangiformes; family Carangidae; genus Seriola; species Seriola dumerili. Next base: position 89,925 of record NW_019174415.1, read on the forward strand.
CCTGGGAAAGGAAAGGTCATCCCTGAGACTTAGACTGAATAATAAGACGGCCAGTGGCAACTGCTCTGAACCTAAAGCAACACTAGCTAGTAAAAAACCCCCAAAAAAAACAGCTGAATTACATGTCAGGCAGCAGCACCTCTACTGCAGTCCTCTGCTGGTCACAGCAAATACTGATGAGAACAGATGATACACTTTCTCTTGTACACACAACATGTTTGTATCTGCAGGTCAAAATGAACTCAGCAGAAAATACCAACAAGTCGCAAATTGTCCAGATGGTATAAAAATCAACAAACACATTCACTCCATAGAATCTTGTGCAAATATGGCCATACAGACTAATTCACTGTTTACCAGTCTACCAGACTAAAGAGTACCTCAAATGAGCTCTAACTATGGACATTAGGCCAGTGCAAGTTCATAGGGTTTAGGCTTTAATATCTGTTTTTGTCTGTCTACTATCATTACACCAAAGTCCATAATAAATCAATACAAAAATTTAATACACGTGAATATGTGCTAAGTAGTTTAACCACACATAATTGCATGAATTACACTATGGAAGTACTCTCCTGTCTCCTTGTCTGTTTGTGGCAATGTTACATACTGGTATCACAGAAACTTTCTTGAAGTTTAAAGAAATTTTTGCATGGTAAACGAGCTGCTAAAAAATCAGACTTCTGTTGTAACTCCAATTTGACCAAACACTTATGTATATGACAAAACATACAATACCTATCCTCCAATTTACCACCATCCATGTTCATTCAGAACGGGAAAACCTCTCCACCCACTTTATTCCCTCCATCACATTTTAGCACAATCAAAAGGACACTAGAATCCTGTTCTACTCCTGCTTCTACATTTGCACAACTTCCCTGCCTCTCCGTCTTTCTGTCTCCCCCCTCTCTCTCTCTCTCTCTCCTCCCTTTATGCTGTGCCTCTGCTCCAAGCCTATACAGTTTGCCCTCACTGTGTTTCAAATTACATGCCACATCAAATGAGGCTATCTCATAATGCTGTTAGCGCGAGCGCAAGCGTATGTATGTGTGAGTCCTTTGGTATTCTATCACCTTCGGAATCAGATTTCTATTAAATGAATGTCTAGAGTTGAGCTCAGTATTCAGAATGAGTAACACAGTAATAGATCTGATAGACATCGCACACTGTGTCATTATTACTGACCTTTCTTTCTTTCTTTCTCCCCTCTCTCCCCTCTATTACTCTGCCTGGCTCCCCCTGCAAACATTTAAAGGAAGCCGAGGTAAGTAAATCCATTGTGTTTGTAACTTGATAACACTACTTTGAAACATACTGCGGTACCTTCCTGGCAGCCGCAGACATTGTAATGTGTGTCTGGCACTCACTTTAAGGCATTGTTGCCGAGCAGGGGTTGTGTTGCTGATTTAAATGCTCAGCAGGTTGGGTGGCTGGTCAGCCGTAACGTGGTATAGTTCAGAATATTAAAATGTTGCAGTAGTGGTTTGATAGTGTTCTTACTCTAAAAGCAAATGTAGCAGTTTCTACAAGTAGTATTGTATCAGTTAGTGCACAGCAGTTTTCAGTAGGCTAATGTTAACCTCACAAAAAAACCTATCTCCTGGTGTCCCACTGCTCTGGGAAGACTTTCCGCAAGATTTGAGAACCTATCTGCCTGGATTTATTCCCAATCAGCCACAAGAGCATTAGCAAGGTCGGAGGATAAGGTGTGGCTCACAGTCTGCATTCAAGTGATGGAAGGGTTTAGGGTCGGGACTCTGTGCTGGCCGGTCACCTTCATCCACACCAAACTGGGAAAACTGTTTCTTTAGGGAGCTGGCTTTGTGAATGGGGACATTGTCATTTTTTTAACAGGATAGCATTATCCTGTAAAATATGTCTAAAATGTAAAAAAAAAAAAAAAAATTACATGTAGTATTAAAATTTCATTAGTCCAAATCGTGCACATTTGGTCTAAAGCCTGATAAATAATATAACAATAATAATAAGAAGAAGAAGAATAAGAATAAGAATAAGAATAACTCAGAGTAAATTGATTGTTTAGGGGAAGACACGAGTCTCACATTTCTCTAAACAGTTCAGGCTGTAGTCAGGAGTCTGCAGAAATTAACTTTGCCACAGTAAGACCTTACTTTGCACTTTCACTGCCATAAAGTTAATTTTATAATAAAGACAGAGCAGGAGAGGTGGACGTAAAGTAAAAGAAAAAAGAAGTGAGGACATGAGTGAAATAAGGACCTGAGGGAGAAGCTAATTAGGTTTCATCTCCTCATTTCAAACTTTTGTGTTGGCTTGAATGTCGGCAGTTGTCATTTATAGAACAAGGACTGGATGAGTGGGTCAACTGTCCATTTTCTGTGGACTGTTTCACACGACTGCCTAATTTAGACCTCTTTCTCCTATCTCTATATCTGTCTCTCTCTCTCTCTCTCTCTCTCTCTCTCTCTCTCTCTCTCTCTCTCGCCCTCTCCCTCTCTCTCTTCCTTCATTAATAAAGGAGGTAGAGATCCTGTGTTCAGACCCAGCAGGTTTTCTCTGCCTGGTTCACGTACTGTCACTGACACAGGCTCACTCCCTGCTGACACACATATGGTTCACTCTGGTTACTGCTTCAGATGCAGACACCACCACTGCGTATGTACGTGTGTGTGTGTGTGTCTGTGTGCAGATTACTTCCACCGCAAACCCACTTTGGTAACACTTTACCTCACCCTGTCTAGAATTTCTAAGCACTGTATAAACATTTCACAAAGGGTTGGGAACACACTATAATGTGTTTGTAAGCAAATATAGATAATTACTAACTCCTCTTGTGGCCACTGTGGAGGCTGGTTTAAACAGAAAATGAATGACAGTATTTCAAAACACTGCTTAGATCATCTAAAATGCATCTTCAAGGGGCAGGTTGACAAACACTGCACCTTGGTAAACACTTAAAATGTTCGAATATCTGCTTACAACTACATAAGAGTGTTATAAATCCCTTATAGTGTTTTTAAACTCTCAAAATGGGGGAGTTGATGGAAGGAAACAAGTCTCGAGCTCACAGTGATAAAGTCGAGCTTCAACCTGTACACATAACAGAGAGATCTATTGAAATGCACAGTAACTTTTCCTGCTACTCTTCTTACCAGTGGCTGCTGCTGCTGCACTCGCTGCAAGCTGCAGCAACTCTCCACCTGTGCCCCTCCTGCCTTCATCTGTATATTAGTTTTAAAGGGTTATTTATGGATTATTAACCTTTTTTTCACTTATATGCATGATATACACATACAACACTAAACAGCAGTGTTTAAGCCCAGGCTCTTTTCATAATGGGCTTTTTAATTGCTTTACACAATAGAAGATGTCTCTAACTGAGCAGGGAATAAGCTCTGAATGGAGCTATTGAACCAAAGTGTATGTAGCTTAACAAATCCAAACCTCTTCTCAACTGAGCTAAGCTGAGAAAAGCCAATTATTTTCAGATTTAATATTTTCAGTTGATGAGGCTTTCTCCATGACTGTAGACTTTGCTGTATGTGAGCAATAAGAATCATTTGTGCGTCTTCACATATGATTATGGAAACATCGTAACAGCTAAAAGGTACACTATGGAACTATGCTATGCTATGTTACAACATCTCTCAACCACAGCAATGCTCTCTGAATTGTTTTTGTGTGTTGAAATCCATGTTGACCTTGACATTAAATAGTTTTGCCCTAGTTCAAGTCCTCCTTACTGGAGCCTGTAACTTTCTTTACTCCCCAGTGGGTCTCCTGCTGGTTTCTCTGTATATTTGTGTCCTATTTTCTCACGCCCAAACACTCTTTTGCCTCTCACGCTTTTTTTGTTTTTCTATGGCAATCATTCATTTTTTTTACAAAACACGAGTATGAAAGAACATAAGGAGAGAAGAATGAGGACAGGGTTTCTCAGTAGTTCGGTTTAGTATTTGAGCTGTTCCCTCTTGTCTACAAAGTAATTCAAAGATATTCTCAGCATGGTGTTTCTTCTTTTTTATATATATATATATATATAACCCAGTTTCTTGTGTTGTGTTTCCACTCAGGATGACTACTTCAAAAGCTGGGCTCCTGCCATGTCTCTAGACCAAGGTGAGTCCTGTTTATTTTTTTTTGTGACCCTAATGTTTATGTTATTATTAATGCTAACTATGTAAGCCAGGGTGGATATCAAACCACAGTACTGAATATCAACGAAAATGTGTCTGTAGAATTCAAAACATTTTTACAGAATAAAACAGAGAAAAGAAGGAAGTACTCAAATGCACATATGGTGCATCCGTAACACTCATTGACTTTTTAATCAAATCTTGTAATGCACTTATCCTCACTTAAGTCAAAAGAGCAGTTTGCCTGAGCTAGAAAAAAACATTTCCCACACAGAGGCCAATATGGCCATCATTACCACAGGTCAAAATCCTGAAAGGCCTGGCCATGTTTTACATTTGCTGTTGTAGCAGCCTTTAATAGTTACAACTGAAGACATTATTAATAAGTTTTGCCAAACATATCGGGCCCATTCACACCCATTCAACTTCAAACAACATTTAGAATTACTTTGAGGGCCTTTAATTCAGTTGATAAAAGTTATCTATCTTTGTTAACTTTATATGTCACACATACATTAATGTTAGGACCTGCGTCCTGTCAGTCACAACCCATGCAAGGCAACCGACAAACAAGAACTGAACACATAACATTCAACAGAAAACAACGCTGGATATGACACAGTTGTGTGTTGAAATTGCAGCCTCTTGTTTTAAAGGGAGTTAATCATATAGGCAGTATTATAAAAATCAGTGGTGTGTATCATGGGGTGATAGAGGTAGCGCAAAACCATCGACTGAAAAGTGATTGCCAGTAACTTAATGTAGTTTTATAGAAAATACATTAAACCTTCAAGAATTTTCAGCAGGTATTTAAGAAATTAAAAATAACTTTTCCTTCTGTCAAACTGCGCCAGTGTTAATATAGTGAGGCCTGAGTGTGTTGTTTTGCTTAGTTACTTGCTGTTTACCTCACACCTTCAATCTCAGTGTTTTAATGGTACAGTTTACAGCTTATAAATTAGATGGACGCCAAATGAACTAATTGTGTTGTTCAGTGAACTGCTGCCAAAAATCCAGGCATCTCTTTAAACATACTGTGTGTGTGTGTGTGTGTGTGTGTGTGTGTGCGCTTGTGCGTGTGTGTGTGTGTGTGTGTGCACGTCTTTTTCCAAGGCCAAATGCTGCTCCTCTCCACAGTTATGTCCTGCTTGTGGACTTACTATGGAAACAATGCCAAGTCCACTTTATCAATCACACTCAAGTGTGTAATGCTCTTAGACCCCTAGTAACTCTTGACTAAACTCAATTATTACAAACACTCGCTCAGTCACACTCTCAGTCTCATTGTCTCACACACACACATGCATACACAGTGTGGGGGCTTGATTGGACTAGAGCTCTCTGAACAGCACACCAGACCTTAAATCTTCCTACCACCGAGTTTGTTCTGTTCTGTGCTGGCTTGGTTTTGCATATCTAGCGCAGTAACTGTAACTCTTCAGGGAAAGACTTGCTGAGCAGGTTTATCTGGGCCAGCTCCTCGTGGATACCGAGCCTAATGAGAACAGCCTCGCCTCAGTGCATGAAATTCTGGAGCTCCTCTCTAGTTTCTCAGCGACGACTAAAGACAAAAAATAAACAGAGCCTCATTCTCCTAACCAGGGACTAAATACATGAGATGTTATGGAGAGATCCTCTGTGCCAAACTCCAGGGGAAGCACGTGTACTAGCCTGATTTAGATGCCAAAAGCGATGATGTACTACTGAACTATATCTGTGCCCTGTTCTCCAAACATGGAGGCTCTGCTTTTGATTCCCACTAAGAACAAAGTTTGGTATCTGTCAACCACAGTATATTCCTTATGTTACTAATAGTTCATTCAACTAGACCAGAGACCAGACAGAGTGCTTCACTGTTGATGTCATCAGCAGCTACAGAGAGTAACCAGAGGGAAAAGATACTCAGTGCGCTGGCTTACTGTGTGGTTCTCTGCACACACTCAAACAAAAAGTCACCCTTCACTTGCCAATTTAATGCTCCTCTGTGGTGACGTATTGTCCTTCAGGGGATAATTCAGGTTTTCAGAATTTATTTTTGTTGCTCTAGATGCTTTGGCATCAGGGTGAGGGCCAGGTGAAGAACTAATGTGACATGATTTTTATAAAAATCTGTGTTCAGATTAGAGAAATCACATTGAAATGACAAGTGTGTTCATAGAACTTGATTGGAGGTCAAAAAAGCCGTAAGGATAGTGATAGCATCAATCACCACCTGCTGATCTCAGTTTGAATAATAAATCACTGGTCGCCCTTGGAGACTAATCAGCAGCAGGAAGGGTGACGGAGCAAAATCCAGTTCCCTTGATGAATCACTGGGCGATTAATGCCTCTGTAGCATCTAATGAATGAAATCAGTGGGATCACAAATGACTTGTTGGTGATGCTGAACATTGAGCAATCAAATCCCTCAGTGGTAAATCTGTTTTCTAGACTTCTTGTGGTTTAATGAGTTCCAGAAGTTGATTTGAAGCTTATTGTGGAGCTGCGGTAAACATGTATTTTGAATCCAAACTAAACCTCCTGAATTTCAGAAAACTTCAGTCTGCAAGGCCAGTTGGCTGCTTTACCTCAGTGAAATGAACACATGATCCAGCTCATCAGTGTACCAGTATTATAAACATGTCAGGATTGTGCTATTGATTTAGTTTTGCATGTCCTGGTTGTCCTATGATTCTGTTTTCCTCTGTCTGTTTGGCAACAGCAGGCCAGATAAAATTTAATTTAATAAACAGATTTTAATTTAATAATTGATTTATTTAATAATTGTTTTCTGTCTTCTATTCGTTGGTAGTGCTTATGTTTTGCGAGAATGAATGGCTCGATAAATGGATAATGAGGGCTTTCGTGAGACTAAAGAACATTTCACTGCATTAGAGCTTTATTTTACACTGGGCCTCTGCAACAGATGTTGTTGTTCTGAAATAATGTACTGTTATGTGTATTTTAATCCAATACAAGTTGCAAGGCAATTTGCATTTTACAGTAATTCTGATAATTGCCTTGGGGCAATGAATCCTGTTTTGTTTTTCGTTTGTAAAATTTGGCTTTAATGTGATATATTTGATCATGAGTTTTTGTTCCACCCTTCAAATTAAAGCTATCACCGGTTGTATATGTCACAGTTTGTCACCAGTTAAACTAAAGAATGAATTATGTGGAGGAGGTAGAATTAGTCAGCAATTTACAGCAGAGAATGCAAAGATAAGTAGAAAGTTTGAAAATAAATCAAATTTGGTGCAGCAGACATTTATTTTTTGAGCTCTCCCATCATCTGGTGTCCCTTCAGGTTTATCAAGTGATCCATTTTGGGGGTCATAACACTCAGGTTGGGAACCAGTGATGTAGGTGATACTGCAAGTGCAGACCAGGATGTAGACCAATAACTTTCTGACTCAAACAGTCATCATGGTTTACAGTATGTGGTCTGTTAATGCTTAGAAATAGAAGAATAGAATAGAATAGAATATAGTGTAGTATGGGTAGGTCTCGCTGTAACTTATATGGGTACATTTTGTTTTGATTCTGTGACATTTACGAACCATTTCCCTTTGTTGTCTCCATATGTCCCTCGTTTACATAAAGTTTAGGTAGCAGCCTGAGAGAACATTTTCTACATTGAAAAACTTCACATTCAACTTTTCTGGAAGTGAAAAAGTCACAAATCTAACATGCTGTGGAGGTGAAGTTTTGCAACAGTTTTCTCTGGCAGTCAATTTACTAAACCAACAGACTCTTATATAAAGTACTGCTCCCCACAAAATATATCCACGCTGCAAGCATAATACCGGAAACCCACCTCACTGTTTTCTCTCGCGCATTTTCTCTAAAGTCTCTCATCGCTTTCATTTGTTCTTCATACTTTAAGGCCTTTCTCTCAGCTCCACTTCACCTCATAGGCCCATGCTTCTGCTCATTGTTTCTCCAGAGCTTTCCATTACTTCTGACTTATTGAGTTCATCAGATGGAAATTACATAACGATGAACAATGGATGACTGTGAATCAACATACCACAGTGACGTAAACAAACACACTCACTGAAAGCCTGTGAGAATTAGTTGGTAGAGGTTTTCATACATATTTGATGAATGTATGAAGATGTTTGGTTATTATTGTCATTGTAGTTGTCTCTTCTCTCTTTTCTTTCATCAGCTCGTTTTGCCTTGCAGGAAATATTAAGTAGAAACACTCACAGACATGCTGTCCCTTCCTTCACCACATACACAGTCTTCATTTTGATTGGTATTTTTGAGTCGCAGATGGACCACACTCCAGCAGCTCAGTAAGGGATCTTTTCACATGTTCGCAGTCCAAGCTGTAACTTGCATCACTCAGATTTAACACTGACAGTTTGGACGGTAGCCTTCACTCAAGTTTCTAGCAGGTTATTGTCAGATCTCCGTGGCTAAGATGGGAAATAAATATTTCATTAAAGTATTTTGTACTACATTTGCCTGGATTAGGAAAATATGATGATATTTCTGAAGGCAGAGTTTTTACTTTTCAAAATATTCATATTTCAGTTTTTGGAACAGATTGATAAATAGCATAGACTAATTATTAGTAGAATAATTTCATCTCCTGTGTATTTCATTAAGAACAAGACAGGTTCTGTGAAGTTTACTTTTCCCCTTCTTCCTTTTGGCTCTTCATTAAACTTCATGAAACGCAACTCTCCAGTGAGATGAGAAATGCAAATATTAATTTGTATTTCAGATGTTGTTAATTTGGTCACAATGCACAGAGTGTGATATTATTAGATCTGTGGTTAACTTACTCTTTTGACTGAAAGCATCAAGATGAGAGAGTCCTAGAAATCCCACAAAACACTTATTGTAAATGTCACAACCCCCTTGTCTCCGTCATGTAGACAGGTAGGAGTATCCTTCGCAATGCCACACATACTTGTTTCCGTGGTGACAGCTCATTGACCTGTCTATTTGCCAGTCATGGAGGGTTAACCTGTTAGGCCTCCGTACATGTTATGCTTAAAGCTGAGTTCTATAGCTCTGGAAGGAGGTCGGTGTGTGTGGTTGACACTGGCCTGTGTCCCAGACAGCCCAGCTTGCCCTGTGAGTGGATTACACAGACATCTGTTGTACAGATCTGGGCTTTATGCTTTCACAGTGTGCCCAAAGCTGACCCAGGACCAGTGTGAGTGACAACTGACATCATTCGGAACAAGGTCAAAGATAAAGCAGTTCCTGAGGCTGATGTCAATAAAACAACAGAAGACACAAGTTCCTCTTTTTCATCAGATTGATGTTTTATTTGTTAATAGAAAAACAGTGAAAAAATGCCCAATGTGACATTTTCAGGTGTCTTGTTTTGTCTGACCAACAGGCCACAACCCAAATATATTCAGTTTATTATAATGTAAGACAAATAAATGCATCAAATCCTCACATTGAAAGGTGTAATATGTCTACAAATGACTAGACTTACTGTATGTTATATTTTTTGTTGAGTCGCATACTTGTGTTATCCCAAATGTTTACACCAAGAGAAATCTGTGATTTTAATCGCTGACACTGAAGGAATCCTAAACGGGAGTAGTTGACTGCAGTGATGGCAATGGTGGTGACGACTACAACTCCCATGTTCCCACACTATTTCACGACATCCCTAGATTTTCAAAATAGTTGCTTTAAAATAGTTAATTTTCCATATTGATTATTTGAGTAATCACTTCAGCTCTCAGTCATATCTCGCGTTCTTCATCAGTGGATGTAGTTTGCTCCATTGTCATGGCTCAGTAGTATTCACGTGATCAGTTCAGTTCAGTTCAGTACAGTCTGCTTTTGAAGAAGGTGAGATGTGGTTGAAAACTCACCAAAAAGGCTCATAAGAGGACCTTATGTTAAGATTTCCAAGGTCAAGAATGAACTTTTATGCTCAACAGAGACCACATTTTTAAGACGGGAGGAACATTTTTCGAAGGGTTTGTGCCTAATGAAAAGGATGAGACATGGGTTAATTGCTTCTCCTCAGTTGCTAACAGCTCAGTAAACTTCTTATGGAAAACTTTCACACGAAAACCTGCTTTGATGTTTATTTTAAACTTTTAAAAATGAGTTTCATTGTTGAAGCAAAATCCAATAGCTTGTCTCTCATAACCAGGCAGAGGAATATGAGAATACACACCCACATAAGATTTTTTACACACTCACACACTTGTTGGTTGTAGCTTTCACTCTCTGCCCACCTTTGACTGACTGCAGCAATCTTGAGTGAGAGAGGCTGCCTTGTAGTCATTAAAATATCCGCCATGTCCTGACATTTACTTTTACTTTTCACATTTCAAAGAAGGCAGAAGTACCTGCTGTCAAACACCCTCATACACTCGCTCGCAGAAAAGTCTTTTGTTGACAAATGGTGAGTGGATCACCATTTATTCATTTTGGCTACATGATTTTAAAGATGGCTTTCACTTCTTTAATTTGATTGTGACACAATAACAACCGACTAGTTTCAAACACGCTGTATGTCATGTTGCAACGTCATCCCCTCTAAGCATTCAGCCGGAAATCTGTTAAGTCCTCCAGGTCAGCTCAGCCGTCTTCCAAAGTCAAACCGAATTTGTATTTATTACTGGTTTTCTGCATCTGCATTATTTTCTGCTCTGTCCCATCTGTAATGGTTGGAGAGTTGCCCTGAAAAGGCCTTTAAGCCCAAGCAGAGAGACAAGAGGGGAGGAAGAGTCCTTGGCAGCAGATAACAGTTGTACTGTCAACAAGACCAATGTTATACTCAGTATTCTGGCTATTTCATTCTGGGTTCTTGTATATGGACATGCCCAGCAGATTTGTGAGGCTGTGATTGCAATGCATTATCCAGAGATGGGAGTCAAAGGGAGGATTACAAATGGCAGGCAGCGCCCCATTATCACAGCCGGTCCAGAGGAGCACAGGAGAGTCGAACTGGCACCGAGACACAACTGGAGAACACAATGCAGACAACGACAGAGAAAAGACAATACAAGTTCAAAAATTTTCAGGTGTTCACTACTCCTGTCTGTTTGCTTAATTAGATTACACAGTGAATACGTGGTTGCTATGGGAACAGTTTTGGCAGCAGAAAACAGAAGTCATTTGTGATGCACTCTGGTTTGGCAGTAGCAGCCACAAACAAAGCCGCGAAAAATCTGGAGCTTCCAAATTGCCAATCAGCCTGATTAGACGTGACATTGTGTTTTCCCAGCAGAGTGTTCGTCGTTGTTATATATTTCATCAGCTATATTTCTCCAACTCACTAAGCCTCTGTCTCTCTGAAGATATGCTGTCTGTCTGCTTCCATTTCTCATCGGCCCATCTTTAATCTCCCCTAACTCTGTCACTGCCTCTCAATACATTCTCATATAACCATCTCTGATCTGCGCCTGGAGGAGCTAAAAGAATTAGAAAGAGCCAAACTGATAAGGAAAGAGACAGATAGGACAACAAACAACAGCGAGCACCTCAGGTCTGTGTATTAAAAGGAGTGTGAGTTGGAGCAAGAACAAATATCTCATTTCAGTGTAATGTGCTAAGGGTTTGTAGCTCACTCTCCAGGCGTTCTTTAAACATTGTTTACTGCTCTGATTTTAATGGCTTGTTGGCCACATCATAAAAAGTGACTCACTATCCACGACCCTCGGCTCAGCTCTTATCTCCCTCTTTCAGGGGGGTGAGTGCTCGCAGTGTTAAGTCTTACCACATAAATGGGACTATCAGCTGAAATGCACACGTACATGCTACAGTGATTTCAAGCGTATGCGGTAAATTAACCAGTCACACACACACACACACACACACACACACACACAGAGCCAGTAATGATACCTGGAGCCTGCTGACACGCAGGGGAAGGAAATTTACACAGTCACAGCGAGGGTATTGTTAATTTAATGAACAGATGAAACCAATCATATCAGCAAAGCATTTAAATTTCTGTTTAGGCTGGAAAAGAAGGGATGGTATGAAAGAAGAGGAACTGAGGACCTAGTGAGAAATGGTGATTAGGAAATGCAGACAGACCCACGGTGAGGCGAGTGAATTGTTACTGCCCTGCACCTCCAGTTTACAAAGGCAGAGCCAAAATCAACAACAAACTCAAAGCAAAATGAAGTTGTGACTCAATGGACAGCAAGCAGTGAAGCCACTGCTGAACAGGCTGTTTCCAAGGGGAGATACACACAACAGTGAATCACATTGAGAGAAGTGTGTGTGTGTGTGTGTGTGTGTGTGTGTGTGTGAGAGAGAGTGAGTGAGTGTGTGTGTGTGTGTGTGTGTGTTTATGTGCCCTTTGTGCCCCGTGGCCAATAGAGCCTCCAATCATCATCATAAATTAGGATAAATAAACTTGAAAGGATGTGAGCAGACAGCTGTTGCTAGCGATCATAGCAGAGGCCCCCAGGCGAAATGCCAGCACGCGAAAGTGACAGTGGCATAAGAGAGTCTCGAGGGAGGAAGACAGAGGGAGATATACAAAGATATACAGGCACGAGGCCTACAAAGAGCACTTGAGAGAGATTGCCTGTAGAGAGGATAAGTCAGAGATAAGAAAGACGTACTATAATGAGCAGAGGTGGGGTCTTGGCAGAGGAGAGGGAGTGGAAGAATAATGGAAAGGATGTATTGTCAAGAAAATGTTGGACAAACTTTTCCCTCATATGCACACACATCTCCTTACTTCATCCTGGTCATTATACACAGTCCACAGTCGGAAGCCTCACCCAGTAAATACAGGAGATGGATGAGTTTGTGAGTTAATCATCTCAGGGTGTTAATGTCACAGCCTACAGACAGACATGACAAACTCCCTGTACCTCAGTGCTTGGCTGCTCTGCTCCCTCCCCGAGGCTCTGCTGGCCTGCTTCCCTGTGGGATGCTGTAGCTTCTGCAGTGTTAGTGTAAGAGAGAGGCCGGATTAGTGTTTTTGTATCTAGATGGATAGGTGCATTGCTTTCCCTTGGCTGTGTTTGCCTGTCTTTGTAGATTCGGTAATGATGCTACAATGATTATTCCTGTCAGATTGCTAGTTCAAAAAACGAACCGGCATTTCTGAAGCTTAGTAATGAACATGTTCTAACTGGTTTGTTTAATCTGTACAAAAACGGTAACATGACAACAACAATTTGAGGTTTTAGGGGAGTAGTTGTGTTAGCGCAGTGGTGCCAGGCAACCAGCAGATAGAGATGTGGCATGTCAATGCTGGTACTGTTGGTGTATTTTTGTACTTTGGATGGAGCCAGGCTAGCTGTCTTCCCCTGCCTCCAGTATTTATGCTACACCTCAGCTCACTGACTCAGTCAACACAAATGACATACGTTGATATTCTCTTCCAGTGCAAATAACTAAATCTCACAAAATGTTGACCTATTCCTTAAAGCATGCAAGAACATTTCTAATTATTCTGTTTTTTGTTTGGTTTGCTTCATTTTTTTTCTGGCTTTTTTAGAGCGAGAGGCCGAACCTGATAGATATGGAGACCCGGGAACTAAAGCCCACCCCGGCTTAGCCAAGAAGACAGTACAGGAGGGTGAGTTCAGACACCACCATTTTCATCAGGGTGGGGAGGGTTTTTTTTTTTTTCTCCATCGTTATTTCCACTGAGTTGAGGAAATCCCTTCAACAAACATGCAGTCAAACGTCAGTTGATACTGTAACCATCCTGTTCTACAGTAGCACAGTAGCTAATATACTGTATGTGTCGTTGGGCTGTAATGATCACTGTGCTGATCTACTTGTCTTATAGTGAAATCTGTATATCAGGATTATTAGGTTTAATGAGCAATGAATGTCTTGATAGACAGTGGTTGTTCACAACAGACTGTGCCAGTACTGGTCACTGAGCTTAAATCTTTCTGCTCTGCCATCTCACTTGCATTTCCCATAAAACAGTGGTTATAATACAGCAGTGTTTAATACAATTAGTTCTCCACCCCATCTCAGGTTGTGTGCAGAGATGTCAGCATGGGGAAGAGAGATAACCAAGCTCACAGCTTGTCTTCTCAACTAGATAGAGCATGGCTAATTCACGCACAGGATGATCAAAGCCAACCCCTTCAGAAACATGGAGCTATTTCCAGGGTTAGCTAAACTACTAACATTATGGTGTGTTAGTGCAGGCTAACATCATAATTTGAGACTTAACAAGTGGGCCGTAATATACTGGAGTACAGATTTCCCTTCTCAGAGGACCGTGGCATACCTGTCAGTTCTGGTGTTTGTGCTTGTAGCCGAGCAGAGCTCAACAAGCTAATGTGGGTGTAGTGGGCTGAAATCCTTTGTAATGCTGTTTGTTTGACTTTACCAAAGGCAACATCCAGTACATTTAAGATACTTATTCCCCATAATCATACAGAGACATGTGCAGTGTGAAAAGAAATGCAGCAATGTACCAGCAAAATAATAGAAGAAGAAGCCTGCAAGCTAATACATCTGGGGGTAAACAATGAAAGTTTCAAACATTTAGTAAATATTAGCTTTGAAAAAGTTTTTAAAAGGAGAGACATGTATGCAACACATTTATTAGTAAAAAAAATACAATAACAGGTAATCCAAGATCTGATGTCCACTCACCTAAAGTTGGTGACATGGCACGCCCACAAAGAGCGTGCACGTGGGGTGAAGTGACAGGCGATGAGAGAACTTGTTCCACTACAGGTCAAATAACTTCCGCCACAGTAAGGCTCCAGAGTTCTGCTTAAATGATAACAGAGTCTGCAAACGGAAAACTGAATGGGGAACCAATTGGTAAATCAAAATGCAAATTGAAATGACACTGATGCCGTCAGCAGCAGCACATTGTTATCGGTTCTATAATCAATTACATGTGTTTTGATCTAATTCAATGTGAGATAAGATGCTTGGTAACATGGTAATCCACAGTATCAAAAATCCCAGATAAATCCACAAAAAGAGCCGCAGCCACATTGTGAGCATCAGCCTCAATAAATTGTGTTGTTATTTACATCTTGTTTTTGATGTTATCTTGATGAGCTCTGATGAAGCCAGTTACAACATTCTAGCGTTGCACGTCCTGTGTTGCAGGTCTCTCAATGAAAGCCCCAATTCAAAGATTTAAATCAAAGCACATGCTGTGATTGGGAATGTATTTGTTCCAAACCAGAGTGAACATGTCAGTAGCTCATGTAGGAATGTAAGTGAGTCACTGATGTTGACCCCTCGTGTGCTGAAAAACCTTACTCATTTCCCCTTTTTAAATTAAGCAAAATATGAGTTTTTTTTTTTTTTAATTACATATCAAATCATCTCACTCTTCATTCTAGCCTTGTCTGCTGTGTGGTGAGAGTCACTGTGTGGTGCAGTAATCTGGCTGGGGGCATGATGTGTCAGTTCAGCACATGAGCTTCGCCTTTGAGATACAGTGTAAAGAAAGAAGAGATTAAAAAGGGGTTTTAAATATAGATTAATTTAACAGTCTGGTATTGCACCTGTTTGTGACTTTACTACATGCTCTAGGTAAAATGATGATTTAATGGACATACAGAGCTTTAGTATCAGGTACTGTTATCTTGTATAATTTTTTGACAAACATTGATAAAATGGTACACATGAGTGGATAATAGCACACGAGGAGACTAGATGGAGGTAGAGGAGATAGAGGGCTATCTACTCTTACTCATTCATGCTCACACACACACACACACACACACACACACACACACACACACACACGAAGAGACACCCTTCAGCTGCAGATTAATGAATGCCTCAGTCTAGGACAGTGCAAAAACATTTAATTATCATTGACACTGAAGGTGAGGCAAGAGGCCAGATCTGTCATCCGTGTGTGTGTGTGTGTGTGTGTGTGTGTGAGGAAGAAGAGGAAAAAGTGGAACAGATCACATTGCGTCAGTGAAGAATCAGGCTATAAGTCAAGAGTGTGGTCTTTCATTGTGACCGCTCCCGAAATTGACTAAAGGTCAAACTGCCACAAAATGCTTGTCTAGCAGCAACACATGGCCAGTTAAGAGTCTAGGGAATCTTTTTTAAGGCAGAAGAAGAGACCACTTGACATTGTGCAAGTGTAAAGAAGTGAATAAAAATAAAGCCTTTTCTTGCTGCACGGATGCTAACATTACTTTCTGACCTTGCCACAGTCAACCAGACAAAAATAAAGTGGCTTTGACTTTGATTCTAATACAAAAGATTTTCATTCTGCATTAAAATGTAAATTATGAGAAATATAAAACTTGGACAGTGATGTTGATTGAAGTGACTTCAATATCTGCACTTATAGTTCTGTCTGTTTTGTAGACGTTGTAGGAGTGATGGCAATGTCTCTGTCGGCCACCACATGGTCCAGCTTGAAAAATCTCAACAACTCAACTACTTTCTCGATTTGCATCAAATTTTTCACAGGCGTTCATGGTCCCTGGAGGATGAACCCTATTGACTTTGATCCTGAGTTTTCCATGGTCCAAGTTTGGTTTTTAGAGAACATATTAACGTAAATATTATCCCTGCTAAACATCAGCATGTTAGCACTGTCATTGTTAGCATTTAGCTCAAAGCACCACTGTGCATTAGTAGTTTTCTCTCCTAACAGATGACATGTTTGAAATGAAGCCCTTCATATACCACATACACTGACCTGTTAGCCTTTACAACTTGGTTTTAAGAAGGTGGATACAGCTCAAGACTTAAGCATCTACATCAACCGTTGTTTGTATTTCTCTGCGGGTGTGTGTGTTCCCTCAAACCAAAGAAATTTCATGCATATTCTATTTTATTTCTACTCTCTCAGTTTTCCCTAATGATGGTTAGAATTGTAAACACACTTAAAGCAGAAAAGGTTATGCATAACTTTCTTTAGCTGTGACAATTAGCAACTTCCACCTGAATTTAATGCCCTCTTGTGAGCACATGCTCCTTTGCTTTGAAGCCATCTTCAAAGACTTTGATTATTTGCTTCCATAGTGTTCTTTTAAAAATGCTTTGCTGCCAGCAACAGCCTCACAAAACATCCTCTTACGGGGCTTTTTTGCGACAATGTGTGTGTGTGTGTGTGTGTGTGTGTGTGTGTGTGTGTGTGTGTGTGTGTGTGTGTGTGTGTGTGTGTAATGGTTGTGTGGCAGGGATGAATATTCAGTTTGTAAGCGATAGTCAATAGCCTCCCTTTCTCTCTCCAGATATTTTTCTCCTGTAAGCCACTGTGGTTTCTTCTCTGACATTCAAACTGAAACAGCCTGTTTATCTTCTCCATTCCTCAGTTACATCCACAATGATATGATTTACCCATGTTTTCAATAATTAATTTTCTGGATGGTGAATCTGTTCTATCACTGCGTTCTCCCATAGGCCTCTGTGTGCGTTCATGCCTTCATCATTCCTCTCTGTCATCCCTCGCACCAATGCCTCTCACAGGGCAAACAGTCAGACCCCGAGGAACACTCACAAAGCAGAGAGAGAAGGAGGTTTTATCTCCTCCTGATCTGTTTGTCTTTCTGTTTTCTCTCTCTCCCCATTTCTTGCTCTACTCTGCAACCCCCCAGGTGAAGGAGGAGAAACACCTTTTTAATTAGTTTATCAGGGCCTGAAAGTGATGCTCATTTTTCTAATAACAGTCAGAAATGTATCCTTGGGGAATGGTTGTTGAGGCTCTTGTTTATTTAATTTCATACTTGTTTATTTGCTATTAGAAACAGTAGCTGGGGAGAGGAAACAATGGAGAGCAATGGAGCACAGTGTCGATAAAGGAGCACACACCCACATGCACAGACTACAAAAAACCTCATTGACCCACGTCCAGCTCAGCAGCAATTAATTTAAGGTCATCCTTTACTCCCTGACAGGGCTTGTTGGTGATGTCGCCTCTTCTATTGGACTATGACTATCTTTATTATCCAATCACTGCACTCTGTTCTGGACACCGTCCAGTATTAGAGGACACAGGAACAATGTTAAATCTTACCCTTCTCCTCTATAGCCACTTTTTCTTGTCTCTTAAGGAACATTAAGGGGAAGGAAATAGGGAGAGGAAATCTTGAGGAGACAAAAAAGTGGAAGAATGGGACAATTTCCTGTCAACTTTAATTGTAATAAAATTTTACAGCTTCAAGTATAATGTGCTTTTCTGCCAGGAACCCACTTGGAAATGTTGCAGCAATTAAATAGCTGGAAGATATGTTCAGGGTTGAATCATCCAAGAGCTTTTTAAAGAAGTATTTTTTGCACACTGTAGACAATAAATTGCCGGATTTGCAGCTTGCCTTCATGAATAACAGTGCAACAAACAGTGCCACAATAAACAACATAATCTTTCATGAAGAAAAATGAAGATTTTCATTCTAAAATTGAATACCCTGTGTTTTAAAGCGTGGTATATACACTCAGCTGGCAGTTTATTAGGTACACTGTGCTAAAACTAATAACTAAGTCTGTTACAGCAGGTAAATCCTACCTTCGTGAAGGTTATAATGTTCAGTTTGCGCTGCACCTGTTCTAGAGAGGTGTTGATTCAACTTTATGGTCATTCTGGAAGCTGCACTTTGTGGTTTTAATTGCATTGCTTTATACGAACAGGTGTTTCTATGATTTTTTTCCACCTCTTTTATATCAGTGAGGGTGGGCTAAATAACAGAAACCCCTTTCCGTATAATGCAGTACAATCCAACAGCACCACAAGTGACATTCTTCAAAGTTGAATCAGCACCTCTCCAAAACAGTTTCAATAAAAACTGATCATTACAACCTTCATGAAGCAGGATTTATTGTAGCATGTGCCTTACTTTGAACTAGGCATACCTAATCAACTACCACCCGAGTGTACACAAATAAAAGTTGCATTGGAAATGGAACACCCTCTAATGTTTGATGTAAAGAAATAGCTCATTAGTTTTTCATTCACTAAGCTGAATAAGAATAGGTGTCTTATTTTTCCTGTGCTGATAGGCTGTTTCTAGCTCTCCTCTAGCTGGCTGTGTTTGCCCTGTGGCTCCCTGAGGGCTCTGAGCTGCCGACGTTGAGAGAGGGAGGGACAGAGGGAGGTGATGGAAGTCAGTCCATGAACCTTTTCTAATGGATGGACACACAATGTGCACAAGAGAGCACTGTAACTGCGCTGATGGCAGGAATGTAGAGCGAGGGCAGAATGATGGTACTGTAGATATATTGCAACACCGCCACACCTACACACACAGAGGAACAAAGCAATGATTGCTGGGACATGAGCAGGACGGTGAGGAGAGCTCTTGTAAAATGACTTGTGAGACCGTTGTTAAAACTACAGCGTAGATAAAAAGACAAATGCTGTCAAAGGAACTTGCAAAAGCAAAACATAACATTCACATATTCCTTTACATGTTTGCAGAGAGCTTACGGATCCCTCATAGAAAATATAGCCACACTAATAATGGGCATAATTTTTACATGGGCTTAATGAAGATGACTTTCATCTTCATGTTCAGTCAGATGAAGCTTTTTGTTACTGTAATTTTTCTCTCAGATGCAGCACAACTTTTGAGTTCAGCAGGGAATATGTTTTCTTTTATGTATTTGCTGTGCTCTCTGAGCATGAGCTACCAACCAAGGACTATATCGATCCCCCCCAGTATATAAAAGCAGATCTGACCAGATGGTAGCTGGGATGATTCTGGGTCTGCAGCAACAGCACAGCTTTCAAAGCATGCAGCAGCACAGCAGTGAAATATACAACAGCCACTAGGTGTCCATGGTGTCAACACATTTTTAAGGTCAGATTGTAAAGGTCTTACAACTCCATGAACAGGAGTATTCCCATCATAGGGCTACAACTTTTTATTTAGTGGTAATTACATTAAAATTATAAAATGTATGGTGTAGATACTGTACATTATAGATTATACTGTATATACACAGAAATATTGGATCACTTCAATTTAATATTATACGATTCATTTAGACTGTGAATTCACAAATGGAGAATATAATTGGCTCAGCCACTGAACTCACACTTGCTGATTAGCATCAACTGCTTCACCAGCTGCTTGGTTGTCAGCTGACTAGTAACGTCCAGTCATATCCATGCACTGATGCAGACATGCCAAGGCCGTTTGCTGCAGCAGCTGCCTTCACCACCGCAACCTCTTCCCATAATGGTCCCTTAACACTGTACAATTTCGGTCCCAGACAAAAGATGACAGTCGTGAGAGAAACATGATGAAATCAATGGTCATAAGTAAAAAAAAAACAAAAAAAAAACGTGGTTCTAAATCACACTGTGAGACAAGTTCACTAGCGGCCAATTTAGAGCTTTAGCGACCAAGGACCAAAGGCAGCATCAAAATTCTGACTGTCAGAAATTTGGGATCACAACCCCACAATGTGACTGCTGCTACAGCTTTTTGTTCACAAGCCAAGACATCAAAATGCAACAGGAAATGACAGCACTGCTACTACCACTCTTTAGAGGTTTGCAAAGAAGGGACAGTGTTATGGCTATGTAAATTTTTTTTGTTTTGCTACATGAGAGCCAATGGTGATGGATTACGCAGAGGTTACACGTCTCTGCTTGCATCAGTGTTTTTTTTTTTGTTTTTTTTTCTAATTCCAAGAGGCATCGCCATCTGACACACCTCAACATTAATATTTTAAGTCTGACAGACTGCGACCAAGACTTACCGATCTAACACATCCAATAATGTCAGATGGTGTTGTTTATGTATGTGTAAGCAGGATTAGGTCTCCAAGCAAGAATAATCATTGCTGCTTACATTGTTTGGGGTTGAGCCAAGTTATAGAGCAGAGCCTTTTCCACTAAATGTAACTACATGGCCACTTGCTATAATTGGTAATTTACCTGAATGTGAGTGCCTCTAATTGAAATACACATTATTTTAAAGAATTTTACACAACAATGCCGTGTTCATATCCAAGAAAATGTTTGGAAACAACAGTCAACACCATGTGTCAGTCTCAGACTAAGTGTAAGTGTGCCTAACTTTATTTCAAACTGAGGACATTTGTGTCTATTTGTTAATCATCTGCCATTGTCTTGTGCCCTCACTGCTCTCGGCCACAGCTCTGCCAGCTCTTCCATCTGTCTCACCCCTACAGACTGGAAACCCAGCACCCGGGGGTCAACAGTCAACCTTACACAGGCCGAGGACGATGGCCAGACAAATTGGTAGTGGCGTCTGTGTGTACAGCTGCTGCTCTTGCTCACAAACCGTACCTCTAACATTATAAAGAATACACACACGACTTAACTTCTCCCTGTTTATTCCTCCCTCGTTAGATACTGGTTTCATAGCACAGTCTACACACTTTCCCTGTTCAGCAGTGTCTGATGAAGAATCATAATATTTACTTCATGCACTCTCTCTCTCTCACACACACACACACAGGCACATATCCTTTACACTTGTTCATTTGGCAAAGTCTTATCAGCAGCAGGTGACCTTGTTCATTTACATAAATCAATAACATTTTCAAGGTAAAAATGTGGTTTAGGGTGTGAAAAGGAGTTTTACGTGGCACTTTGGAATGAATGGATATGCAATAAGGCATGTCAAGTGCTCATGCAAATTAACTTATTCACACACACAAGGATGAGAATAAAGTCATACTTAAGATTAGAGAGAAGAGAGAGGAATAAAAGGAGATGAGAGACACGTATTGAGGAAAGTGAAAGCGAGGTGGCGAGAGTGTGCTGCAGTGCTCCTGCATTACAATTGATTGGCTGGTTTAACCGCCAATGCTGCTCACTCAAGCTTTAAATAGATGGATAAAACTCTCTTTTACCCAGCACTCCTCCTCTTCATCCTGTCATTTTCTCCTTTCCTTTCCTTTCCTTTCCTTTGCTTTGCTTTGCTTTGCTTTGCTTTACTTTCTTTTCCTTCCCTTTCTTTTCCTGTCCTTTCCACTATTCCTCCTTTCCTCCTTTTTTCTCTTCGCCTTTGCTTTCTGTTTTCCTCTCCTTTATTCTCCTGTCCTCTCCTCACCTCTCCTCTCCTCTCCTCTCCTCTCCTTTCCTTTCCTTTCCTTTCCTTTCCTTTCCTTTCCTTTCCTTTGCTTTGCTTTGCTTTGCTTTGCT
Organism: Seriola dumerili; assembly: GCF_002260705.1. Classification (NCBI taxonomy): domain Eukaryota; kingdom Metazoa; phylum Chordata; class Actinopteri; order Carangiformes; family Carangidae; genus Seriola; species Seriola dumerili. The sequence goes on from NW_019174415.1 coordinate 112,062, forward strand.
TTACTTTCTTTTCCTTCCCTTTCTTTTCCTGTCCTTTCCACTATTCCTCCTTTCCTCCTTTTTTCTCTTCGCCTTTGCTTTCTGTTTTCCTCTCCTTTATTCTCCTGTCCTCGCCTCGCCTCGCCTCGCCTCTCCTCACCTCTCCTCTCCTCTCCTTTCCTCTCCTTTCCTCTCCTTTCCTCTCCTGTCTTTACACCATAAATATTAAAATCGCATCATCTGAGAATGATTTCACATTCACAGCATCATTGTCTCTCCAAATTAACTGTTTTACTGTTGATGAGAAAATTTTATCTGTGTAATGCTCTACACGTAATGCTTTGCATATTTGTGTGTGTGTGTATGTGTGGGTGGATAAACTGACTCACTCATTTGTATGTGTGTGTCTGATTTCCAATTTGTCCGAGAGGGGAGGTCACACACTGATCTGAAATTGTCCTCCAACCCTCTGTTAACCAGATACGTTCCCCCTTCTTTCTTTTTTTTCCTCCGGTCCTTCCTCTCTCCCTCTCTCCTCTCTTCCCTTCATCTCTCACTTCCTCGCAGTGATAAGTCGTTTTAAAGCAAACTGAAATAAGATGAGTTTCCTCCAGCGTTGATAGATTTAGGTGAGGGCAGGTCCAAATAAGCAGGCGATAGAAAAACTTGTTGCAGACCAGACAGCTATCTCTCTACATTTTGGAGAATATGAGAGGGCACGCAGGCTTGTAAATGTGTTTATGCATCTGTGTATGTGTTTCAAAGGAAGCTAGTGTGTTGCTCATTTTTGACGGATGTGTGCCGCGTACTATGAATCTCCTCCCTTGAGACTATCTAAACCTCACCATCTTACACCTTGAAGATAAAGAAAGCTCTCCTAATATCCTCTGGCAGAGTTACGTATGTTTACAGGTGGTGTGTGTAGCTATTCATTCACTCTTACATTTGGTTGTAGAGATTACAGCGTTACCGCCAGCGGAGAGAAGAAATACTGCCGTCATGTCTGAGTCTCTGGCTGATTTAACGCTGATAAACCAGCATGTACACAGCAGCGCAGTGTGCCATCAGGTCAGAAACTAGTTGATGTTCGCATCAGACACCAGCTGTGGCTCAAACATAACCCATTAGGGCCCTAATGGAGACAAGGCCAGTCTCATTCTATGATGTTAGCAGCCACATGCTAATGACTTGTACATAACACAGGGCTTTGATCTATACACTCTGTAGTCATTCTTAATTAACTTGGGATTTGAAACCATTTTTAGTCCATTTACCATGGCGACAGCATGTGGTCTCTGTATGTGGTTTAAAACGCACTTTGTCTTTGATCTCATTTTATTAGCTTTGTCCTTTTTGTTGGTTTTGTTCATTATAAAGGATTTTTATCTTTCTTTAATCCAAATCTAGCACAGCCGGTGTGATTGACAGGGTCACCATGAGCACCAGTCCAGGGTCCACCGCCTGATGTTGGCTTGTCTCTCACTTCATTTGTACTAAAACCTCTCATTTCTCTCTCTCTTTTACTGCCACTGCGTCTTTTTTTTTCACCTCCTCCACCCTCCGTTTTTCTCTTTTCTTCTATCTGTCAAATGAAAGTGGGTTTGTGCTGTTAGCCTAGTGTGAAACGACACAATGCTCAGAGTCAATGAGCTGCTTTGATCTTTTGTCACCTTGGACACCAGCCAGCTGTGCCTGGCTGCCACGGCGATAATGTCACTGTGGAGATTGATTTGGCAGGAGATGGGGTCGTCGCTCAGAGAGAATAGTCCTCATTAAGAGCGGGTCACACCACGGAAAACTCGACGTTTACTTCATACTTTTTACCATTCCTCCTCTCTGTATTTTTCTCCAACTCATTATTTTTTCTCCCCGCTTCACTTAGTAGAGTGTAAGAATCTACATGCTGGAAAAAAACTAAAGAATAGCTGCATCACCAATTTTTGCAGTTCAGACATGAAGTTTGTACCTGCTCTCTCCCTGTAGGCCCAGATGCTACCAAGGATCCATGTCTGAAGGTGCGCTGTCCTCCTCACAAGGTGTGTGTCAGCCATGACTACCAGACAGCCGTCTGCACCAATCACAAGCAGCCAGCTCACAGGTAAGAACCAAGTTATGTGACATTTATTTCTCAGCATCAGTGTTATCTCCAAAAAACAACAAACACGTTGAACTTTAATATGCTACAGACCCTCAGGTTACACCCAGCAGGAAGCATGAAGTAGTATTTTGTGTTTTGAGTGTTAACACTATGTAAGAATCTGCATCAGTGACAGACATAATGACGCACATTCTCAACACCAATTAATTTCAATAAAACTATCTGTTTGCTCTTTGGACTCTGTCAGCACACAATTTGTTTGTGTTTTCAACCTTGTCATGTTGCCAATTTTAAGGCTTTTCAATTTTTCAGTTCAAGAAGCATTTCACCCGAAAGACATCCCAATGTGTTTTGTCTGCGTCTTGAGTTTAATTGATTTCCTCAAGTCATTAGCTCCTAAGATATTCTTTTTTAATGCTTTTGCTTGTATTGCATTAATTGCAACTCCTATTTGCAACTTAACATGTCAGATGATTCACTTGAAATCCCAATAGCATCACTCACTGAAGCTTTGGACCATGATGTCGTTTTATCTAGTTAAAGTAGTTGCAACAATTAGCATAATACAGATTCATTGACCTCTCAGAAGGCAAATCCAAACTTTATTGCTGTCAATATATCTGAAAACAGTACTTTACACTATGGTTGCAGCATGTCCAGTTTTTCCAGGAGATGAGTCAACAAGCAAATTAGTTTTGTTCTCTACAAGGCAGCGGTCAAACCAAATGTCCCAAGCAAAGTTTCTTCTCCTTCTTCTTGAAATTGATATAGTTCTGCAAAGACCTGACTTCCCTTCTTAATTGATAATGTTCGGCTGCAGGCATGTACATTTAAATTAACAGCAAGGTATAATGGAGGAACCTTTATGGAGGCTTGCCCTGTTAATTTGTGAGCGCCTGCTGTGAGGGGGCTGTAGTGCCGTCAAAAACCAGATTAGAGCTACATGGAATCTCTCAGTAGGGGGCTGAAGTACAGCAGTATATGAGGCAGAGAGAGATGACTTTCTTGTTCCTGTTTGAGATTAATATGTCTATAGATTGTCTTTCAACTCCACTCTCTGTAGCTGTCTCTGTCAGGGAATATTTGCCATGCATACTCTAATTTCCCTGGCCAAGAAAATCCCGCCTTTCAAATCACACTAATAACTTGAACACAGTCTTGTGCTTCACTGCATTTATGCAAAGAGAGCTTGATCGGAGAGGATGAGAGGCATTGGGTTTGATTGGGAGGCAGATGAGGGCAAGCATCTCAGACAGTGTTTATCAACTCACAGATTCCATCTTACCTCTGTCTTGCCTTGTCTGCCAGCACTGTTTTGTTTATCAGTGCAGTGTGCATGTCTAATCTGCTGTGGCAATCACTGTGGCTCGGTCAATGAGTGTGATAGTGGCTGATAGGCTGCTTGGGATTTAAATGTTGCTGTTCCACACAGTGTAGATGTCTCCCAAGAGACAAAAGATGAACCCTTACTTAATGTGATGTCATAATCTATTTGACTTTGTCTAAAATTTTTGGCTTTAAGGTTTAATACAGGGGCCAGTTTTGCTTCGACTATAGTGTTAAGTCAGTCTTAATTTTTCTCTTCAACAGGTCTAAAGCAAGTCAGTCACTTTTTAGTTTGACTAAAAACCAAGGAAACTGCCCTTAACCTAATTAATGAGTCCTGCCACATTACAAAGCCACAGCATCTTGGTTCTGTTACAGGTCTGCACTGTGCTGAGATTTCATCCAACATTTTTTGTATTGTCACTTCACTGATATTTTTACGGTAAAATATCCTTGCAACTGTTTTTCATGAAGGCTTCTGGACTGAACAGAGCTGAGTAGTTGAATTTGGCTGACATGTTTTTTAGTTTAAAAAAAAAAGTCTTAATTTACCCAGACAAACTAGTCCTACTCAAGGTAGTCAAGAACTAAACAGCTTTTGTGCAACAGATGAATATAGATGACTCTCTAAAGTCTGACTGCTACCTGGAACTAAGCCTATGTTTGTGATACTGGCCCTGCAAGAACTTAGTATATTTGCTCCAGTTGAGGTATTCTGCCTTCAGGTATCAAAAGCAACCAGCTCTGATTAGACTTGTTTTGCTGTGCCTTTGTTCTGATGTCTATATCTCATATTTCAGTTCTCTCAGATTGTGGGGGTATGTGATGGAAAAATATAAGCATTTATGAAATTAAGAGTAGTGATCTTTTGTATTTGTTCATACTCATGTGTAGGTTGGTAAAATTGTAAGAATTATGGTGAATGGTGGCTCTTTTAACTGTATTTACTTTTATCATTTTCTAATGCTTTGCCAGTCTTTTATAAAAACCTTTGCCTGATAACCTGGATGGCTGTGTGTGTTCGCTCAGGGTGTTCCATTCGTCACACCAAAATACATAAATATTAAATAAATATTCCAGCAGTAAGATGGACAGTGTGTAGAAGTATTTTTAGATTTTGGTTCAAGTTGTGCTTTCCTGTGACGTACCTGTTACATATTCACATGTGCAGAGATTTTCTTGCTGTGAAACAGGTTATACGTATGACCGTGGAATCTCCACCCGATCACTTCAGTAGTTGATTTTCACTTTGCACCATTTGTTGTCGTCACATTCGTTTTTCTGTAGAGTCTCTCTGGCTCTAATTCCATCTCTGCTCGATGGATCACAAGGCAGCAGGGTGTTCAGTGAGAGCACTTAGATAGAAAATTGCTGCGAGATTTGGATCAAACGTAATTACACTGGTTATTGAAAAGGCCACGGTGGACCAATCAGGACTCGCTCTGCTTCAGCTGACCCTGAAAACCAGAAACACTTTTCAAACTTTCTGCTCAGTAGAAAACTGATTTTGCTAGTTTCGAGAATATTCCTGCCTGGAAAGTTATGGCCGCACGTTTCCCACGCACACGAGAGCAGTGTTTGTGAAAATGCAATATGTACACTAGAAAGGTTGCGGAGAACCTCATCGTTGTTTTACTAAAGACTGACAAAAAATGTGATTCATGACTTTCTGACATTAAGAAGTCTTCTTCTTGGTTCTATTTTCCTCAGTGTGAAACCCAGGAAAGGTAGTGTGGGCCACAAGCAAAGACTTGAAGCCGGTCCTCATGGGAAATGTAGGCTCTGCTCAGCCCTCCACTCAACTCCTGTGTGTGGATCTGATGGGCACACCTACTCCTCTAAGGTGAGATCTCTTTTCCATTTATCTCTCTTTAGTTTTTCACATTCTTTACCTATGTTGATTATCAACCATGTATAACATTAAACAGAAATGTAACCCCCCTCAGTAGGACTTTTCTCACAGCAAATGGCTGAGAACAGGGTCGGCTCTCAGAGGTAAAAAATCACCTCTGGATGATTTGGGAAAGCTCTCTAACCATCACCATCTCTCATCTGACTCTATAGCCACTCACTCTCGGCTACATTAAATCACGCAGAAATCACAATGCCATCACAGAGAAGAAGTTTAACCTTTGTGATTAGTCAAGAAGGAAATGAACAAAAGGAAGACCAGACTGAGGAGCTGTGAAGAGTGAAATCAGCTGAAAGAGATTGTGGATTCTTATTGACATCCACATTCATATCTTATTGTCGCCGTGTTCAGCCTCTGGTTGCCAGGGGTGAAGCACAATCTAATACACAGGAAGCTCATACAAATGGGTGATATAAGACATTTCTTGAGTGTCTTGCACTGCCAAATAAAGTCTCTGTGACAGGAATATTGAAAAAGTCGAGAGAGCTACAAGCTTTCAGGACCCCTACATACTGTTGTCATTTGCTCTGTATTATTCATTAATTGCAGTGTTTCAGTCAGGGATATAATGGTGTCTGAGGAGACAGAATCAATATAAGTAAACATTTGAGAGAGGCAATTGTGTTTTCTTTCCCATGAAGTCTGTTGTTCATCCAAACATCAACCATGTTTCTGAAGTCAGTTCTGCAGGAAATAAATGGACAACCAGACATTTGGTGATCGTGTGGTTTTCAGTTTAAACGCAGGGTTAAACCTCAAACCACGAAACCTGAGAGTTGGAGTTTCACCTCCCCATGTATGAGGAAGTCAGGATATTGGCTTTCCTAATGACCTACCTACTGTGTGCATAAGCTGAGGCTGTGCTGAGGAGGAGAGGTGTGGAAGGAGAAACAAGAGGAAGAACAAAAGGAGGCGGAGGGCTGGGGAGTCCCTCTGCTCTCTGCGGTAATTTAGTTGGAGGGGTTCAGTTAGCTGGTGGAGTGATGGGTCCCTGTGGCCCAACTTAAACTCTGCTCACCAGTGAGCTGCTGGTCTCAAGCTTATTCATGTTTTATTATTACATTACATGCCTCCCTCATCGTAACCACACACACACACACACACACACACACACACACACACACACTCACACTCACTCACTCACTCACACACACACACACACACACACACACACACTCAATATCCTATTAAGAGGACACTGCTCTTATCTCCTGAGAGGCTTCAGCCCACTAAGTTAAGTCCATTACTTCCCTCCTTTTAAATCATCCCTCCTCTCCTCTCCTCTCCTCTCCTCTTTTTACTTCACCAAGTCAGGTGTTAAAGCACTGTTTCATCAAAACCACATTAACCCCTAGAGAGAGACAAACATAAAGATTCATGGGGCCTCTCCTTGTGCTGACAGTGACTGGGGGAGGTCATCCATTTCCTGGGCTTTCTCTCTCTCTCTCTCTCTCTCTCTCTCTCTCTCTCTCTCTCTCTCTCTCTCTCTCTCAGACAACTAATTCAATATCTTGAGAACAGGACAGAGCGCTGTTCCTTTGTCAACAAATTTTATTAAGCAACATTAGCAGGGCTATCAAAGAGGTGACAGGGAGGAAATGATGGATTTGAATTAGAATGTGGGAAATGAAAGTGCTGGCGGGATAAGGCTAAGCCTGTGTATGGCATGATATGTGTATAAATGTTTATGCACAGTCATGGTCCCACCCTGACAAAACCTGTCGTCATCATCTCGCAAACAGAATTTACATAACCCATCTCAGTTTTCATTATTCTTCTTGGAGGGATTGTGTAATTGGATTTTTCCCCCAACTAGTCCAAACAATTTCTTACCCCTCACTTACCTGAAATGAGATTTATACTGTTAAATTACATTCTGAAGTAGTCCATCTTGCTTTTTGCATTGCATTATGTTTGTACTGCAGTGAATAATAGAAAATCGTTGGGCATCTCTGTGTCTAATGGTGTGTCTACATGGCTGCCTAATAGACATATCTGTTCACTGAAGATTAATGACCAATGCTGTCTCAGCAAATCTTTCCCTTAATCAGCTTGACAATAAAAAAAGTTTGATTGTCAAAGTTTTGGTTTGGTTGGAATTTACATACCTGTAAACACAGTTACACATCCTGGATATGAAGTGTCAAGAATTTGGGATTCCTCCTTATTTGTTCTATTGTATAGTTTCATTTCTTTTAAAGGAATACCCAGTGAATCAACTAGCTCCATGAAGAAAAATAGATTTGATTAAAAACAGTCAAAAATCGGTGCAGTGAAGCCCAAAATATCCTGACTCTTCATTAGACCTTCTATACCTGGTCATTGCCTGCTTGGTTGTAGTCCACAGGAAGGTAGTTCTTCTAGTCAGGTCAGGTGCAAGATATTAGATTCAATGAAGAAGTTCCCAGCCCTTGAGACTGGGAAATAAAGCCTGTATTACCTATGTTTTTTTCTTTTTTTAAAAAAATTATTTTTAAATTTTTTTTATTTTTAACAGTGTAAGCTGGAGTTCCACAGCTGCCTCTCTGGAAAGACAATCTCAGTAAAATGTGATGGGCTGTGTCCCTGTCTGCCTGGTCTGGAGCTCGGCAGTCCACCACACAAGACTGAGAAGGCTGGTGAGTACAGTACTAAAGCTCTCTGTTCAGATGAATACATTTGTGAGTAACCTTCTGCTTAGCTATCCCTTCGGCTATCCATCCATCTACCGTCGCTACAAACACAACCACATCTGCGGATTTCGGTTGTTAGATATTAAGTCATTTCATCTGTTGTGAGCTTAATAGTCATAAATATAAAGCATAGGCTGAAGTTGGGCCAGTCAAACCACTTCTTTGTCTTTTACTGACGTGTGTATGTGTGTGTACAGCATGGATGGACGTTTCTATGCACATGCTTGTATAGGTAGACAGAGGGAAGGAAATGGATAGACAAAGAGACGAATGTGCAGAGAGAGAGAAGTTTATCTGTATCTTAGCCATTTCTAAGTTCAGCAGGATGCCTCAGAAACACACCACTATAACTCTACACCGCACGCATGCACACACACACACATACACACACACACACACACACACACACACACACACACACACACACACACACACACACACACACACACACACACACACAGGCAAAAAAAACTCTTTCACTGGTAATCTCTCAAATTCTCCGGTGATTCACAGTGTTTCCATTCCTTTCCTGTCACCTCTCCCCTTACTTGTGTTATTTTCTTCCATTCGCATCCCATCACCAACCCTCACGCACCAAACCCTCCCATCCTCCCCCACCCGTTCTCTGACAGCTACAGGCAGCAGTGATGGAGTGAGTGTGTGTGTCTTATTGTTTGTCATGAAAATAGGATTTCAGCAGATGGATGGAGAGATTCGGGAGGAGAAATGCAATCTAAAGGAAAGCAGCAGAGAAAAGGATGGATTGTTATCGTTACGGGCTTCCTCTCTCCCAAACGGGGGAGTAGTGAGATGGTTTTACTTTGTGTGTGTGTGTGTCTATCTATCTAGCTATCTATCTATCCATCTATCCATTTTATACCTTTCATACACACGACACATTCAACACACACATTCTCTGCCCTCATAGGTCTTTCCTAATCACTCTCTGATTAGGAAGCATTTATGAGGATCCCAAGGTTCATCAAGCACATTTAATACAAAAAGGAAACTGCGTGCACATTATGTAATGATGACTCTCTCTCTCTTTATCTTACACTAATGGAGAAATGTTTGACCAACTTGACTGCTGTCTAATTAATTCTCCTGCATCTTTTCTCAGTAGAAAGTGTAATTATGTGTTTGGTCTGCTGAGAGTTTGGCTGTGGGAGTAAAATGGATGAGAATATGTGAAGAGCAAGGAAATCTATTTCCAGATCTTAGACTGAATCAACACGCAGTATTACTTATTGTCACTATCTGGCTCTCTGCTTCGATTCTTGTCTGTTTAAACCTGTTTCTATGTGTGATAGAAGTCTTCCTCTCCGTCACTGTACTGTCTTTCAGTACAGTTTGTCCACAGACCATCAGTGAGATAACGGTGTATTCAGAGCTAGGCTGAGAAGAGTGAAGTGTGTGCTTCTCGTCTTCCAGATTGATATAATCTCTCATTAGATCAGCCACACAAAACGGTTGACAGATGGAGATGGCAGTAGGTGAGGAAAACACTGTGTGTGTGTGTTTGTGTGTGTCAGATTGTGTTCCTATGGTAACAGTCAAAAGATTGCAGCAGTTCAGCATGTGTGATCACTCCTGTGTGCTTACTGATAGCCACAGGTTCAAACTGGGTTTAACATTCATGCCAGACTGGTAAATATCTCTGTTCACACAACACGTGTAGTTACATAAGTTAAGTCACTTGTACAGTAAACCAAGGTGTCGGTTTGTGGAAATGTTGCCCTCACACACTGGAGGCTATGAATAATAGATGGAGTGGACAGTATGCAAATGAGTAACTACAGGGATGAGATAGTTTACTATATAACCTGATAAGAAACAGATACTATGTATACAGATTTACATTATTGCCATTAATATCACAATAACCGGTACAAGAACAATTAGGATACTGGTTAATTCACATTTCTCATGACTGAAATTAGGGAAAATAATGTTTTAAAGACAGGAAAAGACACACAGGTTTCATATTTACTGTCTGTAAAAAGTTTGAACTTGTTCGTGTTCTCATAAAAGAGGACATTTCAAATCTAAAAATGTCTTTTGACATATTTCAAAAAATATTTTGTCTTCATTTTGAGATTATTCCCAGTCTGCTCATGAAATGCCATCTTTGTCAAGCACAATCAAGATGAGTGAGATTTTTTTAGTATCATTATTAGTATTACCATTTGGTGTGAAAGTCAGCTGGACTTAAAGAAAAAAAGCTAGAACGTGTGTGTGTGTGTGTGTGTGTGTGTGTGTGTGTGTGTGTGTGTGTGTGTGTGTGTGCAGCTGTGGGTGTTGTGTGTGCACGCAGTGTGGTGTGCTGTGCGTGGGTGTGTGTCTGTATCTGTGTGGAAGCTCATCTGTGCCGAGAGCAGATGAGGTATGTGTCATGGTGAGTTGACATCAGGAGAAGTAAGGTGGACAGGCATAACTAAGCTAATTAAAGTGGAAATGAGCTCCACTGTTTAAATCAAGCTAAAGCAATCATATAGAGGAGGTTTTGTTTGACATGCGTATGTGCTGTACCGCCATGTACTCGCAGCAGTGTTAATGGATTTGCTGAGGCAACTGAGCTCACTGTGCTTTGATTAACGTTAAAACAAACACTGAATCATTGATGGCATGTCATGTCTGTTCTGACTTCACTGATTAGTGTATAGCCGAGACTCACTACTTTATGAGAAGAAGAGGAAAAAGTAAATTAGGATTTCAGACACTTATTAATCATTGTGATTACTCTGACAGGTGCTGTTTAGCACCACTGCAATTTTCCCATCAAAATGTGAAGCACCGCATCATGGGATTCTTAGCAGGAAGTACAATGCAATGCGTTCAGATGGACAAATATAATAAAGTCTGGTTTATTTTCATACAGGCTTATTTAAAACAGCACATTAACAGAAATTAACTTTTTTTTTTAAAGCACAGAGGTAGGTTAAGTAGGCTTATTGTGTTATTTCTGAATTATTATAAGAATAGGCTATCCGATGAAGCCTTGTGTGTCTGCAGAGAGATACTAACCGGTGAGACAGTTAGTTAGCATGGCTCACGACTGTGCGTCAAATATTGAGCACACAATAAAAAGCGATTTGACAAGTTGAAAAGGGCTGATGCTCTTATAATTGAGGAAGAATTGGAGGAAAAGACAGACGGTATCAAGCACCTTGTGTGGGGGAATCTTCGTCTTTCCATCTTCTCTTTCGTTCACTCCCGGGATTTTGATTGATAGCTACAGATGAGAAGTGTGTGCTGTAGTCCAGGCCGCTGTTTATTTGGAGTGCCGGCGGGCCAATATTGTTTCTTATCTGACGAGGCAGAGTGGAAGGCTTCAAATATGAGTACCTTTGCCTCAACCGCACTAATAACCTTTATTTTTCTCTGAGTGTGGGGAGCATGTCAGTCACACTGTCTCTCTTCACTCTCCCATCTCTGTCTGTCGCTCATTTATTTTCCGTCTCGAGCCTCCAGTCCATCATTTTGTAGGGAGTTCAAGTTCCACCTCCACTTATTGCCTCTCACCTTTTTCTGTCCTTTTATTTTATTGTAGAGAGGACTGTGAAAATGATGCACCTTTGTATGTTATAGAGGTGAACCCTTCCCTTCCCTTTTGATATTGGGTCAAATAGTGTTTGTTTGGCACAAATGGATGCAACAAAGGCAGAAGCTATCTGGAGCTGAAAAATCAGAAAACATGTCAAGGCAATGATTACAGGCTCTCTCTCTTTATTTATACAGTATATCTATAGATATATATATAGATATATATACATATAAATGCACATGTTTTCTGTAATCTTTCTTTTAATTAATTATTTAGATGTTTCAATGAACATTTGAACCTGATGTGCTAAGAAATCCATTACTGCTCTTTGCTCTGTTTGTCAGTTTAGGTTAAAACATTGACACAGAGGCTCTGAGATTTCTTTTGATCTGCCATCCGCCCCTGAGGCAGCACTGTTGAGACATTGGACATCGTCACTCTCATATAAAACAACCACTCAGCTGACACAAAACGATACTGCTAGTGATAAAGGCCTGAGTCAGTACTGGTTTTGGTCAATGTTTTTTTTTTTTTTTTTTTCCAACAACAGTAGTTAATTTTCTCTCAGATACTGTTCTGCAAAGCTACTGACAAAACAAAGAGAACTGTTAGAGGCTGAATGAGCTAAATCCTCTCGCTAAATTAAAATTTCCGTGGAAATTCTGTCTCGCAGCTCCACAGCGAGCGCGCACAGGAGGACAGATTGTGTTCTCCTCTCTTCTGCCTCCACACTTCCTATCCTCTCCGAACACATGCCAATAGTTTGGGGATTTTGTTTTCCAGAGTGCTGACCAGTAGAACATTTTTTATAAGTCCTGTTGAGACTGTCCTCGCTGGGAAAAAAAAGCTGTATTGATCATTTGCTCAAACACTTCAAACAAATTATGTTTCAGTCCCGACAACCTACTCCTGTGTCCAGGATGTTGTTAATGGGGATGCAAAACCTCTTAGCGAGGGTGTCAGGAGGTTTGGTTGGACAAACCACATTTGCATCCCGTCTGCGACCAGCAGTCAATGTTTTTAAACTGTGACACGTTCATACGTTCACAGCTGAGTCAGAAAAATATGATTAACAACGAGACATCTGGAAGTTGTCACGGCTGTGATACGTCCCACTTGGTGAAAAGAACGACAGAGATGTCAACAATCTGGTGCTAAACTGTCTACAAAACCACCATTATTAACAGGGAAGTAAAATCCAGTCTTAATGCTAATACAACCAGTTCAAAATTTTAAAAGCAACTATACAACTACTGTTTGTTTATATCTGGTTGTTGGCGAACTGCTCCGAATATGCAGCACAGCAAAAGTAGCAAAGTTTGGCTATTTGTCTGGTTTGATTCACACTCCTCTCAGGACTGTTGGAGTGAGTCAAACGTAAACCAAAATCCAATCCTTCTAGCAAATGATTAAAGAAATCCTTTTTAAAATTACTTCACTTTTCAAAAATAGTCCTTTTCCTCAGGTTTAAAGTGGTTCTGTCTCTGGCTCTCCCTTTGTACATGTCTCTCTTCTAACTCTACCTGTCTCCCTGTCCGTGCAGACAGTGTATTATGATCATTATCTGGGCTAACCTTAACTCACTGCCAGTGAGATTGTTCTTCGCCGCTGGCAGCTTGGGGCAAAGAAAATCAAACATACCCTTGTATCTTTTTAATGAATCTGACCTTCTATCTTCCTCATATCTCCTATCTGACTGTCTCAGTCCATTTCTTTCTCCTTCTGTTACCTTGTTAAGAAGTGTCACCTCACTCCACCGCCTCCCATCTCCCCTCTCTCCCTTTCCATCTGCCTTTCATCTTGACCTGATCAGATCACGCTCGTCATGTCTCAAGGTGATCACCGCACACACCTTTCCTCTGTCTGGATTTAGAGTCTCTCCTTCTCTTTTACATGACCAACATAGTTAATCATTTAAATGTGATAATGGAGACCCGTGGAGGGATTCAACGCCTAACGTCTCCAGGAGTTATATATTCAGAAGTTCGGAGAACACATTTATCTCATGACGTAAACAGGCATGGAGGGATTGTCACCATATGTAATTTGGGAAGGTTGCACTCCATCACCTCCTTATGACAGTCACAACCACAGCATCTGGCGATGATGCGAGACTGTTGCATATTTGTGCCGAGCTAAAAGGGAACAAAGAAGATGCATCTCTGGTACAGAAGGTGGACAGAATGTGTTAATGAAACTGACGGTTGTGACAAACATTTAAATGAATCAGTGATTGTTATGTTGCAAGGTATGGCATATTTTTGGTTTTAAGATTTTATGCCTCGTCAGACAGGGTGTTTTCATTGCATGAGAGACATTTAAAGTACTGATTACATGAAAAAAAAAACCTAAATGCAAGAAACAGCTGGATGTATATGTAATAATAGAAAAAGATGCGCCTTTGAATTCCCAAACTTCCTTGAGAATCATCACATTTTTAAGATTTCTTCAGTGTCAAAGTCATCCACATCCACTACACTGCAAACAGGAACTGTAAATAGCTTATTCTGCATACTTTTAAATATGCTAATTTGCCAAAATGTAAGCGAGGCTGAAAATAAAATGTAATAAAATAAAAAAATTAGGGCTCAAATTGTAGATCACACCATAACTCATTGAAACCATGGCAACATTGTAGCTCGTTTTGTGACTCATTGTGGTGACTTTATTTTCACCCTACTGTCCACAACTTCCTCTCAATACAAGTGAAAGCTTCTTCTCCATACGACCCAACAAAGACGCTCTCCTCTGGCCTCCCTTATATGTGCTCTTTGTCCTGAAATGATCAGATTGGTGTCTGTTAGTGTTTGTCTCTTAGGAGAAGGTCATCACAGCAAATGGGAAGAAAATGCCCTGTCTGGTATTAACCAAGGAGTTCTTGTACTGGGTTTTTTTTTTTTTTTTTTGTCAGACAGGTAGAGGGAAAACTTGTTTCTATTATATCTTTTGTGCTGAATGTAATTTAGCCGTACCTCACCACATACAGCAGATCATTTGTGCCTGAGCCAGTCTGTGAAAAACTGATGGCTTGTGGTTTTATTTCTTTCTCTTTTTTTGGCTGCCAGTTTCTACTGATCTGATTCGCAGGCATCAGAAACAAGGAAGCGTTGGGTCAGAGGGAAAGAGGGGGGAAGGAAGAAGGATAAGAAGGACAGCTTCCAACCATGATTCAGTGTTTTTTTATTTGACCTGCGGCTCTGATCGATATTTTCTCCTAAGTGAAAGTGTGTCTGGCGGGCTGTCTACTACCACTTCATCCAGTGTAACAGTTCGCTGTCATAGAATCTGTGATGGGTAGGAAGTGGGGCAAACAGCATAAGCTTTGGCAAATCTCCCCCTACAGTATATCTCTCTCTGTGCACACGAGTGTCTCCACTGTAACAATTAGGAAGTAGCTGTTTGCCTTGAGGATACAGCAGCGTTCATACCTGAGGATCTATAGTTCTGACATGCAAACTTATTAGCCAAAGGCTTCTACCTGTTCCGGCTGCTGCCAAAATTATCATCATCATCTATTGTAGCTTTTCTTACATTTAAGAATTAAATTTGCTGCTGAAAACATATAAACCACAAATTCTAAAACAATATTTTTTTCCTGAGAAACCCAAGCTTTGTTTCTCTCTCCTCTTTCCTCAGTGGAAATTTTTGTTCTTTTCTTTAACACAGGAAGCTGAGTCATGAGTAGTTACAGGTGGTTTCCATGGTGAACTGCTCAGTATTTGCACTTAGTTTCACACACCAGTTGGACCAGTTATGATTTCACAGGAACTGTTACCACCACTTGGTCATATTCTGTTTTGCAGTAATAACACATAAAAAGTAATGTATCTGTTCAGGGTCCACTTTACTGCATTATTAAGCCCTGGAAAATAACTCTAAGTTGGAAAATAACCAAATTAATTAAGAGCCCTGCAAAATTAACATCTGCTACACTGACCATGGGCATATTTCTACAAAAAGTTAATTAACGATGGAAAAACATTTTTGTCTAATGAATAATGACAGGCTTCGTATGATCAGCCAGACAAATAGTTCATTTAGCGCAGTCGTCCCCAGCCTTTTGCCATATGAATTCTTTAGAGGCCTGATGAAGTAAAACTATTTTTTTTTTTTCTTTAAATAAACTGCTGGAGGAGCATAAAAAGAAAATGGTTTCTCTAGAGGAATTTGCAAACAAAGCTGACTCGCAGCTCGTGGTGCAGAAAGAGGCTAAAGGAAGAGAGGATCCCTATAACAAAAGGTCAGAGAACTAGTTTTGCAAATTTAATGTAAGTTATGAGATTGAGGGGTAGGGTCCAGTGACCCAACAAGATTTATGGAAGAGGGCATTGCACACTGCACCGGTAATCACAACAGCAAGCCACGCTGTCTGATTGTGCGCCTACACAGTTTTCAGATCAGGGAGAGGCTGAAGTTTGGCTGCAAGAAGATCCACAGTTTTCCTGATCTTTCTGTGGAAGAAGAAAGAAGATCATTCAGTCACATAAAAACTTCCTTTTATGAACTGAACTGCAGATTTATTCATCTGGCCACCTTTGTGATCAAGGGAATGAAAAACAAAAAGATTAGAGAAAAGTTTCATTTATATCAAGGAAATTTGGGCAGTCCAAAATATTTTTCAGTGCGTTTTGCATCTGATTACTTTGTCCTGCGCAACATGTCCACATGCCAGCGGAACCACATGGACAGCATTACTGTAACAGAAACATGATTGTCAGAATTGAATATGTGGACATGCATGTGCTTATGTTATGAAGTATTTCAGAGGCAGAAATTAGTCCAAACTGCAATTTTTTTTTAGATGTTAGTGACCAAATGTGAATCTACTTTTAGGCTTCGGAGTGAAAGCAACCCTGAGTCCAGCTCTGAGATAAGTCTACTTTGTTGTCTGAGTGAAATTTTGTTTCCTTTGAGGTGACTCTGAGACTCTTGATCAGGTTTTTCTAATGACAGCAGCAACGCTGAATCCATTTCTTTGTGACCACCTGTAGAAAGCCACTGGTGTTAGTTGTATGTTTAACATCTTTAAGCCTGCCTGAGTCTGATGTAGCTCAGAAAGAGAGAGAAGTGGTTAGCATGCCGTTTTATTTCTATGCTGTGCCCTTGAGTGTGTGAATGTTTTCAGTTCCAGCTTTCTGACTCATTGCCCAACAAAAGGAGTCCTAACACAGGCAGCGGTGTCAGGGCTGTCTGAGACAATTTGGGTCACACTGAGAAGAAGAGATAAGAGGGGTCCACCGAGACTGATTGTGGGCCGAAGTGCAAAGTCCAAGAGACTTGAGAGGAAAAGATGGAGAGAGCAGTGGAGTCAAAAGTAGTAAAAGTGGAGGAATGAGGAGAAGAACAGAGGGAGTGGATATCAAAGGGAAAAACAGGAACATCTTTGGAGTCTGTAGGGGGATATGCAAGGAGAGAGATTGGGAAAATCAAGCACTCAAAGCAATTTAGGTAAGAGAAAGAAATAGGAGAGCAGGCCATTTCAAAGTGGTCTTCTAAGTCTAAAAGAGAAACTGAGTTAGGTAGAGCCAGGTGTGATAAGTGGCCTTTGCTGAATCTCAGAAAATTGACAAGAGTTAGAGGAGAGAGAAGAGGTAATAAAGGGAAATGAGCAGGAAACCAACAAAAGAATCACAAAAGCAGAGAGTGTCTGAAATGGCAATAAGTGGGAACAGAAAGGAAGACAATGGAGGGAGAATTTAGTGCAGGGATGAAGAATTGTCATATAAATGAACTGAGGGATAAAACCTCCCAGAGGTTTGTGTTCAGAAAAGTGCGACATGCAACAGATCTACTTCTGCCTGTGGGAGAATATTTATTTAGGAGGTGAAGACAGATAATGTTTAGCTGTTGGTATTTTGCTCTCTTTCTCTGCTCCAGACCGTGGAAATGAGGAGCAGTCTGAAATGTTATCTATCTGGTCCTGAAGGGTTATATCACGCACGCACGCACGCACGCACGCACGCACACACACACACACACACACACACACACACACACACACACACACACACACACACACAGAGACCACCTTGGGATTCCACAGTTAATGTCACATGGACGCCCAGCCAGATAAATGTTATTTGTCCTGTGCTCAGCTCCAGTCTGTTACCGGGGGCGTCCATGGTTTTATAGCAGCTGCAATAATGACACAATCCCAAACTATAACCATAGAATACTGTATGTAGCCTACTCTGTGTGTGTGTGTGTGTGTGTGTGTGTACATGGATGCAGGATATGATTCACCCACAGCATGGGGAGTATGACTCGACAAAAACAGAAACTCTTCTAATAAGAGAGATAACGACATCGCTCAGCCCAGAATGGAAATACCTGCTTAAAATGCGCAAGTGTGTGTGTGTGTGTGTGTGTGTGTGTGTGTGTGTGTGTGTGTGTGTGTGTGTGTGTGTGTGTGAATGTGTGTGTCTGTTTGTGATACATGCTCCTTTGATGTCAAGCTGCAGACGTCTCTATCCAGTGACAGCAAAGTGTGATCCGGGTCTTCACACAGGGACCAATCTGTTCTGTTCTCTCTATTAGAATAAAAACCTGTATAACAGTGTGTGTGACAGAGGGGACTTTGATGAGATGATATTTGTCTCTGCCTGATGTGTGTATAGGATTCAGTGCATCTGCATGCGAGTGATAGCAGATTTTTTTTTTCTTTTTTGTGATTTCTCACAGTATATCCAAGAATTAGAAGTCAAAACTCAGACAAAATTCCTCGTGATTTGTATTTAGACGTGACTCTTTGAAAACTCAAAACCTTCGCATGTTTCGCAGGGAAATTGCCTCAATTTTGAAACTGGAGTGCCACAGGAATGTTAACAGCCTCCTCCTGCATTTTGTATCCCCCACGACAAAGCTGGAGGGCTTAGATTGGCAGCCTCGGTACGTGGTGGAGAATGGCTCTTGTCCTTCAGGCACATTATCAAGCTCTCAGAAGAAACTGAATGGGGCGAAAAAAAATATGTCAATCATATGCAGGAGGGAAAGTGAAAGAAAGATGGAGATTGACAGACAGAGACGCAGAGGGAGACAGGCAGAGGCAGAGGTCTGCTTGAATTGCCGACAGACCCTGTCAGTCCCACAGGGCTGATGGAACCAGGGCTTTGTTAGGCAGCAACAGAGGCTGGTTTATACTTTTAATTAGGGATATCTATTGTTCTGTTTGTGCTGTCTTTGGGTAGTTGCATGGAGAGCAGCGTGAGCTTGCTTCACAATGTTGGATGTGGATCAGCATTTTCTTTTTTTTTTTACATGCGCAGGGGAGTGTGACCACGCATAAAAACACAAACACAGATTCATCTCCACCATGGATTAAATGCAACGATCAAGTGGCCTCTCACTGCAAGACATGTTTATTTTTCCTTTGAGGGCAAGATGACATTTGGGATTTCAAACAAACCTTTGTCCACGCTATGTGCTTTTGTTGTGTGTGTGTGTGTGTGTGTGTGTGTGTGTGTGTGTGTGTGTGCGTGTGCATATGTGTAGTTTCCCCACACAAAGATAAAATCATTCATTTGAGCAGCAGCACTAAATAGTAAACAGAGAGGGATGTGTGTGCACATGCGTGTGTGTGTGTGTGTGTGTGTGTGTGTTTGTGTCTGTGTCAGATTGGGTTCCTTTGGTAACTGTCAAGAGATATTGACAATTCAGTATGTGTTATCACTCCATTGTGTTTACTCAAGGAGAAGAGTTGGACGAGAAAAAGAAAAGGACGAACACAGATAGAAAAAGCACACAGCAGAAATGAAATGAAAGTTTGATAAGGAGCAAAAAAGGAATTTTTTTTTTTCTCTCTCTCTCTCTGATGACAGCAGTAGATTGACAGCTTCGTCTCTCATTATTTTGTGTTTGTTTGTATGTGTGTGTGTGTGTGTGTGTGTGTGTGTGTGTGTAGCCTGCACTGACACAGAGCTTCACAGTCTGGCTGCCAGACTGAAGGACTGGTTTGGAGTTCTCCACCTCGACGCCAACAGAGATCTGAAATCCTCTGACAGCTTTGACTCTGCCACTGGACGTGAGTACATCCCCCCACAATGTGTGTGTGTGTGTGTGTGTGTGTGTGTGTGTGTGTGTGTGTGTGTGTGTGTGTGTGTGTGTGTGCAGCTCTTTCCTGTTGAACAGCCATGCTTTTCAGCTCTCATGAGGGCTGGCAGTGATGTTGACAGCGACCCTGCTCTGTTCTCTGTAATGTCAACATGTCTGAACACATCTCTGCTCTGCTATAACACACACACGCACGCACACAAAAAAAAATCTCAGTGTGCTACTTGAAAAAGATAGAAATGAAAAGTGACGTGGTCATGTTCTGTAGTTTCAGAAATATTCATGTCATTGATTTTTTTTTTTTTCTCTATTTTTTTTTTTTTTGTCTCTCTCTCTTTCTTCCTCTAGACTTTGACACCAGCATTTTGCCCATCTGTAAGGACTCGCTGGGCTGGATGTTCAACAAGCTAGACATGAACTTTGACCTCCTGCTGGACCAATCGGAGCTGAGCGCCATCTACCTTGACAAGTATGAGCTGTGCATGAAGCCCCTCTTCAACTCCTGTGACTCCTTCAAGGACGGCAAGCTGTCGAACAACGAGTGGTGTTACTGCTTCCAGAAACCTGAGGGTGAGAGGGGAGGGGGTGAGGATGGAGGTCAAACACAGTGATTGTGGGAAACAGGAGCAGGGAAGAAGAGTTAAGAAGTATGAGGTGATACTACATCAGTGAGGGTTACTGGACTGTACACATTTCACACACAAAAAAAAAAAAGGTAACAAGATGTTCACTTGATGCAGGTTTTGTTACCAGAAACAAACTGATGGCCCCGAAAACAGGACATTTGTCTTCAAGAAAAAGTTTTGCTACAGCGTGGATTTTATTCTCATGGTTTTTGGCCATTATTCCTATCTATTATGATGACATTTTACTACCTAACTTCATAGCAGATATCAGGGGACATGGTGACGTCAGGGTGAAAGCAGGCAGTGAAAAGATCAAACAGGCTGTAAACAAACTATAAATCTTACTATATTTGGAAGAGAAAATGAAAGACAACCTTAAAACTGTTACCCCATTTTTTAAATTATAAATGTTAGTAGGTCTTGCAGATGATTTATGAGTTTTACGCTGACCTACTGTAGCTACCACACCCAGTTTTTCTAGGCAGTGAGGAATTATTCATTTATGTCTGGTGTGCTCATCTTCAGCTCCACTTCTGATTGTTTGTTATAGAGGATATGTGTAAATCTTGGCGTCTGTTTACAGCCTGTGTGATCATCTGATGGGTCGTGTTCCTTGTCCTTTTGGGCTGTGCTGTAGTGACATCACTGCATCTCCAGATCTCACTCATCAACACTGAGCCAGGAGAAATTTTATCATAATATCCAGAATTCAATCTGGGGTGTAAAACAATTACATTTTCCTTTTAAGGGTAATGGTGCTGCATGATTTGGGAAACTGACGGCAGGGATGTCCGGCATGCTCAAATGGTAGTTAATGGGCTAAATCAAGCAAGCAAAACCAAGACTGCAGTGCTTTAAGGGAATGATGGATTTAGAGAATAGATTCAGGCAAAGACTGAATGAAAATCTGCAGGAAATGTTTGGACAGAGCCTTCTCCCCAAAGGAGGGGAGGGGGGGTAAGAAGATGGAGTAACCATAAAGTAAAGCAGATGGTCAGACAGAGAAAGAGCCTTTCTCTGTTAAATGATGTCGCAAGCACTTTTAATGACTTAACTGTTTCGTTTGTTCTCTGGTTGCAGGACTGCCTTGCCAAACCGAGAAGAGCAGGATCCAGAATCAGAGTCGAAGGAAGAGCCTCATAGGTCAGTATGGATGATTGACAGCTGTCGGTCATTTAGTCCTGTTCAAGAAACCAACATGCCCACATTGGATGCTAACGAACACACACACACACATACAAATACTCACGTGGCAAATCGACTCTAGTAAGCATTAAACATGCAATACACACGTAGACTAAAGCACATCCTGACATTTTGAACACACGTCACCTGTCCCCTACGGCAGAATGTTCATTGTTCCAGCTCACAACAGAAAGGCTTGAAGAATGAGCGTGGGCTGGGTCAAATGAAGGTAACAGAAAGTGTGTGTGTGTGTGTGTGTGTGTGTGTGTGTGTGTGTGTGTGTGTGTGTGTGTGTGTGTGTTATTGAAAGTGACTGCTTCCCCTTAAACAGGATGTATGGTTGTTGTCCTGCAACCTTCCCAGCAGTAATTGATTGTTGATCTCCTGCTGTGAATACACAAGAACTTTGGTTGCAACTGCAGGACACGTACATGTAACCTCTGCTGAGCAGGGATCAGATTTCTCCCCCTTGCCTTTGTTGTTCTCCATACTTCCCCGCTATTCATATCACTTCCTGTCTCTAATCTTGTCTTTCTCATCCCTCCTTCCTCTCTTCTTTTCCTCCCCCTCCCTCTCCTTTGTTCCTAGGCTCTTATATCCCTCGTTGCACTGAGGAGGGCTACTTCAAACCAACCCAGTGTCATGGCAGCACTGGCCAGTGTTGGTGTGTGGACAAATATGGCAACGAGATCGCCGGCTCTAGAAAACAAGGCAACCCTAACTGCGGTAAGACCACAACACACACGCACACTCACACTCACACACACACACACACACCACAGCAACACATGCAATCACCCACAAGTTCAGTTCAGCAAAACAAGGGGTTCGGTTGTGTTGTATCTGTCTTTATTGGCTCCCATTTGTCTAACTGTCTTTGTGAATTAGTGCTTTGATCCAGGTGGACTGCTGTGGGTCTGTCTTGTCTCTCCCTCTATAATCTGCTGCAGACGAGAGAGACAGCAGAGCCTCTCTTTAATTGCGAGTTTGTTCTGTTTCTTTGCTCAGTTTCTGTCCCTGTCTCTCTTTATCTTCAGTGGTATCTACCCATCAGTGATCATTTAGGAAATAGATAACATTAAGCATGCCTCCGGAGCCAGTCTGGCTGGTTCACAATTAGTCATATGTCTGCTTCTATCCTCTATGCCTCAGATATTTAGCACATGTAGTGTTGATGAAACTCCATTGTCTTGCAAGTCAAGTAGGAAGATCTGTCACACTTGTCAGCGGAGAGCAGAGTCAGAAGATTTGTTATAAATATGAATTTGTGGCAGTGACTGAGCACTTAAACTGCAGCTGATGGTGGCATCTGTGAAGATGCATTTAGGCAAAGAATGTATATAATTAAGCACTTTGATATGTAAAAGTAGTTAACAAGCCAACAGTGGAAATTCAAAGGGAATGGTCAAAAAGCCAATAGAGGCACTTTGCTGCAAATCAATGGCAGAGGGATTTCATAGTGGAAAAAAAAGAACAATAATTAGCAAGAAAGAATCCAGGCAGACATACTGATTACCAATCAAACAGCCAACTCACAGTCACAGATTACGCCTCACTCGAATGCCAGTCCAGTCCAAAGCCAGTAATTGCAGCTTCCAATATTGATGAGTTCTCTCTCTGGCCACCAGACACACACACACACACACACACACACACACACACACACAAACACACACACACTCTCTCTCACACATCCACTGACAGCAGCAGCTCTTTGTCTCTAGTCTAACAAGCTCAAGTCTAACTCTGGCTGAGTGGCCTCGGGCTGTAGTAGCTTGGACTTCCTCCATTCGGCCCTGCACAGAATGAGCAGGCAACAATGCAGAAGCCCTCCACAAGCTTGTGTCTAAACACACAGACACCAAACTGGTTTTAACACTCTTAGGGGCTATTCAATCACAGTACACTTGTAGCCAGGTGTAAATAGGCTATTTTAAACCAAAGGATTTCTTTCAGAAAATACTGGCAGCTGCAGCTGAGTTAATGACTCCTGTTCAAACTGTAGCTGCACAAGATTCAACATTTGTGCCAAAGAGCGTTTTTTTATCAAAATGTTTGCAGTTGTAACTTGGTGTAACTGAGCTCAGCCACAAACCAGCCTGGAACCAACCTCATGACTATGAGTTTGTGTTGAGGATTGAGAGGCGACACTTTTGTCTCTGTTTTTGTGCTGCTGTTCAGAAACAGAATGTATATTCTGGTCAGTCCCACAGTTAACTTACCTGTGTGTGACTACCAAAATGATACCTGTTATATGGCAGGTGAAATCACACGCTACACAGAGTCTGCTACTCAGGGATCTCTCTGTGTGTCTAACCTGTCTGTTTGTCTATCTTTTTGTGCACCTCCTCACAGACGAGGACCAGGAGACATCAGGGGATTTTGGCAGCGGCGGTGCAGTCATTCTCCTCGACGACCAGGAGGAGGAGCCATCACAGAGCGTCCGGAGCCGGCAGAAGAAGAGACGGGGCCGGATCCACCCAAGAGGAGCCATCGAGGACGACGAGGATGAGGAAGACGACAAGGATGACGAGATCGGCTACGTTTGGTAGCTCCGCTTCATTTTACTCTGCCATCAGCCGACCAGGAAACTCCGTTAACTCAGCACAGATCTGAAGCCATTCCAATGTCTCCTCCTCCAGTTACCTTGGCAGCAGTCCATTTTTTGGCTCCAGAACTTGCTCCTGTAATCCCTGTCCCTTATCCAAATCTCTCTCTTCAGTGAACCTCGCCGACCTCTTCCTTTTCAAGTGTTTCCTCAGACAGAAAACAGAGAGCCTATTAGATTTCAACAACAACCGTCAAGCCCCAGTTAGATTCTGCTCAAGCTGTCCACGTTCTGCTTCCACCTTCCCTCAAACCTGCAATCTTTAACCTCTTCTCCCATGGACACTTCTCTGTTTTCTCTACTACTCCCTCTATCTCCTTTCACTTATTCCGTCCCTCCTCTATCTCTGTATGTCCATGTCAGAGCCTCTGGTCAGTCTGTGAGCCCAGATACATTAGCTGATGTATTGGATGTAAATATGTTTCCTCCAGGAAGGCCAGAATGGGGATTACATTCCCTGTATCTAAGTCAGTGGTTCATTCTCATGGTCTGTGTCCCACCGTCGGGCTCCTTCCAGTGTTCATCAATGTTTCCACAAATCACCGCCACGCACCCAGGCTCTGAGATGCTCCCTCTCTCTCTCTGTTATTTCATGGAGGATTGTAAATTATTTAATCGTTGATCTTGAATGTCCCAGAAAGCCCAGGAAGCAATGAGATTAATGATGTATTGTCGTTGTTGTTGCATGTTTCTCATCGTGTTTCTGTAAAAGAGAGATTTTACTTGGCCAGGTCTAGCTCTATGCATCTCAAACAGAAAGTGATGCCTATTTGGCTGCTACAATACTTTGTTGCTATGTTGATGCTGTCTAGTGTCTTTTTTGGTTCTTCTCCCAATCTCAGGAGGTAGGAAGTTGCATTGCAGAGCGATAGCAGTGTAGAAAAGCGAACTGCAAGGCCTTCAGTCCAAATCTGCGGCGTCTCAGCCAGCTATTCTTTTACTAATTGATCAGTAGGGCTGCTCAGGCTGTTTGACTGTGCATGGACACTAGAGGAAGAAGCTGCTCCTGAGCTGGGAGGACACATGAAGCCGGGGGAGCAGAGAAGAGGCTCTGTTCTGCCTCCCAACATCGGATATGTTCAGTGATTTGAAATTGAAATCTTCACCATGTCAACTAAGTGAAC
Source organism: Seriola dumerili (assembly GCF_002260705.1). Classification (NCBI taxonomy): domain Eukaryota; kingdom Metazoa; phylum Chordata; class Actinopteri; order Carangiformes; family Carangidae; genus Seriola; species Seriola dumerili. Next base: position 137,185 of record NW_019174415.1, read on the forward strand.
TTTTATTTGTAACTTTGAAAATTTAAGTAAAGTGGCACTTTGGGTGTCTTTTGAACCTTACAGGTCTGTGTCCATGTGTCTGTTGTTTTCCTCATGTACCATTTACAGCGCAAGCCTCACATATTTTATATTATTTTACCAAACCATGATGAAATAAAAAAAAAAAACATATTTTTCTCACTTTGAAACCACAAAAACATTTATGTGAGTTTCTCATGCTTTATGGTTTTATTTTTTTTCCCTGAAGCTCAGATTTCTCTGCAGTACAACAATCAAAGCCCTTCATCAGTTCTGACCTTTTCCCACCTTGAGAAAGCAGCTCCCCCAGTTAGAAGCAGACATAAATAGTAGCAGCAGAAAATACTCTTATCACTTTCCTTTGAGAGAGGAGAACCACAAAGCGAGCGGTACAGAAAAGAACATAAAAGCTTAATTAGTGTTTTTGTAATATCACTGGCTAATGGGACAGCTGACCTCATTGGCTTGAAACAGCCCGCTCAGCACTTTGAAAACACATTGTACCAACAATCAGAGGCTAACAGGACAACTGAATCTACTGGTTTGAAACAGCCTAATCAGCAGTTCACAACACACTCTGTCAGATACAATAGACAATGGGCTTAACTATGTGCATCAAATTATGCCAGGAGCTGTCGAGGCTGTATAATCACCCAATTCTGGGGCCCTGGCTAGTGCAGCATCTTTTACTGTCCTGAGGCTACATGACAAAAGCTGTAAAGAAAATGTCTCACTCGTTCATCTTTCATCACAAGCAGTGTCTGCTGCTTTTTTCTGCATTGTATCCACCTTATTCTTAGCATCATAATACCTTATGTGAATTATGGGTGCGATTTTTGGTTATTCCTCTCATTGAACCAGAATCTTCAAGATTCAGCGGCATGCTACAGGTGTCCTCTGGGAAATAAGTGATGTTGGAGCACAGCCTAACACATCTTACATTTCAACACTTTGGGAAATAGTCTTATTCTCTTTCCCATCAAGAGTTAGATGACAAAAAACCACTGATCTCTGTACAGTGTTTGTGAAGCCGTTGCCAGCAGCTGTCTAACTTGTCTTGGCACAAAGACGGGACATTGCAGGACACCGCTAGCCTACCTCTGTCTAAAGGGAACAAAAATCAACCTCCTATAACCTCTAAAGTCAACTAATACACTCATGTCTCCGTTATATAACCACGGGTCTCTTTGTGCTACACTAAGCTGGCTTGCTTCTGGCAGTAGCTTTAGGTTATATTGTGCACAGACATAAGAGTGGTATCATTCTTCTGATCTAACGCTGCAGGACAGTGATTAAGCTTTCAAACCTTTTTTTCTGTAACAGGAATGAGTGTTCATGCCCCTGCCTTCTACTACTGAGAAATAGGGGGATGACCTGAAGAAGTGATAGCAATAACAAACTAAGTAAGCTTAGCATTAACCTACTGATGTGGATGCGTGATTGCTTCATTGCGTCAGTAGCAACAGAATCAGAAGTGGATAAATACGCTCCAAGGCCACTACTTCAGATCGTCCTCCCATCCTTCAGTAGTAGGAAGTAGAGCTGTGACACGCTGTCTTCCCACATCACTTACTCCCCCCAAACCTCTTGGGAAGACACCTGTAGCTTACTCCCAGCTCTTGCAGATGCCAGTTCAGTTAAATGAATAACCAATCATGTTCATTATTCAAGCAAGGTTTTATGGGCAAGGAATAAGGTGGATATGTTCAACTAATCACAAGCACAAAGTATTCACACTCCTAACCACAAGACACATCTATTACACACCAGCGCCCACTTTCAACCCTCGTCCTCACTCACACACACACACATACACATACACACACACACACACACAGTCTCATTATTGTTTCTTTTCCCTTCCGCTCTCCCACTCACTCTCCTGGAGTGAGTTCCATCTTCATCTCAGTGAGGGAGATGCATGGTTGTGTTTTATCCCCAGGGCACTCTGTTTCTCTTTTTCAATTCTCTATTGCCTGCTTTTTGATTATCCACAGATGGGTTCCATGTCAGGTGGATACTCCCATTGGTCTGGGGTCTCTTTGGGAACTAGGGATTGGTTACAAGCATGGGCTTTAAGCAAATGTTGGTCTTTTTTTGGGGGGGGCCTGGGGGGGGTGTGTAAGTGGTTAGGTGGTTTGGTTAGGCTGTCATTTAATATGAGCTGTTGATATATGAGTTATTATTTAATTAGTTATTAGTGTTCTACCTTTAATTCTGATCATTGGTATCATACAGTCTTCACCTTTGAGAACACATGCACAGTGATGTACAGAACTGTGTGAGTTTCAGTGGAATATCTACTGTAGATCTAGCATCATGCTTAATGCAGCAAATGTTTTCAGTTATCCTTCCTTCATCATGGTGGTGTATGAAGTTGTTTCTGGTTTTGTTTATATGTTGTCCACCGATTAGCCATGTGGTAGTCTATATTTCTATTAATAATTCACGTTATATCTGGGTTGCTTTCATGTGGACTAAACAAGAGATACAGTGTAATGTATTAGAAGAAATAGCTACACACCCCACCATGATCAGATCAAAATCCATATCAAATCCATATCCTATACTATAAAGCTCTAACTTGTACTGCATCTTCTTTATATTGAGCAGTTTAAGAGAACAGGCTGCAGGTGGAGTCTGCTCAGTGTCGTTTTGCACACCCACCATGTAACTAGGCCATGTGCCAAGATTGCCACTTCAGCAGGTGAAAAGTCCAAGTGGCTCTCCAAAGTCCTCAGGGTCCAGAGCACTGCTGGTTCTTCCAGGTAGCTTGCATTCTAGCTGTGTGATCAAGGACCCGACTTAGACCTGCGACCATAGGGGACTGCAATTAACTACCTGACAGAATAGAAATCCAGCACTGCTCCAGGGCCCGAGGACCAGATTTGAGGATCACTGGTCTAAAGCCTGTCTATGTAATTGGCAGAGACATTGTAATAAGTAGGGATCATCTCTCCCTAATCTGTAACAGCCCACCACTTCCACTCATACTCTCTGTCATGCGTGACTGCCACTGCACCAGCCAGCTTCTGGAGCGTCTGAACAGATCAGACCCCCTCATGCCCCCCGGTGGAGGTTTTCTTGGATCTGACGCTCGGATGTGGTAACCGACAGCGATATTCCAAATTTGCAAATTTAGAGAGAGATCATACTGTTCTCGTTAACATTCTGTCAGTGAGGTTCTTCTGATAGCACTAAATTGCAGGGTGTAGCCCTCTGCTAAATAAATTAAACAGGAAACAATTCATAAGCAGTTCCAGTGGATTCACTTCTGGCAACAGTGATAAATTAAATTGGAACTTTCAGGTGAGCAGTCAGGCGAGACCAAACCACATTAAAAAGGAATGTCACATTGCCTTCCCACCAATAAATGTATTTACCTATAAAGGTTTTCTAATTATATTTTATTATTATCAGATTGTTGCCACTGTATATTTCAAAGCTAACCCCACCTTGTCCATCTGTAGCTCTAATGCTATTGTCACTATGTTTCCTCCTGAAACAAAGCCATTATTTTTCATGCAACACAAATGTGATTTGAATTTTTAAACACAGTGTGTGTTACCAGTGCCCTCTGGTGGTCTGACACCAGCGTTCAGTTGATGGCAAGTGAAAATACATTCTTGAGGGATGCCCTGTGTCGTCTCGGGGTTTAAGGCACAGCCCATATAACTGCTGTGTTCGGCCATCGACCATTTTTTGCATGTCACTTGTCATTTTTCTGTCTCTCTTTGCGCATGTAAACACTAATAAACAATACACTCCCAAACAATATGGTGTTGATGGATAAACCTTGACAGCAGATTTTTATTTTAACATCTCTATCATATTGTAATGTAATTTTCTTTTGTAAATATCTATGTACAATTACATAAATGTAGCGGTTAACATGGTCAAAGCACAGAAATAAGAACGTTTGCAGTTTGCATAAGGAAGGCACTTTATAACAATAAAAGATGCCCTAAAAGAGAAATACAATCAGCATCTTCACATGTACATTTGTGTTTCATATAGTTTGTTTCTTGTAGGATCAGAGGATTGGAAGAGAAGACCTCCTTGTCTTGATTTTGTATATAAAAAAAAGCTTTGGGGTATGGCTGTAGATGAAAGGCACTGCATTTAAACGTTCATATAATGTTTGCTGCTCTCCCAGGCAATTTCATGCTTAATCATTTATAGAAAATAATTAGCAGATAGAACCTTTGCGCTGGCAACAGCATCTTTGCATACTTTTAGATGTTTAATAGCTCCATGCTGCTCAGATAGAGCTCAGAGCTGGTTGGCGTTTCCTCTCACCAGCGGTTACTCTGAGCAGCAACTTCTAGATCCACGATTCGTGGCAGGCGACCACTAGCACCGCCCTCCAGGTATCCAGGCTTCACAGCAGGTGTATCCGAGAGCCTCCTCTTGCTCTTGTTCAGGTCTGGATTAAAAAACAAACATGTTAATCATTCTCACAAGAGGAGGCGAGCGACACCTTCCACCTAAACAGATGGAAAAGCACATATGAATTCAAGCTAGGACATCAGATTCTCACCTGAGATTGCCAGTAACATCTTGCGTCTGGCTCCAAAGGTGGAAACACCCACTTCCTTCAGATCTTCATCAGACAGAGTGAGGAATGTCTGGTAGTCAATCTGGATGAGTACAGATAGCAGTTACATCATGATGCTCATTCATAATGTATAACGCGTTTGGCTAGGAGACAAGAGTGTGCTTGTTTGCTTGTGTGTTTGGAGATCTGTGGTAAGCAAAACCAGCATGTTGCATGTGGAAGTGATGATGAAAATGTATTGCCACACTCTAATAAGTTTTTTTTTATAACACTCAGAAAATGATTGCTTGCAACTCTCTGCATGCATTTACCTCTTGTTGCTCAAACACATCAATGTATTTGATTAGGCCAAGTTGACTGAGCAGCTCAGGTAGGTCGTCTGTCATTTGGGGGGATGGGCTCCGCTGGCTGCAGGTAGACGCCCTCCTCGATGAACACACGCCCTCAAAGTAGCTGCTGAAGCTCTCCGCTAGACATCAAAGGTCAAAGGTCAGTGGAGAAGGACATGTGGACATGAGAAAGTGACAGCCACCACCTGCCACCCCCACCCCAAAAAGCACGCGTGTAACAACTTACAAGGTTTGTCGTTTCTGTTTCTGTTCACCGACGAGGCAAATGCAGGGAAGGAGGAGGTGGAAGAGGAGAGAGTAGAGGGAGGTGAGGAGGGGGAAGATGAAGAGGAGGAGGAGGAAGAAGAGGAAGAGATAGGCAGTGTTGAAGATGTAGAGCCACGTCTGTCCCGCCAGTTCTCTGAGTCGCTCCCGTTACACATCTTCCCTGTTGGAGCAGCCCATGACTAGAAAGAGAGAAATTGAGACGTCATTAAATATTGATTGGAGTTAGTGTCACACAAACAGCAGAACGTTGCACTTCTGTCACTCACTATCCCCTTCTTTCATCTGTCTGTGCCAGAGGTCATGAGACAAACATCGTTAAGCAATTAAAAATTCTCTTTCGCGCTGAAGGTTTCAGTGGACATAATACCCACAGGTCAAAAGATTTAATCAGAGAAGCTATTAATCATTTATCTAAACTAGTCTGTTGACTGACCTGTGATAAGAGCACTCTCTCAAATTATCAATGCAGTGAGCGTAGCGAATGCTTCCTCAAAGCTTCCAGGGTCTCAACAGAAAATTGAACTTGTTTGAAAAAAGCCTCTTGCTCTGATTAACCTAAATGAGTCTGCTTCTCCATCACTGGAGACTGAGCAGTCAGTGAGAAGCCGTTCAGGAGACTTTTAAAAAGCCGGGGAGATGAGCTGAAACAGGCTCAGGTAAACAGGTTGCCCAGGAGTGGCTGTGTTGACCAAGGCGATGGTATCAGACCCCAGGAAATTGAGCATACAAATTGGTGGTACTTACTACGCAGTGAGATAAATGCTTCAAACTGTTAGAGGGCAATACCAATAAATGAGACTGTGTTAGCGGCGCCACAATGGGGGTGCTTGTTTCACCACACCGCAACAAAAGACAGCTTTGGCAGCTCAAAAGAATCCAGCACATTTAGCAAAAGTATGTAAGTCAAGCCAGCCAAAGATGAAATTATTGGAGGTTCATTTCTTTTCAGTGTGTTAAAGCAGAGTTGAAGTTCATATTAAACTCACTGGTACCTGTTGCTGGCTGGCACCGGCGCTCAGGTAGGGTTTGTAGCTGCGGCGGCTGATATTGCGCAGCTCTTTGACAGCCTCGGCTGGCATGGACTTGGAAAAGCCGAGGCCACTCCAGGTGTCTGTGGGGGTCCGGACCTCAGTGACCACAGGCTTCCTCTGCATGGCTGACATAACATGCACAGCAGACGGAGGTAAAACACAAGCTTAAACCTGCCTTAATTACTTTTTAGGCCAACTGGAGTGCAACTAACATTTTATCTGCATAATATTATGTTAAAACTGACATGACAAAACTGTGACTGATTAAATAGCTAGTGGATAAGAGCAACATTAGCCTGACAAATGTAAGTTCAATATTCACTTTTCTTTTAATCCTGTTTTGCTCTCCACCAACTCCTGAGGGAAATATCTGCAGAGCTGATGGGAACTGCAGAGCTGGTGATAATGTCTGTGGTACTGTCGTTACCAATGATACCTTTCACAGAAACATAATCACTTGTAAAAGTATTGATTATAGCAGCTTGAAGGAGGAAGATTTGAAAGCGCACACGTGTAAATCACACTTACAGACAGAAATACCCACTCGGTACAGTGATTTCAAATTCACATTGATTCTCTCTGTAGCATGCAAATATGCTCACGCCTCCTGTCTGTCCATCATGAAAAGGCACTACAGGTTTTCCTCGTCTTCTCTGATGTTCTGAATTGAACAAGCTGGGTTCAGGTGTTAAATAATGCATCTCAAACAGAGCTTCTTCTTGCCAGCATGTGGCACGATTAATAAAGCTCAAATTGCTGAGACTGAGACAGACACACACACACTCAAATGACAAACAAGTGACCCTGGGCCTCCTCTGGCACCAAAACCAGTTCCATGTGCGAATGTGTGATAAAATATTGTACCAGCACTCGACAAAGAGTGCGATATCAACAGGATTATAACTGGTGGGTTTGTCATTTGTGTGCGAGTGTGTGTGTTTGTGTTTTGAGTAAATGTCCCATTCATATACTGGCATATGGGTGTCTTAATGACTGTGAGGCAGATGGCCCATTCAAACTGCTAATTCATAATCCCATAAAGCAACACTGAGGGAGTTTAGTACCATTTGGCTGCAGATCTTCCCAGTATCTCTCATTCTGCATGATGGATGAGGTGGTGCTTCCTGCGTGTTTGTGTGTGTCCGTGCATGTGTGCACACACACAGCTGTCTGGATACATGTGTGCGTTGTCTGCATTGTGTTCTGCCCCGTGTGAATTAAGTGGGAGTGCCAGTGCTACTCTATTATAACTTTGGCACAGTGCAGCCCATAAACAGGTCCCCTTCATCAGTTGTCTTGGCAGTGAGCAGCACTGAAATGGCCCCCCTCTATCAAACCCCTGCCTCTGCTCAGGATATTAATGTGTTGCCTCTAAAACATACTTGAATAAACCAAAAAGGCTACTTCATCCTGCCCAATCATATGACATTAAATCACTATTTTAACAAGAATATTACCAAAACAGGTACTTTCTTTGATCTAGTGTTGTTTGAGGAGATATAAAGTAGTTTTCCAATCTGTGCTCTCCTACGCTCCCAAGACAACAACTTGGTGTGTAAAAAGGTGGATGTTTGATGAGCAAAACAGCAATTAATTTGTGCCAAATTCGCTTGCAAAATGTGTTTGAATATATCTATCTGAAGTATAAAACTACTATATATCAATAAAAACTGAAATAGTTGCATAGCAGTGCTTAATTGTTGCTGCAAAAACCTGTGCAGAGCTCCTGAAACCACAGTATAACAGGAAGAAATATTAAACATGAAGGAGCACTAACCTCTGGTTGCCAGTAGTTTCTTCTTCTCATAGTCATAATCCTACAAAGCACAAACAGGAAATAGAGTAGGTAAATAATGCATGAAATTGAATTATTTTTTTTCTCTGGTTGCTGAGGAGAGGCAGGGGGAACCTAATTTACAGCAGGAGCAAACACTTGCATAAAACAACATTTCCTGCTGCTGTGGCGGTAAACTTGTTAATCCTCTGTGCAGTAACCTTTGAGAGGGAGAGATGACAAATAAGAGGGGAAGCAAACAAACACGAAAATCGATTCTCAGAATCAAATCTTACTGAGGTCAGGGATGTGCAAATCAGCAGGTTAGATAACACCACAAATAAAATGTTCCTTGCTGTTTTCAATCTATTTTGTCATCTACAGCTGGCATGAGATGATAAGGAGTTAATCTTGTCTCCACTCTCTCTCACTCATACCTTTTGTCCCTCTAGTAATTATCTCTAGAACACTATTACACCTTCAGTGTCATCTTCATCAGGTCTTTCAGAGGGTCACAGAGATTTGATCGTCTGTCTACTGAGGATAAGTTGTAGACAAATAAGGTTCTTCATAGTTGCAGTGTATGACTTTGTGAGAATACTGTGGAAAAAACAGACCTGTGATTCCTGTTTTTCCTCACCTCAGCCTTGGATGAGTCAGCGCGAACATCCTGAGCCAGCATCACGTCTCTCCTCAGGCTGTTCCTCCGCTCACTCCTCCCTCCCTCAATCTCTGCGTTCAGCAATCTGGCACATTCAGGACAGACACATGCATGTACGCACACACACACACACACACACACACCACACACAAGGTTAGGTTAAACTGTGATGGCTGTGTGCAACATTTGAGAGCTAGTCGACTCTTTTTCTCCCCGGAGCAACAACAGTGATATTATGGGAGGATTTCACTGTCAAAATGCTATATGATTATGTATTGTATGAAGGCAGAGCTGCAGCCTTGAAAACTTTTTTTTTATATTATCCTGAGAATCATAAAGGGACAGAATAAGTTACTCAGAGAGTCAGCGTGTGTGTGTGTGTGTGTGTGTGTGTGCGTGTGTGTGTGTGTGTGTGTGCGCGCGTGTGTATTTATCACGCTGTAGGGCGTTGCTCACAGTCATTTTGAAGACTCACCTTCCATCTGGGGACAAACCCTGAGTCTCCAGAAGGTTAATCACTTATTTCTAGGTTATGATACTTGATTTTTTGGTTCAGGTTGGAATAATACTCAGGTTGACATTAGGGTAAGCACTCAGGGAATTGAAGTAGGGCAACACAATCCCCTACGTCTATGAATGTTCACCTGTAGGTCAGCGCCTGCCCTGTTGAATGTCGTCTGCCCTGGCCGAAGACCTTGGCAATTTCGGGACCCTGGAGACTCCCTCTGCGACCCATCAATCCCAACCTGCAGATGTTGTTGTTCACTGCATCACAAAACTCAGATGATGAAATCACCACAATCTTAGCACTCTCATCCTCTGATTGGCCAGACTGGTCCTCATTTTCTAGGATCTGAGGAGAAGGAGAGGATACAGTGCTTTTGGTTTTCGTAGAGGTTTATCTGTCAGGCAGGATTTATCGTGTGCTCATAGCAGCTGGACTATAAACACTACACATACCTTCTCCAGTGGCCGGCTGTCTGTTCCCTTCAGTCCTGTCCTCCCCTCATCAGTGGAGGTGGTGAGTCCTGGTGGAGGTGAGGGGCGATGCTTGGTACCAGTCAGCATGTCTGGAGCAGGATCAGGCCCAGGGCCTAATCAAAATGAAGGGCACATGATGATAATATATATTCCCACACACCTGTTTCTCTGCATATTTTAAATGTGTGCATAAAAGACAGCCTGAATAAAAATGCAAGAATTTTTTCAAAAAAAAGGACACGTAAAGATTTACAAAAATTATTAACTGAGATATGTAGAAATGTTGCCATATTGATGAACAGAAATTGAACGAGACAGTGATGGAAACAGAATCTATAATTATGTTGTCAGGCTGATTCTGCTGCTTCTTCTCTTTTATTTCCGTCAGTGTTGATACAATGTGAGAGTACTTCACACCGCCCACTTGTCTCCATGTCTCACTCACCAGATAACCCAACATCCAAAAATAGTGCTGGATCAAACCACCACACAGAAGTAAAACATCATGAGGGACCTTTACTGACAGGAGAGTTGAAGTTGCTGTTTGTTTGCCATTGTCTCAGGATGCTCACATTAATGTAGATTAAGTTATTTTTTTCCTTTTGCCAAACCAAGATGTTAATGTGAATGTGACATCTTTCAAATGTTTCTCATGCTGTAATTTTTTCCTTGTGGAAAAGTGACATAATCCAAATAAAATCTGGTGCAGTGTGTGTGTTTCAGCTCCTTCATCTGGCAGGGTAACAGTGTACTGTCAGCTACAATGTCTTTTTTGAGCAAAATTTTAAAATTCTAAACATAAAATACTGTCTTTCCAATTTCCATGACATTTGGATGGAAACACACCTACACAGATACATGCATGTGTGTGAATCCTCACCTTGCTCCGACAGACGAAGTTGCTGCAGCAACATGTTGAGCCAATAATTGGTCAGCCCGCTGCCGGCTAGCATGGGGTCAGGGGTCACCTCAATTACCTTGGCAATCTCACAGGAATCGAGCCCCAGGAGCAGGCGGCGGGCTTCATAAAGACAGGAGATGTTCCTTTCCAGACCCTTCACCACCACTGACTGACAAATACACACCAACACAGAGTTGTACATCAGAATTCAACTCACAACAGCAGGGGAAAGTGGTTTTACATAAGAAATCAAAGTGAATATTCAAGAAATATTTCAGCAGACATTTCTTATTCAAGTGCATATGAAATAAGCAATGACAAACTCTATAGTGTAGCTCTACATTGAGAATCAATTTTAAAAGATTGGACTGGTAGCTAACAAAACAACAAAATGACTATCTCTATTCAGATGGTGACTGAGACAATGAGAAAGCAGCAACGCTACGTGGATAAAACTGTACCTTGCTGGTCTGCTTTACTTTGGGCTTGACACTAATGAAGACTCCCAGGTTTTGCATCATCTGAGCCAGTTTACAGGGATCTGCCTCTCCATCTTCACGCATGTCAAACATCAAGCACACAGGCAAACAGTCCTACACGTGCACACAACAGATAAAGAAAACTTTTGTTGTTATATCAGGAACAAAACATATTGTAGATCATACTGTAAATTATAGAGACACAAGGGCACTGAAACAAGAGCAAAAAATACATCTTGACATGCAGGCAAACAGGAACACGTGCACCTGCAAACTCTCAACAACGTTCTTTATTATAATTCTGCCTAAACAAAAAGAACGCCCCACTGTACCATGAGCTGCTGCCGAGCCAGACACACGCCGTCAGGGCTGCCCTGGATGAGCAGCGAGGGAGGGCTCTGAGGAGCGCTGAGGTCTGGTAAGATGATCTGGGTCTGGGTCTGGTGCATGACGCTCAGGAAGTGAGCTCCGTTTTGACCCAACAGGAACAGATGCTGCTGGGATGTCACATCCAGCTGGCTGCTCACTATACCTCCTGTGACCTCTGACCCCAGCAGCAGGTCCATCAGGATGCAGGTGGCCTTCTGTCAGGTGATGGTATGTACATACATAACATGATATACAGTATAGTAAGTACATTGTATTCAAATGTGCATCAACTGGATTCAGCTTCTCTAAAATGTTTGATGCTAACCTTGACAGCAGCTGCGTTGCCCTGCAGGCCCCAGACGGTGCAACAGCTTCCGTAAAAGGGGGGCTGAGCCTGAGGTTGGGCTGGCACGGCCCTGAAGTTCACACTGACCCCCAAAGTCTGCACTACCTGCTGGATGAGCGGGGAGCCTGCATCTGGTAGAGCCTGGGGGACCAGACTCACTGGGAGGTCAAAGGTCAAGGACAGCGGCTGCAGGTCCTAGCACAAGGAAGATTGTGCGGACAACAAAAGAAAGAGCGTGAGATGGAGAAGAAACAGAGACACATAGGGGCGGGGCAAATGAAGAGATGTGAAAGACAAAGACAAGCAGAGGCTTTTTGACAAATATACCTGTCTTCTTTGTGTCAGTCATGCTATTAATCATTCTATTGATCTCTGTGTCTGACAGCAGTGAAGACTCTGAGTTTTGAGACAAATAAAAATATATCTGGGGTTGTCTCTCCTCAGATTACATATTGACCACTTACTCTTATCTTCCTCCTAGCTTCCTCCACTCCCTCTATGGGACCAGCTATGGAGACCTGGTAGGAGTGGAAAAAATAAATTACATTTAAATGAAGTTGTTTTCAGTTTCTCCTCAAAGCAGCAGTCGGTGGCACATTAAAATGCCACTTTAGAGATGGTTACCTGATTGCTTTTATCTCCCGTAGCACTGTGGCGGTTGGAGTCAGGGAAATGGATGTGACAGGATGTTACCTCCATCACTTTTTTTATGTTTCCACCACCTTTCCCAATAACGTGGGAGTGCTCTGTGTAGGCCACGTCCATCTTTAGAGTCACCTTGTTCACCTGGATTTCATATAAACAGATTTGGCGTCATTTGTGCAGATTACAAGCTACTTTTACATTCGAACAAAGTGATTTCTGAAATAACTTATTTTGCGGTGAACCAATAAAAATGTTGGAAAGATGTACAAGTATGTCTGCATCTGTACATTACTGACTGTCCAGACAAATGGCACGACCCCTCACCCTGGTTTCCAGTACTTCTAGTATCTTCTTTTTGGCTTCCAAAACATTGTCTCTCTTCCCCTCCACCTTAACATGTGGATCTGGATCAAAATAAAAGCTCAGTTTAACTGTAAAGTCCCAAAGGGCCGATTTACTGTATTTAAGAGCAAATGAATTCATTTGTGGGAAGAATAAAAGAGAAAAGACCAAACACTGATATGGCATGTGCCTGACGTATCGAGGGTTTGTCACCTTTCTTTGACTTTGCTCCAATCTTCAGCTTGGATGGCCATTTCACCTGAGTGTTAGTTTCTCTCATCACCTGTGGAAGCACAAACAATAGGAGAGAGTGAGGAAGAAAGACGGAGCCGTCATTGTATGCAACAAAGATACACACACACACACACACACACACACACACACACACACACACACACACACACACAAACAGTCGGGACACACACATCCAGACACAACAGATCTGCTCATCTAAGAATACAAAGCCTCATTTGCATTTCAAAGGCTGCAATCATCACCTCCATGAAACCAGTAATCACCGGATGCAGAGTATGGAACAAATGTGACGGATGCTCTCGCTGAACTCTAAGCTACATTTAACCAGGAGGCTTTCTGCTCTGATGATTACAGGTGGCTGTCACAGAGGAACCTAGCTGAAGTTTCTTTGTTATTTCATCATTTATGAATAAAATGTTTCCAAGTGTGGAGTTTTACTTACTCTCTCAAAAAACTCCTCGCCTGTCTCAGCGTCGCCACGCTTTGGAGCTGAAAGACACAGCGCAAGCAAACAAGAAGATATAGATAAAGATAAACAGTGTGATTTGTCTCATTGTGCTGGTCAAAACACCATACTCTTCTGTTTACAGCACAATAATGTTCAACATCAAGCATATGTGCAGTAAACATTTAAATGTTTACTTGGCTGAAATTTGCCAAGGGACTGGAACAAGAGGTTGCCTGGAACATAAACAATTTTAAAAGGCCATCGCTCCACAGTGACATTTACAGGGTACGGGGGGAGCCCAGGAACGCCCTTACCCCCCTCATCACTATGGGTTACGCTGGCCAGAGCTGAGGAATGGGAAGAGAACAGTATGGGGTGGAGAGAGAAGGTGGTGTTTGGGTGGGGGGCAACCACAAATTAGCCTAGAGACAGCTAATCACATTGATGGCATTTGCTGACGCAAAGACCTCCCACTTGACCAAAAAATTAAATAACAGCTCCAGTAATCAACAAGCAATGTACAAAAAAAAACAAAAAAACAAAAAAAACAAAGAGATCCTCAGCTCATCAGAGTGACATCTCAAGTGCAGTGTGACAGATTATCACCTAACAGGGTGAGATATACAATATTTACTGCCTGACAGAGGCTGCTCAAACAGCCACAATAGCACAGTCCCAGCTGCACATACATTAAAACGACCCACAGTTATCAGAGCTGAACCTGCTCGAGCGCTTTCCCATCAAGGGCCCATGTGAGGACAAACAGACAAACATCAGCCTCTATCTGCAGCAGTAGCACACTGTCAGAAAGAGTTTCCCCAGTAACACAGGGGAGGCATTTGTCATAAACCTGCCAAGCAGTGATAACTAACAGAGGCAGTTACCTCTGCTTCCCAGACAGGAATGATAATAGCTAAAAAGACTCCTGAATGCATAAGCTGTTACAGGTCATAAATCATGATGATACAGCAACAGGAGTTTAGTGGATGGCAGTTATACTGATGGTGACAACAAGGGAGCAGCCAGCTGCAGGCCAGGACAGACACACAGGGTCAGGTAGATAACAAGGGCTGTGAGGAGGAGAACACAGGGAGGCCTTCATTGGCGTAAGCAACAGAATAAGTTTCTGAAAAAAACAGTGCCAGTGGAAAACCAAGGAGTTCAGGTGCATGTAATATAACATTTAACATCTCATCTCACTCACCATACAACATGTTCTCCAGCTTCTTCCTGTCGATCCTGAACCTCTCCTCCACCCACTCCGGGTCCAGACTCTGACCTCTTGCATTCTCCTGCACCGGCACAGAGCTTCCTCCTGCGTCCTCCTCTTCCTCGTCCTCTTTTTCCTCTCTGTCACATTGGGCCTCACTGGGCTCAGGCTTTGCCGCTGAGCCGGGTTCTACGCTAGTTTCCAAGTCAGGCTGCTGGGGTGCTACGGTGGCCAGGACCGGAGAGCCCTCCTCGGTGGTGGTGGTGGTGGCCATAGCAGGACTGAGCCCTCGTCAATGTTTGTGTGTGTGCGAGTAGTTTGTGTGCATGTGTGTGACCAAGGAGACCAGCAGGGAGAGAAAAAAGGGGGGAGAGGGGCAAGAAACACCCCCCTGTGCCTTTTCTTTAAATCCCCCGCCCCCTTCACTTAATTTAGTACACAAATCTGACTCTTTCTCTCTCCCTGCAAGCTGTTTGAAGCTTGAAGGATTTGCTGCTATGGCCTTGAATCGCGCAGAAGGAAAGTCACTTCTTTACTACAACACAGGCCATGTCTTCTCTATCTGAAGGGCTCCGGACAGACAAACAAAATCTACAACTTCAGCTGAGGCTCACTCAGCTCTGAACAAATCCTCTGTAATCCTCAGTTCAACGTCCACAGATTATGTGGATAGATAGTCAAGGCCTATGATAAGACAAGATACACATCTCACCCACACACACACACACACACACATCCTGCAAACCATCCTCACACCAGCACACACAGCTAACAAAATAAACGGGTCATCCAGTTGGGTTCCACTGCACGTCCATCCATGTTTGCCCTCCCTCCCCTTCCTCTGAATGAGACCTACGAGGGCTTGAGATTCCAGAGGTCGGGGTGAAGGGGAGTGGAGGGGTGTATCGCAGCAGTGAGTGTGTGTGCGGCGTTTGTGTGGAGGGGGAGGTTGTAATAATAGTCCAAACAGAAGAATTACTCCAAACAGTGGTGGAAGATGAAGAAGTGCTCAGGTCCATTACTTGAGTAAAAATACCAATACAACAATGTACAAATGCTCCACTACAAGTAAAAGTCCATTCAACAGTATTATCAGCAAAATGTACTGAAGGTAGTAAAAGTACTTATTCTGCTGCTGAAAAACTGCCACTGTGACTGATACACTGAGGTAATATAAAGTGCCTTATTAGATTTAATACCAATGCATCAATGTGCAAGTAGCATTTTACTGTAGTAGATGGTCGAGGTAAAGACTACATAATTAAGTCTAGTGGTTCCCAACCTAGAGGTCGCGCCCCGCCACAGGATCATAAGACTGTGATATTATTAATTGTGTAGAGGAAAAAAAGACGGACAAAAGTGTAGGCACTTTTTGGTCTTCTCTCTTCTCTTTGCGTTTTTATGAAATTCTACATCTGAAACATGACAAAGACAAACAGCCTTTTTGTAAGCTAATAAATGTTGGGAACTGCTGGTTCCTGGTAACATTTAACAACATATTGTATTTTATTAACTTATCGTGTATTTTTTACATAAAATTTAAATCTGTAATTGTAACTATAGCTGTCGGATAAAATTATAGTGGAGTAGAAATTTTAATATTTTCTCGGAAATGTAGGTGAGTATATAAAATAGCCTCCAGTGAAAACATTAGAACCTTTAAACTGCATTTAAGTAAAATACTTGAGTAACTGCACTTGATTACTTTCCACTACTGCCTCCAATAACATTCAGCTCTATCACTATGTTTGCACCCACTGCCTAGAAACCCATTTCTTTGTGAACAAGCTGGCAGTCGGAAAGTCATAAACTTTGAATAAAATGCAGAAAAGGGGCAATTGAGATTTCTGAAATTGCTTAGGAATTATTAAGTCCCCTCCCTGCTTTAAATTTCTCAAACTTGAAACCTTGAGTACAGGCTGAAACATGGATAAAAACAAACTGCTCAATTAGTCAAGTCTAGCGGGACCCAGTTTCCAGCTCAACTCGGTGTTTTCCATATTGCCCAGACAAATTTGGCCCCAGGCGACTCAGCAAACATTATTTGGCAGAGCAGAGATCTTGCTAACATTACAAATTACTGCAGGCTAGACTTATTTGCCCGAGGAGGATGGTAAGTGAAAGTCATGATGACTGTGTCACCATGGAAACTGGTCAAGAAGTGAATTATTCCAAGTTTAATCTAACTTCACAACGGCAAATCTCCTCCCTCCAGCCCCCTGTTTAGCCCCATCTGACTGGAAGAGTGCGTTTTTCCAGTAAGTGTCACGGCGTGCGTCACTGGTTGACCCATGGGCAAAGCAGAGAAAAGCCAAGCTGTCCTGCAGAGTGACTGATGAGCTCTGGATAGTTGACTAAGGCAACCCCTGGACCTATGAATGACAGATAGATTGATATATAGATAGATTTCACATACATCTTAAGAAATCATTTTTATCAGCATACACTCTCTTGGTGAAACCACAGTTTCCTTATTCACTCCACCTCCTCACTGCTTATTACACATTTACACTAAGACCTGAGCTGGCACTCTAATCCTGAGAAACCTTAACTAGATGTAACAAACATCCATGTGTTCTCAGAGAAACTGTGGATGAGAGACGTGCTACAGATGCAGAAGTCTAAGAATTAATGGCAGATTGGTGGTTAATTTTTCATTGGACTTTTAATTAAAGCATCACAAAGCCTAGTGGTCTTTATGCCTAATTCATGACTATGTAGAAAAAATTGAAAAATGAAATATTACCTTCCTTCAGTGAGCTGAATCTCTACAAATTATTGATTTTAAGAATTGTGGAATTCAGTAAATATTCCTTCAGGTATTTATATTTTAGCATTTCTGCAACATGAAGCTGTCAAATCGCATACAGTGCCTGAGATTTGAAATGGCATTTTCAAAATGCAGTTTCCTTTTTATGCAGCCAGCATCTTTAATATGTGCCTGTGAGCCTATATTTAAAAGCAGGGTAGTGCTGTGGTGTAGAATTAAGACTCCATCTGTGAGTTGATAGGCTTACATTTACTTTTTTTTTTTTTTTTTTGCCTTTTCTTCACATTCTTGATGCTATTTAAACACAGTTCTAAAGTTCACTGGGGCCTGAAGCCCTGTAGCACAAATCAGGAAAAAGTTTGGATTTTTGATATACTGAGGTCATGAGTAGACAAACTCCCACCTCTCAACTGTTGGTTTGTATTTTCTGTACATTTTTACTTTTAATAGCCTTTCACATGTGCATCTTTTTCCATTAATGTTATGTCATGTCTGACACTTTCTCATGGAAGACATGTCACATTATGACAAGCTGAAGTGTAAATAATAAAATTTATGATGGCTGAATATCATTCTACTGCATGCTGGCTCACTGTCACACTGGCCTGGCCTACTGGGACACTTGAATATAACAGAGCCATTGTTAATGTCATTGGTAGCCAAACACTTAACACTTGTTGGATGGACATTTTGTTTTCCTTTTTAAGAACACTATAAATGTGTCACTCAACTATCATCCCCTTTGCACAAAGGAAATAAAAACAGTCTAATAAAGCAGTAATAGGCATTTAGACGTAACACGTTCCAAGCCATGGTCATTGTCCAAGCTTTCTCCACAGTTCCAGACTTCAAATTGTGTGGGAAAAGTGTATTTATCAATTTACTTATCTTGGTTGGGCTAAAGGTATTCAAATTTGAAATTTAAAAATATCTATTCTAACATTACTTGAATCTGCTTATATTACATCCACTGTGTGTTGAATGAATGGGATGAGGGAAAGACCCATCTTTGATGGAATAATTCAAAAATTAATCAACAATAAAACTTAAATTCTAGTGTGTATGATATGCACACAGCATCTAATGGCACAACATACTGACCTCATACAAAGCTGAACAGTTTTCATTTAATGGGCCAAGACTTATCCAACAATGGAATTCAGGCCATATAAATAAATACCTTCACACAGCCTCAGATAAATACAAATATAAACCAACATAACAAAACCTACATTTTCATACACGTTCATAAAGAATTTTCATAGATATTGTTATAACACTGTATAAAAAAAACTAAAAAAAAAAACTACTGAAACTATACCTACAGTGCCTCATCACTGGTCTGGTCTGTACCTGTGTGTAGCTGTAGTTCCTCCACACGCCGCACGGTGGCGGTGTGATGTCGTAAACCACCTTCTCAAAACTTTCTCGGTTGCGTCACCTCCGCCTCCGGTCCTCTTCCGACACAACTCGTGACAGATTTTATTTACTGCCAGCCCGCCTGTCTGTGTGCTGAAGTGAAACTGCTACAGGAACAAGCTGCTGCGGTCGTTAATGGGCTCGGACGACCCGCCAAATGAATCTAAACATGGCTCCGCGGTCTAAACTCTTTAGTTAAAGCTGCTGTAAAAGACGAACCATGTGGAGAGTCCAGGGTTTTGTTGGAAGAGGTGAGAGAAATGTCATTGACAACACCACCGAGTATATAAAAACCAGCGTAGCTTCACGTTAGCTAGTGAAGTCCTCCGTTGGTGCAGCTGACCCCGTCAGTCGGTTTATTTTGGTCGAAGTTAGCTCCTGTTACGGACTCGTTGCCACAACCTGTTTCTGGATCTTTCCATGTCACTGAAATTCCCACAGGCTTTAAGATTGACCTGTAATGCTGCTGTACACAGGAACATACATTACAGTGTCACAAGTTAACACACACAACGTTAGCCTGCATGAAACACCTGCTTCTATGTAGCTTAATTCATGTCGTATACAGGATGCATGTCTGCTGGTCTTGAAAAGTTTCTAAAATTATATGAATTTTAAAAATACATGTCTAAAATGTTTACTGACTAAATGAATGGATTGTCAAAATACATGCATTTTTTCTTTTGAATGGACTAAATGAACTAAATTAAAAACTAAATTAAAAGCTCCATCCATTCTGCTGTTCATCTGGGTCCGTTAAATCATCAGGGATTGTTGTCTTATAGAACTAGAAAGCACTAAAACTGCAATACAATAAGAAATAATTGTAGTTCATATTGTCTCAACTGGTTTTCCATCATTCTTTAATACTTTGGCTGGTGTGATGGTGAAATGGGGTTGAAATTACATTGTATGTGGTATCATAAATGTCTCAAAGAAACCCTGGTATAGACACAAATATCACCTATAATAATATTTGGCTGAAAAGAGAAATACCACGAAATTTCGCTTTGATATGATAGCAAGAATCACCAATATCGATATGGATACATATACTTTTTATTGTTAAAAACAGCTTTTCACCAACATGTTAGGGAGGGAAATGTCATGATTTATGAAATGAATGCATTTTTAATAGGCTACATCTGAATATATCATAATTACCTCCAAATAATTTGCCAAACATTTCTTTTACTATTCTGTTTATTACTTAATCACATGTATGTTCAAACAAAAGATAGTTTTAACAGTAAATAACAAATGTTCATTACGTGAATTCTCTGATCTAAAGAGGTCATTACTGCACACAGCTGCAGCAGAGATGCAAATACTGCAGCACTAAAAAGAGTGTTCTTTTCAGGCAATGTCAGCGTACACAAGTAAACGAGTCAAATCACATTAGCTGGGCTCTTACTATCTCTGTAAAATGCATTTTCACATGGAAAGAATATCCTGTGCTTCAGTGTTGATTATGTAAAATTTCAGGACTCTGATTCTGTAGAAGTGCCGCTACACATGCTCTGCTTTACTTTACGCATCCCATAGGTTCTCATAATCTACAAGAAATTAACTGATTTGTAGTTGTAAATTCATAGTTTTCAAGTTTACTGAAAAGGATTTTGTAATTTTTTAGTTACTATGAGCAGATTAACTGGATTAACTTCAAATTAATTAATTCAAGTTAGTTCTAGTGATTTAGAGAGTCTTTTAGTCGGTGTACAGCAGGTCAGGGGCACATGCAAAAATGTGAAATTTGTCAAGCATACAATTCAACATAAAACGTTTCAGTAATAAATGAATAAGTAAAAAGTAATAAATGAAAAGTCTTTTGGAATTTGAGGGCTGCTTATAATCTAAGAAACTAACTAAACTGAAAGACCTGTCTCCGGTGACGTTTTTCCTATACTTAGTTCTCTCCAGGAAATTTCCTAGAAATTGTGGAGCATGTTTTGGATGTCAGGTAGTTCTGAGAAGGTTCAGCCTCCTGTCTCTCCTTGAAATTTGATCAGTCTCATTTCTGTTGTTTTTGTCCTCCCACCACTTCTCAGTACTTCATCGTTGCCATGGCAGCACCCCCCTGCGACTACCCCAGAACCACCACGTGGAGGACGAGGTCATCAGCAGCTCATCTATCCTCTCCACCTCGCGACACTCCTCTGACAGCAGGTAACTTCCACCTCCTTCCTTTGTTTTTCACTGCCCTGACTGACAACACAAGGCTAGAAAAAAAGGAGAAACAGAAAAGAAAAGCCTTGAGCATCTCGCTTTGATCTCTGTACTTCTTTGCCTTCAAACCACCAGCCATATTATCAGCTAATGAAAAGACAACCTTTGAATTAAGGTCAGACCTCAGAGGTTGTCCTCATCCCAACCCGTTTCTGTTCCTTTACCCCTTCTTTGAACCCATGCTCTCCTCGTCGCACCCTCCCTGCAACACTTTCAGCTGGTTGCATCATCCAGCAGCATCTGTTGTGTGTGTCAACAGGGTTAGTCGAGGGAACAGAAACAAAGCCATCTGCTTTGAACAGTATTTCTATGATGCCTTAATACAACAGACTGTAAATGGAGACAGACATGTCATTGTGAGATTGTGTTGTTTTTCTCTCAGCTCTCAGAAGGAGCAGGATGGAGAGAGAAGGAAGAAACAAAGGACCTTTCAATTTGGCTACACTGAGCTTCCACATTACACAGTACTGGATGCTGTGGGATGGGTATGTCTGTTGTTGCATCGTTCGAATGTAAATACACAACCCAAACACCTCACATATTAACTGGTATGTCCAGCATGACATTTTCAAGGGCGTCAGTTCATCACAAACTATTGTAAGAAAGATGTCAGGAGGCTACTCTCTTGTAACTGTCTGGACTGATTAGACAAATAGTGTGTGATGGACTGGTTTGCGTGCACCATATGATAGCAACTAATATGAGCCTGTTCTCATTTTGTCATTTAATACTCTTGTGTGTATTTAACATAAGCATATGTACTTTTCTCTCAAAATTGCTTGTTTTCAGTGTTCAAATGAATCAAATTATTTGCCATTATGTTAGTAAATGTAAATGCAAGCATGGGACAAATATCAGCCAGGTATTTTCACATTTCACAAAAATATTAGTTAATGCTCATAAAATGATGTACAATATCTTGTTTACAAGAGCATAGGTAACATAAAGAAAAATGTTATCTGCAATCACCCCTCCACCCCTCTACAGATACATTACACATTACCCAAAGCCAGCCTGGGGAGTAAATAACAATCCTCTTCTCTAAGGTGGTCTTTAATGTTGGCATAATTATAGAAGAGACTGTGAGTAAGAGGATCTTGTGAAACTGTAAAAGTCTATCTTTTATTAAGAAGCTTACAGTGCCAAGCTGCAGAGTATTGATCAACTCATTAAGCCACTGTTTAATTGTAGTTTTTTTGTCTCTGATTAAGCTGTAAGAGAGGAGCTGTTGTTGCGCCTTTAATTAGTTTAATTGTGTGTTAATTCCCAAAACAAAATCCTCCATAGAACACTCAAAACAGAATGCATAAAATGGGTCTCATATTATTATCTGTATGTTTGTCCATTATGTCTTATATCTTAGCATCTGTCTTCTATGTTACCTTATATGTGTTTTTTTATGGCCTGTTACACTATTTCACCAATTTTAAAACCAATTATAAAATTGTAAATTCAGAGATACCCAAAACTGTTGATATGGGGTTTGGTTTGTATCACAACATTATATTGTTCTCTGTTTCATACAACCACTCGTTTGCCACCCACATTTACAATCTGTTGTTTGTGTGTAAACACTCAAACCGATGACATACATATATTGGTACTTGTGGTACCACTGCACATCCTTATTGCCATGACCTGA
Organism: Seriola dumerili; assembly: GCF_002260705.1. Lineage (NCBI taxonomy): Eukaryota > Metazoa > Chordata > Actinopteri > Carangiformes > Carangidae > Seriola > Seriola dumerili. Next base: position 159,877 of record NW_019174415.1, read on the forward strand.
CAATGACATTGATGTTTCTCCAAAGGGTGCAGCAGCAGTTCTGTTTATGCAGATCTGCAAGAGGATCCGCTCTAAGTTCTCTTCAGGCACAGAGCCCAGTCCGACCCCTGGATCTCTGACAGCCCCCTCCTTGCTACACAAGTGTGGCTACCGCATCCTTCTGGAGAACTGTGAGTCCGTATGCCATCACTACAACTAAGCAATAAACCCACTGATTTTTCACCTTTTTCTTACCAACTTATGAAATGCATTCCCAAAATAGTTTTTTCAAAACTGACTGGAATCCTGACTCTTTTGTTGCTTCTCTCTGGGTTGTACAGTATCCAGGCATGACGTCCTGCCCAGAGGAAGGACTGTGTTGTGCCTGCAGGGGGTGCCAGAGAGACAGAACCACGATCAGACTGCAGCTCAGACCAGCAGCAGTAGCACAGGTGATGCCAGTCTTCACAGCAGCAGTGAGCGTCTGAATCCTGACAGCTCAATCTCTGACCACCAGAGGGCACTCCTGAACCAGGATTCACCTATACCCGGTTTGTTCTGTTCTCTATGTTAATCATTGATGAAAGATTTTTTAAATGTAGTTTTTTCTTTTTTTTACTTTGTTAACCAAATATTTGTGGGAGCAGCAAAATAATACGTTTTTCTTTCCAGACTCAGAGGAATCACCTCTGTCAGCATCCCATCCTCTGCAGAATGACGCAACCCAAGACAACACTGAAACAAAAGATGCTAATGACAAAGTGAGAGTCTACTTCCTTTAGTTTGTGTGAAGTTTATTTTAAAGAATGTTTTTCTTTATTCTTGCAAAGGATTGACTGACTTGTCACCTAATCTTTACTGTAGTTTTTTTAATGCTCTCTGTGTTTTCAGGACATATTGTCTGATGAGGAGAGGCTGGCAGGAGTAACACTGAACCTCAGACATGTGGGAGACAACAGCATCCCTGTTATCCTCAACATCATTGGTAAGGATTTATTGACACACCAGATAATTTACACACTTCGATTTCTACTCAAGACTCAAATATCCTATATTCTCACTTGCTACTCTGCAGTTTTTTTCAGAATATATTTGTCTTTATATTTGTCTGCCCTTAGTTACTATCATCATCCGTCTGTTTATGGCAGGTGTAGAAAGTGTCAAGAGTGAGAACTATGAGCAAGCTTTTACCTGTTTTCAAGCTGCAGCTGAGCAGGGTTACAACAAAGCCCAGTTTAATGTGGGCGTGTGCTATGAGAAAGGCAGAGGAGTCAGCAAGGACAGAGAGAAGGTGAGCATCCAGACAGCACATGAGTTTTTCATCATTCTGAAAATCATATTTAGTCTTCTCTTATATCAGAAATCAGTCATGAGATGATGTTTTCTATTCCAGGCTCTGAATTACTACTGGCAGGCTTCAGTCAGCGGTCACACTCAAGCTCAGTACCGTTATGCAAAGCTGCTCCTGACCAGCAGGGGGCATCAGAGTTTAGAGGAGCTGAAAACAGCCATTGACCTGTTGGAACAGGCCGCTGCAGCTGGACTCACCAAGGTAGATGTCATGACAAAATTTGTTTCAAATTTAGTGCAAGTTGACCCTTACAGAACTGTATATTCTAAATCCCTCAAAAAATGCATATTACCAATTTCCTGCACTGTTACTTACAACATTACTTACTACATCATTTTCCAGCAGTAATTTACCATGGTAGTCTTATCTTGTTGCTGTGCTGTAAGTTATTTTAGTCATTTCCAGCAGTTTCTAATGTAACCACAAATTTTTTCTCAACTTCATTTGGAGAGAAAATGTTTAAATCAGAGAACCACAGAGCGAAATTAAGATGTCTCTTGCTGTCTTGTCTCAACAGGACTTTCAGAACATAGATTATTATGCTACTCTCCATGGAATATTATCAGATCTTTAGCACTTTCATGCAACATTGCTCAATACAATTATCTCTGTTACTTAGATTAAATGAATGTGCGATAACACATGAAAATACAAGAACTGAAAATGTAAAAGAAAAAAAATGTGATGACTCAAATTACATTGTAATTGTGCTGATAAACAATCCTGCCATTAGCCACGCTGGGTTGCTACATGTGTAAGTAAGGAATCCTAAGGAATAAGCAGATGTTTGCATGCCTTTTATAGAACTAAAACCACCCCTCCCCTTTTTTATTGATCTCTTCCTCAGGCTCAGGTCTGCCTTGCATCGGTCTTCTCTCAGGAGCCGGTGAGAGACGGGAGCAAGTCTGTCAAGTACCTGAAGATGGCAGCAGAGGGCGGGGTGAGTTCCCTTCTAGATGCTTCCAGAGTTTTATCAATGGCTTTACCTCTGAGACTTCATCCCTGCTTCCAAATGTAATATATCAGTCACTCTGCATATGGAAGCTTTTTGATATTCACAGCTTATTTAGTTTAGGTGCTCTCCTTCTTTCTGCAGTTGTGTTAAAGTGATACTGTCAGTTACTATGTACTCCCACTTTAGAGCTACAGCTCTAAAGTTGAGTCACACAGAGCTAGTGTGAGTGGTTTAATAGTGGCATCTTCACTCCTCTGCCCATACTACTGTGTCTATTTAAGTTCCTGGTGTCAGTTTGTAATGTGCAATATTACGTTTCCTGTTTATCTCTGCACAATCATCACAAGTCAAGTCCTTGTTCATTTAGAATATTGTTGCTCTTCAAGATTGTTTGTTTTTGTGCTCAGGATGACACCGCTCTGCTGTTCCTGGGTCAGTGTTACGAGAACGGTTTCGGGGTGCAGCAGAACCTGAGAACGGCGATTGAGTTCTACAAACAAGCCGCTCACACAGGAAACAAGCAGGCTCAGAGCTTACTGACACCTCCTAATGACACAGACAGAAAGGGTAGGCACACACACTCTATTAGACAAATAGACATTTGTATTATTTCCTGCCTTTTAAGCATTTATTACTGGTGACACTGCGTGGGATAAGCTTTTAATGAGCCAAGACAGCAGTGATAATATCTGTGAGAATGAGAAATTGATTCCTCGTCTGTCCCACTCTCTTCTTCAGCAGAAGATGCGGTGTTGCGCTCCATCCGTTCAGCTCCCTGTTTCTCTGTAGCCAGCCGTTTGCTCCAGCAGCCGCTCTCCCCTCTGGCCAGTTGTCTCCCTCCGTCCGCCAGTCACCCCACCACCCTTCCCCTCCTGCCTCACTCCTGGAGCACTGGGAGCCTGTGTGCCCCCCCGATGCTGTCGTCCACGCCATTTCAACTCCATCCCCACAGCACAGAGGGAGGAACCTGCCAATGGACTGTGGGGATTGGATAGTTATCCTGAGCCATCACAGGCCAAAATGAGGAATGTATTACACAGTGAATGTTTTTTTTTACCAGAGGAGAAAGGTCAAAGTGTGTTAGGTTTGTACATATTGTGAAGCCTGAATAGAGTGAATCGGTTTTATACTTGGTCAAGTATGTTAATATATTGTGATTTTTTATAATAAGTCTGAAAGAGCTGTGGATACAGGGTCTGACAATATTGTGTACAGAATGAGGGATGGAGTCTTTTCTATTATAGATTTCTGTGTTTTCTTATAAGCTTCCCTGTAATATAAATGATGCTATGGGTCAGGAAATGATCTAGGTGCCTTTGAGTGGGTTGAGAATCTCAGGTTGTTACTGGTTTCTCTTTCCTCTGATGTGGGATTAATCATACAAAAAATGTTGATCATAATTTTGTTTCCTGTAAAATGTATTGCTGGGTTTACACCACTGAAACAGTATCATATTTATCCTCCAATAATACAATTTCTTACGTATAATGGTTCAGTGCTGTCTGTAATTGTAAAAGGTATAAATGATGGACAATACCATACCATACAACTACCTGAGTGAATTATGATGCACTGTGAGGAAGATGTTCTGTGTTACCGTTAAACAAAAAAAATAAATATCTTAAAAAGCTATTTTATAGATGTCTGGTTACTTTTAAAAAGGCAGAACTAAAGTATAGTCTGGACTTGTATCTATGGAAATAACTTTACAGTTTTAGGGTCACTTCGAATCAATCCTCATGCAGTATTTATCTAAAGAGAACCACACCTGCCTGTGTTTCAGAGACAGACATGTGCAGCACTGTAAACCATTCATATTTCTCCAGACCACCGAATGACGTAAGACTCCGATGATGTGTGATTTCATTACCTGGGTTGCAAAATAACACCGGTAGATTTATTATGGTTGCGTCTCCTCCGTGCGCCGAGCGTCCTGCGTCCGCGGCTCTGATTGGCCGGCTGGGTGGAGAGCTCCACAGCGCCGCGCCGCTCCGGGATCCTCTGGCGCAGAGAGAAAGCGCAGCTTGGCCGCCAGCGAGCAGCGAGCACCGAGCACCGGCTGGGAGGGCAGATGATGTTGTGATGTGATCCAATACGGGCGGCCGGCTGCAGCTACGGGCGGACTGGCTCTTATAAGCGGCTGTCGACCTCGGCCCCTGCTCACTAGTGTGTGTCTGGGTATGTGTGTGTGAGTGTGTGTGTGTGTGCGTGCGTGTGTGTCGTCGTGGGAGCGGAGGCGCAGAAGCCCGGAGGCTGACCGAAGCGGTGAGTGGATGTAAATAGATGCTCTCGTTGGGATGCGCTCCCCTCCCTGTGCGGCGGTGGTGGTGACGGGGCTGGAGGGAGATGGACAGGATGCTGAAGATTTACGGCTTCTGTTCACTTATCGACAGCTTCGCTTATGCAATGTTGGCAACTCCACCTATGCATGGGCCTACTCGGCGTTATGGTAGATGTAAAGATGATCTAACGCTGTTTCAGATATATCAGGGTCAGACATTTGAGGGACTTTATTAAGGAGGCAGCAAGAATCGAGGGACTAGGATACTCCACCCATGACATCATCGACTTTTTCAAGTTCATTTTCTCCCCTGCCCGTGCTTTCATCTGTTGCATTTCATTTCTAAAGCAGCGGCTGCTGCTCAGAGTTGCTATTACAGTGAGTATAGCTGATAAATGTTTCCTCTGACAGGCCAAGATCTCTGTCAGTGCCTGGAAATGATCTGATGATGAATTCATGAAGCATAGATTATTGGTGTGAAGTGATAAGAATTTGATCTTTCTTTTTAGGTGACCTTCACTCGGGTCTGTAAACAAGGTGAGCAGACAGTATAAACAGCTAGAGCAGATATGGATCCTGTTTTGCTTCAAAATAGACAAGGAACAGTTTTGTCTGTCAACAAGTCTCCTCCTGTATTATCATGCAAGTAAATCTGCAGGAGGCAAATGCTTGTTTTCTCTCTTACATCACTATGATTTTCAATTTAATTGCAAGCTGGCAGTACAGCACACACACACAGGGAAGATCAGCAGCAGGAGCAGAGAGGTTTTAATGAAGCATTATTGTTTTATTAGTATACATGTTGCTGCTGTCCTGTGGCCAGCTGCTAAAATCTCCTGCATCTCATGAATGACCTCTGCTGTTCCAGAGCACAACAGATTTATTGAGGACAACAGTTTAACCGCCTCTGAGTGGTGACTGTCCTGCAAACTGCTGTGTCATTCTCCTTGCTTTCTCCCTCTAATGACCAGCCTTTCTCCTCCCCACTCTCCTCGCATCCTCTCTTCACCCCACTTTGTTTAACTAATGGAGCCCTGGCTGAATTGTCAGTGTGGTGGAGGTGGGGGGGGGGAGTGTAAGAAAAGGCCGCTATCTCTGCTCAGATGATCCAGTTTGTCCACAACTCAGATATCATTTTAAAAAGAATTGGAAGAAAAAGACAATGGAGAGTTGAAATACTGTTTGCTTATTACTTCTTGTCAGTGTTTGGGGTTGTGTCACGATGTGTAATTCGTCCTCTGAGTCATGCGACATATTTGCTGTGATTTTCAGCTTCAGTGGCTCAAGGCACAATTTGTAGCCGTCTGGTGTAACGCTTATGTGTCCCAAATGTCAGTTTTTCAGGCTTGTAGCTTTGTTTCAATGTAATTTTGACATCATCAGAGTCTTAAAGTGAAAATTTATTTGAGCCTGCAGAGGAATATAGTCCATCAATTAAATGGAAAATTTATATAAAAACAACTGTAGTGATAAGCATTGCTGATTGAGGATGGCTGATATTCTGATGAGACAGGACGGTTCAGTGCAGGTAGTTTGTACCTGTTGACACTGTGTTTGTGTCTGAGTCAAAGGCCTGGAGTGCGAGTGCAGATTCAGCACAAACAGGTTGTTGTGGTTGTCTGGCTCTGTGACAGAGGGACAACACAACAACCACCCAGGGAGAGGAGAGCGGATAGGGGCCCCGCATGAGCAAAGTGTACTGCCCAGGGATTCTGCTCTCTCCAAAAATCCTGCCTCTGTCTTTTCCCAAGATCTTATCGTGCTTTAAAATCTGCCACGTTTGTGTTTTCCATGTTTCTGAGAAAAGGCGCTGATGATGATTGCAGCATTGTTTGAGGTGTGTATGCGTGTATGTGTGTGTATCTTATTGGCTGAAAGGATGTTTATACATTAGGCTTGCGTGCCTGGGCATGTTTTTCTACCTGTATTTGTTGTTTGCCAGCTTTCCACAGGGTCGTTGCCTAATTAAATCAGTCGAAAACAAGAAAAAGAAAAAAGAAAAGTGACAGTGATGGAACCCATACATGTGGCATGTCTTAAGATCATAATGATTCTCTGTCACTCTCTTTGTTGCTATTCATCTGTTTGTATTCAACATCACAAAGCTGATCCACCCAGAGATAAAAGAGGCACGGCTAGCCAGTTAGCAGGAGCTGGCTGCCACTTTTCCTCCCCAAAGACCAGGCCTGTGCTGCTCAGCCCCAGCTTTGAATGTCAGTCCTGGGATGAATACATCGAGGCTCTGACTCACAACTAATATCATGCAAATGCAACCTGGCTTAATGACTTTGATGCAGTGTTTTTTGACACTTCAACAGTGACACCTTATGTGTAAAAACAAAAATAGGACAAGAACCCAGAAAAGGATCTGCACATTAGTGCATCGATAAAAGCCTCTGAGACTGCAAGATGTTTTATCAGCTTTATATGTAGTTGTAAAATCAGAGAAAAGTAAATGAGCAGTTATACTGAGCAAACAACAAAACAAAAAAACAACACTGTATGAAATTATGTTTCAATTAGTAGTGTAGTAATTTTAGGACAGCATGTAAGCATAGCTTTTAAAAATATACTAACCCAGTGACCAACTATTAGCCAGCTACAGAGATAAGTGGGCGTAAAAGAAGCTTGCAACCACAAGGAGAAAGAGTACTCTGACTGAGTCAGCGGAAATAGGAAGTGAGGACCATGATCAATGAATTTTCAGCTCAGCACCTAAGTGCACACCCAGGTTACAAGTCTTAAAAAAGAAATTTAAATTATGTTTTTCATAAATGTTGGTTTATGTTCTGTTTATGCAAAAAATAATGATAATAATGGTCCATATTTTATATATTATTTTTTTAACTCTCAAGTATTTGCATCAGAATATCAATCAATTCTAAAAAGTTATTTCTGACGTGGTGTCTCTTCTCCCACCAGCTCCATCACAGCAGTGTATTCCCAGTCAGCCATGACGTCAGTGCAAACTCCTCCCCTCTCCCGCTCTGGCTCCTCACCCTCAAATGTGGGTCTGGCCAATCGCAGCGGGCCCTCCTCCACCCCGCCCACCTCCCTCAGCCTTCGTTCGTCATACAACCAGCTGCTTGGGCGCGATGTCATCAAGGAGTCCATGGAAACCGGAAGTTCTGCCACTTTGCCAAAGAGCCGTCAGCGGTACACAATGACCAGTGTGCGGAGCGTCATGGGGATAAGTGACAACTTGGCTTTGTCATCTAAAAACCAACCTGTGACCCGAGGTAGAGGCCTCCCCACCAAGTCCTCCTCAAGTTCAGCCCTCTACTCCTCTTCTTCCTCCTCCTCGCTGTTTAATGCAACCAACCCCAAACTGGCCAAGAATGGGGCCAACATGCAGAGACGAGCTGAGAGCCAGCAGCTGGAGCTGAGTAGGGCCAATACAGAGGGCAAAATACACAACGATCTCATCAATAACCCCACTTCTGACTGGCTAGAATTTGGGAAAGACAACTCACAGCAGCCCCTCTTCCGCAGAAGGACCAAGAGCTTCTTGGAGTATCATGGGAAGGGCTGGGATCTAGATTTCAACTGGGGAAACAAGGAGGACAAGGAGGAGAAGAAGCAGCAGCCTTCTCCAGAGAAGGAGCAGGCTAGCCCTGCCAAGGAGAGGGAGAGCCAGAAGGAGGAAAAACCCAACAGCAAGCAGACCTGCCAGGAAGAGAAGGAGGAGGTGGAGCCAGTGGTGGAGGAGGAGGAGGAGGAGGAAGAGGAAGATGACCCCACACCCACGCCAAGACAGCCTCTGCTGCCAGTGGTGGTGGAAGCCCCACTTTCCTCCACTTCCTCTTCTTCCACCAACAGTCCAGAGTGGGTCCCAGACAACCATGGCCAGCTACAGAACCAGGCTCCAGCCCAGGTCAGGGAGGAGCTCTGTGTCCAGGTTCAGGCTAGTCCACGAAGTCCTGCGAAGCCCCCTCGCAGCTCCCAGCCCCGGGTGATCAAGGTGGAGCTGCACCCCAACAATGAGAACCAATTTCTGCAACAGTACCCACCTTCCTCTCCCAGACAGGCCCGGGCTGCAGAGAGGAACACACCTACCCGAACCCGAGCTCCTCCGACCCTACCAGATCCTGAAACAGAGACTGGGCTCCCTAAAGTAGGTTTAAGAATGGACCTGACACCTGACACTCCATCAGAGGATGAAGACTCCAGCTGGACTACCCTGTCCCAGGAGACGCCGTCTCCTCAGACTCCACAAGAGACAGGTTCGATATGTGTGTGTTTGTCCTTTCATCTGATCTTTCTTTTAAAAAGATTAGCATATCTGTGTCAGCCTTTAATCATGTTTTTATTACACCCTCCTTTCATTCCCTCTTTCTCTCCCTCCCTCTTTCTACCTCCTACAGACTGTCTGATCTGGAAATTTACCAAAAGCCTCTTCTTAAGCAAGCAAGTCACTCCAGTAATACTGCTGGAACCTTTAAGGCCCCTGTGAGCCCCCTTATGGCGCAGAGTGATTAGGATGGACAGAAGGATAGGATACTGCAGAGAGCAGGGTGTGAAAAAGGAAGAAAAAAGGAAAGAGAAAAAAGCAGGGCTGCGTTTAGTAAGCGATGATTGCCAAAGATGTATGAAAAAGCAATAGTTAGAGAATATGTGGGTATGGAAAGATATATTAGAAAGCAGAGAGGGAAAAATAAAACCAGCAGGGAGAGGCTGTTGCCCATTGGATCTTGCTACAGGGGATGAGCCCCAGAGTTGCTATGACAACAGAAACTAAGTAGGGACAGACTGACCATCTCAGAAATTTACCCTGTTCAACCCTGTCTGTCTGTCTGTCTATGTGTGTGGTGTGTGTGTGTGTGTGTGCGCGTGTGTGTGTGTGCGTGTGCGTGTGTGGGTGAGTGTGAGCCTTTTGTATGTGCATATGTTGGGTGTGCATATGTCATAGTCTAATATGTTTTTGCAGAGCCCGCCTGTGTGCAGCCATACATATGTATGTGTTTGTGTGATGCATTCATGTGCAATATGTGTTTATGTATCGCTGTCATCCATCAGCAGATATATGGAGTGAGGGGGACCTACCTCCAGGCTGGCGGGAGATCTCAGATTCATCAGAGGTCTATTTCTGGCACGTCCCCACTGGCACCACACAGTACCACCGACCTGTTGCCTCCGGCAACCAACACACATCTCCCAACAATGAGCCAGACACTGAGCGTGACCCACAACAGCAATCACAGGACTCCCTCAAGCCCCTCAATGAGGTCAGAACTAATGATCTAACACGCCTTGTGGTCTAACATATTTATATTTAACTCGCCCTTATATTTTACAAGGCCATATATTCAGGTTCAACCAGTGTAGGTTTTTTTTTTTTTAATTAAAGCTAAAGATTGTTTAATGTCAACATATTCAATCCCCAGAGAGAAAAACGCTGAATATTAATGATAATAGCACTACATGTTTAAAGGTTACGTGATCTTTTATTCAAAGCTAAATGTTCAGTGTGGTGTAAGAGATTATTATTCCTGCACATCCCCGCACATCCCTGTGAGGAAACACACTTCTGTGCAGGTAATTTCGTATGTAAAACATATCTGAGGAAAGGAAAACATAATTTAATTTCTTTCAGATCAGCGTGACACATTATTGGTGAAAAAGTTGAGGCTTATATCTACAAGTTATGCTATCCTCATAAACTGGTTGGCAGTGAGGTGTCTCTAGCAAACGTGCTTCCACTCCTCTGTAACATTTAAACCATTGGACTCGTCATTGATGCCCGTTATAAAAGAAAGAATTTGCTAAAACATTTATTTATAAAAATTAGGCGTTAAAATCAGGTCTTAATATTGAAAATACTAGCTGGACAAAACACTCCTAACTCAAGGTCCACTTACTAGTTTTTCGTGGGGTTTTAACCACATCTAACGGTCTCAGTGAGCCATTCATGAAACCTTAGCAAACTCGGTCTGCTGATGAAATGTGACTGAAAGCTGAAATTGAGTTAAGATTGTTTTTGTGACATATTTATTAAAGTATTTTTCAAAAACCATTATGTGATGAATTTGTGACAAAGGTTGATGCTTTAACTGGTACAAATACAATCTTACTCCAGTATATTAGAAAGCTGTTGGTGAGCAGTGATGCACACACCATCCTCACCACCTGTCTGTCTCTCTGTCTGTCTCGGCTTCTCTCGTGCTGCATCGCTCTCTGTCTCTCTATCTTTACCCCTCTCTCTCTCTCTCTCCCACAGCGCCCCAGCAGTCTGATATCTGACAGCTCGGTGGAGCCCGTCCCCTCCCCCTCTGGCTCCTCCCCCTCCCCCTCCTCCACCCCCTCAAATGATGTCACCTCTTCTGGACCAAATCTCACCACCACCACCTGCATAGCCAACGTAAGACATGGACACATTTATTTGTTGAAATGGTTACCCTCACTCTCATTTTTAATTATATTTATTTTAAATTTTCATTACTTAATTTTGGTCTGACATGGAACATTATTTATTGTTATTTACTGTTTATTTCATCCTTTATTGTTATGTTGAGTTTTTTTTTACCATCATCGCTACAAAGTCTGTGATTCCTAGTCCAGCTTTTGTGTCTAAATTACACATCACAGTCATTTTATCAGCTTTGGTTCATCTCAGTAACACCAGACATAGACCTGTTTTAATTCTGCATTTTTCCCCCCAAAGCTTGATGGTGTTATCGATTAATCTCTGCTGTCACTGCCGCACTTATTAAACTGGAATGAGCACACAGTAATATCTGTCCATGCCAGTCTGAAGTGCATATTCAACAAAGATGAATATCTCTCATATTAAGTTGAAATGAGTATTCTCCTCTTCAGCTATTACAAAGCAAATGAAATCAAATAAGTTGATAAAGTCAATATCAGAACCTGACAGCTTTTCATCTGCCACTAATGTCTGTTTCTCAGCATCTATCTCTCTGTCTGTCTGTTTTGCTCTAGGAGCTGAAGGACTATCCAGTCTATCCAGATCCCAGTCTGAAGGCGTTTGAAGGGGCTACCCTCCGCTATGCTTCGCTTAAACTCAAGTAATAAACACTGACATACTCTACAGTATCATTTCTAGTTTTTCCACTAGCTTCGTGCACCAAGGTCTGAGCCATGATGCTTTTTCATGTGCTAGTTTTATGATATATAACTATGCTGTGACTATTTGTTGTATCTGATGTTTCCCTGCAGCCCTCCAGCCCAGTTAGAGACAGTGGACCTCAACAATACTTTCCCCAACCCAGAGGCAATGGTAAGATCATAAAACCAACATACACCCATCAGCCACAACATTAAAACAGGTAACTGGTTTTAATGTTGTGGCTGATCACAGATTGCATTTGTGGCCTGTTTTGAAAGCTTTCATTCTGAATCATCAGTAATGTGATTTAAAACTTATTTTAGTTATTTTCAATGGCTTCATGACTTGACTAGGTCAAAAAATAAACCAACATACTTGACATTTGTGTCTGAAATAACTTGAAATAACCAATCATCTGCTGGGACTTTCTACCAGACAAAGTCCTAAATGTTCAGTGCTAAGGATTGTACTTTTTCTAATTTATTTTGAAACAGGCAGGCACCTTTTTCAGACTGTTTCACGATAATTTGTTTTGCTCACAATGTCTGTGGTGACCAGTCAGGACAAAGTTATAGGAAATTACAAGATTACAGGCAAAGGCCCAAAGCTATATGTCTGTGAGGATTCAAATATTATCACTTCAGTAACCGGCAGACTTTCACCATATGGGTGGTTTTCCAACTTCTGAATTCAAATACTTCTCAGATATAATTAGACTCTATTAGTAACATGGTGTAACCACCTATTAATGACACCATTTGGCACCATTCACAACATTTGATGAACACATATTCCTCTGACCTTCAAATCATGAATTTGTCACTGAAGGGAAGTCACCGGGCTTTGTTTGCAACGACATGATGAACCTGCTCAGTGGCATCATGTCCTTCTTCTCTCTCTCTCTTTCTCTGTAGCAGTGCCACTCAGTGGTCATTGTGTGAACTACATTGTGGGTGAATGCCTTTACGGGCAAACTCGCTTTTGCTACCCCCATGTGGATGGATAGGATGTAGAAATGCTCAACCAGAGTTCACAGGGAAAGTACAAGTGGGAAAGATGTTGGAATATCAAAAATGTAAAAAAAAAAAAATGAATGGCAGTGGCACCAATAAAAAAAAAAGTGTAATTAATTCAACATTAAAAGATTAAAAGAACTGTTGCATGTCCACATTCATGAATTTAGCTGTAAGAAGGCAGAATATAAAGACAAGTGTTGCATCATGTTATACATGCCAAAACTACAAGTAGATGTCCAACATACGTCCTTCCTGTTTAGTTAGGATTTCTACTTTATCGTAGATGGGGGAAAAAATCCCACAGGACAGAAAATGAGACTTAGAGGTTCTTTAATATTAAAATTCAGTTGAAAGAAAAGCTTGAGATTTTCCACAGCCCCAGAGGAACCCAGAAACACAAGGGAGAGGTAGGTGTGGGAATTCAGATAGAGTCTCAGCTTGTGTGAAAGTGTGAAGAAACCAAGAGAGAATATTACAGTCAATGGAAGAGAGGGAGAGGGAGAGAGAGATGGTGATGGTGATGGTGATGATGATGAGTGATTGTGTGTGTATGTGCTGAAATGCACACTGTTGCAGAGCTTGAAGAATTTATCCTGAGGTTTTCCTCAGCAGAGAAGACTTCCTTGTTGTGGTAGAGAGAGAGAAAGAGGGAGAGAGGACAGTCATAGCTGCTGGCCTGAGGCGGTCTACACACACACACACACACACACACACACACACACACACACACACACACACACACACACACACATACACACACGCACACACAGTCTTTCATATTTCATGTGTTGTCTTCCTCAATCAAACCTCTCTCAGTTATTGCTTGTTATGGTACAGTAGCTGTCACTTCATACTGTGCTTCTGGAGGCAAAACAAAACTTTAAGAGGAAATTTGTGTGAGTTTCTGTGTGTGTGTGTGTGTGTGTGTGTGTGTGTGTGTGTTAGTATGTGTGGGTTCTTATACAGGGGTTACAAGATCAACATTATAATTAAGTTTAAGAATGAGTCGATAATGAGGTCTAAAGGAAAATTGTGATGCATGTCAACTTGGATCTTGGATGTTTTTACATTTTTACATTTGATTATTTTAGTTATGGTGACATTGTACTTACCAAATTAAATACTGAGATCTGACGCAGTGGAGATATTAAAGAAGTCACACAGAGTTAGCATGAGTGGTCCAAAGATAAAACAGACTTTAAACAAACCAACAGATTAGTCAAACTTATTTGGAAGAAACTAACATGAGCAAACAGTGAAATTATCACCTACTGCTTTTTTTTTTCTTATCACCCATCACAGTTTTCAGTGACATCTTGCTTCAACTTTGTCCTACCTTACTTGCTGTAAATGTGCACACATAGTTCTTCTGTACAACCAAGACTTGTTTCAACATTTTGACATGGGTGTGCTGACTTTTTTTCCCAAAATGAAATGGCATATTATTTATTATTTAAGGTTATTATTTATTACATAATACACAATATACATATAAAGTGGTTTTTAGATCATTTTTTTAAATTTGGCTTGGCTCTTGTTTCTCGCCATGTCAGACTTTATTGTCATGTTGAACTGTTCTGAAATTTCAATCACTTTGGCGAAGTCAGTGAAGTCATAACCAAGCAAATGACAGGCAAAACTGCTAAAACAACATCTATGTTGAAAAACAAACTCAGTTAACTTAGAGAAGGTAGAGGGAAGGTATGTAACATTAAAGCAACTTTGTGAATCTCTACAAGTGTGAAAAAACAAATTTGTCTCTTCTTTCCAGTCATTTCCAGTGCGATCTCTGGGCTGGGTGGAGATGGCCGAGCAGGACCTGTGCGAGGGGAGAAGCAGTGTGGCCGTCCACCACTGTATCAGACAGCTGTCCTACTGCAGGAGGGACATACGAGACTCAGCCGGCGTCTGGGGAGAGGTCAGTGTGTCAACAGAGACAGTTTGCATGTCTATGAGGTGGAAGAAATTCAACCAAAGACTGAATGGGCCTCTCAGTTTAAACATTCATGTGTGTAAGTGGATTGTTGCTAATGGTTTAATGAAAAGAAAAACATAAGACAGTTTGCGAGTGTTCACCCTGTGCTGTGTGTGAATTCAATGGACTTTTGCTCCTGACTGGTAGAAACCTAAAGTGATTTAAAATGAGTAGAGCTCATTATTTCCTTTTGCTTGTTATGCTTGTAGTTTAGAGGCCTGAAGAGTTAAAATATCTATTATGTCACATAATAAGCAATGATCATAGAAAAGTCAGAAATGTCAGAAAAAATAAATATAATTTGTTTATATGCAATGTGTTTTTTTTTCTAATTTCCTATGTTGTTCCTATGTCCCTATGTTGAATCATCCTGTGACACCTTGAGGGGGTCCTGACCCTCGCTCCATCACTTTAGCGTATGTTTGTGGTCTCACAGGGTAAAGGGATGCTGCTGGTGCTTCAAGACCGCATGTTGACCCTGGTTGACCCAGATGATCGCAGCCTGCTCCACTCTCAGCCAATCAGCAGCATCCGAGTGTGGGGCGTCGGCCGAGACCACGACAGGTAGGTGGAGATCACAAATATCTTTCTTCTTTACTGAAACCATTTTTCGTTGAAGGTGCTTTCCGAGTATGCTCGTCTGTCTGCTCCCACCGTTTTAGCAGTTCCTTGTGTCTTCTGTCCTCTCGAATTTGAATGAGATGCAAACAAGAACAAGCACGTAAATCATACTACAATCATACACATCCTGTAAATTTGCAAACACACAACACATAGGCCACAGTAACACACTGTAAAGTGCATGTGTGGAATATTTTCGCTGTTAGAAGCTGAATCAGGAGTTTTAGCTAATCATCAGAGGTTAGAATCAGCCTCATTATTATTTGATGCATATTTGCACAAACTGTATTCAAAACAACATAATTATGCCCGTTGCTCCATGTTTCTGTTCCACACTGAGGACCTATGGGGCCTTCAGCCATTTGGCAATGTCCCATGGTCTTAACCTTTCACTAGTGAGCTGTCAGTGTGCTGAGGCTAGCACAGCTGCTAATGGCGGGGACAAGCTAAGCCCTCATTGATACGGGCCCCTGAGGGTTTCCATTAACCCATGAAGCAACAACTTCAAACACTGACACAAAGCCTGTACACAGCTGGATGTAACATATGTACATGCATGGATTTCATATGTATGAAACATGTTTGCATATTTGCTTGTGCGCATATACTCATATAAGCTACACAGAAAATCCTTACAGCAGTAGAAAGGCCTTGTAAAAATCTTTCCTCAGTACCAAATGGTAAAGCACTAAGAGCTAAGAGACTTGGGGAGATTCACATTGGAGATGTGTCACACAATGAATGTAGAAAAGAGAAGAGTGGTGGAGGTTTGCAGTCTGAGAAGCTGTCTGGTCCTGACATGTGTAATCAGCTGTTAAGGGACTGGGTGAAAATGGAGTTTTAAAATAGCATCTGTGTAAAATGCCTGATCTCACTCGCTCATGCTCGCCAAAGTCTTGTTACCTTGATTTTTTTTCCCCTCATTTCCCTCTTCCTGACTCTATGTCTTTTTCTATCTCTGTTCTCTTTCTCTTTATCTTCCAAGTGATGCTATAGTCTACCTCACACACAGCATCCCTCACACCCTCCCACTCTTCCTTTTCTCCTCCTCTCATCCTCCCTTTTTCCTTCACAGCAGTGTGTGTGTGTGTGTGTGTGTGTGTGTGTGTGTGTGTGTGTGTGCGTGCGTGCGTGTGCGTGCGTGCGTGTGTGTATGTGAATGATAGATAAAGAGGAGGGAAAGAGTCCCTCCACCCTCTTCCGTCTCAGAGGATTGAGAAACTTTCAGTGGCTGTCTCTCTCAGCGGTAATGGATAAAGCGTGTAGTGGAAAGACGAGGGGAGGGTTGGCCCAGGATAACTCTCCCTCTTATCCTTTTTTTTCTCTCACTCCATCTCTTCTCTCTCTCTCTCTCTCTCTCTCTCTCTCTTTCTCTCTCTCTTACAGCAGCAGCTTCCACTCTCTTCATCCTCTCCTCCCACCAGCACTTTAAAATCTGCAGTCGACAGTCTGATTTCTTCTTTTTGGTTGCAGGCTCATGACTCAGTATGCACTATGATATTACCCTGTGATGTAGAGCATATTTGATGCTCTGGGATCACAATGCACTTTCCATGTATGCAGCAAATTGCTTCATGGTGTGTGTATCTGAGACAAGAGTGTGTGTACGAGAGACAAGAGCTTCTTTTGCAAGAGGTTGGAATTACTTACTCCTGCCACTAGAGTGCACTATACTCAAAGTCTGCGGTTCCAGAGAAGCTGATATAATACATCATGAGTACTGGCCTGTGGTGTCTATATACTTTTGTGTATTTTTGGTCTGGAGCTGTCTCGTGGTTCAGGCTAGGCCTCTAGTGGCATTAAAAGGGCTACAGCTTACAATGACAATGATACTTCAGACAATACTGTGCAGCTTTGTGGCAGCAGCCTGGGGAAAGCCCTCTCCTGTTTCAATGAGACAAAGCCAGGTCCATGAAGACATGATGATGAATATGAATATACAGAATTGGCAATCTTAATGGCAGAGAATGTATCGTTTCAAGTATTGATTGCCAACTCGCATAAATGGAAAGACACGCGTCTTCTTATCTATGTGGAATGTGTGTATAGCGAGCCATGTGGTGGAGATGGCTGCACTTGTGATGTGACATGCATGGGAATAACTCTGAAAGTTTTGTATTAGGAGGCAATCATTGTATCACTGGTAAAATCGGATTCATTTTTCTGATGGGTAGTTTGGTTTATCTTTCTTTCTGACCACAGGACTCATTATATACCAGTGAATGAAATGTGAAAAGCTTATCATTTAATCTATGATTAGCTTTCTGTGCATGTTTATAACTGGTCTTTGTATGAGTAGTCTCTTGCATTCATAGCAGATTCATTCAATATTTTTTTGTTAGCTGCTGCTCATCTCGGTTGGTCTGTGTTGATAGGTTCTAATTATCTTTTCTTTTGTAAGGACTTTTTTTTTTTTAAAAAACAAAGAACTCTGGAGTGGAAGAACCTGGTCTAGAAAGAGCCTTGACCTCAACTCCAACCTGCACCATTGGGCATGAACTGGAGCGCCAATTTATTCCCCCCGTGAGGGAGTAAATCCTGCAGCCAGGCTCTAAAATCTTGTGGAAAAACGGGAGTGGAGGCTGTTACAGCAGGATATCAATGCCCATGGTTCCAGTGTGAGATGTTCAACAATCACTGTAGGAGTTTAATGTTTAGTTGTTCATATATTTGCTCAAGTGTTTGACATCCTCCTTAATACTCTGTAGTGTGTGACTGGCTTGAGAGGCACAGGAGCAGTGTGCTGATCTGTGGGAGACTGATTTGCCCGAACACTGAGTGTTCAAAGTCAGACAGGTAATGGCTGTTAGCTAACTGACTCAAGCTGGAAGATGCTGATAGACAGAAAGAAGACAGATGTTCTTCTTAAAGTGAGGGAGTGAGAGAGGAAGAAAGCAAAACAGGCAAGAGATAGGGAGCATGGGATTTGAACAGGTAAGCTAGAGAAATAACAGGGGCTAAAAAAAGAGAGAGAAATTTCCAAAAGCAAGCATGAAAGATTCTGCCCCGTTTAGTCCCTCCATCCCTCTCTCTCTCCGTCTCTTTCTCTATCCATCTATCTGAGGAATATTCCCAGTCTTGTCCTGAATGTTCTCTATCTCCTTCAGCTTGATTCAATATGAATGAGTCCCCCCGTCTCTCAAGCAGGGCGGGACGAGGAGGGGTGGGGGTGGGGTTGGGGGGGCTTGGTCCTCGATGAAGTCATGAAGCTATATCTGGAGCACTCAGCAAGTCTGACTGCGTGCACGCGCAGCTACAGGCGTGCACATTTGCATGTGTGCGTGTGTCTGCACATGGGTTTGAACTGATGAAGTCATAGGTCTATATCTGGAGCACTCTGTTGTATGTATGTGACGGTGAATGAGTGGGTGTCTGTGCGTGTTCCCCCCGCACCACCACCACCACTTCTCCATCCCCTCTTTCTGTCTGTAATGCTCTTGCGCTATTTCTACTCTTTGTCTCCAGTGCTCTTTCTGCCTCCCTCTTGTTCCATTGGCTGCACAGCTTTGCCTGTTCTTCTTTCTGTCGCTCTTTGTTTGTCCCGCTGTTGCACTTTAGCGGGGTGTAAGCCTTCCCCTTTTTTTTCAGCTTCAGTGAGACAAGAGAGGGTGAGACAAAGATAGCAGCAACTGAGGAAGAAGAGAAGATACTCAAGACAAACAGGGAGAGTGCAGGAAAAAAAAGAGTGGCGGTGTTTTTTGAGAGAGACAGAAAGAGAGAGAGAGAGAGAGAGAGAGGGGTGTAAACAGACCAATGGAGAGCAAGTGAGAGAGGAGGAGAGAGGCATGCTTCCCTGCTTGCACTGAGCAGGACGCAGAAGGACCTCGCAGGAGACTCTCTGGACCGGGCAGGCAAAGCAAAAAAAGCCGACAGGAGAGGAAGATAGGGAAAGAAAAGGTGTAGCGGAGGAGAGGGAGAGGGAGAGGGAGAAGCAGGGGGGAGGGGAAGGAAAGAGGCAGAGGAGAAGGAGGAAAGGAGCCCCAGAGGATTAAAAAAAAAAAAAAAAGAAGAAAAAGAGAGGAGGCAGACGCGAGGAGATTTACCCCCGGGTACCACGGAGAAGGGGCTGTAGCAATGTCACCGTGGCGGAGGAGCTAACAAGGCAGGGAAGTAGTCATCGGTAACGGGGCGAGGATGTCTGCCTGTGTGAGTACCCCTGCCTCTTGTTCATTCACTCCTCTAGCTCTCCTCGTCCATCCATCCATCCATCCATCCATCGCTTCACAAAGTCGTCCATTACTGCCCCTCTCTCTCTCTCTCTCTCTCTCTCTCTCTCTCTCTCTCTCTCCCTATCCCAACACCCCAGTGTTTCTCCTGTCTGTTGATTTCTAATTGTTCTGTTTGTGTAGAGGACGCACAGCACACAGCTCCCAGCCCTACTTTCATTCATTAGCTTTCCCTTTATTATTGTTTTTTTCACTCATTTACTTCTCAGCCTCCTGCTGTGTGTTTGACTTCCAGCTGTGTACTTTGTCTCTTTCCCTCCCTCCCTCTCTCTCTCTCTCTCTCTCTGTGGCTAGCCATCAGGTGTAGGGATGCAGGTTTGAAGCGTCACTGAGACATGAGCAAGACGTTCGGAAAAAAGATTGAAAGAAAGGAAGGAAGAGAGATGAAGTAAGCAGAAGCAGGGATTGAGAAAGACAGGATTAAAGAATCTGGATGCGCTGCAGGGATTTTTCAAAGTGTGTGTCACCGCTGTTTGGAGCTGTTTGATACTGCACTTGGTTTATGTGAGTGTGTATTCTCCAAAGCCAAAATATTACTATTTTTGACATATACATCTTACACTGCCTCCTGAATTTGTTTAAATGAGGATACACACCTAGGTGAAGGTGTGTGTGTGTGTGTGTGTGTGTGTGTGTGTGTGTGTGTGTGTGTGTGTGCGCGCGCATGATAAATGCCTTCACTATATGTATATGTGGAGTTTCCCTCTCTCTCTCCTTCCGTATCCACCATAACAAGCAGAGGAGAAGGAGAGAGGAGGATGAGGGATGAGCAGGGAAACACTATGCGAAGAGCAAAAACCAGAGTCAAATGATTTATGGCGTCAATGGGGCAGTTCTTGCTTGTTTTCTTGTCCTTGGCATGTGACACTTAATAGGACTGAGACAACGCTGCTGAAAATCTGAGCATGTGTGCCACTGTGACGTTCGTCTTTAACAGTGTCTTTAGGTAGCGCTGATGTCTGTGTGCATTTCCTGCAATTACAGCAAACCGTTGTTACTTTTCTTCACTGATGGCTCATCTGCAAACGTGTGGCACACGTGCGAATAAACATAAAGCACACTTCTTCAAGCATGTAACAACTCCACACATTCATATTCATTACTGGGCAGCAGTGGGGCTCTGCTTGCTGATTCCCTCCAGCTCTCACTTATATCCCCCCACTGCTGACCTTCTGTGGACAGCTGTGGCATGTAGAGGAGGAGAGGAGAGCAGAGGAAAGCAGAGGAGAGGAGGAGAGGAGAGGAGAGGAGAGGAGGAGAGGAAAGGAAAGGAAAGGAAAGGAAAGGAGAAGAGAGGAGAATAGAGGAGAAGAGAGAACACGCAAGCCTCCAGTATCATTAATATTTTAATGGTGAACACACTCCAGCGATCACCTCCATTTATGTCAATGAAGTGAGTTTGTATGTGCATGTTTGGGTCGTGGCAGCCATTCTTCAGCTCCTTCCAGTCGTGACGTCCCACTTGAACCGCAGCTTATTTGCTGATGCCAATGCCCTTAATTAACATGCAAGGCCCCTCTGACGGCCCACAGGGACAGAGCCCCAACACCTAGACCCACTCAATAGACGCCAGAGTGATTGATGGCCTTTCCTTCCTGCTCCTGCTCCAATTTGAGACCCATATCAACCTCTCTCTTTCCCAGGGAGTCATCGCTCCTCCACGTCAGCTTCTTTCCATCTACCCACAATCCATCACTCCAGCTTCTCCACACACATACACACACATCTTGTCAAGAGATGCAAGAGATGTCCACCCAGGCTCCCAGAAACCCCTCATTCTCTACAGGGTCATTATGGCAGGAGTTGTGTCTCCACTCCTCTCTGACACCAAAGTCATATGTCACACACACACACACCCACACACACACACACACACACACACACAAGCACACAACAGCACACACAGAATTACACACATAGGTTTAGAAAAACCTTAAAAACCTCACTTCCTTCTCTCTACTCCCATCTCTCGCTTTCCCTCTCTTGCTCTCTCTTACATTAGCATTGTTAGGCACACCTGCTGTAATCCCTGTCTTCCTGACGGATTACTCCTCCCGTTCCTCCTATAGATCCCCTCCCTTGCCCCAACCAGCCAATAAATCTCCTCCCGATAAAAACCTCTCTCTCTGGTCTCAGCCGTGGCGGGCAGCGATGTGAGGTGCTGCTGATGTTCGCTGATCTTACAGGGCTGAACACAGCAGGATGCTGGCACAGTTGGTGTCTGCCTGTAGCTCGTCTATCTATTCAGACTGCAGGCAGCAGAAGACAGCACAGACTGTTTACAGTGAATACATTTGAATACTGCTTTTTTTTTTCTCTGGGGCAGCTGTTGACATGTCTGGCAGAATAAATGTATTAGGTGGTAAATTAATCTCCCTTTAGTTATTTCAGGATCAATATCATACTTTATTCAAATAATTTACATTGACAGAGACACATTTATCACGTTCCATGATTATGATTAAAAATATTTCTGTAGCTCAGGTTACCAGATTACTTTTACTCACAAATTGATCATTTGCAAACAGATGCAGGTACAAACTAGTAAATGTGTTACTAGGAAAAGCCCACACATTGCAAAGTGTAACAATGCTTGACCCAGATTGGCTAACAAAACCAGGTACTCCAATTCAAAGGATATAAACCTGATGACTGGAATCTTTGGTGGGAATGTGTCATTTTAACTTAACTGCTTGGATCATTTTAGTAAATGATCAGCGAGGGAACCCAATCGAGTCTAGTTTGAATTACTCTGAACAATTCAAATAAAACCAAATCCCAATGTCTATTGGTCTGTAAGTAAGTATTTTCAATATCAATGAATCTGCTGCCCGTTAAGCTTAAGCATTTCATAGATAAACTTCTAGGAAATGGTGAAAAATCATCACTTTTTCCTAAAGCCCAAGGTGGCATCCTCATATCTCAGACAAACAGTCCAACACCCAAAGATATTCATGTTTGCAATTTTGCTTAAAATTTAGCTTAACAATTATTTTCTTACTTCCCTCTAGTGGCATCAAGCCTCACAGATAGATTTTTGGTAAATTACAGTTGCAGAAATACTGTGTGTCTGAGATTTCTGCCTGCAGCCAAAGACCTGGTACACTTGCAACATTTTTTCTAGAAATAATTTCCCGGATAATCCACAGAACATATCGATTGTTTCTTTAAATAAATATTCACAGCAGAAGTATCTGCATGCTAGATACCACTTTTTTGTGATTTTGTTGAACAAACCCTTTACAGAATTCAGCAAATAAGAATGAGATAATGAGAGAGACTGCACTTTACTGTGCTGCATTTGCATGTGCATGAAACATAATGATTAATGGCACATGCACCTAATGAGGTTACATGCATACAGTATGATGAAACTGCACTGTGCCTAGAGCTTGGAATAACTCTACGCTAACTCGACACCAAATCCCTACACTCTCCCACACACTCTCTTTATCTCTCTCTCTCTCTCTCTCTCTCTCTCTCTCTCTCTCTCTCTCTCTCACTCACACACACACACCACACCACACCACACACACAAACACACATTAGTAAGTTACATGAATGGGGGCGTCTTATTGAAGTGACATCTCACTGAAGATTTGTCTCAGTTGAGAATATCAGCACTTCTGTCCAAACACACACACACACACACACACACACACACACACACACACACACACAAACACTCACACAGCAGTGTGATGTATAAATGATCAAGAGCAGAGAGAACAGCAGGACATCATCTTTCTCCCTCTCTCGCCCACCCAGAATCCCTCATTCTCCCCCTCATCCCTCGTTCCCCACACACGCGCTCTCTGTCTTTCCATCTCGCCCACCCACCTATCTCTGCTCTTAAATATGTAATGAAATACAACGAGCGTTGACACATGGGTACTGTGTGTGCCTCCTCGGCTTGTTGCCCTTCCCTCTCTCATCTGCCACACTGTATGTTTGGAAGAGTCACAAAGCTGTGCGAAGATAAACTGGGGTTATGTGTGTTTCCCTCTTTTTATAGTCAAACACCATTTTCACCATTAACTTTGTAAATCTGTGCAGTTTTCTTAGAATTGATGCAGAGATCCAGAGGATGAATCAAACTGAGGCAGAGCTGCAGCTTTAAACATCAACTGTCTGCTCAAATCACACAGGCAGCGCCCTGTGCTGCGTACGCCGTTTAATACACCGTAGACAACAGTTTTATTTTTATTTTCGACTTGATTTTGTCCTAGTTCTTTGCTGCCTGGGGCAATATCGGTGATTGTGTGTGCATTTCTGTCTGCCTGTGTGTGTAGAAAGACATGGAGTATGTGTCATGTGGTACCAGAGATGCACCACTCCTCCTTCGCTGCGCCCTCTGGCCCCGGGTGCTCATTTTGCTGCTCATCTTGGTGCTGTAAACAGGTTTACGGGGTAGAGAGGTAATTACGCACAGACATTCCACATTAGGCCTAATAGCTGTGGGCCATGACTAATTCACCAGGTCGCACAGGGGCATACCCTGTTCTGTTGTCACATAGCCTTTAACTACTCCAGTGCCACTGTGGAAGAAAGAGGCTTGACTGGTATTGCTTTAAGTTAGTTACAAATTAGCACCAAAATCCTGAACCTTTTCCTCAGTGTGCCACTTTAATTACATTATATTAATAATTCAACATTTTATGGAATATGCTTAATTAGTTTCTT
Source organism: Seriola dumerili (assembly GCF_002260705.1). Classification (NCBI taxonomy): domain Eukaryota; kingdom Metazoa; phylum Chordata; class Actinopteri; order Carangiformes; family Carangidae; genus Seriola; species Seriola dumerili. Next base: position 184,030 of record NW_019174415.1, read on the forward strand.
GCCAAGAGTTAGATGAGAAGATCAATACCACTCCGATATCTCTGTGTTAAGTTGTGACTGGAGCCAGGAGGCAATTAGCTTAGCTTAGCATAAAGACTAGCAGCAGTAAGCCTGGCTCTGTCAAGAGTTACGTTAGTTAAGTTAAAGAGTACACTTAACACCTCTAAAGCTCATTAATTAACACCATGTGTCTCGTTTATTTGATAATTACACAAGCAGAAATGTAAAAATAACAATTTACATTGTGTGCGATTTATGTGGTGTTACCACAATAACTATTTCTTGGTGAACAGTTTGAGCAAAACGCCTCCTAAAACCATCAGATGTTATCTTTATGTTTGTTTTATATGGATTTAACAAATTAGACACAACTAGTGAGCTCCTGAGGTTTAGGTTGGTGAATTTTTAAGATAGTTATGCTAAGCTGCTATAAGCTAACTGCCTCCAGCTCCAGCTTATTCATACTCAACACACAGACACGAGTGTGGTCAATTTTCTAACTAAAGCTGGATTTACAATCAACACAAGTGAGAATCCATCTTGCCAGGCTCCATGCTATTTGCTTGTAGCCGAACTACAGTGGTTCAGAGCAATCAGCGTCCTCTGAAGGAGGAACTACTGGCAGCTACGGGCATGTCTCAGGTGTGACAACAAGTGAGAAGCGACTGTTCGTTAACAACAATAGTTGCTCCTGAAGAGGTTAGCATAGATGTTGCTATAGCATCGGTTATATCATGAGGGAGAGTATTTCTTCATTGAAGGGAGAGTTAGGAACAGTCCTTAAGGCTTTTCTCAGTGGAAAAGATGTTTTCGCTCTTCTCCCTAATCCCTTTGGCAAGAGTTTGATTTATGAAGTGGCTGGTAGTGACAAAAATGGGAAAGATGCAGAATCTGTGAAAGTGTGATAGACGGTGATAGCCAGATGGTTAATCCAATTACCTTACCTCAAGTTTAAGGTAATGAAGCACAGTGTCACCATTACATACAGTATCCACCAGAGAGCCAAGTCAAGTCACTTTGATCTATATATGATTTATATAAAAACTTCAAGATGCACACCACTGGAGGAATTCTTCTTCTGGGACAGTCTGAGTAGGCAGAAGTAGCAGTAGTTAAATGACAATATGAAGAAACAGAATGGTAACGTTCAGCCATTTAAGTACAAAGATGTATGTCCAATGTATGTGTCTCTGCCACACATTTTTAATAACTGAATGTAAGGGATCCTCAAGAAATATGTCTTTATGATATGTTCTTATGTTTAAAATGAATATTTGCCAACATTTTTTTTTTTTGACAATAATGACACTGGGCTCAAATATCAGTTATCAGTCAGGCTCTAATTAAAATACTGGATATCCAAGCATGCAAGTGCTATAGACACAACAGTAAATACCAGGTAGTGGACACTTACACAGCATCAATAGTGTTGTAAAACTAAGCCAATTTCTGTCAGCAGCTCTGTACAGTCCTATTAATGGTTCTGTAGAGTGTGTAGTTTGCATCTCATCTTCCTGGTTTTATCTTTATCTTTTATCTTTTATTACCTTTTTTATCACCATATTCTACATTCCATAACAGTAAACTACAGTTAACTTCAATCTTGAGCAGCATTTGCTGTTTTCTGCAAACACAATTATCAGCACTCAGGTGTGCAATTTACAGTTCCTGCACAGCAGTGTATTACAGTGTTTATTGAGTTTAGACTAATGGAAATGGAAACAGAATACATGCAGATTATGAGGGTCCATCCACAGAATTTGAATTAATATAAATTCATTTGTGACAGCAGAAGTGTTCCCTTTTTCTGCACGTACAAAGTGCGCTTTAGGGTGGATTTAGCTTCTTCTATTAGCATTCTTATAATTGTCATGAATATGATTTTAGCTCATACAGATTAACTTCATCCTGATAATACTATTCAAGTTCAAGCAATTGCAGAGTGTTTTGCTTTACTGAGAATGATTTCATGCAGCACCAAGTTTTTAAGTAAGCTTATAAAACTAAATCTCATACAACTGCTGCAAAAAAACAGAACGAATGGAGGGAAACAGCTGCTAAATATAAATATACCTGCCAATTGTTTTGTTATTCTCTTTACAGTGTGATGAAAGGGCTTTCCTCTAAATCACTATCCAGCTGTTGTTTCCACTCTAGTGTTGCTCTCACCTGTCACACTTGAATCTCACTGTGAAACTGGATCTGATACTCACATCCATTTTGGCCTGAAGCCAGAGTCACAACACTGTCAGCTATCATAGAATTACCAGTTCAGTTACGATCAATAAGTGTAACATAATTCCCTGTGTGCACAAACACTGTACACGCACCTGGCCCCCACAAACCTCCCCGTCTTACTTTCTGCTGACGGGAGAGTCACAAGAACTTCCCTCTCAGACATTTCTAATCAGCATTTGGCACTTACAATTAGCATATGTAAGTGCATTAGCATAGCGGCCCACACTACCCAGACACTCTGTAAGGCTGTTTGATAATTGAAGTCTGTGTGAAGTGTGTGTGAAGTGTGTGTTTGTGTGTGCGTGTGACAGATGGTTTGGAGAGGACACGAGTCTCTACTGAGTGATACTGGAAGCTGCAGAGAACAAGAAAGTACAGCAGAGCGGGCTGGGGACTAGTTACATTTATGTTGTTTTCACAGCCGCTGTTTCTAAGCCTCTTTTACTGCAGCTTTTGTAGGACGCTTTAGTTTTATTACACCATTAAAGCACCCGAAGATGCATATTGAAGTTTTTTGACACTACGTGAATCTAAATAATATCATATTTTCAGTGAAAGTCGTGGCAGTATGACAAACACTTATTGCTGATGTACCTCCATTTCTCAGCCTCTTTAGTTGTTAAATGTTGTAATTTTCTCTTTTTTATGCATGACTGGTCAGAAAGACACAATGTGGCATCATGTGGAGTGAAACATGAAGCTAATGTTTATTTCACAAAAATGATGCATTCATATTTTGTGTTTTAATTCATTATCTTTATTAATGTATGTAAATATAACATTGGGCTTTGTTGTATGATTTTTCTTCACACGCTGGAGGTAGTATCTTTATTGGGAGGAGGTCCAGGTGGAAACAAAGTTGGTTTAAAGTGTCAGTGAAAAAAAATGAGTGTGCGTTTTGCATGCAGAGGAGCATTTTGGTCCCTAACTACAGCTCATCATAGATACAAGCTGCATCAGATCTCAAATATGAAAGGGAAAAATCTGGTTTTGGTTGCAGTTTCTCACATTTCCACCAACGCTCACAACTTATATTTCATGCAGAAAACCATTATAAGAGACGGAAAGACTCCGGTTTCTTAACCAACCTCAGCATCAGTGGTCTAGTGTTTTGCATTACAGAAAATGTGTAATATTTATAATATAATGACATCCTCTTGGTGGCTTTTTTCTAAACATACAGTCCAGACTGTAAGTATTTGGACAGTTACACATTTTCTGTTCCTCGGGCTGTCTGCTTCAGCAAATTCAATTTGAAATAAAATAATAGATACTAGATTGACGTAGCAAGTCTCAGCTTTAATTCAAGTTTTACATCAGTATAGAAGGAACATGTGAGAGATACAGCCATTTTAAGACATAGTGCCCAAAGTTTAGAGGTTCAAAATTAATTGGACAGATACATAGAGCCATAGACATCAGCAGTGACTTTGTATCTTGCCTGGTGATGGTCCCCCTGGTCTTCACTGCTGCCACCTTCAGCTCTTGCTTGTTATTGGGTCTCCCCTGCCTTTAGACTGCATGCGCAATCAGATGGAGATCAGGTGGTTGACTAGCCAGTTGAGGATATTTGATGCACCTCTTCACCCTGAAAATATCTTTAGCCGTATGTGTAGGGTCATTGTCCTGCTGAATGATGAAATGTCATCCAATGAGTTTTGATTTGGCTGAGTCTGCCACATTCTGCAAATTCTGCAAATTCTGCACAACTGCAGCCTGGTCTTTCCTTCTTTTTCTGTTCTTTTATTTATTTATTTATTTATTTATTTTATTTTTTTACCAGGGGTTTGCAATTTGTGGTGAATCCTCTGGGGTTAAATCATGAAGGCCTTTCTTGATCATTGACAAGGAAACATGTATACCTACATCCTAGAGAGCATTCATGACTTGCTGTGCAGCCATAAAGGGGTTTTTCCTAACCATGCAAGTGATTTTCCACTCATCTAAAAGACTTGCTCCTCAGTCTGCCAGCTTTTTTGCCGTTTTCTAGTTTTCCAGTGCACACCTGCTTTTTGGTTGGACTGCAACAGTGGAGCCAGCCCTATAAACATAAATGTCTCTGACTGACTGACTGGATGAGTGATTACACCATTGGGCAGCCGAATACCCCGTGACTGAGTGATAAGGTTACACCATTTGTCTGCTGGCCAAGTGTTGGCACGGAAAAGCGACAAATCTAGCAACTTTTTTGGACAAACCCTAGCTACTTTCCATAGAAGAGAGCTGCCAGTACTGCCCTGCAGGCGAGAGGTACACCTCCATATGTGTCTAATCTGTTCAGCGAGTTGCAGAGAGGCAGAGCAGCAGTTTGTTACTCAGACGGAGGCTGTGCGCTGTATGAGAGACCAAATGAGATGTATATTCTGTCGCTTCTAATTTTCTCTCTGAATGAATCATTTTATGAGTAAATATAGCTGAAATCACAGCACAGCCGTTGTCCTTAACTTATGTGAATGGTGATTTTGTCAGGCGACGTCGCAGTTATAAAATCTAGAACTTAACAGTGCAGCTCGGAAATGGCTCGGAAGTGACTGCTGGTCACTATTTCATACTTGTTCTGTTGTCTGACAACAGAATGAAAACATGTAAATGAGAACAGCTTTGTTGGAAATTCAGCTGTATTGAAATACTGTATATGCGAGCACAGAGAGTAGGAGAGAAGCAAACAGATAAAGGGCTGAAATCAGCAGAATGCAAATACAACACAGTGACACCAGTTGTTTACGGTGGTTCCACAACAGTTTTCATCTATGTCCTCAATCATTGACCATACACAGTCAAGCCAAATACTAGGTTTTGACCTAGTCTTGCTGAGCCTCATTATTATCTTCTTCACTTCCATGGCCCCCTCTTTACTCCTCACACTGTCAGACAGCTCCACCTCAATCTGAAAGGTAACTCTCAGCTCTGAACCACGTGTTTTAATGTGCAATTTCACCGCTGTTAGTTAAAAGGGCCATATCACCCACACAGTTCTTTCAGTATTGATGTATACCCACTCAACTCAAACGCACAGAGGCACAGATCCTGATGATGGTTTGTCCATATACTTATGGCCAATACTGCGTAACTGAAATCCAAAATGTGGGAATGCATCAAGCAATGATTATCACAAACTGAGACCATGTTTAAGTGTGCAAGGGAGTGATTTTTCCTTCAACTGATCATATGCTAATGTTACTACGACACACACAGTGCTGTCAGAACTGTCGATGGTGGGGGACAAATGTCGGAGCTGCGGATGATAATGGTTCTGTGCGACATTCTCAAACCCAGTTCACCATACATCTGCAGCCGTGACCTCATTTAATCTCAGAGTTGTACGCATCCTCTCCAGCCGAGCCCGCCTCACAGCCATCAGGATCAAAGAGAGATTGGTAGTTGTGAGTCAGTTATCCTTTATTCAGCTGTGGAAATATGTGAAGCACAGAGAGAGGGATAGAGAGAGAGAGAGAGAGAGAGAGAGAAGGGATCACATGAGTGGTGGGAGTCTTGCTTAAACTCATCCCCCTGCTTTGGTGCTCTCATACCTTTCATCTCGTGCCTCTTTCTGCCACTCTCTTTCCTCTCCACCTCTTCCTCGGCCATCCAGTCTCCACTGGGCCTCACACCTCGCTCCCATTCCTCTCTTACACACTTCCACCTTTTCATTTTTGACTTTCTGGCCTGCTGCCTTCATCACTCCCCTATCTCGACATTTTATCTATGTATCGTTTCTCCTCACGTTTCTGCCAAAAACCCCACGTCTGAGGTTGTTTGTTGATTCACTGTCTGTCTCTCTCTATGTCAACCCCTCCATTATCTGAGGTCGGGAGTCACTGCTCCTTAATGCCAAATAAAATCCACCAACTCTCTCTCATCTTTTTCCGCTCTGCCTGCCTCCACGCTAAGCCGCCTGATTTGAAAGATCTGTTTATGTGTGAAAGTGTGTCAACACTTTAGTTTTTAGGATGTTTTCATGAAGAACACGCTGAGAAGTCAAATGAAGAGGAAAATTACTACATTTGTTCTTCTTCCTAATTTGGTTAGCAAACAGACTGCATTGCAGCCAACATGTAGACAGGTGCCAGCAGGGCACTGAGGTCATGTCCTTGGTAATATTTCTGGAAATTTTACTATTTATATGTAAAGTTCGCATTCAGCAATAAGACACTCATTAATGGATGATTTAACTTTTTTTGAGACAGTTTCTGTCTCTTTTGTTGGCAAAAAAAGTGAAAGGATTTTAGTGTTCTCCACCAGAATAACAAACCTGGCACCAGAGCATAATGTAGGGAGAAAAACATGTAGAATATACACAAGAGCTAAACAATTAAATAAAATATGTTTTTTTTTTTTTAAATATTCTAGAAACTGTACATAGTTACATGTGTCGCTTGTCAAAAAATATCTAAGGTGTGAGCGGTTTTTGTGGGACAAAAATCCTGGCTACAACCCTGGCTTTTGGTTTGGTTATTCTGCTGAGTCTCAGTTGGTTGAATATACACACTTTCCATCATCAACTACATCATGTTGTATACAACTAAACTCACACTTTAGTTGTTCTTATTTACAAAAGCCCGTTTCTTTTGTTTGTCTGACTACTCAATGATTATAAACTAGCGCTAAAACGCTAAAAGGGCAAACACATAAATATGACAACACCAGGTCTGTTTGATTGACTTTACTGACATTTTAAGCGAGTGATCGTATGCAAAGTTAGAGGCACCAGGAAGATGGCTTATTAACTTTACTGCCGGAGCAAGATTAGAAATGCTGGCTGAGCATTTACAAAAGGCCAGAAAAGAGAAATAGATGCATTTCCAGATATAAGACAAATGAGGTCATTGTGATGACGACAATAAAAGGTGGGAGTCTGTTGTGGGTTTGAATCAGCTGTGATGACGTTCTTCTGTCATTAACAAAGCATTTGCAACACTTTCAGCCTGTCTCTCACAAGAAATGGGCTGTAAAGTTGAAGAAAATGGAAGAACATTTTTTGGGCCATTTCCAGTTCCACCAAAGTGACTGACTCTGAAAAAAGCAGAGAGTTTGAACTTGAAATGGAGCAGATGGAAATAGAATAACGAGTAAATGGACTCAGCAAAAAAAAAAAAAAAAATTCATGAATGAAATTCAAACACCAGAGAAACAAAGAGAGAAAGAGATGCCTTTGAAACCGCCAGACACATTTACATTTGCCGAGTGAGAGCTTTTAGGCAATTTATACATGTGCTGATTTATCTATCTATGATTTATCCTAGTGTGTGTGTGTGTGTGTGTGTGGGTGTGTGGGTCTGTCAGTCGGTGTGTGTGTGCATGTGGGCGACCACCGGCTGTTTGGAGAGCAAGTCGAAGCAGCAGTTCTAAAGGTCTGACTCTGAAGACTCCCTGTTTGAAATAATCTGCCAGCTGCTACCACACACACACACACACAAACACACACACACACACACACACACACACACACACACACACACACACGCACACACACACACACACACAGGCTGCTTCTCACTAAGTGGATCATCAAAGAATCAAAGCCTGTCAATGTTTGAATTAGCCCTCTGTTTTTTATTCAGGCTGTGGCTCCTTTGTAGTGCTCCCCATAATACAGTGACACAGTCTATATGGAAGAGTGCAGCGGTGACGAGTTACACTGTTACACTGCTGATATGAATCATTCTGTGCTGCGTCTTTTTCTTCTTTTTAGGGGCTTTCTCATGTTGTGGAATAAAAAAAATAAAAAGAAGAGTGAGTAGAACGAGAGAGCTGGGGAGCAAAAGGAAGATTAAAGAGCGAAAGCAAAGTGAAGGATGAAAGAGATTTTGTGTGTGTGTGTGAGAGAGAGAGAGAGAGAGTACGAGTATGATAGCCTATCTAATAGAAAAGGTGTGCTGTGTCATAATGTAGTGGAACGGTAAGCCACTGAATCGAACACTACACAGAGCTGAGCTCCAGTGCACACATACAGCACACACACACACACACACCTCATGGAAAAACAGTGATTGAGGTGAAAGAGCATTGTGTCAGTTTCTGAGTCAGTATGCTGTGTATTAACATTTCTCTTGTTTTTTTTCCTCGCCTTTTCCATCCCACCTTCTTTCCCTTTTCATCTTTGGCTGTAATACACTTTTTGCATCCTTTCCTTTTTCCTGTCTCTTAATTTCCCATGCCACTTTTTCTTTTTTTTTTTGTACAACTCATCTGTTGTTTCCTTACTATTTCCTTCCCCGCCCTCATTTCTTCCTCCTTGCTTCCTTTCCCTCATTTCTCCCACCTTCCCCTCCCTCTGCTTCCCGGGACCCAGAGAAAGGTAACTGCTCTGCACTGTGTGCTCAAGTGTGATCATGCTTCTCCGTTGTTTACAGTAATCGTTGTGTCAAGCTCACCCCACCCCCGTCGTATAATTACATCCGTCACTAAAGGCATCAAATCAGTGGCTTTGCTTCACCCAGAGTCACTGTTGCTCTTTACAGGAGTGCGGCAGCAACTATTGAAGGTCTAAATCATTGCTGTTAAATCATCAACGGGACACTCTGGCCACAGGCTATTTCCTATTAAGAGTTGCATGCTGTTTTATAGCATTTTGATCCCCCAGAGAGGGAGCAGAAGTCATAAAAGACCCATTTGTGGTATGCGAGGCAAGGCCACTCATGCTGCTTCGGTGACACACTGCTCAAATGTCCCTGAACGAAGTGCACTGGACGCATACACACACACCACGGCACACACACTCATCGTATCGTATCGTACTTCCCTGTCTGGCCACAGGCGGGAGGTATTATCGACCCAAAGTGTGTGAGCACACAATTAAGCAGAGGAGACAGGCCGGATAATGGACTCATAAACACAAAGAGCCCGCTGTGATAAATGCCGGCTGTGTTTGCCATATTTCTGTTTGCGTCTATGGTTAATCTGAAGCGTACACTGTATATATGTGTGTTTGTGTTTGTATATGTGTGTGTGTGTGTGTGTGTGTGTGTGTGTGTGTGTGTGTGTGTGTGTGTGTGTGTGTGTGTGTGTGTGTGTGTGTGTGTGTGTGTGTGTGTGTGTGCGCGCGCGCGTGTGTGTGTGTGCGTGCACGAAGCTATTGAGCCGCATCTGGTGACACTGCCATCCAGCTGGCTTTTCTGCATGTTCCAACTCCCCATACTTCACTCTGCGTTGTCTGTTTACTCAATCATTTCAGTCCTGGCTGGAAACACAACCTCCTACCTTTTGTTCTGCAGCTTGTCTCACCTGTTAATGAGGGAGAAATGTATCTATCTTTCATCTTGTCTGTTTCAGTGTGTGTGTGTGTGTGTGTGTGTGTGTGTGTGTGTGTGTGTGTGTGGTATCTCCCACATGCAGCTGTGTTTCATCTCCCACCCACTCTTTGCATTAAGTTTCCTTCTCGGTGGAGCTTCCTCTCTCAGTCTCACCCTCATCATCCTCCTCATTTTTCCCTGCCATGTGGCACCATTGTGAAGCTAGTGGGCACGTAGTTTCCCCAGGTACCGGGACACACATCTGCCTCCCTGTATGCCTCTGTGTATGTGTGTGTGTCATTGTAGCCAAAATTGGAAACCACCATTTTCAGTGAAGTAATGACTGAGGACAGAGAAACCTGTTGTTTATGGAGCAAAAACTTCCAACACATCACATGTTAAAGGGGCTTTAAGTAATGTATTCGTCAAATAAACTTTTACTGGTGAACAAGGAATTGCAGCAACAGCAGTAAAGTTTATATCAGCTTTTAAATGACACAAATAATGAAGCAACGTTTTCACAATAAATGAGTGAGCTAATTAGAGCACAGCTCCAACAAGAAATGTCTAGAGAAGAAGTAAATACATCATGATGCAAAATGGGGTAATAATAATTCTCTTGTCATTTGTGTTTTGTTTTTTTAAACTTATGCATGAAATGTCTTGCAACGTGTTTTGGTGGCTCGTTGAACAGCTGACAAAGCAAACAGGTGCAAGGAGAGGATTGGAAAGTTTCTCTTTCACTGCTGGAGCAGATGAGAATAAAATGAGGGCTGAAACAGTGGGAGGGATTTCAAATGGAACGTAATTAAGATATTTCCAGACGCTGCTGATAATGCCAAAATTGAGCCGAACAAACCAAGAAAACTGCAGGAAATGTAGAACACAAATTGGAAATCGTATCCACATATTGGCCTTAAGCCGGTGCCCTCTGGGAAGAAGTGTCTCATCACAATATACAGCAATATCCAAAGGTGGCTCTCGCAGGAGGAGGAGGACATTAAACGGATAAAACCCTCATATAATATATATGGAATGAAGAAGTGTTATGAGATGGAACAGATATCATTAAGGCAAAATTGCACATTTACAAAAAGATGGAATCCTGTGATGGATCTATTAATGCAACAAGGTTATTTTCCATGTATTGTATTTTCTTTAATCTAATTAGCGCACAATTATTCTCTCCTCCTCCCCCTCCTCTTACATATGTGCTACATGCTAAAATACTGAAATTCCCTTCCTACTGAGGGAACAACTTGCATATTTTTTCTTGTTTTTTTCCTCCAGTAGTTAATTGTGATATTCGTCATGATTTGTTCTATCAGTTGTCTTTCCACATATAATCATGAAAGTCAGATGGCAGCTGTGAAATGTGGAAAGAAGCTTGTGTAAGTTGCTGATGTTTGATTTGTAAACCAGCCACCAGGTAAAGCTGACAGTAACTGTATTATGAGAAAACAAAGATTCTTACTTAATGCCCCTTTAACAAAGCAAAAACGTTTCGTTCCTCGGCTGCTGAGGCGCATCAGGCTAAATGCTTGTTTCTTGACTGTATTAGAAATTCATGTGTGATGACACCTGTGTGTCTTCTGTCTGTGCTTCAGGGACTTTGCCTACGTGGCGAGAGACAAAAACACGCGGGTGCTGAAGTGCCACGTGTTCAGATGTGATACTCCTGCCGCAGCCATCGCCACAAGTCTCCACGAAATCTGCTCCAAGGTGGGTGTCATCACTGTCGCCGCTTCTGCATGAATGAGCTTATCTGCTGCTCTGAAACAAGCAATCAAGCTTTAATCAGGGCGACTACTGAAGAGAGAGGGGAAAAAAACCTCTCTGCTGATGCAGTTATCCAGTTACTTTTTAAGGTTGTAACTGCGATGATACTCTACACTAATGTCCATGAATGTTATACAAAACTAATGGCTAGGAGGAGCAAAACAGTGCCCTGACAAGATTTCTGTTATCTTTTACTGGAGAAGTAAGAGCTGAGGAGAGAGAAGTTTTAAGAATGTTTACAGTGAGGACGAGAGATAAGATGCAAAAGAGTTTTCAGTGTGTGTGTGTGTGTGTGTGTGTGTGTGTGTGTGTGTGTGTGTGTGTGTGTGTGTGTGTGTGTGTGTTTTCTGTCAATACTTCTGTCCCTCAGCAGCTACCTCTGTTACAAGAAAGAGACATGGTGGTGACAGTGAGCTAACCCTTCTCAGGGACAGGGAATCACAGATCTTTAAAGGTGCAAAGCTGCAGCATAAATAAAACTCACACACTTTTCATACACACACACACACACACACTCTCACTCTCTCTCTCTCTGTCTTTCTCTCTCTCTTTCACACATACAAACACAACACACACACACACACAGACAAATCAGTAATCTCCTCCTCTCCCAGGGCGGTCACTTAGTTTACTGCTGAGATCAGATACAGCAGGTCCGGGTCTCCTCACATGCAGCTGCTTCCTGGTTGTATCTTGAGTGAACTTTATGTAGAGCAAAAGACAAGAAAAAAAACAAAAACAAATCAAACTTTAAAAAGGAATTTAGAGAGTTTTTATTCTCAGAACAAGTTAATTGGTAATGCATTCCATCAATCAATCAATCAATCAATCAATAGTCAATCAGTCAGCAAACAAAATCATCAGAAGTTTCTGGCAGCAGATTGACATTGCACTAGAAGCAGACGTGGTACTGAGACCTCTATTCTCAGTTCAAAGACCCAATTTCCACCAAGATACGAGCAACTCACTTTGAGCTGCTTCATCTGAGTTAACCTCCTGCCTGTTTGCACCTCTCCTCCCACATGTGTATTGTGCAAGCTGCACTGGGCACCATAATACCACACTGACCGGCAAGGTGAATATCAAGTGAGGAAAATGCTTGCACTGATTGTTGCAGCACCATGAGAAGAGGGCCACAGTTTTAAACATCTCGCTTTGTACATGACTTTGCGTGTATGCCAAACACACTCATTTAGATGTGTTGTCGATCAGTCCTTTCAGTGTCTGAAAAAGGAAATCATAGCCCCTTTCACTCGGCGGAAAAATTAGCAGATCCTCACAAACAGATTCTCCAGCCGGGCTCCATCAGGGTCAGTGATGACATCCCAGATCGGCAGGCCTGCAGCTCTGCCAACTGAGCCTGCGGCAGCTGAAGCTTCAACAGTTTGGCGAGATGCCGTTGAAGCTCTGTCATCCTACATAGCACCGATGATGTCTCTGTCACTGAGGTTCTGTAAAAGGCAGAACAGTGGCTAAAGCTTTGTCATAGTTTTCATCAGCAGCTGAATCTTCCTCACTAGAACCTGCACTGTCTCCATCATACGGTCCCGTAGTATCTGAAGCTCTGTCACCTCCTGACTCTGTGCCAGCTTCACTGTGAGTGACAGAATCCTCCCTTTCATGTGGGTGGTCCAGGGAGAGCACAGTCATAAATTCAAGGGCAGCATCTGCATAAGAGCTGGTGTCCATGTCATTAGCCAGGTGAGTAATTGTGACACTCCTGTGCCTTAGCGCTTGGCTGCGAGCGATTCTCTTTTCAGTATCCAGATGAAGCTACCCATTTGGTATACTTAAAAGTGCTGACTTCAGTTATTGGGTGGCTCAAAGTCACCTCTGGAGATCTGTGCGCACAGGGCTGCATGTTCACACCAAACTTCACTTTGGACACTGAAAGAGCCAAACCAAAGTGGGTTTACTTCACCCTGAAGGGCTGCTCTTTGTGGATGACAAGAATAATATTGTCAGGTGTGACGTCTGTATGAAAGATCCCAGTTCCCTTTCAGGGCTTCTACTGCCACAATTAACTGAGGTCCCAAAGACTCCATTTTAAAGGCCAGGTATGAAAGGTCTTGCATTGTCCGTGAATCTCACCAAGTTTCTCTTGAACAGTCTCAAACATTTTTAAATCCAAACACTTTTGCCAACTTTGCCAGGAAGGTCCAATACAGCTAGTTAACATGCTTAAAGCAAGATGTCTTAGCATTTAGCTCGAAACACCACCGTGCCTAAGTACAGCCTCACAGAGCCGCTAGCATAACTTCAGAATCTGGTTCATCCATTCAGTGAATAATCTTTCAAACCCAAATTTTTCATTTGTTTTTTGTTTAAAACAAAAAAGCCCAGTTGACCTCGTCAAAGAGTTTTGTGTTGGCACTAGTTGTGTAACACATTAAACGACCAACAAGTGCCATAAAAAATGTCTGACTTCAAAGAATAGGGTTGATGATATTCACTTATTTAGAAACACACACACACACACACACACGTCCTTGTGTACACAAAGAGAATCCAGTCTGTCCTCAGGCCAGCAGTGACCTTGTAAAGGATGAATCTACCTGGAAATACAGATCTTGTTCCTTAGAGGCATGTTGACCCATTTAGTGAGAAATGTTTTTTTTTCCATTAATTTCCTCTTATCTCTTACCCCAAACTAAAGGAAGAGTGTGTATCTATGTATCTGTGTATCTATGTATCTATGTATCTGTGTGTGTGTGTCTGTGTGTGTGTGTGTGTGTGTGTGTGTGTGTGTGTGTGTGTGTATGTGTGTGTGTGTGTGTGAGAGAGAGAGCGAAAGAGAGACTGTGCCTCTTTACACTGCCTATTTTAAACATAGTGGTAGTTTTGTCTTTACTGCAGCGGAGAAACTTGGTGACCTGAGTCTTGCAGCTGAGCGGGCTTCCTTTGTGTGTGTGTGTGTGTGTGTGTGTGTGTGTGTGTGTGTGTGTGTGTGTGAGAGAGAGAGAGAGAGAGAGAGAGAGAGAGAATATGTGTGTATGCATGCGTCCTCTTGTATGTTCCCCTGTGAGCAGAGTTGCAGACTCACCATAGACTTTGATTAATGACACCTACAATTAATCAAGTATCTGTAGTGAGAGAGAGAGCAGCGGCTCAGTGCAGGGGCCATGCAGACTATTTAACACTCTTCAAAGAGTGTGCACACTGCAGCAGAAGGTCAGAAGCGAAGCAAAGAAAGAAAGACAGTTTCTTTTTGGACAGATGAATTTAAATATATCATTTGAAAGAGAAGGGTTTAAATGATGAGAGTATTAATCTATATTTTTCTTATCATCAACAAATCCCATGAAAACATCAAAACCAAAACTAAATGGATCAGACTAAAAAGTTTCACCTGTGTAGCCTGTGTGCTTTCACTAGTGCGCCAAATCCACAGCTTTACATGGTTCCCAACATATACACTCTTTACTCCTGATTGAGTAGCATCTCCTTAAAACTACAGCGCTCTGCTGTTTTAGGAAATTAGTCAGCTGTTGAAAAAAATAAACTGTATTAACTGTACACTGTAATATAAACTGTATATATCTTACAGTCTCAGTAGAGACAAATGTGCCACAGTCAGGGCTGGGAAGCAGGTAAATATTGAGAAAAAACTAGCTAAACTAACTACTTTAGTTTTTTTCATGGGATTAGCAGACTGTAGATACAGGATACCACTGGCCATAGACGTTACGTTGTATTATTTGTGTGCTGCAGATGGGGTTCTTCACGAAAATAATTTTTTGCTGTTCATTTCTAAGATAATCTAAGATTATTTGACCCCCTGTTGCGTCCACTTTCAATCATATCTTTCTTACTCCTCTCTGTCCATTCTGATCACTTTCTTCTTCTTTCCTTTTTCTTGCCCCTCTTGCATTTTCTCTTTTCCTCCCATTCTTCTGATATTTTATCCCCCACTCTCTTTAAATTTTTCCTCCCCCCTTGTTTAGATTATGGCTGAAAGGAAAAGTGCCAAGGCTGCAGCTGGCAGCTCCTCCCAGACCGGCTCTGATGTACCCCTACAAGGTACACACACACACACACACACACACACCTTCTCTTTTTCTTTGAGTCTTGCTCTTTTGTAGCTTGTGAGAGAGAATTGAATTTGTCAGTCCTGTGCTATCTCCCCTGCTGTGGTACCTTGTGTCACATTACAGCATTCCTCTACATCTGAAACAACGTATGTTTTTTAAAAAAAAAAAAGACCTAATCGCCTCAGGAGCAACTGTGAACATTTTTTAATAGAAAAGATAGCAGTGTTTGGTTCAATTACACACAGATAATGCTGACTCTACTACAACCTCTCTCTCCACAATCACTGAGCTTTATCCTCGCAATACTAATTCTATTCACTGTTTCCCATTTCACTAAGTCCCAACGCTTGTTCCTCTCAGTCCCAAGTAATTATAGGCAGAATAAGAAAAAGCGCCAGCACAATTCATCCTCCACTGTAACTTCAGCCAGTGTGTGTATCTGCTGAGCACTGAGGAAAGGAGCTTCAGCATCAGAATATAAAAGAACTATATCGGCTCTTCACTTACAGAGGCAGTCGACCTCATTAAAACGCAATTAGTGTTTCTTTGAGGCGAGGCCTGGTGCTCCATAGTGCCCATCCCAACCTCAGGATCAAAGACCTTATTGGTGAAACATCTCTCACATCTTTTAAAGCTATAACATGCTTGAACTTGAAAAAATGGTATCCAGTGAGAGGCATTTCCTTTGCAGTGGATGAGGTCTTACATCCACTGGCTTTGCAGTGAATTGAAAACAGGTCTTGCTCTCACCTGGATTAGATTTCTTCAGGGTAGCTGGGAGTGCTGAATCCTATGTTGGGACACTTTTGAGGAGCTTAGTACTGAATGTTTTGGGATTAGCGCCAATGCCAGGATAATGGTCGTGCTGTTCTCATCAAATCTGGCCTGTCTGTGCTCTACTTTAAATATGGAATTAATGTGTGACTGTTTTCAGAGAGATACTGGGGATTTTTTTCATGGAACACACTGATGAGGTGAAGTTGTCATATGTGTGCTGGTTATCTTCAAGTTAACACCCCCTGAAAATCTTGTTTTTGCTGACCTCCATTAGTTTCTCTTCCCACCTTGCTGCAATGATGTACAGGTGTACTCCAGGACACTGTGACATCACTGTTGGGTGTGGTTACAGCACACTTATGACCACACCCAACCACACACCCATGTGATGCTGGATGTGGTCAAAGGAGAAAAAGGCTTGAAGCTTTCAACCAGTGCAGACAAAGAAACATTGCTCTTCAGCCTAGTGTTGAGTTACTCTTTAAATTTAAATTTAAAACGATTATGATCTTTCAAATTATTCTGATAGCAAATTTTTGTAAGACGAAAAATCAAGGCAATCCCAGTGAAAACTGATGCCTTGCATGTCTCATTACATTTTAAAATTGTCGCTTTAATATGAGCAATATGTAATTTACCTGTGTGATATATTTTAGTATCTGACTTTTTGTTATCAAAGAAGGTTTTTTTTGTGAGGGACAGTGACAGCGGAGAGATGATAAGAAATGAGGGGAACAAAGGTCAAAGACACCAGGGACATTATGACACATAGTCAGCAGCTGCAGCTCCTTGGTGCCACCAAATCAAAGTTTTCATAAAACAATTACAAACTGCAGGTGTTGTTATATACTAAACCCACTAAACTGGATATGTACAATGAACATTTAATTTTGACAGTCTCAGTTATTACCACTTCACCACTTTGAGTCTTTGGTGCCCGTTTTATTGTGTTAAAAGAATGAACATTCTTTAAACCGCGTGGTTTAACTTTTGTCCAATTTTAGTTTTTTGTATTTTACCGTTAGAAATTATCTCAAGCTTGTAAAGTAAACTGTGTGGTGTGTTAATAACGAGGTCCTGGGGTAAAAGATGTTAACCCCTGCGCTGATTGAAATGCAGGTGAGACAGCATCTTTGATCATCGTCAGTCACTGTCTATGGCAATCTTTTCTGCCCACAGGCCATTGTGTAAACAGGCACAGCTGGGCTTTCTTGCAGAAAATATCCAGCTCTCTGAAATCCTGCATGCCTGTGCGTGAACATATTTTTTCATGCCCTAATCATATCAACAGCACCCTTAAATATTAAAATATTCACTAGTGTTTGTTTATCTCTCTAGTTTAAGCCAATTATCATGTGTGGACTCTTTTGGAACTTTGTGTTAGATGTTGCCGTGTGATTAAATTCCCGGTGGGCGATCTGTGTGTGTTTGTTCAAATGTGTGTTTCTGTGTGTTTTCTCTGCAGAGTTTCCCATGCCAAAGACTGAGTTGGTGCAGAAGTTTCATGTGCTGTATCTGGGTATGACATCTGTGACACGACCTATAGGTAAAACTGAACCCATGTTGAAATCCATACGGACATCATAAGACATGCTGCGTTCTGTAGTGAACTCCTCCACGCATTGTCTTGCTGTTCAGACTTCTGTGTTTTGTCCTCAGGTATGGACATCATAAACGGGGCCATAGACAGCCTTGTGTCCTCCACAGGCAAAGAGGACTGGACTCCTGTCATACTGAGTATTGCAGACACCACTGTGGCTGTGATCAAAGAAAAGGCAAGGGGCTTTCGGTTGCTATCCTGAGGACTTACAAATAAATAAAATATGTGAATGCTCTTATCAGGTATAGAGGAAGATCTAATAGAGCTTTGATTCTCCTCTTTGATGGCTGTGCAGGAAGAGGATGAGGAGGTGTTGGTGGAGTGTCGTGTCCGTTTCTTGTCCTTCATGGGCGTGGGACGAGATGTGCACACATTTGCCTTCATCATGGACACTGGAAACCAGCACTTCCAGTGTCATGTGTTTTGGTGCGACCCCAACGCAGGCTGTGTGTCTGAGGCTGTGCAGGCAGCGTGTGTGGTAAGCTCATATTTAATTCTTTCATAATGAAATGATGATGAAATTGTTATTTATATTTCTTTGTTGTGTCACTATTCCTAAATGAATGTCAAAGGGTGGCTTTGACTTTAAAGGAGCAGTTCTACATTTTGGACAGTACACTGCTTGCTTGCCAAGCGTTAGATGAGAGGACTGATACCACTCTCTTGTCTGTATAGTAAATATGAAGCTACCGCTGGTTATCCTGGCTTTGCATAATAGCCGACAGTGGGGAAACAGCTAACCTGGTTCTGTCCAAAGGTATTAAATTTGCCTACCAATACATTAAAAGCTCATTAATTAACACATTATATCATTTGTTTAATCCATACAAAATCCAAAGTATAAAATCTAAGCGCTTTATGTGCTGGATTGTACTGGATTTTGTTACCTTTGGACAGGGCCAGCCTATCGGTCTCCCTTTGTTTTCTACCTATGGGCTAAGCTAAGCTAACAGGCTGCTGGTAGTAGCTTCACGTTTGCCCTACAGATGAGAGAGTGGCATCAATTTTTGCAACTTTCAGCAAGAAAGTGAGTAAGTGTAATGCCCAACTATTCCGAGAATAAATGACCAACAAACTGTAGGCAATATACATTGTGTTGTATTTTTCTTGCATTTAACCCAAAACCCAAACAATAAAAACTCCACTAACCATCTCCTCTTGTTCATTAGCTGCGGTATCAGAAGTGTCTGGTGGCAAGGCCGCCCTCCCAACGCGCTGGTTCCTCCTCCTCGCCCTCTGCGGACTCGGTGACCCGACGGGTGACCACTAGCGTGAAACGTGGCGTCCAGTCTCTCATAGACACTCTGAAACCCAAGAAACAGCCATCAGAACTACCCCAGCAATGACCGTCACCAGTGACCACAGCACCACCCAGCCGACGCCTGGAACGCCACTCACACTATCGCCACGACAACACCTAATCAGTACCAGCCATGGTAAACAATGATGTACATATATGTTAACAAACACCACCGCAGATGAAGGAACGAAGAGCAATCCTCCAAAATGCCTGATGATTAAAAAAATAACAAGAAAACGTATGTTTCATGAGGAGGAATGGAAAAGCTGCAGCGTGTTTGCTTCTGTCACTTGGTGTCACTGGTTGAACTTTGACCTTTGAACGCTACTTTGCCCAAGTGGAAACCACCTGCTGGCTTCACTGGCCCTTACTTTATGTGGATTTCTGGCCTAGATGGATTACTTGATCAAGCGGTCCATAGACAGGATACAGGATTACCCAGAAGAAAAAGATCAAATTTCTATTTAGACTGGTTTGTGTAACCACTCATTGGTTTACTCAGTTTTCTTTCACGCTCTGTCCCCTTCTGTAAAATATATTCATCAGCACAGAAAGAGCTCCTGGACTAGATGGCAGAGAGGCTGAGCTACAGGAGCCTTCCTGACAGAAAATGGGGTCTTCTTGCTGTCAAGGGAATCTGACAGGTGAATGAGCAAAACAACCAAGACCAGACAGACAAGACCTGTCAACACTCCAGCAGCCGACCAAATGGCATAAAAATATTTTGATCCTTAAGATGTGTGACAAACTTGAAACAGAAAGAAACTTAAAATCCCCTCTGAGGATGAATGAAGTGATTGTAATAATGAAGTGTATGTAAATGATTGTATGTAGGAAGAGAGAATTTAGGGTACAAATCTTGTAGATATGAGGGAGAGATGAGCTGTTGGTGACAGAAAATGCGACAGATGTGGGTTTTGATTTTGCATGTTTTCTTCATGGGATATGTTTTTTATGTAGATGAGTTAAGGGTCTTGGTAAGAAGAGTGGTGAACACACAAGAAACAGATGCTCTCAGCACAAGTCATCTCCACTTGACCATGACTGGATTTACACTGGCACAAAAAAAAAAAAAAAAATCAGGCCTATTTCTAACCTATACTTAAATAAAAGGTTACTCTCTGCCCCATTAACACAATTACTATTACGTCATTTAATATTTTTTACTCTCCATTCCCTCATAAATGGCTTGTTCAGCAAAAGAAAGGTAACAGTTTTTAATGTATTTTGAAGCTTTAAATTAGTTACGAGTGTAGGTTTTTGCATTCATTAGAGAAAAAATGAGTTGGAAAGCTCAAGAATGTCACATTGCTTATGTCCAAACTTTACAATTTCCTCAGGAATCTTTCTGCATACACCTGAAGATTTATGTGCAGTAGTAGCAAGAAATTCCAGATCCAATCTTTGACTACACAGTAGTGTTCGCCCTGCCTGAACAGCATGGAAAAGATCAAATCTGTGCCATATAGTAAGGGTTAAAGCTGTATTTTCTCTTCCTCAGTAAATCCAGCCGGTCTACTCCCACTCACAAACAAACATACACACACAAATATGCACATACGGCGGGGAAAAAAGTCTGCTGTCACTGCTATCAAAACCTTTACACTGCTCCTGTGGCTCGGGGCCACCACCTGCACTCGACATGAACTCTGTGAATGCAGTCAAATCTTAGCGAAAAACACACTCCCACACACAAAACAAATGAGAGATGCTGTAAATCATTTCAGTTCTGTTCTTCACTCATCTCTACACCATGTAAATGTAATCTGTTGTGACAATAAATGCATTACCAAAAGAAAAAGCAGCAGCTTTTTGAATATGTCCTTTAATTTTTCAGGTCACTGGAACCTTAAGTAATAGCTGTTCATTATGTAATGACATTGTAATGACATTGGCCCAGCCCTATAAATATATGCAGTTTGATTAGATTCTGAATGAGGCAAGGTTCTTCTTTATGGAACGCAAAGACGTGGTAATAATGACTTTTTAATAATGACAAGTGATAACCTCAAGATTTGAGGTGACATTTTCACATGCTCTGTGAAATTTGGCAGTTAAATAACACTATACATTTTGGTGTTAGATTTAAATACTTCTGACTTTATTTTAAGTAAGCACTTGGCACAAAGGTTAACACCTCTTTCATATTTATGTTGGGTTTTTGTGAGCTCAAAACAGAGGCCGGGATTTCACCACATCCTTGGAAAGGCCACCACTGGAGCGGGAGAGGGGTACAGTCTGACCCGGACCCCTCCACTTGTAGTTGAAGCTGGGGCTGAATCCCGTTCGGCTGTGCTGGGGAGGAAAGAAGTTGGGAAAGTGAACAGGAGGCAGAACGAGCACCACAGGCTTCAGCACCTCCTGAAGAGCTCTACGAGGACGAGCAACAGGGGTAGAAGGAGGAGGGGCGGGATGCACAGAGGTGGTGGTAGTAGTTGTAGTGTTGAATACAGGGGTGATGCTTTTGGTGGGTTTGCTGTTTTCTGGTTTGAGGGAGGAGGAGCAAGAACTTTCTTGTTTCGAGGAAGCGAAGGGGCTGGACACGGTATTCTTTACGGTTTGCAAGCGCAGAGATTTGGGTTTACCTGAAAGACAAAAAAACGGGATAGAGGTCAGAGGAAGAGAACTTGATTTTTTCACCAAACTACAGAAAGCACTGAGAAAAGGGGATGAGAAATAAATACTGAACGACTTCTGTTCAAACCAACATTATTCCTTGCTACTCTTAGCCAAAATCTAAAAGGAATGGTTTGACATTTTGGAAAAAGTTTGCTTATTCGGGTTCTCACTACAGGTACATGTGGAGATTAATTCTACTTATCTGTGTAAATATGAAGCTACAGCCAGGAGATGGTTACGATAGTTTAGCAAAAGACTGGAAACAAGGGAAACTGCTAGCCTGGCTCTTTCCTAAGGTAAACAAGAATCCAGTTTTTGTATGGATTTAACAAACAAGATATAACTTATACAACTGCAAAGTTAACTGGCTGTAGCTTCATATTTAATGGACACACATGAGAGTGACATCAGTCTTCTCGTTTAAGCCTTAGTAAGAAAGCAAATATAAGTATTTACCAAAATGTCAAACTACTCCTTTAACCAGCTTCATGTATCTGTTACAATATACAACTGAATTAAGATATAGGACTGAAGCAATCATGCCCACCTTGTGATGACCACCGTCTGTTTGTAAATTCCTGATGTCCACATAATGAAGTACTGTTTCTGCCCTTCGTCTCTTGGTGTTTGGATTGAATACAGACTGAAAGGTGGGGCTGAGAGGTGCGCACACGTGCTGCTTTTTTCATCCTGTTGGTATGTCCATGGAGCTCTTTTCTGGTTGGCTCGTTGGAGTTGATCCTGTCCAGTATGCCTTTGGCATTTGCCCTGGCCAGCACTTCCTGTGGTGTCTCATTGACCACTGGCTCAGGCTGTTGAGAAATGACAGTTTCCATGACCAAATAGCTGTTGTGAAAATGTAATGGAAACTATTTGTTTAACTATTGTATGCTGAAGCATATAGTTAGCGCTCCAGGTAACTTCACTGACTGGCTACCCAAACACTCCAGTGTAAGAAATAAAATATAATACTTATTATATTTATATATTATATTCTCATTTATCATAATCAATGAGAAATCACAAAGAGATTAAGGCAAATCATATAATAAACATTTAATGGATCTACTAAAAAAAAGATTAATTTACCACAATAAAAGAAAAAAGAATTAATGCTTGAGTTGCTTTACACAATATATAATATAGGAGAGGAGGAGAGGAGAGGAGAGGAGAGGAGAGGAGAGGAGAGGAGAGGAGAGGAGAGGAGAGGAGAGCCACCATGTCCTTGTTGCTGGCTGCGGGGTCACCTGCTGTCTCAGCACCAGCACACACAGCAGCCTACTGCTCTCCTCAACACCTGAATTATTCACAAGCACAGTGTACACTACGGGGACATGCAGCCTGTGTGGGTTTATGTGTGTATTTTGTTGTAAGTGCTTGTATGTACTTTAATGCAAATGCATATATGTGTTTGTATAAGCTATCTGTAATTCTGTGTACATAGATATGTTTGCAAAAATAAAGTGTGCCTGTGCATGCGAGGAGGGTGCATTTTGCACAGGTGCATGTACCTATAAGTGTTGAAACTCTGTGCACACAGGTAAACATGTCTTAGAAGCACGGCTATAATGCAGTCTTTGGTGGACGCCCTGAACTTCATTGATGCTAACTCATACAGACAGGGGGCGCTGAATTATTCAACAGACACTCTCCTTTGCCTCCCTTTCTTCCCTTCACCCCTGTAAATCTCACTTCCTCTCCACTAACCAACTATGCCATACTCTGTAAATCTCTCATTTCCTTCTACACTCTGCCAAACTAATCTGCAGAGCGCACCCTGGGGCGGAGCCCATTCTGTTTCAGTACTGTTGTCTGAACTCATTACATCCAATATATCTTGGCAAATATATCCAAATTTATGGAACTCTTCTTACACAATGAAAAAAGTAAAAGTGAAAGGTGTGGGGTTCTAAACCCTATATTAACATTGTCCAACTTCGTCCTTCAGTAGTTACAGTCTTTTAGAGCAAAGTCCACCCATGATGTGCTGTGCTTCCTCTAAAAATTTGACCAGAATCACTTGAATGTCTTTATTGTCCCCAGCTGTTCCTGTATGGAAGGCTCATAAAGAACTTCACTGGGCGCTTCTATGACAGTCGATGTAAGCCAGACAGCATTCAAACACTTATATAATTGCTATTTTTATGGTGCTTTTCAGAGTGCCACAATAACTTTTGATTAGCTGAGTTTATTGGAGGTAGGGAGAAAAAAATCATGTTTGAAGCACCATTACAGCAGTTTGATTATCTTTTCATTCCTGCCAGTGGAGGTATAAAACATGATGAACGGCCAGAGAGAAGCAGACACTACAGTGCGAGAGAGCCCCGTCATACCCGGTGGGGGTACGATGGCTTAATAACCCTGCACTGGCATCATAAGCGTGAGAGCAGATTTCATAATGTGAGGGAGTATGTCGTAAACATGGCTATGTTGTGGATTATGAGGATGTGGGGAAGCCCTGTAGATCAACTGCAACACACTGCACCTATGGCCAGTTAGACCTAACAGTCTACTATCTAGCCTAAGTAATAAGCAAAAGAGAGTGAGAGTGAGAGTGAGAGAGAGAGAGAGAGAGAGAGAGAGAGAGGGAGACAGAGTGAAAGAGAAGGATAGACAAAGAGAGGAAGATGAAAGTGGGTTGGAGACGAGATGAATTTGGCTGAAATAGAGGACTGAGAGACTTTATGAAGCAATTAAAGCCTCACGACTCGACGACACAATAGAGTCAAAGACAGAGTGCGTACCAATTATCAGTGTTCATAAAAGAGTCAGAAAATTGATCTGAGGGCTCCTTTCAGACACTGACATTTCTGAATTTGCCTCCAAAGACACTCTGTCCAAGAAATTTCTGCTGTGTCTACTGTGTCCAATTCTCAAAGGTAATTCCAAAACACCTCCACAGACGTATACACAAATAAAAGAGGACTCAATCACCTTTCTGGTTTTTAATATGAGCTATGACATACAAGACTCTCTCTATCCAACTCTCTGCTTTTTATGCTCAGAGGGTGACTCTCACTGTCATCTTGCTCCTCTCATCCCCTCATCTCATTGTGACGTACTGAATTTCTATTTTTTCTAAGTTGACCCAGACAATGTCCTCCTCTATCTTCAGATTTTCCTTTTGAGCATTCATTCACACTCAGCCCAACACCTTCCCCTACATCTCACTTTTCTTTCTTGGTGCTGATTAAACTCAGCCAGGATGCCTGTGTCTGTGACCCAACATTCTCATTTCTTTCTTTCCTGTCACAGTCTGTGATGCTCATTTTCACCTGATCCCTGCATACCTTCCCATTCAAAGGGCTCTGTTTCTACACTTAGACAAACATGCTTCAGTTTCCCAGTGGATGTTTGTGTGTGACAGATAGCAGACAGCACAGTGTACCTGCTTCATCATAATTCCCATGCTTGCCTTAACGTTCACCAATTAAACTTATTTCACCTTGTCTCTGTTGTTTCTGTGTCTGCGTGCATCCATGAGAGAGCCAACTGTATGATGGTTTTTCAGGACTTGAATGAGAGTGGGTGAAGGACAAGAGCGTCTCAGCAGATATAAATAATGGATCAGTCAGTGTTTGACCTCAGTGTATACTGTATGTGTGCAAAAAAACATACTCACTGTATCCTTTCTGTGAACAGCAATTTAACAACTGAACAAATTGTCAGGCAAACATACAACAGTAAGCCAAGTAACATGCTGGTATCACACTGGTTAAGCCCTTGGTCAGGTCCAGCACTACTGTTGGAAATTTTCTGTCATTGGAGACTAGATAGCTTGCCAGGGCCGGATGCTAAATGATCTAAATTTGTCCCTGCTTGTCTCTTTGGCTGCACTGCCTAAAAGCAGCAGCAGCAGTGGAGTGGTGCTGCTGTGGTGTTGCTACTTTTTTAAGATGTTTTTTTTAGCTGCAACAGATTCTGTTCAAGAAGTAAACATGTAGAAAAAGGTTCTGACTTTACATTTTAAGATAGTAAGATAGAAGTTCCTTATTACAGCAGAACCTGAAGGCCGATGAGGAACAGCATCTTAGGTAGATTTCACATTTGGCTTTGACATTGAGCCATAGAAGTTACTGCTCAGTGATGTTAAGTATTTTCTATACATGTTATTTAAATGTGCAATTCAGCTTGAGTGCATTCCTGCATGACTCCTCCTTTCTTGTGCTCACTAAAACACTAAATTGACCCTAGACCAATTCATCAATGTAAACCACTGTTTTATCTTTGTAAAGTTTCGTTATGATTTAGTGATGCTCACCTCTCTGGTGAGAACAGCCAGGAAGCAGCCATTACTCTGTTCTGAGGGCTCCAGCATGAAGAAGGGGTCTGTTTCCTCTGGGCCCTCTGCATTGTTAGGAGAGCTGAACAGGGATGGACTAAGCCTATGTGAAACACACACATACACATAAAAAAATATATTGTATGAACATACGTAAGTTAATAAAGTTAATAAAAGACACATTAACTAAGAAAAAGCACTAGGGCTGCAAGTAATTATTATTTTCAATATTGATTAACCTTTGGATGATGTTATTTCATTATTCAATAAATTATAAATCAATTGTTTCAGCTATAAAATGCACAGAAGAACCAGTTGTCTAGTTAAAGCTAGTGTGATCCATACCCATATTATCTGTGTTATTTATGCTAGCCTGAGGCATTGCCAGCACACCAGGCCAGCTTACTGCAGAGAGTTGTCAGTCTTGGTATATTCAAGTCTACAGGAATGGTTGACTTCAACAAGTCTTAGTTCTTCACACCACACGAACAAAAACACACACACACACGCAAAACCTATGGAAAACTATAAAGGGTATCTATGGGAAGGCAAGCTGTCTGAAAACTTTTTTCAGTGTTTAGAGACACAAAATGGCAACTTTGATTATATTTTCACTGAGTCTCCTTCAGTTCCTGCCTGAGGTGTAGTGGGACTTTGACAGAGGCCTGTCTGAAAGGAGACAGACAAACAACTCCGCAGGCTGAGAGACAGCGAGGCAAACACACAAAGAAAGACAATGAAAGAGCAGAAAGTGCAACAGGGGACTGAGGTAAAGAGACTGAGGCTGACCTGAAGTTTGCTTGTTTTGGTTCCTCCTCCTGCTCAGAGCTGGCCTTGGCTTGTTCAAGGGCTCTGCTCACAACCTCTTCATTCTCCTCTGGGTATGAAGAACAGGTAGAGTATACCACTGCCAAAACCTTGGGGACTACACACAAATATGCATGAATATATCAACATATTGTATGTATGTAAATATAATGTAGTTTAATGACACTTAATACATACAAGGAAAGCCAGTTTACTGACATGTGACCACACTTCTAAACGACAAACTCATTTAATGTTCAATTAAACCAGGGAGAAAAGATAAGCACACACACATTTAGTTATAGAGTGTTTCCTCCTCTCATTTTGTGACAATTAAATGCGATTATTCAAACAGAGCCATCCTCCTCATCAAATGCTCCCTTTGAAGAAATGGATTGTCGAATATTAATTTCTTCATGCTGTTTACGTATGTACATTCCTCATTTTATTCAACTGCTGCTGGCTTGTAGATTTGTGAGGCTGTCGGCTGTTTGATTTCCTTCACTTGAGATATGATGTCTTTCTTGCTCACAAATTGTAGTTAGATAGAAACATTTCACGCAGAGATTACCACAAATAAAATCTGCTCAAATGTGGCAAATTGTCTACAAACAAATGTGAACAAATGTCTGTGTCTTTGTCTTAGCATGTGCCTACGTAGAGACACTGAAATTATACCATCAACTCAACCCAGCCAAAGCATTCAATATGCACCCACCATTAATTAACAGTATCTAAACTGGAAAAATGTACAGAGGGCCGATTGATGACAGTGAGATTACAGGTTCTGGTTTTCATTGCACCTAACAGAAAGACTTCATCTGCTTGATGAACATGACACAGACCAACACAAAAAGAAGAGCACTGAACAATACAAGATGGACCCCGATTAACAAGGTACTCAATGGAATAAATGAAATATATAGAATGCAACTCAGCAGAAGAAACTCTGCCTGCAGAAAAGAATTGTAACATCTGTATAAAATACAATACAATATCAATTGCTCTACATATCATGTGACTTAACAAAGTAGGTCCTTCTGCCAAGTTCAGTTCTACAGAATCTATGCACTACAAAGCAGAATTACTAATCACTTGTTTAAAATATGCAAGGAATGCTGCAGCAGACTGTGGCTGACCAGCACAGAGCAACATTAGCATTCCTAATTAAGACTCAGACTGTCTCCAAGGGACACCACAGGCTCCAGTCTAATGGCATACGAGATTAGATAATTAGGAAGTATAAGCTTCATTGTGTCAGAGAGGTGAGAGAGGCTACATGCACAAGACTGAGATCATATGGTACGTGTGTCTGAGTGTGCGTGTGTGTGTGTGTGTGTCTACATGAGAGCAGGTGGTTCAACACCCACACTTCAAGGCATGATCAATATCCTTCCTCTGCTGGGCTACCAGAGCTTCCAGTTTGCTCTGCGCTATGGAACCCTGGGATAGGTCCTGCAGCAGGTCTGGGTCTGAGAAAACAGAGAAACAGTATCTGAGTTTTTTTAATTGTTCTGTTTAAAACAGTGCTGAGTATAAGTAAAGATTATATATAAGAAATTTTAATATAACTAGCATATAGTAAGTAGATGGTTGGGCTTGATTTGACAGTTTGTGAGAGGGTTAGGATGTGCATGAGAGGATGAGAGGATTGTGGGTGGATCATCAAGAATTATCTTTGAAACAAGATCAAACATAGCAATAAAATGGATAAAATGGACATTGATATTCATAGTAATGCTCTTCATCTTCTGTTTAAACAGAAAAATAAGTAATCATGTAACTCTGTGATGGAATTGTTTGATGTGGAATTGTTCCACTTTACATTTATTGATTAAATCACTGCTTACCTTAAAACTTAAAACCTTTTTTATACCTCTTTCCTATTTCAGTATGGACACAACAAGGTGTAATATAGACAAGGTTACAATGTGTATTTCTTAAGTCCATACTGTATGGCCCTGCTGAATGCATAGAATACTACATACCTCCATTCTCTTGCAGTATAAATTCAACTGGGTTGCTGACTGCAGACACAGAACACTTGGGAGTCAACAGGATAACGCGCACCTTCTGAAGTCGCTTGTCACCACCATCCAAAGACTCAAAGACCCCTGGTATCAGCTTCACATCTGAGTAACATGCACATGCAGTGTAATAACAACATAATCATAAACACACATTTGTAGAATAAATAGAAGTAGAATAGAAGTCTGTTCACAATGTCCCTCTCTCTTTCTTTGCAGAAAGATTCCCTGCCTGAAGGCATCTTCTGCAATTATAAAAAATGTCAGCTTTGTCGTGCACTTAATTGTTTCCCTAGTGACTAACTAGGGTGGCAGCCGCTATTACCAAATAATATTTACATAAATCCTGGAATCTCAGCGGACACTGGTCTAAAGTACACTGGCTGCTCTGGCAAATTGCTCAAAAGAACAAACTACCAATTTTTTAACCAAAACTTTCTGTGTAAATACCCCCGTCTTTTTTTTTAATTAGTCAGCTCCCAAAAAGAAAATTAATAGCTGTTTACTCTGCTTCTACTTCCTTCTGTATATCTTCTTTTATCATTCATACAAAGACACAAACAGATTATGACATGAACACGTCCAATCTGTGCCTACTTTTGCAGCCCATAGCAGAGATGGCTTGCTGTAGATCTTCCCTTTGAGCATCCGTACGATCGCTGATACAAACATAAACTGTGGGCAGGTTTTTACAGTTGGTTTTATGTTTCTCAGCAATTAGGGAGGCGGTGTGGCAGACTGTGAGGTCAGAGAAGCATCCCACCATGAGAACATCTCCTTCCTCAGGTAACACGGAGCACACTGCTTTTGGGCCTAGGCTGCAAGACTTATCCTACAGGCACATTGAATGAAAGGATTAGTTTGGTAGAGAGACCAACAGATTTCAACTTAAGACTTCAAGAACCAGGTTTTTTAGCAACACTTGCAAACTAATGAGACACAAACTGAGATAAGAGAAAGTAATAGGAAGAGTTACACTGTAT
The DNA here is from genome assembly GCF_002260705.1 of Seriola dumerili. Lineage (NCBI taxonomy): Eukaryota > Metazoa > Chordata > Actinopteri > Carangiformes > Carangidae > Seriola > Seriola dumerili. Next base: position 213,705 of record NW_019174415.1, read on the forward strand.
GATAGTGGGAATGGAACTGATGTGGGAATAGATGATAGAGAAAAGGGAGTTTGGAACAGCTGTTGCGAAGCAGAAACTGAAGGGAGTCAAGATGAGGAGATGGAGGAAAAGAGAAATGTAGAAAATGAACGAGAGTAGCGGTGTAGTCAGATTACAACAGAGATGTCCTTCAATCAATGGGATCCCCTCTGGAAATAGTGCATAACATATCCCTGTGGAACCACTGGGCTGGGTTGAGTTTCTGTAGTTAGCATCCAGATCACAGGGTTTGTCAGAAAAGACAAACCAGGGAGAATGGAGAGAAGAACAAGGACATTTGCAAAGAACAGAAGAGAGAGAGTGTGTGATGGAGACCCATAAATCATGAGAGGGAAGAAGTGGAAAAAGGAGAGGTGATTGAATATTTGATTGTATTTGGCTGCAAAATCTGATTCAAGTGTGTTGTAGTGCTGTGTGCTGCTTATGGTTTGTATGGCAGCTTGACTTTAATGGAGTAGAAATTAAATGATTAAACCGCTCATCCCCTGACTTGAGAATTCTTTATGGCTCAAAGTGAAGTATGGCCAGATGGGGGAATCTGATGTGAAATATTTGTATCTCAGAAAACTAATCTTAGTTGGCATCAGGAACCAAGTCTATTACCAAAGTTAAATCATAAATATCAGTGAAGATATAGATAGTGCTGAACAGAATTCCACAGCCATATTTAAGTACATAAAGGAGGCTGCCCTTGTCAGAAATCTCCTCTCTGTGTGTAGCTTGTACCTGGATGATGAGTTTGTGGTCGCTAAGTAGCTTGGTGGCGTACAGCTGAGCTTTCAGCTGAGCAGGGAATACCAGTATATCCCCACAGTGGGGATCCTGGCAGAAGCTCTGGCCCCCTAGCTGCCCAATCGATTTCACCTGCGAGAAGCCTGCACTCCGCAGAACACTTTGGACCTCATCAAGACTAGAAGCAAAGGAGAGGGCGGCGGATTAGTGGAAGCCCAATAGAGGAGGGATGAGGACGGGAGAATGTTAGAGTTGGGAGAAAGAGGAAGACTGTCATTATAGATAATAACAGTGTGTAGAATTGCTATGTGGCCTTTTAAAAGACTTTAAGACTTCAATAGTAATATGTGCAGTAAAAACCATTAAGATACACACTAGCACACACACATACACACACACACACCACTCGTCCCAACAGGTGACCTTTACAGTCCCAGAGCTTGCTGAGGGTTGTTGCTGATTGAATCTGTCCGCAGCAGCAGGATTTACACCTAACTGAATCAGCCTGACGGGGCGTGTGCAAGAACACACATTAGCACACAAACACAGTGACACATAGACACGCACTTACACGCGCACACATAGTCTGGTGGTTTAATTGGATGTCAGCAGGGCACCTGGCCCATAAAACACTGGGCAGCACCACAAGTTTAAGGTCTGTGTATAGATGTAGGTGAGTGCGTTGATGCTTGCATTTACTCTGTGTATGCTTTCAGTGCATTCCCATGTTCATGTACAGGTGTCAACGTATAGATATGTAATCTGCTTTTGAGTGGGTGAGCGCATACTAGTTTTGTGTATGAGAGTATTTTAGTTTGTGCTCAGCTGACCTGCTCTTCAGTGTGTTGACCCATGTGTAAAGTGGAAGGCTGCTTGATCTCTCCTGCTTTGTCTTCACACTCTCTGGCAGGATATACTCAATGGACAGGAGATTGTGTTTGATCCTGCAGCGGGCCAAAGAGGCTGCCAGCTTGGTTTTAAACCTACAAAGAACACAAATAAAATTTCTTTCTCAGTTGGTCCTCCCTTTTATAGTTTGAATTCTTTCTTTGTGCTCCCTCTTATTTTCTGTCCTTACCTGAGAAGACAGTTTTCGACATCTCTAACTTCCTGTATCATCTCCTCCTCCCCTAAGCATTCCCGTGGGAGGAACTTCCTGTCCTGGAAGTCATACAGCATAACAGCAACAAGGCCCATCTGATCATCTGGCTGGAGCATAAGAACAAAATATACAGTTGATTGATGACACCTGTTTTAACAAGAGAACAATGAAAAGAGGAGGAACAAGAACAGAAACTGCATGTAGACAGATGTCTAATTTTAAATAACATGGCTTGGTAGAAAGCTTTTATCTATTGAAGGGTTACACCTCAAAAGTCTGCAGCATAAGGTACATATGTAGAATTTAAAAGTGCATAAAACCAGCACAACCTGATATTTGAGTGTATAAGAGAAAGCTCTATTTTGGTTACCTAATGAGGGGTGCAGTGCAGTTATAGTATTTATCTGTATTGATTCAGAGACTAAATTATCCAGTTTTCAGACACTGATACACACATAGTAGCTCAAGGATGTCCTGCCATGACCCCACCTCTGCTAATTAAACAGAGGAGGAAGCCTGAGTTGTGTCTCTACCTCTCCTCCTCTACAATGATCTCTCTCCCTTCAGCTCTCTACCTCTCTCTCTTCTTCTTTCCATGTTTATACATCTCTCTCTCTCTCTCTCTCTCTTTCTCCCTTTCTCACTCCACCTTTCTGTCCCTGAGGGTGGGAGGGCACCAGCTGCATTAGTGGCAGATGGTGTTCCACAGCAGCAACAGCTTGCCACATCCTCACTACTGGGCTAATGGGGCGAGAAGCTAGAACGCTACAAGGGTTTATGTTGCAGCTAAGGAATTAGCCAACACTTATTATTCATTCCAGGCGCTTTTGGAAAGGTTGGTTTATGAGACAGGTTGTGGCACTCCACTTTTCCTCTCTTGTCCTCCCTCTCTAGCTCAAGTTCCATTTGCCCTTTACCAAGGTTAAACCCTTGGGTGTGGGAAAATTCCCAGTCATTAATTTGCCTGGCAACAACATCCCATGGTAGGAAACTGGCGCACAGTAAACATACCAGCTCTGTTTGTCATTTCAGATCCACGCCTACAACATAAGATAGTAACTTGGTCTCACTTTGCATGGATTAATTTTCTATTTTATCACATGACCATAAGCTGGGTTTGATCAATCAATGTGGCCAATGGTTAAATTAAGTTAAGTATTATCAGATGAGTTTTATAGATAAGGCAATTGGAATACATGAGATATGATTAAAGTTTCATGGCTCATTTTATACAGGGATTGGATCTGTTTCATGTTAAATGTGCTGCTCAGCCTAATATGTTTGCCTCTACAGATTTGACATTGTCACTCAGGCTATTTCCATCCTCCACAGGATTTAGGCTTCATTTTCTCTCTCCACTGAGATCAAATATGCCTCAGGCTCTTTCAGCATGCAAGTCTATCTCTATCTGTATCTTCATTTTTCAATCCCCCTTTTTTCCAGTACCCTCATGTACCCCCCTTTTTCCAGCCAGCCTATTCCCTCTCACCCACCTCTTTCTCCTTTCTCTATCAAGGTTGAACTTTATAGATGCCAGCAGTGTAAAAGGAGGTGAGCTTGAGTTCTAAAGACTGTCTCTTTGTGTCTGGGCTTTATTGTCTCACTAGAGGGATGCAGAGTAACGACCTGCCACCAACACATAGGGAGACCCATTCATTTCACCCAGGGCCATATTTCAGAGGGCTACAGTGTGAGTGTAGGTGTGTGTATGTAGGGTTTGCTTTGCAAACACACATTCATGTGTATTAATGTGTCCGTATATGTTTGCGCCCTCACTGAAATAGACGTTAGTTGTCTACAATCTTTACACTCCATGACTGCTCAGGTTTTCTACACAGCACCTCTTGCTTTCATCACTCTTCTCCTCTACTAGCTCTGTGCACACAGACTAGCTCTGCACTCTGTGCATGTTTTATCACCATCCAGATTGCTGGAGAAGGAGCTAAAGCAGCCCTCATCTTTCCACAGCTTTTTTTATGTGGAATGTTAAAAGTAGGGTGAGTACACACCAGTCTCCTCCAGAGGATACCTCTTCATGTAAGTAGCAGGGCATTCTTCTACTGTCTAACAGCAGCAGGTTCACAGCTGTGTTAGGAATTTTTCTTTTACGACTACTCAGCATAGCCTTAGTATCACTAAAAGCATTCAGCACACTGGTTCATGGACAGATGTTGGGTAGACATTGTGTAGAATACACTTAGATGCTACCTCCAAACACACTGCCCCTGGCTTGTTACAGCATTTTGATTTCATCACAAATTAATGAGGTGTTTTGTTTGAGAAAAGCATTAAAGGAAAAAACGCAGCCAGGCATATTCTGCCACATAGTACTTTTTAGATGTGTTACTCCAAAGGGAGCGATTGTCATCGATTAGGGCAGGGAATATAAAAGGTGTATATAAAAGGAGAAAAGGAGAAAATAGGAGTGTATCAGTGTAATACATCAAAACTACTTTTACTGATTAGAGGTCTTGAGAACAAAACAAAGAGTACGTGAAGTATAAACAGCAGGACAGGAATACAGTACACTGAGTAAGGCTCCATCAAATCCTTGAGAGTGAAAGAATTTAGAAAAAGAGCATGAGGTAAACACATATACAAAAGAATGGCATTATAAACTCCAGAACTTACTTCTGGTCTTTTTTGAACAATTGAAAGAAATTTATGTGCCTCTCTGTCACATAATGCTGACATACGCCAAAGGATTAAACATGTTTACTTCTGCTATGTTAAAAATACTGCCCCTATGGAACTCACTTACTATTGGCTGAGTTGGGTAAAAGTAGCTGTCAATCATGATGTCCTCCAGCAGTTCTTGATCTGTACAGAAACAAAGTAAAAAAGATTAGGTAAAAGGATGGAAATGTAGTAATGGGGATTTCCATTACTAATTTTGCATCTGAGCAATACATTTGTATATTAGTGCCATTTTATATATTAGTGTCTAATTATCCCTAGAAAAAAATTCCCACTCTTTCATTTGGAGCAATAGATAAAGGCACAAGAAATTACATACTATCCATTAACTGGTAAAATATATGCTACGAAGGATAAATCCATATCTAATGATAGAAAAAAGAGAGAAAAGAGATTAAGACAAAGGGAGAGGGGCTCCTAGAGGCATACCAAACGATCGTGATTTAATTTGAAAAGATAATTCAATTAAATGAGGAGGGGGGGGGGGGAAATTTCCCATGATTAAATGCTTATTTGGTTCTTAATTAGACTTAATCTGATTCTTCATTTGCCTCATTTCTTTCGTTTATTGTGTCTGTAGTGAGTGCATGTGTGAAATCAAGGGACTAATGAATTAATGACATCTGAAGTACTTGACAGGGTACATCTAAATATGATCTGTGAAACCAAATATAAGAGCCATGCATGTATTTCATACCAGACTACACTGTGTTTCTGACTCTTGTTACTCTCTTTATTTTATCTTCATTTATATTCATCTTATTTAACACCCGTTACATATGATGAGGTAGCAAATTGATGGACAGCTCTACAATTACGCTTTGCTTGCACATCTTATCAAACTGGACAATAGAATAGAAATATAACTATATAAACTGTAAAATGGTGAGAGCTGCCAATCAGATATCTATGTGTGGTTTATATTGTTTTTAATCCCCATGCCCTGACTGTCACGTCATGAAGGCAGCCACTGTCTCGATAGCCAACAAGATGCTTTCCCTCTGAAATATACCAAAACACAAAAAGACTTATCCATTTCACACCCATCTGTGAGCAGTGGGCTCTCCTTTTCAACATGAGGGAGATGGAGAGATGGCAACACTATCCAGGTTATCATGTGAGGATTAAAGAACAGCTGCTTCCAAAGCCACTCAGCAGGTACAGTGTTTGCTCATTATACACAGGAAATGGGAAAAAGGATAAATTCTCTAATGTGGACGTGTTTCAAGGGAGACTGGCACACATATCTATGTCACTGCAGAAGAGTAAATGAAAGGTGGAAATGAGGTGCATGTGTTTGAGTAAGTGTGAAAACCTTCAGTTGTACCATTAATATGCGTGTGAAGTGTGTCTGCTACATGTGTGGTTGCCTTCTTGGTTAATTCTTCTTCGTTTTAGACACAGCTCTTAAGCTGCAAATAGGAGGTACGCCCAGGACAGAGCCCATCTATTGAGACAACATGGAAACCACGGACACCGCTGTTAATTTATCACATCACAAATCATGCCAAACTGTACTCTTGGTCTCTGCATCCAGGTATATCAGCACACAAGCAGCCAGGTACACAAATAAATTTTGCCATGTAATGGAGCTTATCTTTAATTGTGGAAACAAAGGCATATCATCAGCAGTGCTCTAATTTAAAGCTGATGTAGGTCAATAAGGTTTACAACAGTGGCCATTACTGCAGAGGGTCCTCCAAGATAAGCCCTGAAGAGATAACCACTCACTGCACACAGTGAAGCACAGACCCCAGAAGGGGCCATGGTGGTTGGGTCTGTAGAGGTCACAGTCCTCCACATGCTATAAATCATACACAGCAGGTCGAGTAAAACACAGAGAAAATTCAGCTATAAATCACATACAGAAGACGTCTTTACACAGCAGAAACAGTGCTGGGTTTTGCTTGTGGGACAAGACAGAATTTCTCAAATCAGAGCCCCTGGTACTAGAAATTGACATGCAAAAAAGGCTTGGAATCAGTCTAATGAGAAACTTGTCCTACACCAACAGGAGGCACTAGTTATCCCAGGACTTTTGTTGAGGTTGTGTGTTTTGTGGCTTCTATCCAGGTATTATACAATGAACAGTGATTGATGGGGACTGTAGTCAAACAGATCCTTAGTGAAAGAGCCAGACCTGAATGCAGGCACCTCTTCAGCCAGTTCTTTGTCTCACAATGTTCCGCATCAATGCACCAGATTGCACATTAATCTGACAGAGGAGCAGCCAAAAAAAAAGGTACATGCCATAAGTTACGCAATTACCTTTGGACTAAATAGCAAGGCTCTCTTACATGTTGTGCACATGCACTATTTAACATCTGCTAAGGCATACTGGTGGTAGCTGCTCTGATTGTGGTCAAGGACAAAAAAGACAGTCTTCCTCTCTCCAATATTCTAAGTCTAGCCTCATACAAAGTGGTCCTAAGAACCTTTCTAGTTGCACATAGAGAATACAGCAACCACAGTCATCTGACAAGGGCGTCTGGCAGCCCAGTTGGACAGTATGGACAATGAGGCAGAAATACTCAGAGGAGTAGCCAGTGGAAAGAAAGAGGGAGAGCAGGAAAGGAGGGAGGGGGGCTCTCATTGCCTGCGACAAGGTCAACTATTTTCTACCAGTAAAAATTCACACAAAAATGACTTTACATAGCTTAAAATCTGAACATACCTCGAGCAGTGAGAACATACAATATGACCAATCAACAAGAAATGAAACCTTGACAACACAAACTGCCTCTAGGTCAGTGATTGTGTAGAAAGTCACTCAGATATGAAAAAAGAATTTTTAAACACACGGAAGAGGTCGAAGAAATAGTAAAGCCCTGAAGATACAAAAGAAAGAGAACAATCAGAACAAAGTGTAAGAGAACAAGCAGCAGAGACGAAGGCAAAAAGGACTTGACTGCTAATATTTGTTATTTGGGCAACTTCAGCCTTGTCTTTGTTTTAAAAATGTCGAATCTACACCAGGGTAAACTCCAATTTTCACTCCATATTTTAGTAGTGACTGACAATCACAAAGTCTGTGTCCTCAGCCACCGACACGGAGATTACTGGACAACGTTTTTGTTTTGAGCAGATAACAGTTATAATCACAAGATCAATACCAGAGCTCATTGGCATTTTGCTCTGTGCATTTTTTCGCTGCTGAAGCATTTCTTCTTTGGGTTAACAACTGACCTCAGCTCAATTTTGGATCAGTCATTGCAAGGCAGTGCACGAATAATGTGTTTCGTGTGTGTGTGTGTGTGTGTGTGTGTGTGTGTGTGTGTGTGTGTGTGTGTGTGTGTGTGTGTGTGTGTGTGGCTGCCAGCATGGGTGTGTGTCACTAGTAAATCAATTTCTGCACCAAAAGTCACACTGCTCATAGGAGGAGGAGGAAGAGGAGAGATTAACATTGGCTTCCAGGTTGTGTCATTTCATCTGCACCCAATTTCACCACACATCGAGACAATCTAACATGTGACCAACATGTGTATGTGATTGAGGAAAGTCACCTTCTCCATAACTGGAATAAAGTTTCATGAAAAATCAGCCCAAGCTGCTCTACGTGTGAAACAATGATGTACTCAGAAATTGTTGTACTGTAACACTGCAAACTGATTCAGCTTCAAATACACATGAAAACTAGAATTTATTTAATCCATTTTCTGTGCAGACCATGTTCCAGGAAAACAGTAAAAATTAAAGAAAAAAACATTAATTTGTTTATTATCCTGAAAACTAGCCAATGGTGGCTGAATTGAAATTGTACAAATTAACCAATTCCAAAAATGTTAGGTGTGGGGGATGGGGACTGTAAAGAAGAACTGTACTAACATAGCACAGATAAGAGAGGAATATTTGTCTTTGAAATAAGCTCTGAACAAAAAGAGGATTAAATTTAGCAAGTAATGCAGTATACTGTAATTATTATAAGCTCAAGCAGGCCATATTCTCCTGTAAGTAGAGCTTAGCTCATGTTCTCGTGCAAATTAATTTGTTTTCACGTGCCTACAGTAAAAGCTAATTCCTCATTCTGGTTAGTGCATACAGGCATCCTCTTGTAGAAACAAATAAAGGGTGATGAATGAAAACAATGTCCTGGCAATAAGATCCCTAAGTGCTCTCTTATTATCCTTAGCAATGTAGTCGATTTCATCTAGAAATGTAAGTACTATGACCTACAGCGGTAAAACTGATAAAGGTTATTGCAATGATGTGCTGGGGCTTGTGATGATAAATTAGATGCTAGATTTTGAGGTGATCTGCATTAATTGTGGGACATGTAGGCCCAAGGCTTATCCTAGTTCAGTGGATGGGTGGTGAGAATGAACAAAATCATTCATGGCTATGAGGGTGTTCCTGCTACCTGACCTCTCCATCCACTAAGAACGCATTAAATCGATTCCAGCCAGCTTCCTGCACTGACAGTCAGCTCACCTCGCCTCCCTGATCACCATGGTGATTACACACCTCTGTGACTTCGGCCACCCAGACCCCACCCCAGTCCCAGATAACAGATTATGGGCTAAATTGATCTGTAGCATCACATAGAATTCCCCCTGGTCATTCAAGCATTTTTTTTATCTTCTACTTGCCCTTCATCAATCTATCTATATCCAATTCTACCTGTCAATTAACTTCCCCAGGGCTATTCATTCTCATTTCAAATGGCTGTTTGTTTGTTTGCCTGGAATCAAATACTTTACTTGTTTTACATGCAATTTAATGTACCTGAAATAAATCAAAATAGGGGTCACTGAACACTCTAAACAAGTCACCCAAAACACACACTTCAAGTGTATAAAGGGCGTGGCTGTGTACATGCATGCAAGGTTGAAAGAAAAAAGGAAGCAAGAAAAGAAACAAAGGAAAAGTAATAAGGACACAAGGTTCAACAAACCCAAACAACCTCAGGTAACCAGTCACTGACAAACTTACATTTAAGCGTATTGAAGGCTAGTCCATAAGCAGTACGTTGCATCTCCTCATCTTTGACGTCCGGTAATGGGATTCCACTCTCTTTGCCATAATTCACCAACCTGTGGGCAGCAGGCTTTTCCAGATGGTTATTCTGAAAGATGATTGATGCCAGCAGGTAGACTCTGTCTGGGAAGCCCAGCTGACCTTGGCCAGTGGTCTGGAGCTCTGGAGGAGCAGCAGGGATGTCACTGTCGGCTGGGTCATCCAGAGGAGTCAGATCTTTGCTGCTTGCAATCTGGGAGTCAGCTATTTTTAATGTGGAAGAGCGACTGTTTTTATTTCTAACCATCTTCTCAGTGATGTGTTTCCTCTTTGACACCTGACAACATGCCAAAATAAATCGTTACTTTAAGGAGTTAAATAATGCACAAACCACTCATACACAAGTTAGACACTGAGATAAATTTGGGATTTGGGGCAGTATAAAGAAAATCGACTTTTAGACATTATTAAATAAGTTACTTGTGAATAAATGTCCACAGTCTAGCCATAAACGTCACTGCAAAATGTGTGCAGCCAATCAATTACACTCAAAGCTAACGTTTATAACCATGGTGAAAATGGTGTGATTCAAATATCTATGACTTAACCTTGCATTGTTTCATTTAAGGTTAGCTAGCCAGGGTGAACATTTGGCCAAAAGTAATGCTTTTCGAAGATAATGTGGCCTAATTATTTATTTAAAAATGTAACTGGCTGTAAGTATTAAGTAAGGCACATAACAGTAAACTAATTGAATATTCTGTTTTGAAACAAGTGAGGAAATGTTAGCTAATGGCTACTATGATGGTTACGTTTTCGGAATGATTCGTTAAAAACCTAGGCAATGATTTAACCAAGCTAACGTTACTGTTTGTTAACAGCGGTAAACTAAATATTTCGTGTAATTCACCTTACCTTACGAGAGGAGTGTCCCGCTTTCGCTCCCAAAAACACTTCACTCGTATCCGGGAGTTTTCATGTTTATTTACCGGTGCAAGTATGTAACGCTAGTTTTAACGGTAGTTGCCACTGTTGGTCGTTCTGGTGACTCCTTGACTCGAGGCAAATAAATTCCCCACTATAAATCTGGGTCCGTTATGAGGCAATGGGCGTCTCCGCAGATGTTTACAACACCCCCCACTCCAACCCTTGAATCTCCTCTGTTATTTATAAAACTGCTTTTAAGTTTTAACACACCCAGTGTTGTGCCTCCACTTAAAAACAAACTTCCTAAATGTCTGTATAGCACTTTTTGGATTAGCGTGCTTCCATCACCATGGCAACCGCATGCCAATTTCAAGGTCCTGTTCTTCACGGATCAAGAATTAATCTCTTTAGCGCTGGATGTCCTCTGTCTATCTGGAACATTGTGTGCTTGTTAAAGTTTTACAGAGCAATATGTCAAACGAAAGCTAATGACAGCACTGGTGGACAGCCATAGATAAACCTAAATCATTTGCAGATGGCGTGCACCTGCTGTTTCAGAACGAGGGTCCATGAAGAAGGTTTCATGCAAACGCAGGGGCGAAGCTAAGGTCTGGGGAACCTCCATTTTCCTCTGCTCCTTGCACTACGATTATTCCATCTGAGACAATCATCTAAATTACTATATGTCTGTATAAAACTTCAACTTACACACATTGCACCATACACATAAGCAGACCTTTTTTTGAAGCCTATATTGAGAAAAATTGTACCTCTGAGACTTCCATTATGTTCTCAATAACACTAATGTTACACAATTTGATAAAGATTCACTTGTATAATGTGTCATTTGTTTTCAGTCTTGCACATTTCAACCAAAATCTATTTCAAATGTAACGTGAGATAAAAGGTTTTCTGTGTCCAGACACTTCAAATTCCTTTCCATAAGGTCAGTCAGTGACACTAAACAATAGTGCAATGAAGGCAATATGGCATTGTTTTGATTTTTTTTTTTTAATTACTTTCAAAGCCTTTTATTTAAATCTCTTCTTTAAAGTAAAATAGACAATAATGTGAAAGTATGAAATACTCAGTAACAGTGTAAAACTAGTCCATTATAAGTAAAAGTGTGCATGTTAATGTTGCAGCTGGCTGAGGCGGAGCTGATTTTAGCTGCTATATCTTCTGTTGGGTAGTTTAAGATGATTGTATGTCTTCTATGAAAAATCTTAAGCTGCAAAGAAACTAGGAACAACAGCTGTCAGATAAAAGTGATTTAGTAAAAAAGTACCATATTTCCCTTTAAAATGTTGTGGACTACAAATATAAATGAGTATAAAATGGAAACATCCATGTAAAGTGCCTCCAAATTGTGCTCAAGGGTGGTAATTGTGTAAAAAAAAAACCTAGTTCCTTTCCACCACTAGTCAGTCATTGGTGAATTCATTGTATCATCACAGTGATTTTCCCCTTCTGTGTGTAAATTTAAATGACGACAGATAATACTTTTCCAAGTGAAATTTTGTAAAGCACTTGGTAATTTTCCCAGCAGTCTTTCCCTCAGAGCCTGAGGGAAAGACCAAATTACACGGTTTGTACTTCTCCTGGTCTCCCATGGTGATTACGGCCTGCTGTGGCCCCTGCAGCTCACTGAGCACTAATGCAACACAATGCAGTCGGCTCCTTTCAGACAGCAAATATAAGATATTCTCATTTACATCAGAAGCATCGTGCCTCAGCATGACAAACACTGAGGAGGATAAAAAACAATGACTCCTCTGCCTATTTTATTTCTGCTCAACATGGTCCATGTTGGAGAGACTCAATAGAACAATCAACAGACATAATGCCTGCTGCCCCAGCATTTTTAGAAACTCCCTTCATCAATAGTCTCCGTTTAATCATGGAATTGCAGCATGAAACAGTCTCTTACAATACTTTAACCTGGAGAACTAATAAACAACCCACAAATCTTTTTTTTTTCTCCTCTCAGTGGTGAAATTTTGTGAGTGGATTGCTGTGGATGATGAAAAGACAGCAGGAATAACTCTGAGGTGCAAATCCTGTGCACTTGTGTTGCCACATGCAGCTTCAAACAGTTACGCTTAGGGGCATGCACCACCAGATTGTGGGAAAGCAACGCCCTCTACTGTAAGATTAAGGTATTGTGGTGGAAAATCTGGGAGAGAAATTTCTTTAAAAATCTTGTTTTCTTGGGCATCACTCCGACTCTTCTGTTTATCTACTGTACGGGGGTCATTCTGAAAGAGGTTTAGGAAAAAGAAGGGAAACACAATCTATCTTATATACAGTTAGTTTGATGTCTGTTTGATGATGTTTGATGTTTAAAAAAGCAACATATGTTTTGTAAAAAGCACAATATTTCCTCTGAAATTTAGTGGAGTTGAATTATTAAATTGAACAAAAATGGAAATACTTAGGTGAAACACATGTGCCTCAAACTGTACTTGTATTGCACTTGAATTAATGTAGTTTACCTTCCACTTCTGGTATCAACATTATTAGGTTTTCCTTCCTTCCTTATTGTTCTTTATTCCTCCCACCCCCCACACACACACACATACACACACACACACACACACACACACACACACACACACAAACACATTCACTTGACTTTCCAAGTTCAAAGTATAGGGGTTTTTGGAAAGGGTGGGCGTCAGAGTGTGCACGTTGTGTTACATAATTGATGCTCCATATTACCTTACATCCTCACTGCCTTGGCTGCGCTACAAACAAAGCTTGCTCATTAACTATTCACTGGATGATTTTGAACAGAAAATGATTCTGTGGATCGGGAGTGTGCACCTTGTGTCTGTCAGCCCCAGGCATCTGATTTCACAGTGGTGAATAAGACATGTGCTGTCTCTACTGGTCATATTTTAACTTGACAGCAGATCACCTTACGTGTATTCAATGGTCAGATGATGAAGTACCTTTACATCAAAGCCAGGGATTGATGGGGAGAAGGTAACAAGCTGTAGCTTTATAACATGCTGTCAATGGAGATACTACAGATTGTATAAGTAGCAAAGTAGGCAGAATGGATGGTCTAACAATAACACAGAAAACTGAAAACCCAGAAAAAAGTTATTGGCATTGATATTTTGTTATAGTCTGGTGCAAAGAATGTAATGATGCTACGTGTAGGACACAAAATTACTCTATATTTAAGAAATCTTGGGTTTTAATGTTTTGTTAATGTTAAGGAATACAGCCTGTGCTGTATGTACCTGGGGAAAAACAATGAATGCAATTGAAGTATATTATGTTTATTTTTATATAATTGTAATCTATACTGCTATTATTAATAAAGGAATTTTCAACATACAAACTTGTATATATATAAAAAAATATATATAGTCCCTCCACCTTATTTCTGATTACATAGTAAAATATTAAAAAAAAAAATCTATTGTGTCACTGCTTGGTCACGGTTTCTTGCCAATGATGAGGATGCTCATGAGGAAAACCATGATGAAGAAGATCCACATGAAGAATCTGTCCATCACCTTAGCAATCTTCTTCCACTCTGCCCCCTTGGCGCATGTGGCCCTCTGCTCTCGGAAACAGTTGGCGATATACTCAACATTGCGCACCAGCTTGGTGTCCACACCAGGGATGCCACTGCCGTGGCTACAGAGCACACACGGGCCAAAGGTTACAGTGGGGCCTTGAGGTAGAGGCTTTTTGTCTTCGGGGCAGCAGGGGACCTTCTGGTCTTCTTTACAGCAGTCACCTGTGTGGATTTTACCATTAGAGCCTTCATACTTTCCAGGTGCAAAGCTGGAGAGATGGCTCCTCTCTTCTCTAATGATGTGGTGCTGGACTTTCACTCTGGGATGTTGTTGCGGTTTTGGGGTCTGGGGCCTGGGGTATTTGTGATTCTGCCGCTCCTCTCGGCTACCGTGGCTCCCTGGTTTTCCATTCGCATGAATGTGGGAACTGAGGTGCTGGTGACGGATTTCATCCTGAGGGGGGCGAGGAGACGAAGAGGAGGAAGAGGAGGAGGCAGAGGCACAGTTCTCACCTACCTCATAAACAAAGAAAATCTTGGACATGTAGTCAATGATGAGGACTTTTGCCCAGTGGGGGACTGGTTTGGCCTCTGCACCACAGAAGTGGATGTTCATGATGAAGATGGTGAGAGCTGTGGAGGCTGTGACCATGGTCATAGTGGCAATATAGTACTTCCCTGGCAGGCGGAGAAAAGAGACAGGAGGGAAGTTATCTGTCAGGACTCTTAAAAAGATACTTAAGATACTTCATTACCTATGTTATAATTTGTTAGTGTTTGTCTTTTGTTGTTATTGGAACTGTGGAATCAGCATGTTAATGTCACAGTGACATTGCTGATGTTTTGCAGGTTCAACATCAGCTCACATTCTTACCTATAAGCGGGACACTCTCTGATGGAGGCATGCTCTCAGCCACCATTAGTTGAAACACAGTGAGAGCCAGAAGAACGGTCACTCCGAGGGAAACCTTCTCCCCAGAGTCAGCAGGCAGGTAGAACCCCAGAGGAGCCAAGAAGGAGATGAGAAAGCAGGGGAGGAGGAGGTTGAAGATGTAGAAGGAGGAGCGGCGCTGCAGGAGCACGGTGTATGTGATGTCTGGATATGGATCAGAGCAACAGCCATACATGATGACATTCTTGGTGGCCGGCATCCCGTGGCATTCCCATTCCACATTTTCTACAAAGTCTGAGAGGTCACCGCTGTCCCTGCCCATAATGATGTCTACCTGGAATTAGGATAAGTGATGAGTAGGTGTAAAGGAGGCACATAAAATCAGCTCAACCCACTGACATTTTCCGAGAAAAGACAAATTCAGCAAATGGATATAATGCTCTATACAATGAGTCTCAAGGCAAAAGTATATGCGTCTGATCTTTTATTCAAGCTGGCAATTCTCAGTTAGCCCCTGATCTAACACGTAGGTCATGGCCTCACAACCCAGACCTGAGTGAGTCTGGAGTCATTTAACAAACTGACCTGAAGTGATCATCATTCTGAAAAGGCGGATGAACCGAAATGAGGAGAGTCTATCCTCCACCACATCCCCCGGTAAGTGTGAGTGAGTTTGGTTGCACGTGTGTGTGTGTTTCTCCATACCTGGTGACCATTGTAGGTCCAGGAACCAAACGTTAAATTGCATTCCTGGCTATCAAAGGGGAAGTAGGAGACATCCACCACACAAGAGCTCTTGGTGATGGCAGGAGCATCCCAGGTTATCTCTCCATTGTAGCGCAGTCTTACGTTGGTGTCCATCGGCCCAGAAAAGTCGTCGTCAGCTCTGTAGGAGGAGAGAAAGTAGAGACACACTCACAAAATTTCATGTCGCATTGTGTCTTTTAGTGAGCTGCAGGATCATCTTCAGTTAGAGTAGTCAGCATGGGACCTAGAAGTTATCAGCTAAAAGCCAGAATTGACTTACTAGTGTTTGTATCAATGGATAATGTATACTATATGTATGTATACAAACCAATACAACAGCGCTGCCATAAAAACAACCTTTATGAAAGTTCTAATCAGCCTTAAAAAATGATCATGGAGTTGACTCAACCCCTCTGTGATACACTGTCAACAAAAAGTTGACATTATAAAAATCATGTAGGTAGGATTGTTGTAGGGCTACTGAATAACACTCTACAAACATCCCTAATAAACTGGCGGTTCAGTGTGTGTCAATATACAATGTTCTTTTATTGTATATTATGCAATTATGACCACTTTATCATGCATGTTTTATGACATAATACCCAAAATATACTATATACTCAACTACAAAACATAAACATATAGTGTCTTTATTATTGTATGATAGCTATATGACAGGGGCTGTGAACATGTGGGGCAAGTTTTGCAAGTATGCTTATAAACAAAGTATATAAATGCACCATATATAGAATTATAAAAGATGTTTGAGCTGATTATTTTCATTTCATTTTAACCCTTTACTTTGTTTAAATATATTGAAATTGTTGACAGAAGAACCTTTTAACTCCGTAGGGTTAGTGTTATATAATATAACAGATTATTATTACAAAAGTATAATTCTAATCTTACAAATAGTGAGATTATTAGTGAAGTGCCCTCAAGAAATGTTAGACTGTGTAAGTGGTTTGCTCCCAAGAGTGAATGTATGTATGTGCATAATCCTGCCTCTTGGTGGAATTAGTTTTTAATTTTTTTTTATGATGATAGTGCAAAAACCCAACCTATTATAGTTCAATGAGAGTTTGAGAACAATTGAGACATTGGGCCCATAGAGGACCATCATGACGGTGTGTGTGTGTCTGTGTGTGTGTGTTTGTGTTTGTGTGACGTACGGGCGTACTTGTTATAGAGGACGAGGTCAGGCCTCCACACCAGGCTGCTGGGAATGTGGATGACATCCAAGCCGTCATAGTCCTCTTTATTCCACCTCAGGTAAGCATCATACCACGTCTGCCTAATCCAAAGGTAGGCGATTAGCACCTGGTTCCTCTCATCCTTTACACATGCACACACGCACACACACACACACACACACACACACACACAGTTACAATCACACAAATAAGAAAAAGCATTTGCAAGTGCACTCATACAAACACACACCTACCTACAGACAATGGATACATACTAAAAGAAGCTTAAAGAGACATCATCTTGATCTCCTTCTCATTTCTCTGTTTCTCATTAACTCTCTATGAGCATTACGCCGACAGATACGCCTCAGATTATCGCAACAGCTGAAATCCAGACCTGTCTGTCAATATCAGGTGGATGAGCAGAGTGAGTGGAGGATGAGGGTGATTGGTGGGGGTGGTTTTGGTATCACTGCCAGAGCTTCACTGAAGCACCGAACCGAAGAAAACATAACCACTTTGGGTAATAGGACACCCCAACACACACACACACACACACACACACACAAACATTTCTTGTCTGGCCACTCACTCCTGTCATCTCAAACATGACAGACTGACATCAACAGACAAGGTGGTATACCACAGAGACGTTACATTCAGTAGGAAAGCTGCATGGCTTTCTCTCTCTTTGGCTACACAAAGCCAAACACACAGGCACAAGACAAGCGCTAATTCACTGTGGACTGACACAGCACCGAACCTGAACGGAAACCTTATCCAGCTAAGTAACAGTAGGCCCAAGCCTGTACAGTAGGAGGTCTGCCTGTCATTCATACACATCAGCACCTTCAAATCCATCCTTTGGTGACGAAGACCCAGTATGCATTTAATCCAAATCCAATTTAAAATCTCATCGTCATGTTTAAGAACTATAATAAGAGCTTTTTGTGTGCATGACAGATTCATCTGCAGAGGAACTCTGATATTGGAGAGACAACTTTACAGATTTTTTTTTTTTGATTAAACAAAAAAAAAATCAATTTGGCAAAGCCAGTGATTTAGTTGTATACAATCCTGTTGGACTGGTTGGAGAAACAGGTTTTGTTTTGATATACAATAGGTATATATAATGAGCCTTTTGGAATTTAGGAATGAGGATCTTACAGATGAGCAGGCACTCACCATGTCCTTGATCTGAGAGAGAGTGATCTGTAAGGTGACATTGAGGGCTCTGTCTGTGTCCTCCACAGGGCGCAGGGCGCTGGAATAATTCTCCATCAGGTCATTCAGAAGTTTCTGGGCATAGTGACCCTGAGCTGAGTGAACCACTGAAGAGAGAGAGACAAGGTCATCAGTCATTTTCAAGTTTATGATGGAACAACCTTTGTGTTTTCTAATGTTGTTTTATGTACCGTTACTTCTGAGATCACTCTGTTGTCTTGTGCTCACATACATGAAGACCATGAGCTCACATGGCTTAAACTGTATTTTACTGTACTTTGCTCCAATTGTGTCTCTTAACTAATCTAAAAAAAAAAAAAATTTAAAAGCTGAAGATAAACTCCATGTGTTGTCACCTTTTCCGTTGGTGTGGTTGCAATTATTATTACTGATGTTTTCAATATATTATACTTATACTTACAATAAATGCAATATGACTCATTTTTTTATTTTATTTGGAAGCTAATTGTTTTGTTTTTGTTTGACTATTTTTAATGAGTTAACTGAAAATTAATTTCTACATTGGGGATTAAACATTAACATCTTAATATATCAGCAAACAAACTTCTTCACTTCCATAAGATTGGATTCTTTAGATTATTTGGTTAAGTGGTTTGAAAGTCACATGCAAAATTCAAAATCTATTGCTGTGTGCACGCACACAGCCATGCAAATAACAATGATAAACTTTGGATATTTCTTTTTTTTAACCAAATGAAAAGCATGTGTGTAAGTTTAAAACAGCACAATCTGTTCAAATGATTAACAACAGCACAGAGACTCATTTTCTGCAAGAAAGAGCTTGAGCCTGACTCACCTTCAGGAAGCAGCATCGCCAGACAGATTATTGGGATCATCTTGAACATTTCTGAATACCTCTGAGAAGAAATAAAAAGTAACTGGGACCAGAAATCCACAAGTCCTGGATTTCATCTCCTAACAGTACTACATGATGCCAGTTCAACCCCAACTGAACTCCGTTGCAGATAGCAGGGCGCCGTTTCATCTGGCCATCATTGTGGTGAGGCCAGCTCTTACTGCTTGGCAGGGGAGGAAGCATGTCTGCTGACTGAGACACGGAATAAAACTCCGGCTATCACATAGCAGCAGCAGACCGAAAGAAACAGGATGCCCATGAATCATCGCCTCACCACACACTGGGCTATTAACCTGTCAATCAAATGCCCTGCTGCCAGGTGGGCTGCTGGTCTGCTCTTACAACACACTGCCAACACCTCGAGGGAATGGAGTAGAAAAGATGGGAATTTGCAAATCAATTACTCACTGTATTACTCACTTAAACAAACAATCAATGGTGCTTAATTAATATTATGGTTATATTAGTAATAATGCATTTCAAAAACACAGAGTCTTTCAAATGAAGCCAATTTTCTGTATGTTGTCTTTCTGGAATAAAAGTTGCAAATAAGTAGAATCTTAATTTACAGCGGAAAATCTGAACAACTAACTTGAGTGTGCATCATCAGACACAGAAAAAGAGTTGGACACCAGTAATGAACAGTAAAGGCACATTAATTCAAAAGAAAATGAAAATGTCTGTATCTACTGTTTGAATTTTAGAGCATTGATCAGAGAAAATCAGCTGTTTAACTTGTGACAGTCACTTCATGTTTTGCATTTTATAGACTGCTGATGGTTAACTGGTTGTCTTCTGATAATCTTTTAACTATAAATAAAATTAATCAGAAGATAATTGTTATTTCAGGATGAGTTGGATTGAATCACTTTGACCTTGGTAAGTAAAATTCCATTGCTAATAAAAACACTCAAGGCTCACCAGGTTCCCCAGAGAGGTTGTACAGTACTCCTTAATAAAGCGGCTTCATGATTCATGAAAATAATCAGTTAAACATTAAAAACTAAAAGTACCACCTCATCCAAGTAAAGGTTTGTGCCAGATGTAATTTCCTGATATATCACATTCACAAGAACAAGAGGTCACTCTGATCTTGACCTTCAGTTCATCCTGGAGTCCAAGTGAATTTGAAGAAATTCCCTCAGGCATGACATGTTGTGTTCACAAGAACAGGACGGACAGATGGATGGACAACCCGAAAACATAATGCCTTCAGCCATAGGTGTCACCAGCACAGAAGCATACAAACAAAACAAGTTATGGTGAAAGGAGTGCTGAGGAAGCTACACTGAAATTATTGGTTTACACAGGAAATGTTACCCTAAAGCAAAGCTGTAAGAATGTTAATCTAAACTTACAAAACCACATATATGTGAAATCCATTTACGAATCTTAGTTATCCCATATGAAAGATTTTTTTTTAAAAAGGCCACTTTTCATTTTCTTTCAAGTATAAACAGTAATTTATTATAACCAAGGAGGAATGCTGTGGTGACATCAGTCCTACGGAAGCTTCAATACTTTAATAATGCAACAAGTAAATTTATTTTGTTTGCATTTTAATAGCAAGTGATTACCTCAGGGTCATTATATGAGCCAAGCAGCATGCTCTTTTTCAGTCTCATATATTCAGCCCTCTGTAGTACCGTCCTCTGCTCTGGGATGCTTGGAGGAGTTCCAGATGGCAAATACACTAGAGAAATATGCCAACATCCAGGATATAAAATGAGATTTTGTCACTGGGGATGCCTGGAAAACCTGAGGGATCTACACTACATACTGATGATCAGCAGACATAAACACATCAAGTGGCAGCTTCTTTCCTCTGCGGTGCAAGTATGCAGGCTGAAATACAACATTCAGATTACTGCCAGGTTTCCTGGAGAGATTCAGCATATCACAACATGCTACCAAGCAGGCCATCTGTTATTGTGCTCATCCTCAATTTCCATCACCATAAGCAAGGTGATCCGAACATCGTGATAAGTGCTTGTATCACTTCCTTGTTGAGGCTTTAAATGCACCAAAAATGTGCCTGCTCAATCAGAAACTTAACACAACAGCAGAACAATACTAGTACTACTAATCCAAGCTACTATTTTACAGAAAGGCAAACTCCAATATGCATAATCCATTCTCCAGTGCTTTTACATGCACATTCTTCATCTAAATTGGTTTACGTGCTCCATTTTAACTGGTAATATAATTCCCTGCAGGTTTGAATTCTGTTTGTCTTGTAAATGTAGTGCCTTACACTGATTTTTATTCAAATGTATGCATAGCCAAACAACCCTATAAACACATGCTGGATCCTAAACAACATCATGAACAAACTGTTCCTCGATTTATCATTATGTGACTGAGATTAAACAGATTGAATACTAATGTAAGTACTGAAGGTTACATTTCTAGATGTTGCTTGGATTTGTTATATTTCCTGGGGAGTGGGATTATTCCAGATGACAACTATCACGCAACAAAGAATGGTCTTTGAGAGGCAACACAAAGAGGACAGAGTGTGGATTAATTTACACAGACTTTAATATCTTTATTTACAGATGAATCATTTTGACATATTTATCTGTTGGCGTAGTTAAGATGATGCAATATTTTTCAAACTTGTTTGGAACTATTTCCATCCAGACTTGTGATAGATTGTGTTACTGCTGAGCATGTTTTATTTTTTGTTTGTTTTGTTTTCTCTCAATTTAAAAACAAGAATCCAAATGTATTCCTGTAGGAGGCAAAAACCAAATACATTTTTTTTTAAAAATGTGGGGAAAGGGACAGGTGAAGTAAGCCATGTTGAGAACAGGTGTGGAGGTGGGAACTACGGTTTGCTGCAGGAGCTTTGGGTTTATCAGACAGTTGAAGGGGAGAAAATGTGGTATGAAAATGAGTATGGCTACACCTCAGTCACACTTTATGAGCTGGTTTCCAGAACAGGGAATACGCCTCATCCTATTCCATGTCTGAATAACTCCATATTTGCTACCTGATGCACTATATTTACTTTACTTTAATTTCCAAATTTTAAGCGCAAAATGTATACACTTTATAGTGGCCTCAAATTCCCAGTGATGGTAAACTATAGAATATCCCAAAACACTGAGTGTTTATTGTGTGAGGATGAGAGGATGAGGATGGACACAGCACAAGAAATCTTCAGTAGAGACACCAATTTAAAAGTCTAGGACTGCTTAATCCCCGTTTAGAAAACAAGATCAAAGTGTGTAAAAATCAGGACCAGGTCCAAAAGAGCCTCCTTGAATGGCTTGACTCTCTCCTACAAAGGTTTTCCCAAATTAAAGTAAATGCACTGCATAGGCAAGGATGAGCCACTGACAGCCGCTTCTTGGACACAGCCAGAAAAGCTGGGAGACTGGTGGGCGTGGGCGGGGTCTTAAGTCTGGCATTTGCGTTCAAAGGGGGTGAGATGTGGTTGGACTTTTGATTGTAGCACTGAGTGGAATGTTGAATGAACTTAAAGAAACCAGAGATAAGAGCTCACAGAGCGACTGATTGGAGTGTGGTACAGCAGAGGTGGCGAGCAGGGAGGACAGATGCCACACAGAAGGGATAAGGGGGAGATGGAGAAGAGGAGAAGTGTGGAGGTTGAGGAGTCCACTGTGAAACAGAGGGTGCGACAGAGGAAGAGACGCCTTCAGACAGCTGGAGTTTGGAGGAAAGAGGGTGTGCATGTGTGAGGAGGGGAAATAGGGATCGAGAGGAAGATGAAGGGGGTGTCAAGATTCAGTTACTGAGCAGTAGCTCTGTTGCTGTTTCCACGTCCCAGGATTTCGACGACAACGCCACTATTACTGCATTCTGGGGAGAAAAACAAAAACCCGTCAGCACCACAGTTCTATCCTGCAGTAGAATTCAGCAGAGCAATGCACAGCAGGGGAGAAATAAAGTTTAAAGATACTTACTTTTTCAAAGCCCATGGCACAGAGTTTATCTATTTTGCGTGTGTACTCCGGACTGGAGACGGGCGCTCCTGCATAGACATGAGACCACAGCCTCGCTGTCTGTTTGAACATCTCTGGGTTCTGCTTGTACTGTGTGAACGAATGTGAAACATAGGAAGTTTGTGTGAAAGGGGTTCAGCATACCACACTGTCAACAACCGAAACTTTCTACTTCTCTACTTAGTTTGGATCAAGTTTCAGAGATTCATTTTCACTTTTCCCATGTTCTGTTGATCACTGTCAAAAACATCTTACTTACATCTACTGCAGCATTACAACAATTTGTCATTCAACCTTAAAATGACTGCCAACAAGTTTGATAATCAATTAAGTCATTTTTCAAGCTAAAATAGCTAAAAGACATGGGATCTAGCTTCTTAAATGTGAATATTTTCTGGTGATATTCTTCCATGATAGTAAAGTGAATATTTTAGGGTTTTGGACTGTTGGTTGGACAAAACAAGTCATCTGAAGACATCATCTTGGACTCATCAAACATTTGATAGGCATTTTTGTGAAATTAGCTGGCTTTATAATAGACCAAATATCTGATCAATTCATCGAGAAAGTAGATTCATAAAGAATGAAAATACTCGTTAGTTTCAGCTCTAATATCTACTGTGTATAAGAGTTGTAAAACAACACCAACACGTTTGACAGTAGAAGAGGTTGGAATTATTTGGTACTGTGTTGAATAGTATCCCTCAGCGTATAGGTGTCTGCGAGCAGAAGAGGGGTGCACTTACGGTCCACTTATACCATTGTTTATATGTGGCTGCACAACAGAATGCCAATAAAATAATGTTTTGCAAGATTTCAAGGCCACTGAGACATTCAGAGCCAGATCAACTCGTAGCGCTGCAGTCTGCCAGACAGTCATTTTAGCCCAGTGTTGGCCAGCTTTCTGTTTCTATGCTGTGTGTGCATTGTTGAAATGTAATGCAGGTGGAGATTTTCCATCATCACAAACTATTAGCACTTGAACTGTCATGTAAATAAGAAAAATAAATCGCAACTACATATTAATTTTTGTACTCAACATAACTCATTTCAAAGGGTCATTATATAGTACAATACTAAGACTTAAAAAATATTGTTAAAGTCAAGTGCAGCATGCAGCATTTTCAGTGCAGCTCTGAGAACTTAAAGTGCAACACCTTCTAAACCACCTGAACAGCCTCAGGTTTCTACTCCATACTAGACTAGTGACCACCTGTTTAACATTCAGTCATGTAGACTGTGGTGAAAAATGTTGAAAAACAAATTTGATACTCTGCTAAATCTTATTTTACCTTATTTCAAGTAAGTGATACATGTCTGTTATTTTATGCAGGATTAGCGATTGCATGTAGGTGTTATGTGTTCAGTAGAGTAGGATAATCTTTTCAATAAGAAACAAGCGACGGGCAAACAGATCACTGCCTACACATATTTCACAAGAGTTTCACATTAGTGGCACTGCACTGAATACTGCTTAACCTGTAACCATAAACTGGTGTGCAGCACAGAAAAATTATTAATGCATCCACTCATATAAAGGGCATTTTAGGTACAATCCAGGGTCATACACAGGTGGTTCTGACATAAACATCTTAACAAAAAAAACTTAACTTGGCATGACAATTAACATCAAACTGTATAGTGAAGCCTTTACAACCAGAAAACAACTGAGCTTTCTGTTTGTAAAAACTACTACAATGATCATATTAGAAGATATCTAATGTCATATAATAATTGATATAACATCACATACAAGTGGTGTCAGACTATTGGACTCCATTGTACATGTGTTGCCCCACTAAAAAAAGGTGAATACATATCCACAGTAAATTTGTCACCCAAAAGTCAAAACATAAAACACATGCACACACACCTGATTGGCTACCACTGCATCCTGTGGGTCATCTGGTTCTGCAGCCGCCAATAAGGCTTGTAGTGACAAGAGGACTGTCCTCAGAGTCATAGCTGCTGCCCTGAAAGGAAATAAAGTATATATCAATGTTAAGTGCAACACCAATATGAGTCTGGACTGCTCATGGCCTCTGACTGCAACAGATGTGTTTCCCCAAAACTTTACTGGTTGGGAGGAGTTGAGGAATATTTTCAATTCGCAAAATAATACTGGACCAGCTAGTTTAAAGACCATTGGTCTGTGTGCCTGCACACTTGAATCACTTGCATCATAAAAATTGGAATTATTAATGACCACATCATCATCAACATTAGGCTCACTCACCTATTTAACTCTACTCTCTCTACTCTCTCTTCATATTGGGGCTGCAGTTTTAAATTATTACTTTTCAATTATTGTCGAGAGAATAGTGTTATCCAGTAGTTACAGGGGTGGGCATTAGAAGCATCTTGGCTCTGACTATGGCTTTTGGTAAGGAAAATACTGTCTCACATGACTAGAGAAGTATCGTGATGGATGTATGGTGGAGGAAGAATGTCAAGAATGCTGGCACACATTCACTCACCACTGGTCTTTGAGAATGTCCAGACATATTGCACCTGTGACTGAGCTGATGTTGGGATGCCAGATCTTTGTGATAAACCGCACCTGAGAGATTAAATGAGAGCAGGCCGAAGAAAATAATTTGCGGATTAGCACAGTAATGGAAAATTTCTGAAGCCAATGACCACAAGGAACAGGATAGATATCAGTAACAATAACAGCAATGAATCCCTACCTTGGGTGGATTAAATGGATACGTCTCTGGAATTTTAATTTCTAGTTGATATCTACCCCCTGGAAGAAATAAGCGGTATCACAGAATCATGACAAAGCTACATCAAGCATGCAATCAAGTGTAACTGTTAAAATACAAGTTGTATTAGTTTATATTGAGGATTAAATTGATTAGTTGGGTGGTGAGGCTCTCTCAAAAATAAAGTTGATGACAGTGACACCCAATATCACAAGAGAATTGTGCAACCATGCATACAGGTTAGCAGACAGCAGTGGGTCTAAACGAGCTCCTCACCTTCGTATGGTGTGTCAGGTGGCCCTGCTATCTCCCCTTTAAGTTCTGTGAAGTTCTCATCCACCAGATCCACCTTTATCTGGTTTTTGCTCGTCTGAAAAAGTGAAAAGGCAAAGAAGCATTTTAACTTCAGCAGACAGGCAGACTGCAAAGTGTTAAGCTAGCTTGCTGTCAAACTTCAAACCTGCCTATGCAGCATAAGTTGACACCCCTCCGCAGCATTAGCCAAAGTTGACCTCAACTTGTTGCACACACCTTACGGATCTACATATAATAGGGCCGCTAATGTAGGCTGAGACGAGTTCATACAGAGTCAGGAGCACACTGTGAAGAGTGCAACTTCAGTACTACAGGCGATTCACACCAAACTATCTTTGCTATGGCTAACCCAGCTAGCTTAGTGACCATAGAAGGCATGGTAAGCTAGCCAATGACGTTCACTTAGCAATATAAACTTGAGGCTCACTTAATTTCAACAAATGCTTTCAAGCCACAGTAACTTTCTTGGCTTTAACTTCCCTACAGTGCCATATGAACAGCTAGCCGTAGTAGCTATTTGTGAAGCCGGATGCACAGCCGTGTCGGAGTCAGTTAGCTATAGCTAGCAGCTCGGTGATTAGCAAGCTGACAGCTGAGCCAGCGACGCGTCACTCACATTCAGCCTGTAGTCACAGAAAGAAAAAAAATACAAGCTGTAACTTTAACGGGGAAACAAGACAACCAACCTCTTCACTTTTAAGGACCTCCTTGAATTCCCGTTTTATCCTCTGAACTGCGATGTTGGCCATGGTTCCCCGTGTTCCCGTCCGCGGTTGGGGCCTCGCCGCCGTCCGACCTGACTAACGTTAGCTAGCTTCCTCTGCCCACAGGAGCTCTGCACTTTCTTTGGACACAACCTCAAAAATAACAGCTGTAACGTCGTTTACCGCGAGTGCCGTCAGTCCCGGTTATCAATGTGAGGCTATAATTCGTTAAAATATCTCAACATGTATCTGTCATCTCAAATGTGTAACAACACAATGGTTGGTGGTACTGAAAACATTTTAATACCAAACTGCATGCAGTCTGGAGGAGAGGGGGTCATGTGATCTGTATTGCCATCCTGAACGCCTCCTGCCATTGGTTGATCTGTTCATAATGAATAATGTATTGTGTAATAATGAAAATAATAATGATAATAGTAGTATATTATTATTATTATTGTTGTTGTTATCTGTACACAAGGATGGTATATATTGAAACACAAGGTCAGTGTGTTACTCTATATCACCTTTTAATACAAAATAAAAGTGATGTCAAAACAAACGTAAATAGTTTACAGGGTTTCACACAGTGACTAGCAGGTTACATTTAATCATTACAATGTGATCACTTAGTTTTGGTCAAAAATGCTCTCTAAAGTGAAGTTAAGCGACATTTTTATGGTGAGCAGCTTTCGTGTCTAAAGCATGTATCAGCTGCAGTCTAGTCAAGACTCAGTTGCTTTTCTTTACAGCACTAAGTTCACAAGAGTGTGCAGTTACTCTTCTCTAATGATCGGAGTTAATTCAGTCAGTCTGTCAAATCAAAGATGGAAGTCACAAAGTATATGCCTTTGAAGACAGATGGGGACACAAATTTGTTAAAAAGAAAATACTTTTAAGTGACCAGAAAATCCTCAGAGAAGCATATCACACTTTAGAGGAACAATTAAAAATATTCAAGCTACCAATTCAAAGTGATGGAGCAACAATCATGGCATCTTCTAAAATGCAAATGAGTCTTAATCTCTGTAGCCATGATGCTTCATCTCTGGAAACACAAGAGCATTTTAAGGTACCTTTGATAGTCGTCCCATTTTTTAACAAATGACAGCCCAGCATTTTACAGTGTGCTTCATCAAGGCTGCAGACAGTGACACTAGGGGGCATCGTTGTCCCATGGAGATTGACAGTCTGTGGCACACAGTGTATCACATCCCGTTAAGAATGAAGTGGATACCACTTGAAAATACATTTTTAAAACTCGTTCTTACAAAATTGATGCAATCCACAATTTAATCTGAGCTAAATTTATCTAATTTAAAATATGTTAAAATCACATTTTAGTCTGATCTACAATAAAATGCAAATCATCACTGACTGACTTTATTACAATACTTGAATCATGACATTGACATATTTTCTCCACAGTGAAGATCAAAAATAAGGTCAATATTTATGTAAAGCATTTCTTCTTTTACTGTAAACCACAAAGCTCACGTAATCAAGTTTAGTAAAAGTACAACATAAAGAATTCAGTAAATCTGTTGCCATCTAATAGTCATTTAATACACCAATAAAATAGCTTACACAATGCAACTATCTGATTACCCTTCATCTAAATAACCCATTATTACAGTAAAATGGATGTCAACACTTTCTTTTGTGATTGTGGGTAAACTGATCACACAACAAGACTTAATGGACCAGACACAATGACAGATCATGGATCTTCTCCATCCACGAGCAGCACACAGCTTTTCTGCTACACAGTACTGAGTCAGCCTCTTTTACAGTCAGCACTTAACAACAGGTGGACATGAGCATATAGGCACTCCTTCCCTTCTTCTCTTCCTGCTCATCCTGTTCGTCCTCCTACCTCTGCCTCTATCTGTTTGGTTTCTCTTTGTGACAATGACAAAGATGACGAGTGCTGCCAACATAACAGCTGTTATCATGAGGCAGCCTCCGAAAACCAGCATCGCTTTGTTCTTGAGCATCCATGCACATACAGAGCAAGGTTCGCGCAGCTCACTGAAAGTGCAGGTCTGCATGGTGTCGTCCTCTGGGAAACCACTCTGAGTGATAATATCTCTGTAGACGCCAATAGAGGCCTTGGCTTTGGATTGGTGTTGGGTTGAAGTGAAAAGCCCAAACTGGGGGGCATGTCGATCTTGCAGTTTCCACATGTAGAAGCCCTGCAGGTTGACCCCATCTAATTGGCGAGCTGGAGACAAGTAGAAAAAATAAAGAATAATAACAATTTTCCCCTCCTCTGCAAGCATTATGAACAACCCAAATATTTTGCCATTGAAAAAAACAAACAATCAGATGTTAAGAATACATGTTCAGTGGTTAACCTATGTTAGAAAACAATACGTTTCTACATGCAAATACAGGAGAGTCGTAAAGGGGGAAGTATGAAGACAACACGGATCAGCACTGTTGCTGTGCTATTTCTCTGCCCTCCTCACTGTTTTATGATCTTCATGGTTCCTCATAAAGTGCAGGTAATAGCAAGAAGCAATACGGTCATAAAACATGTATTGCCTGAAGAGCTGCGTCTGTGTCAACATTCTGGATACTGCAGAGCTCCACTCTGTTCCTACTGAAATATGATTACACCACACATTCAGGATCAAAGAGGAACATAACATATTGCCAGACTGATGGAGATAAAATGCATGTCTCACCTCTGAGAGCCTCTTGCAGGTAACTCCTGAGGTAGTGTTGCCTGAGTTTGTCCTCAACAGGAGCCTGGTCATCAACACCACTGGCTGTGATAATGATAGGTAGAGCACTTCCATATCGCTGGCTCACCCAGTTTAGGATCTTCCTCAGGCCCCAGGGTACAAGAGCCTGACCCAGACTGGATGAGGGCCAGGTGGGATCAGAAAGGATCCGACAGTCATGATCAGGGCGTTGTTTCTGCTGGAAATTGGCCTGTGTATGGACATATGGAGCCACCAAACGGGTGGTGAAATGGTTCAGTGAAATAAAACTCAAAGCCCCTCTCAGCTCCTCCTTCTCCGTCTCAGTAAAACTAGGAAGAGGAGATCCAGGGAAGCCCACTTCACGAGCTCTCTCCTCCAGGTATTCTTTCATTTCCTGTGGGTAGCCCCCCTCGCTATGCTTCTCCTCGTATCTAGTTCCCAGCAAAGGGTCTAAGAAGCGACCGAGTTCAAACAAAAGGAATCTCTGTGCTGCTGCCGTGTGTGAGTCCAGGAAGGGGTTGGCAGGTTCGGCCCAGTCAGCATGTAGTGCAAGTGATACCAGCGCTCCATGCTGACTATAATGTTCCCTCTCATATAACCTCCAGGCTTTTACATGAGCCAGGAGAAGATTATGAGCTGCTTGATGCTTCTCTTTCCCATTGGAATAAACATCTACGAGTCTGTTCGGCTCATTGATGGTGATCCAGTATCGAACCCAGTACCCCAGCTGCTCATAGCAGAGTGCTGCATACTCCTGAAAAGCTTCAACTGTGCTGTTGTTAAGCCAACCCCCAGAGGCATGCAATGGCCCAGGCAGGCCCAGATTTGGAGCTCTGTGTGTCGGGTAGTAGAGAATTACAACAGCCTCCAGGTTCAGCTTCTTGAGCTCAGTCAGGACACAGCGGTAGTACCTGTTATATGTGATAACAATGTGAAACAAAGTATAGAATTAGGAGTTAATTTGTGTATTTTGGGAATTATGATAGTCCTTGTTTGTTTGTGTGTACTTCTACCTCAGAGCCTCAGTGTTCACATTAGCGAGGTCTCCCTGGGGTAAAATCAAAGACCAGTTTAGGGCAAAGCGGTAGTGAGATGCCCCAGTGGACGCAAACAGGCGAAGATGACCATGGATGGCTAAATAATCGGTGCACTGGGCTGGTCTCGTGTGGAGCTTCACCCCCGGAACTGGACGCAATGATCCGTCTCCTGTCAGGTTCCAGCTGTACAAATGGGGGTCAGTAAACTGTGGTGAGAAAGGGTAGAAATGGACCTACAACAACAACAAAAAAAGACATAAAAGAATATCAGAGGCATTATTTAGCATTTTCTGCTGCAAAATCATCCTCTTGTCTTCTCACCTGTAAGGTAGAATCAGCAATACCCCAGTGAAAGTCACAAGGGAAACGGCCTTTGACCTCTCTGAAGGTTTCATCACTGAGGAAACCGTTGTCAGCAACAACACGCTGGTAGTACTGAGCAGAGGTCTTGGGGGTCCTGGTTCGGTTTGGTTGGCTGAAGTCGATGTAGAAAAGGCCTCGCCTAACAGTGTAGCCATAATTCCACTCAAATCCATCCACCAATGACCAGGCAGAGTAGCCAAACACCTGCACACCATCGAACTTAATAGCTGTAACAGAAGACACAGGAATAATAGAGAGAAAAGAACCTCACATATTTGTTTCACTATGACCTCATTACATTATCGAACTCATATTTTTCTCCTCTCCAGTCCGCCGCTCACCTTGCAGGACCTGGTTGATAAAACTCTTCATCAGATAGATGGCCACTGTGTCCTCTATTCCCACACTCGCTTCAGAGAACCAGCCTCCTTCAGCAACCAGCACCCTCGGGTCCCCATACTCCAGCTTTATCCAGCTCAGTATGCGCCTCAGGTCTGGGGTCACAGTCTGCCCATACTGGACCAGGTTCCGGCCCAGACGGAGGTTGTTGGGACCAAAGGACAGAGCAAAAAAGTCAGCTGTTTTCCGCACCCAGAGCTTCTCCTCAGCGCTGAATGTGGGCAGTAGGGCCCCATGCTTGATTTTTAAAGAGACTGGATAGTCCCCATCTCCAAAGATGGGGTTGGCAAACCAGCCAAGCACAGCCTCTATTGATTGCTGGCAAAGCGCAACATTGGCAGCTGTGGCTTGGCCTCTTTGAGGCTCAACCCAGTGGGATCCCAGAACAATGGATACTTTACCCTTCTGAGTTGGTCTGTAGTGGGCATTGTAGGTGTGCCATGCTTTAGCATGTGCCTGAAAATCAGAGCAGACTCATCATTATGATGCATTGTACTGTAGTGAACAACAAAATCACAATAGTATTTTTCACTGAAGACATTTTGACATGTGGCAGTGGGAAGGCGCAGGTTTGGACAACAAAATAAATGATTGAATTATTGTTCGTGCTACCTCACACTGTCATGGTTTTGGCACATTTGAATAGAACAAAGCCTTTGGTGATATTAATATTAATATCTGTGCTTTTGCTACTATGATAACTGCCGTGAAAAAAGCCTATCAAGCTTTTTAAACACTGCAGAGCTTTAAAGCGTTCACAAAGTGCACATATTTGGAACAAGGCTGCACAATCTAAATTTAATAGTTTAAAAATGTTTATAAAACACACACCAGGATCTAGCCCACAGTAAATTACTTGTTCCTCTTCATTGAATTGGCATAACTTTCCACAAGGTTGAATTCAAATTTGTTTGTAATTTCTCATTTCTTGAGATGTCATGCTAACTACCAGATACATATGCAACAAACAAATAGGACCAAAGATATGACTTCCTCAGCGGAAGTGAGAGTATTTATGAAAACTATCTATTAGGCACCAGATAATTATTATTTGCTCACCCTATCTGTTCAGCATTAGCTGTACACGTGTGTTACACTCCCAACTGCATAAACGTAAGTGATTATTAATGAAGCATATCTCCATGGCTTCCTGTCACACACTGTTTCTCTCCTGCACAAAAGTGCTGATGTGGTGGACTTTGACCTCAATGTCTCTTAAGTGTCCTGTTTTCTAATCAGAAACCTGTCAAAATAAAATATGATCAGCTGATTTTTGAAAAGATATATTAGAAGTAAGTATTAAGGCCTTGCACTTAGCTGGATCAGTTATATGTTACAATGCAATAGATCCAACTTAATTGTCTTTATTGAGTTAATTTGATTGCAACAAAATTTCAGACGACTGGTGAAGTCTGTCCTTACTTCACTGTCTCGTGGCCTCAAAAGCATTTGGAGGACGCAAACATTCATTGACCATCATAAACTGATAAAAGCTGCATAGGTCCAAAGTTTACAGATGACCTATATCATTACATGTGCTGTTGTTCACAGCCAAGGCAGCTGCAGCACAATATAAGCACAGATAACATTAATCTACAGACGCCCAATCCACTGACTTACTCTGATCAGGTTGTGGGCCACAATGAGAGAGCCAGAGGGACCCCCTGCCTCTCCAGGAGCGTGTACACCTGTCCCATACCCATGTACAGCCACCAGGTATGGGTTATGCATTGTGAGCCAGTACCTAACACGACTCCCAAACGTGTGGAAACAAAAGGCAGCATACTCCTCAAACAGTCCCACCAGAGTGTTGTTTTTCCAGCCTCCATATCGCTCCTGCAGGACCTGTGGCAGGTCCCAGTGATGGAGAGTGACGATGGGCTCGATTTTCTTTTGCAGAAGCCTCTCTATGAGGCGGCTGTAATGCTCCACAGCAGCTGTATTGGGCTCACTCCTGGCGTTCCCATCAGGAAACAGCCTGGGCCAGGAGAGAGAGAAGGAGTATGATCTTACACCTAGCAACTCCAGTGCCTTCACATCTTCTTCCCAGTGAGTGTAGCTGTCACTTGCCACATTGGCAGTCTCGGTTGCCGAATTACCACTGACAGCGGAGTGGGTGTAATGGTCCCAGACAGAGGTTCCCTTCCCCTCCTGGTCCCAGGCTCCTTCTGTCTGGAAGGCAGACGTCCCCGAACCCCAGAGGAATCCTGAAGGGAAGGTGTCATGGAGGAAAGACTGGGCTTTGATGATGGGGTCTGGCTTGGGCTGCTGCCAAATCTTCCTGCCCTCCCCAAGAGAACAGGCTGCCTTGTTCCAACCACACGCCGACAACAGGACGCAGAGTAACAGGCACTGACATGTGGAAAGAGAGGGATGGTTCAGCATACTGAGGGAGTTCACCTTGCTTCAGAAATCCACTTGGAGGGGGTAGCTGGTGTCAGTCAGAGCAGCTGCTCTGTTCAATATCATGAATCCACTTGTGAATGACAACAGATCCATAGTGGTGGTAATGAAGGGAGAGAAACGATCACAGCAAGGAGAAAGGGACATCTGAAGCTGTGAGGTGCTGCAGTATCCATCTGACAACCTGCTCAGACTTCCCTATCTCTTCCCTCAGTGTACTCCTCAGCCCCTCCCTACCATGTAATGTTCACACATAAAAAGGTTGACTCATATCCACACACACCGTTTTATAACTATAGTTCCTGGTGAATTATTTTCACCTGTAATTCCAAAAATACTCCACCGTCCTTCAATTATATCACCAAAAAAAAAAAAAAAAACTTTAAAAGAGAGGACTGGTACTTCAGTGGATATTACTGAGCTATCCCTGTGAAAGGATACACACACACACACACAGCGCTAAACATGCTGTTGATTGTTGGAAAGAAGGCTCTTGGGTCAATAATTAGCTTGTACTCTGATCTTAGCTCCATAACAGAAGTTGTAACACATCTGCTTGTGCAGGTCTGTTTCCAACAAACATGCAGATTTTTTTTTTTTGCCCAAATTTGAGGTAAGTGACTTAATTTTTTCAACATGAGTTCACACATTCACGTATATTGAGGGCATTTATTGAAAAAGAAGAAAGGTTGACATAATGAAATGCAGTCTGATGAAAAAACAGGCTATTCTCTGTTGTCTTATGGCCAGAAGCTGTGATGCACGTCCACAGTGTTCTTCCAAGATTTGATCAAACCACACCAGGTGAGACCAGTCACACCAGCTCATATGACCTTATTCAATTAAGCTCCACTTGCCATAACAGTCACTGAGCCAAGGAAAAAAGCAGAACTAGCCAGACTAAAAACATTGTTGGAAAGTGTGTGCTTGAGTGTGTGTGTGTGTGTGTGTGTGTGTGTGTGTGTGTGTGTGTGTGTGTGTGTGTGTGTGTGTGTGTGTGTGTGTGTGTGTGACTGTCCATTTATCTGTAAACACGCTTGTCTCTGATTAAGCCTCCCAGTCACAATAAAACTGTTCAAAGCCCATCAAAAAACCCCTTTCTCATCCTCCGTCACTGAGGCAGTGTGTTCAGCCGTCTAGAGTCAACACTGTAGTTGCCCAGGATACACTCTGCTTCAAGGCATTGTGGGATAAGTCAATTGAGTTGGGAAATGGACATCTATGACCCAGACTGACCTCAGTGTGGTCACTATGATACAGAAGAGATGCCTCAAAAACACTGAGCAGCATTGCGACTGTGTATCATTCATGCAACTCACAGCAACCTTTCATGTTGGGAAAAACTAGAAAAAAATAGAAATGAAAAATGTCAATGGTTTGTAGTATAGTATGTTTGTGACTGGGTACTGTCAGTAATATGTTAGTTACTCTGTTTCTTTGTGTAGATTAAATAAACTGAACTGTATTTCACATTGTAACAGTGTGCTATATACAAAGATATACAGAAGATTCAGTCTGCCAAAAAAAAAAAAAAACTTTAAGTCAGATTTAAATTGAGTTTAGTCTGAACAACTTTGTCAAGCCAATAACAAAATCTGAACCAGATCTAATTCCTTTCACTGTCCCCACACAATGATCTAATCTTATGCAACATGTATACATCTCATAGAGAAGCATCAGTAACAAGCTCACTATAGTAAATTTTAGGAAGTGAAAAGAGGATGTATAAGAGAGAAAAAAAGTTTGGTCTGAGAAGTGCTTTCAATTTTGCGTGTTTCCTCTAAGCAGCTATATACTGTAACATCAGCAGATGCTCTTGCACAGAGACAAAGGAGAAGAGCAGCGGCAATTTGTATTTTTATTCTATTTTGGTTTTCCTCCCTTAGAGATTTTGAACTTCTGCAACTGGCATTTTTATGGACTTATAGACAGAGAAAGAGATACCTGAACTGGTCAACTAATTAAACTCAACAAATTAACAAAAGATCAAGGACAGTGCTTCTGCTGAAAAATCCATCTGACCTCAGCACAGGTTAGTGCCCTGTTTTGTCTGTCTGTGTGCTTCATTGCTGCTAAATTCAGCTTCGTTTAGATTGTGGATAGAGTGGATATCCATGTAAGACATGGCTTCTCACACAGGTGGCTTATAGGCTGCCAGTTAGGTTTAGTTAGGTGGTCTATGAGAGGTGAGATTTTTTTTCCTTTGTGTGAATTGAATGTAAGTTTTTATTGTAAAATGTTGTGTATGTGTTTTCACTGGTACAAACTGGTCTTGCTTTTTTCATTTTTTTTTTCATTTTTTTATTCAATTTCTTTATTCCAAAAATTCCACATAAACAACAGGACAAATTACAACAACAGTAGCTGAATTCAAAAGAATTTATAGAGGTCAAGGTCCATAAGTTCTGATAACAAGAAAATGATAAGCCATAGCAACGGAGTCTTACTCTTAGCTCAGGAATCTTTGCTTTTCACTTGTTAAAAGTTGGTCTCAGCAGCTTTGTGAATAGAATTTGGGAGAAAACTTTTAGTGAGAAACTTGTGCAATTTAGTTGTACTCTTAGTGGCAAGATAAAATGTCTGACTATAGATTTAAAGGAAATAGTAACTATTTACATTTGTTATGGGATGTGTGGATGTATAAATAGTACTAACCTTATGACTGATGAATGGCGGTTTATTCTCAAACAAAAGACTTCCTGTTAGGACCAAGCAGAAGACACCACAGGTCAAATGAAGGGAAAATAAACAATAAAATTACATGTATAGTCTTTGTGAGATGAACAACGATAACATAGATGTTTATTTACTTACTTTTATCCAGGCAAACAATGAGGCCCATGAATGCTGCCCTCTGGGTGGCAGCCATGATAGTGGGACTCCAGCAGATTGCTTCATCACCTGACGTCGTTGTAGACCTCTCGTCCAAAAACCTCTCCTCTGTCCCAAGAGACCTGCCACAGACGGTTACGAATTTAGACCTTTCATGCAACCGCATACAGCAACTTCACCAAGGAGACTTTCAAAACACCACTCTCCTGAAGTCCCTGAACGTGTCATGGAATATTCTGGAGGAGATCGATCCAGCGACGTTCCTCAACACACCACTCCTGGAGGAGCTGGACCTGTCGCACAACAGGCTGAAGAACCTGTCGGGTCAGCAGTACCTGCTGCACACAGGGAACCTTCGGATGCTAAATCTGAGCTGTAACACGTTTCCCAGCATGACACTGGGGAGTGCGTTCAGTACCCTGGTAAAACTGCAGAGACTAGCACTGGGAGCAAAAAACATCAGTGTAGGCGATTTCAAGAATATTGCTGGAATGAAACTATGCACACTTACCCTTTGCCTGGGGGATGAACTGGCTTATGAGGCAGGTAGCTTGAAGGATGTTCAGGCTGAAAGGCTTCAGATAACCTTCACTAGTAATCAAATAGTGGGCCGCGATGTGGTTGAGGATGCACTGACACTCTTTGTTCAAGTGGAGTTGATGAATTTGTCAGGTGGCTTCAGGGAACTGACTGAGCAGCTGAGACAGAGAGCAGAAATCCACACTACTCATCTCTATCTCACCAACATATCAATCAAATGGAAAGACTTAACTGACTATGTAAATGTGATTCTGCAGACATCTATTACCCATCTGGCTGCCTCTGATGTGACATTGTACAATTTGCCTTATATAGACACTCCTGTGATCCAGACATCTAAAATGAAGTCCTTTTCAGCCAGAATGGTAGTGGTGACGACTTTTTTCTTCTCACAGGAGGCGGTATATAACTTTTTTATCAATTTGCCAGTGGAGACAGTGTCAATCACAGAGATTTCAATCATACACATGACATGCCCAAAGTCACAGAGTCCGATCCTTGAGCTGGACTTTTCCTATTGTTCTTTATCTGACTCCATCTTCTCCAGAGTGGAGCATCAAGAAATTCTTGAATGTGAGAATCTGGGTAATGTGAGGAAATTGGTCCTGATCAATAACAATCTCAAAAGCTTTCAGTTGTTGAGCAAACGTGTGCAATACATGAAGTCCCTGCAACATCTGGACCTCAGCCTCAACTCCCTGGTGTATGACAGTCTGGAAGAGTGTGTCTGGCCACCAAACATCACCAATATGACTCTGGCTTCTAATGGTCTGACAGACTCTGTTTTTAAATGTCTGCCAAAAGGAATAGAGACACTGGACCTTGAGAACAACCAGGTTTCTGTGGTACCATCATCCATCTTTAAAATGGAAAACCTTTTATCTCTGAACCTGAATTCAAACAGACTGCGGGACCTGCCTGTATGTGATGGTTTCCCCATGCTGAGTGAGCTTATGCTTAAGTCAAATTCCTTCCATGCCCCATCTGTGAACAAGCTGGAGAGCTGCCCCAAACTGAAAACCCTGGATGTCAGTTCCAACCCTTTCACATGCACCTGCTCTCTGAGGGATTTCATACATCTTGCCACCAAATCTGAACAGAAGACCGGGAACACAGGACTTGAACTGGTGAGCTGGCCATTGAACTATTACTGCATCTACCCAGAGGATGTTAGAGACTCCACCTTGAACAGCATCTGGCTCCCAGAAGTGTCCTGTGATGTTGGCATTCTAGCGGCCACCATCCTGTGTCCAGCAGTGATAATGATTGTGGTAGTTTTGACCCTGTGTCACCGTTTGGATGTACCTTGGTACATGAGTATGATCTGGCAGTGGACCAGAGCCAAACATCGTGCCAGAACACAACAAGTTCGACCCGAAGACCTGGTGGGTGTTGAGTTTCACGCTTTTGTGTCTTACAGCCAGCATGATGCCGACTGGGTGCACAACTCCCTCCTTCCCAACCTTGAAGGTCCGGCAGGAGGGCTCCAAATCTGCCATCATGAAAAGAACTTTGTGCCAGGAAAGACAATTATTGAGAACATCATCGGCTGTGTGGAGAAAAGCCGACGCTCCGTGTTTGTACTCTCTGCTCACTTCGTCAAGAGTGAGTGGTGTCATTATGAGCTGTACTTCGCCAGCCACCATCGCCTTGCTCGGGGATCGGACAGTATTGTGCTGGTGCTGCTAGAGCCTCTGCCTCAATATACCATCCCATCCAAGTACTATCAGCTGAAGTCCATGATGGGCCGCCACACCTATTTGGAGTGGCCACAGGAAAGGGCCAAGCACAGGCTGTTCTGGGCTAACCTCAGGGCTGCCCTACAGGCAGACCTGCCAAATGCACCAGTCATAGAAATAGAAGGGTGACCGCAAATAGGTGGCTTAAAAGAGGAAAAGAAACTGGGAAGATGAAGTGTGATTGGGACACAGGGGAGTGTTTGCAAGAGGGAACATAGGAGAAGTAAAAACTTGCGCGTGATCTGGAAAGACTGAGTGAAAAAAGAAGTGCATACATTTTCTGGTAATCTTTCTTAAACGCATGAGCATACTTTCATGAGCTCAAGTGTCAAGTGCTCAATTTCTAATCTTGTACTATGAGCTGAAAGTTATAAGTTGTAAGATATAAATCATATAGTAACATGTCAACTTCTTTGATCCATTCAAATGACATTTAATAGTAACATTTATAGAAACTAATAAGTTGATCAAGTTTGTAACAAAAACAATAAACCAAGAATATCAAAAATGCATTTGATTCTTTTGTCAACACTGACATCCACAAAATATCACAATATGAATAACCCATATTGTGGTTAACACCTAAGAAGAAAACTATGCACACACTGTGAAAAATGCATGAGCACCGAAAACCTGTATTCTCTCCATCTCTCTGAAGATAGAGACCCACTTTTAACGCAAGAAAACATTTTCTTTTCCTACGAGTTCAATGATGGATGAAAAAGACAAAAGAGCTAGAAATGATGTGTCCTGTGTTAAGAAAGCATCAGCCGTTGGGGTCATAAGGTCAGTCCAGCTGCATTAAAACTGTGCCTGGAATATCAATGATGAAAAGGTTCAAAATCCACAGGCCAGTTGTCAAGGAAGAGACTGTATGATGATGATTTTCTCATTGATGCAGAAACGGTGAAGCACATTCAGCAGGTTCTCTCCACAGCGCGACACCTGCCTCTCCATGGCCAGACGGAAATCCTCTTTCACTCCTTTGGTGATTCCACGAGTCACTGTGTGGTGTCTGTAAAAGGATAAAAGAAAATAATAAACACAAACATACACGTGGTCAGAAATGTATTTCTATTGAGCTGATTTGTCACGAACAGAGAGACTGAGATCTATATGACCTACGCAATACAGACAAAGTCATGGAAACAGCATGTTACTTTTTTCTCACACACCAATCAGCCAGTCAAGATTAAACAACGTTTCATTGTCATAAATAAAAACCACATAAAACATGTCCACAAATGAAATGAGATCAAGTGTTATGAAAAGGCAAAAAACTAAATTGGCTGTACAACAAGAGCAACATCATCCTATAACAACAACAACAACAACAGTGATGACCACAGAAAGACGAGCAATGGCTCAAATAAACAAACGCCGACAGGAAATCAAAGAACGTCTAACTCTTGATGTAAAATGACAGGCCCAAAATCAAAACTGTAGGGATGACAAGCCTTGAAGTAGGGAATGAAGGAAGGGTGACTGGTGTGGGGGGAGGAAGGGGGACTGTGGGAGGAGGGGCCTGGGGTACCTGTCCATCGCTTGCACCCCTTGTAGCAGAAGGGTATTTAACTCCACCCCCAGGGCGGGACTAGGGTTCCTGAGGGACAGCAACATTCAACAACTCTCAGTCAGTGTGGGTGCATTCAAGTGTCTTAACTTCTACAGCAATGAATGAAGGAGTTTGAAAGAAGATTTATTTTAAACATAAACCCCTTCTTTTTAAAATGCCCGCTCCGTTAACAGCATTTTCATTTCAAAGTAAAGATTTTCCCCACAGGCCATGTCTACTTAGATCATCAATCAATAGCAGTTTTCTATAAAAACACACCAACAGAACGGGAGTGTGCAGAGTCACGATGCCGACTGAAAAGTTTCTGCGAGGTGCTTACTTGATCAACATTCCCTGATTGGGGAGCAGCTCCAGTTGAATCCTCCCTCCTTCTGGAGTACGCAGGTATGCAAACTCCTCCAGCATGTCAATGTCTGACAAAAATCATGAGCTTATGGAAACTAACATCCAAGGCAACTATACACAGATAAAGTTACCACAGAGCAATTACAAAGTAAATATTTACAAATCCAATCTTGAGAGGTTGGATTGTGGTTGTGTGAGTAGTTACAAAAAGGGATACTGGTGACATAGTTGAAGAAATTCTCATACTGGAAACTGCCTTGCTGACAGATTTTATCCACTGCCTTTAAAAACAGCATCTCGCCGTGTGGCCAGTCGTACTGCAGAAGCACCACCACGTGACCGAGGGACAGGTCGTCACGGTTGTCTGTGAAGGCACGAAGCTGATTGGCCGGAATTAGAAAAGAGGAAAGAGTTTTATATCTACATAGTGCAGAAAAATGCATCAGTTATTTTATCACTTCCAATAAAAATCATAGAAACCAACCCAAATTCCAATCATTTCCACAGACATAAGTAGAGTAAGTACCTTGAAGCAGGCCAGCATGAGCTGGAGACAGAAAGGCAACACAGCTTTGCTGGTGCAGGGAAGCAATCTCAGGTCATTACCTAGTTATGACACAAAAAGAGGCGGTAATTAATGTTCTGATGTAATTCCTCTTACAATATATATTACATTATCATCAAGAGGTAACAGTAGTTTCAACAAATGCAAATTGCAGCAAAGGGGAACTCATGGTCCAAGCGATAGCATTGTATTATAGAAGTATTGAGTATATCAGATGGATCATGGTTCTGAATTGTGACATGTAGCAGTTGTTTTACAAGAGCAGGAAGTGTTTACCTTTCCTCGTTTTGGTCTTGACTCTACCCTGATCTTCTGGGGTCTTCGTTGGTTCTTGGTTTGGGGGTACCAGCCCACCAACAACATCGAGCAGCTTCTCACAGGCCATCTGATGAACAGATATGGTACAAAATCTACATCACAACTGTAAACAGGGCAGCAATATTACACAAAATCCCATTGCAAGAATGTTTTATGTGTTGTCCATGTGATATAATTTCGCTTTTCTGAAAATCACTGGTGATCATATATGTACATCTGGGAAAGTCTATCATAGAATTTAAATATACTTAATAATGGCACATACGTTTAAATGCAGAGGCTTTCAAGTAAAATAATGAAATATCAGTTAGTCACTAGATTACAATGACAAGTCCATTAAACAAAGCCAACAATATAGTTGTACTAAACTTGTGAAATATACGTCTATGCTTGAGTTTGAATATAATGCCACCCTTAGGCCAGTTAGTGTCGTAGATTCATTCTTGGAGCATGGCCCACAGAGCATCAGGTTTTTGTATCTCTAACTTCAGCATATGTTAAAATATACTGAAAATAAAACTCCCCACATATATAACAATGCATCAGTACAGACGACATAAGAACAATAGTTCTCTGCAGAAGTGGAATTAAATGAACAATACTGCAAATCATAATGTCATTGTGATGCCACAATAATCAAAATGTCTGTGCAATGCTAAATTATAACACAATATATTGAGAGCTGTGCATTCAAAATGTATGAAAATGGAAAAGGGAATGAAAGGATGAAGAGGCTTGAAATCTGTGTGTAAATCTACAGTATGTCTCC
This sequence comes from Seriola dumerili, assembly GCF_002260705.1. NCBI lineage: Eukaryota > Metazoa > Chordata > Actinopteri > Carangiformes > Carangidae > Seriola > Seriola dumerili. The sequence continues at coordinate 255,921 of NW_019174415.1, forward strand.
TAATAGCTTCCTACCTTGCACATGAGTGTGAGTGTGTGTGCATGTGTTTACCCTGTACTCTCCCAGTGCATAGTGGCAGGAGGCCTGCTGTATGAGGGCCCTGTGGTGCTCCAGACTGGCCTGACCTGAGGGGCTCTGCTGCCCAGGCTGAGGCTGCAGCACTGCAGCCATCTGGTGCAGGCTGGAGAGGGCCTTACGGTACTGTCCCTGGAGACAGACAGACAGGAAAATATATTTTAATATTTATAAATATTTAAATATATATTTGTCTCAATTCTGGTAAATTTCTTTTAGTTTCATCCACTTATTGTGTCTAATTAGTTGTCTAATGTCTTATAACCCCTCTTTGTCCCATTCTATAAATACTGTATTTATGAAGAAAAATATTGTGTAGATGTTATTATAAATCTATGAACTGCAATTACCTGTTCTTTGCTGCACCTACAATTACTGCATTTCCACAGAGATGAATGAAGTTTAATTTAACCCAGAGTAAATTGATAAAACACTTTAAAAATGCAGCAGGTGTCTTGTCACAAACAGAAAACATAAATGTTTCTTGCCTGGTATATGATCATGTCAGTGAGGAATATTCTGAACCACAGCCAGCCGTCTGTCTTCCATGAGGCACAGATCTTCTTGAACTCTGTCAAAATGCAAAGTTACAAATACGTTTAAATGATTGCTTTGTAAATCTCAAATTCATCTGCAAATGTCTACAGAATCCGCTTTGTAAGGTGCTCAGTGAGCTGGTGGTTCCCCTCAAGGTTTTGGCTCAGTAACATGAGGTGTGTCTACTGGGAAGTTGCCCTTTCGTAAATCCTCATTTGGACAGATGGCTTTTTCTGTTTGAAGAATCAACATGTGGAACTCTTTACCCGCAGAACTCAAAAAGGGTCATGACTCAGAATTTGATCATTTTAGTGTTTGCAAATTGTTTGCATCTTATGCTGTTTTGTGTGTATTTTCTTGTTGAGTTTTATGTATTTTAATAGTGAGGGCATTGCAAACTATCTTAGGCTGTAAATGCTGTGTTATGTGGCACTAGTTCATGCTATACACCTGTACAGAGATAAAGAGTAAGAATACATCTGCATCTCTAGTAGTTGATGTAGTTGCCACATTATGATATTGCGACAGAGTGAATGGATCATATCTGGGTGTGTAAACAAAAAGACAAACAAACATTAGAGGTGCTTACCAGTTTCCAGGCCGTCGTGGGAGTGAAGGAGATCCCAGCTCTCCCTCGCTGTGCGGAAGTTCTCCAGAGTCTCAGACCAACTGGGCATCTCAGTCTTGTTCACTAAAATGTGTCGACCGCGGCCTTTCCCCAACCCGTCCTCATCATCTGAGCTCTGTAATGACATACACGCACAGTAACCAAAAAGCAAATGCAACGGAAACCAACTATAGTCATATACTACAACCCATTTAAGAACATGTGAAAGTGTTTATGGTTCTCACAAAAATTATGAAGAAACATCTAAGGGATCTCTGATCTGTTCTCACCATAGTCTTCTCTCTCCCATCAGCCAGTTTACGTTTCTTATGTGCATGCTTCACTGCTCCCCTCTCCACCTCCACATCGTTGTACACTGAGCTCAAATCCTCTATGAGGATCCACGGCCCCGAACTCAGCGCATTCACGCCTGCCAAACATACAAAGATCATTTGATGAACAAGAGTGTAATGAACAAGACAGGGAACTAGGTGTGCTTGCAAAGACAGTGGCTGACCCTGGAATAGTGCAGGCTGTACAGATGACATATAGAGAAAGGCGCTGCGGAAGAGGACGAGCGCAGCACAGATGACGACTTGACTGCAGCAGCGGGACCGCGTGTCTCCTTCCAGACCAGGCAGGTAGCGACACAGCTCCTTCAGTCTCAGCAGCATGTCCACGTAACTTCTAGTACGTGCACACACACACAAAAACAAAAGTACTCCTTTTAAAAACATTTATATTTCTCACCTTAAAATAGCAAATGTTGCACAAATACACATGTATGTAACATACGCCTGCAAGTACTGCAAGAAAAATAAGTTATATAAAGAGATCTTTTTGTGACTCCAAAATTGTTCACAATTGTTTAATTTCATTGTTATTCGTTTGCACCTTTTGAATATTCCTATGTTACTATATATTAATCTGTCTTGTGTGTGTTATACTGAAAACATATTCGTGCCTTGCAATTACGTTTCATTATAATCTACTCTAGAGTGTCTCTGTCTCTCATATGATGAGCTAGAAGTGAAATCCATTTATATAAATTACAGTAGAGTAAATGTTATAAACACATCTCAGTATAGCACAGTACAGTTCAACAGCACCACAAACTACTGCATCCAAAAGCATAAACACTTTTCTAAAGCAGACTGATGACTGTCATGAATGTAGGATTTATTCCAGAGCTGCTGTATTAGTCTGCATTAGTCTTATCAAGGTGTGCCAAATATACAATGTGTACCTAATAAATAATTGTAGGCTATATTACAAGAGATACCTCAATACAAAATAACCCTACAGAGCAGTACTGGCTGATTGACAGGCAGACTGAAAGAGCACCTCTGTCCCTTGTCTCCCTGCCACTCGCAGCGAGCTCCAACCACAGCCAGGATATCCAACAGCCTCTCCCAAGGCTCTGCTACTACTGAAGACTTTTCCGACAGGCCATCAATCACATAACGCTGGGAGCCACGGGACACATTAGGTGACTTCAGAGACCCAGCTTCTTGAGAGCCTGAAAAGAAAGAACAAGGAATAAGAAAAAACAATGTCAGGGAGGCAGTGAATAAAAAAATATGGAGACAGATCCTACAGGGCAGGGAAACTTGAGATTCAAAATGATCACACTGGGTTATCACTAAGAAAAATGTTAAGAATATCAACACAGTGCAGCTTTACCTTGTATCTGTACATCAGGGGAGGGTCCACGAGTAACATAACCAATATAGAATTCAGCTGCTTTCAGCATGTACTTCTGCATCAGGCTGGCTGGCAAGCGCATGTCCATGTTGTTAATGACCAAAGGAAGGACATCACACACTGTAATAGTAAAGAAAATAGTATAAAACAAGCGTTTTTTGCAAATTAATGAAAATAGATTTGAGTGTAAGTGTTTTGCTCACCAAAGAGTTTTCTGAAGCAGTTGACAGGAGTCTCCACGTTCTCCGACACCTCTGCCTCCAACAATGTCTCTCCTAAATTGACCTAAATATACAGTAAACCATCGGCTTGTTACCATCAGCTATTTACACTTTGTTCAAACATGAAAATGGAAGAGTTATTGTATTATAATGTACCCCGTGCTGGACCACAGACTCTGGAAAGCGTTTCAGAAGGAGCAGCAGCATCTCTGCTTTCTCCAAAGTGTTGAAACACTGCTCTGTGGCTTTCAGCAGCATTTCACACTGCACACGGCCTGGCAGTGTCTCAAAGAGCCCTGGGCCAACAAACAAACAAACACAGAAGAAAAAAAACACTCTTCTGATTTCCAAAACAAACACTGTTCCTTGCTACCCACACTTCATTATCATGCTCCTCATAGTAATGATGTACACTAATATATGTATGCTTGTGTACTAACAAGTAAGCTTGACTCCTCTCACCTCGCAGAAACTGTGCATGCTTGTCCTGAGAGTCACTGCGCAGGGCAGCTGTAATGACGCTGATCTCCCGCCAAACAGTGGGCTGATCTGGGAAGTTTATAAACCTGTGGGGTGGACAAATCATTAGCAACTGAGCACAGGCTCATGACAGGGCACTTGGCATTGCCACTACTACCATAGAGATAGTACACTGTTACTCACATGTCATACAGGAGTCTCCCAGCAGAAGCGGTCCTCTCTGCATTGCGTTCAATGATGTACATTTCATACTGTGAAAACATGCCAAACAAACCTCACATTTCAAATATGTGATCATTCTGATACAATTATAGGCATCAATATCACTTAAGTGGTTCTATGATCAATAACTAAGGAGCTGGAGCAAAAGCTTGATATTACCTGTATGTTGAAGTCTGCGGGGTATAGGGTCCTGGCTGTTATGAGCCAGGCTTTGGCCGCACAGGGATCATCAGAGACCAGCTCCCGGGCTCTTTTCACCAAAAACTCGCAGTCTTTTTGCGCTGACATTTTACATGAATCGAGCTGTCAGTGCCAAGGCGACACACTGACCCAACACGCAGCTCAGGCTGCAGTTTAATGCATATGGTCACCTAGTGAAGTCTCGGTGGATAAATTTCGTTACGCTAAAAGAGAGCTTTTCTTTGCACAATGTAAGAATACAGCTAACAACAGCTAGCTAGTTAGCTTTAGCTATGTCACTATCTATTGACATCTTTGCTAGAATTGTTCATCAAGCCGTGTTCTATTATTCAATTATCTTATACACATATAACAACCGCAAATATAGATGAAAAGAAGAGCAATCGAACTGTTCTCGACATTACCAGTCAAAGTTAAACCTTTATTTACCGACACATTTTCTGACGTTACGATAACATCACACCGCAGTCGTAAAAATGACCGCTGCCTCCTGCTTTACGGCCAACTGACAAGCACTGCCTGATTAACTAGTCCACCAAAACAATGCGAAAATAGTTCATTTTTGTCTTTTTGTTGAATATAAGCGGTGCATCGAAAACTTCCAGGATGATTTGCCGACCCAAACTATCAACTACTAACTTCGTGCATTACATTTAACTAACTATTTACATGTGAACGATGCTCTCTGAAGTCGGTTGTAGTACCATCCATGTATTCTCAGATCTGTAGTAGTGCGCATGCGCTGAAGAGTTACTGCTGCGGTCACCTGCTGTTGTAGCTGCAGACACGACCTATAGTCAGTGGTGGCCCTAATCACCCTGCAAAAACTGCACTCCACCTGTCCAGGGGCAGGACAACGACTGGCGTACACGGCAGGTAAAGACTAATTTATGAGTTCAGCGGGTGTTTGACTAGAACTGTGAGACGCTGTTTGCCTCTACTGTCAGCGGAGTCTGCAGCCAATCATCAATCAGTTCTTGTCCGTCTTGACTCTGAGTATGTTAGCCACTTAGCTTGCTAATCAGACAAGTATTTTTGCTATAGCATGCTGCCATTATGTCTAACCATGTGTCAGCCCTTCCTCCATTTACCTTTAACATAAATTTGAGTGTTACAAACGTAACCGAGTAGGCCCCGTGACCAGCACTGTTGAGCTAGCCATGTTGGCTAAGCAGCCTAGCATTTGTGGGTGTAGCTATTGAGCGAAACAGGCTAGCCCGCGGTGAATTGTTGATCTTTACCTATTCATTCGCTGGCAAACTATTATAGGTTTGTGTTCTTGTTGAAATTGAGATCAGGGCGTTATGTCTGTATCAGCCTATTGACTGACAGCATGCTAGGAAAGCAGGCATGACACGACATGCTAAGTCGCTCAGAGGAAGCAGCACACAGAGGGTGTGTTCGCCATAGATTTAGGAAATCATCACATTGCATAACAGAGTGGTTCTGTTCTGCCCAAATCAGTTATTGAAAGTGTCAATAACATAATGTGGTTGTTATCCATAATGGGAAAACACTTCCTTCTTGCATTCAAACAGTGGTAGAAGAAGTATAGAGTCATTTTACTTAAGTACTAGTGCACATCACAATTTAAAAAATATACTCTATTACAGTTAAAAGTCCTGCATTCACAATTCAACTTGACTTGAAGTCTTAATGTAAGTATGATAAACAAAATGTACTATCAAAGTAAAAAGTACTCTCTATGTAACAACATGTATGCAGCATTTTACTATAGTAGTAGAGTACTAGAGTTACAGAATAAAGTAACATAAAATTAAAGTACTTCAGAATTGTACTTGAGTAAACTTTCTTAGGTATTCGCCAACACTGCATTCAAATATGACATACTGCATTCAGATATGAAAAATAGGAGCACCAAACCATCAGCAAAGTAAGAACCAAAGCAAAGTAAAATAAGTCATTCATTCTGAATGTAAAGATTATGCATTAACCTGTAAGAAGTATGATAATGGAAGTTATCAGAGTATTCCATGTAGTACTGTTGAGGAGATAAAAATTGTCACAGTTATATAATCTTTTACTGACTTTTGGACCCCACTTTATGTTTGCATAAAAAAATGTTATTCTGCAAACTAAAGCTGTCTGGTAAATGCAGTGAAGTTAAGCAGTTTCCTCTGAAATGGCATGGAAGTAAATATGTAAAGCTTCACAACATGCAACTAAAATACCAGTACCTCAGAGGTACAATACTGGTGCTGTACTTCAGATTTGGGAACTTGGGAATTCTATAACAGGCTCTTACACGTTAGAGGTCGTGTAGTAATCAGGTTTGTCATACTGACCTAAAACTGTGTTCAAAGATTGCTGGAGTGGTTGACATGCTGCGACCTCTAATGACCTCACAACTTTGACACCGCGGTCTCCTCCTTGCTCTATATTTAGACAACTCCTTCAGAACTTGTTTTATGTACTGAATGTATTTACACACTTGTTTTTGAATTTGGCAGAATCTTGCTTTCATTTGAGCAGATTTGTTATTGCTGTTGTATTAGCCAGGCTAGCTTCTTTCTTTCTTCAAAAAATAAAAACTACACAAAACACTTCATGACAACTTTGAACACATGGTGCTTTGTAATGTACATTAAATGAATGAGTGTCTTCTGCCACTCATAGCTATTTTGTCCACCTCCATGACCAGCTGACACTTATCTGTCTGTTAGATTGTGTAACAACTCTTATCAGTGGCCAGTTGGGGCAGCCTGCTTGTACAAGTTTAAGGCAGGTAACTCTGGTTTAACAGTTCAATCTGCAACCAATATTTTGCTTGTTATAGAAAGTATTTGCACAAATGAATCATATCAGTATATATATATTGACAATTATGAAAATATATATATATATATTCGATGTATGATAAAAAGGAATACTTGCTATAGTTATTTTAATGCATTTTTTACTTTTTTGGTTGGGTTTCATTTGCCTTTTACATGTAATTTGTGGTAATTTTCCAGTTAAGTTAATTTTCAAAATATTCACGTTATATTTACTGATTGTGCCTTCTTTGGTAAAGGTGTGTACAGGGACATATTTCTGCCAAAACTCTTTAATAACCAAATCTGAGGTATAGTATGTTTTGCAAAAATGCATTTGTTATACATTTATGTGAAAAAAAAACTACTCTGTCAGGTCTTTAACAGTTTTTTAAGCTTTCAAACATTAACATTTTGTGATGATTTCAGGCTCCAATTGAATCCAATTCCTTCTTTACCAAAATGTAATTCAGTGTGTACACAATGTCCACATTTCGATTGGATGAGGACTTCACATCAGGTCATCACTATCTGATTCTCCATATTTTCTATCTCTGCATTGTCATACTAAGATGTAAAAAATACACTTAAAAAGATAGTGATGATTAATCAGTTGGGTATACCTGATATTTTTCTCTCTCTCACAGAGTGCATACTTTACGGAGTGTGGTGCTGATGTGATGTTGGAGGATCAGGCTGTGGTGCATGGAGCCTCCCATGGCTGTTAGCACCATGGACTCTGAGTCAGCCCGGACACCTCAGCCCCAGGCTGCCCTGACTAAAGGAGGCCACTCCCTGCTGCATGCTGGGGCTTTAAGTGCCATGTTGGGCCCTCAAGGGAAGCACTATGTCTGTGGCTCCATTGCAGCTTTTACCAATATCGTGGTGACCTTCCCTATCCAGAAGGTGCTGTTCCGCCAGCAGCTGCATGGTGTGTTGGCCACTGAGGCGGTGCGGCAGCTTCAAAGGGATGGGCTGAGGAATCTTTACCGGGGCCTGTTGCCGCCGCTGCTCCAGAAGAGCACTACAGTCGCCATTATGTTTGGCCTGTACGAGGACTTCTCCAGAGTCTTATTGGACCTGGCTGATAGCAGTGGTGTGCCGGAGTTGGTTACACGGAGCTTTGCTGCAGCATTGGCAGGAACTGCAGAGGCCATCCTGACGCCGTTTGAGCGCGTGCAGACTCTCCTACAAGACCATCGGCACCACGCCCGCTTCAACAACACGGCCCACACCTTCCGGACACTTCTGACTGAGTATGGTGTCAGAGAGTGTTACCGTGGCCTTGTGCCTATACTACTCCGCAATGGCCCTAGCAATGTGCTCTTTTTCGGGCTCCGGGGGCCCATTAAGGAGCAGCTCCCAGAAGCCACTAGTCGGGCAGGTCACTTGGTGAATGATTTTGTGTGTGGAGGGGTGTTGGGCGCAGCCCTTGGCATTATGTTCTATCCATTAAATGTGGTAAAGTCTCGTGCTCAGTCACAGGTTGGTGGGGCCTTCCAGCCTTGTGGGAAGGTGCTGCTAACAGTGTGGAGAGAGAGGGGTGGCAGCTTGGCTATGCTCTTCAGAGGGGCCCACCTCAACTACCACCGTTCACTCCTCTCCTGGGGGATCATCAATGCCACCTACGAGCTGCTGCTGAAGCTCATATGAAGAGGGGGTGACAAAAAGAAAGAAAGAGAGAGAAAATATTTAAAGGGAAAAACCTGTAAGGAGTAATAGAGCCAGTTTGTAGAGAAGAAGGGTAATTGTAAAGTAAAGCCGATGCACTTGCTGTCTGGCATTGTTTGGAGTTTCCATAACTGAAAGACAGCAATGAAGTTGCACTTCTGACAGGGGCCAACAGTCATTGTGAGATAACCACCTGCCATTGTGACTATTTACTGTTGTCAGAGTATTAAAAACTAAACACACGCTTTAGCCTATACAAAACTTGTGCCAGGGTCCAATTCAAATGCCCTTGTTTGCTCTGTGTACAAAAATTTTGTGGAGCGAACTCCAGCGCTTTTTTTCACAGTTTCAAGCAAAGCTTACTTGACTGGATAAACTGTTTTATAGGAGAAGCTGTTTCTTTCTATGTGCTGTGTGCTGTGCTGTTTTGTAGACAATATCCATCTGTTTTTGTTTTTTTCTTTTTGACCTAGAGCACTTTGTCTGTGAAGCTGAATTCTGCCATTTAACTCAAACACTTTTGTGCTTTTGACCATTGAAATACCCCAAGAATTACTGTCAAAAAGAATGTAATAAACTGTGTGAGCGTTGGCCCTTTTATTTCTCGTTATACTCACTCTCCACCAATTCAGAGTACATGTCGAGGAGATCAGGAGGCTAAGAAATTGCTAAAATGAGTATCAGAGATATACATATTCTTGGACATACTGTCCAGCAGACACAGGCAGGCTATTTTAAAACCATTTCAACTTTCACACATAATTCATCTATGTGAACTGCGTAGTCAAGCGTTGTTTGTCTTGATTTATTTTCTGAAGTGCTAGTGGCAGGTTGTGTCTGTTATTTGAGTGTTGACAAGTGCCCATTGATGTATTATGTCAGTAAAACATACAGTTACACCCATATCTTGTCTGTTTTTATAATTTATTGAAAGAGAGAAAAATAATATAAAACCTTCACTATTCTATTGTAACAAAATTGGACAGAAAATGTTTTCCCTTTATTTTTGACAAAATGTTTGCGGCTTCTGAAAAAAACCTATAGCATTGAGAGCTATGATGAAATTCATTTGACTATGCACTGTTGCTGCATTTGCTCATTTTTGGGCCATTGTTCATTTATTGTGCTCCCTGATGTTTGTTTCCTTTTTATAAACTTAAATGTCACTTTTTTTTTTATACATGAATCTCTCACTCTTTTATATTTTCTCCTCACGCTTGTTCTCTTCTCTGTCAGTAACATCTGTTGACATAATGGGCTCAGATTTCAAGCTTGAGTAGATGCAGTCACCACGCGGCAGCTCTCGCTGGATACAACGGCCCAAAGAGGAAAGGCATGCTGCTTGGACACTGAAAGAGAGACTGAACTATAATGGTGCTGAGAGAAGACAGAGGCAGAGGGTAATGTTCAGTGGCACAAAAAGCTCAAGCTGCCATGAAAATGGTTCACTTGGCCTATTTCTTAAGTGTTTTTTTTTTGTCCACAGTCTACTGTGTTTCAGTACATCTTTTTAGGATTTTCCAGGGTTTCCTCTTTGAAAGTACAACTTTGTATTGTTAGGTTTTGAAAGCAAGACATCCTCGCTGATACTAAATAACGCTGTTTATAATTATCACTTCTCGTGAAGCACAAGTCACCCAATCACTATAAAAATGTCAAATTAATAATTGCAGTCAAATTAAATGTTTAAAATCAATCCAATAAAAATGTTAATAGGTTTGGCTTCATTCATCGAAAACGGTGACAAATGTTTCATTTGAGTAACAGACGTATGTACATTATGAAAGTTAATGGCTTCTGTGTGTTGTGACCTGTGTGTGCCAGTCCTCACCATGACTCATACTTCACAATACCATGTCTCATTTATCTGGCCTATTCTTGCCCAAATATGCACTGTAATCCCTTCTTTGTAATCAGTCACACAAACAGCATCACCATTACAATGATGTATTGTAGTCAAGCTGAACAGTGAACAAACAAGTATTTTGTGTAGTTTAACAGCTCAATCTGCTGTTTTACTATGTATTTAATCATAGAAGTGGCTCTTGCAGCAGCACTGCACTGTCGGACCATGTTATGTACGTGTGCGACAGTGCATAGTGCGACTTTCTAGATTACTGTGTCATGAAGTCAGACTGCAGATAATGATCAGATTAAGGGCAATCTGACATGGGTACTTTGGATCAGGGAGGGTTGAGCTGCTGTAGTTACAAAGCCTCTCAGCTCTCTCGCTGCTTCTTTCCACCCTAAAAAAAATGTGTCTTTCTGATGATCATCTTTGGTGAAATCTTAAATTTTTACATTCAAGTTCATTATTTAAGAATGTATTTTAATAATAGGAGTGGAAATGTTGCTCTAACTCAGCTGGCTCTGTAAATAATTTAGAGACATACCCTGTACCAAGAGAGAGAGAAAAGAGAAAGCAGGCCGCAGCAATCCATGCACAGATAAACACTGCCTTGATGTGAATGCTCATTAACTAATTAGTGGTGGAAAGATTGTACAAATAGTGAGGCAATTGAGACTGCTTAGATATATCTTCAGGTCTTCTTTCTGTGTGCTGTTGTTACATATAAGATCTTATATGAAACTGTATGTTTGTACATTAAATTAAGGTGACACAATACAAGGAGACAAAACGCAAACACTTGGATCTCCAACGTTATTAAGGTCAGTGTGTAATTTATTCCCAAACAATACATTTCTTGGTACATCGACTTCATTGTACGTGGGTATGGAAAAGTGGCTGCTCATGTAGAAACACAATGTCCTCTTTGAATATGAAATGCTGATGATACAATTTCACCATACAGAAACAAAACAAATAGGTGACACAGGCCCTCTTTCACTGTTTTGGCCTGTTTGTTGAACAACTAGAGATGCTCCTGAGACATACAGATGTCTTGATGTTAGTGCTGTGATGGACACTGCTACTGGACATTACCTCCATGGCAACTGGAAGCTTTGAGACCCACCTTATTTTTTCAGTCATAGCCACCTTGACAAAATTTCCCTCAGTCATCTACTTGGAAGATTAAATATACTTCCTATCTCTTCGCCACCAGCTAATCCCCTTATCATATTTGTATAAGCAACTGCTGACTGATTTGGCTTAATTACCTTCATGTTGTTGTAGGTGGCTCGAGTAATTCCTTCAAATCGGATGGCTCATCAAATGAGCTGGCAGCATGTGATATGGACGAGTTGATTAGTGAACACTGTACATCAGCAAACTGATCGAGCAATGTAATTGTTTTACTGACAATTCACAGACATCAGTATAGACAGGAGTCTTAATATTGACAAATGCTAATGCCATGCAACTTTGCAGAATGTTGCAATCCATAATGCAGTAAGTTTTCCCGGAACAAGACAAAAGCCAACATTCCAAACAAAGAAAGCACCCATTATATTCAAACAAACATAATGCAGCTATTGTTGTTTTTAATGTTAGCACAGAAAATAAGAATACATTATGTGGGGGGTGGGGGGTTTATGTTTGCATAGCCATAAACTAAGGTAAAGACAGAATAGGACACAGAGATATAAATGTATATCTACAGTTCTGACCCCAGCATACAGCAGTCAGTCCATCTGTCAGTATGTTATTAATAAGGTGGTGTGCCCAAAGAGGAAACCGCAGTTGTGGCTCAGTGTTTTAAGACTTTGGATCTTTGCTACATCTGGACAGAGTTTAACAGTCACCCTTGTGCCAAGTCAAAAACTTTAACTTTTTTTATTTATTTTTTTTTTATTTTCAAACTACATAAATAAGGTCCCCTGTTTTGCTCCCTGGGCCCTATCCACACATTCCCAGAAAATATATATGTAGCGTCCTTTGGATGAAAACTAGATTAATGTTATAATACTGCATACATTTGGGTTATGGGAGTATTTCCAAGAAGCATTCACTCAAGAGTCAGTCAGGACTGGGGAAAGGGTAGAAAAAACACTTTACACAAGGGTATGTGTCATAAAAAGGTGCAATCTGTAACAGTCAAAAGTGCTCTCCCTGCTTTGTAATGGTGTAGTTTTGTATCCAATTTATATGCAACTGTAATGTTGAAAAACTAAATCCTTAAAAAGGAGCGATCCCTGCACATACAAAACAAATCACTTAATTACTGTATTTTGTAAGTGTGGTAAAGTATATTTTCTGTCAGTAAAACGTACTGTAGTAATAAACTTGAAAAATGACACTTTACAGATTACACCTTGTGGAGTGGAGAAATCTTTAAAGCAGCAAAAGATAACATAATACTGTCTCAAAGAGAAGGAAAAATAAAAATTCCAGTGACATCCATATTTTTTTTTTTTCACCACAGACCTGCACGTCACAGACCATGGTGCAAATATTGTAAAAATAAATACATAAATACATACATGGGTAATCCATCCTTACATACATACACATATTGTATCATAAAATAAGAGAATTATAAGATAATTATAAAATTCATATGTACAAATGCATAGTTCATATGCATCCCAGAAGAGGCCAAGCAATGAAGTTTCCTCTCCTCGTTTAGGGTTTTGTTTGGTGCGTGTGGTTTCCATGTGGGTATGTGTCATGTGGGTTTATGTTTGTGTGCAGTGGTGTGCATGGCACTTACTGTACAGGAACACAGGGGTTACACACCAGTTCGCTCTGTGCTGTTTCATCTTGTCTCACGTCCAGAGTGAGTGAGTTAGTTAGTGGGTAAAAGTTCACAGGTCAAAAGTTGAGAGGTACGTGGCCGGGCGTGTTCGAGGTGTCTAGTGTGCGTGTCCGGAAGAGCTGTGTGAGTGCGAATACAGAGGAGATGAGCACGGTGCAGCGTTTGGCCAGTAGCCTCACCCCGTCACTCTCCCCCTGACCCTGTCCAGACCCATTGAGGCCCACACTCTTACCCCCAACCCCAGCACCAGTTCCAGCTGTCTCAACAGCCCCAACAAACTCCCGGTACAGACCCACGATCTCCTTTAGCTTGTCCATGGCCTCCTGACTGTCATCATCCTCATCCCCGTGGACCAGGCTCGCATTATGGCACATGTCACAGCCAGAGCAGGGGTTTGTTCGCAGGCAAGCGGCAGACAACTGAACCAAAGCGCTGAAGCTGTTGGATAAAGAACGTAGAGCTTCATCGGGAGCCCAGCCTACACGTGTGGCCCGCTGACACCCGGATGCCAATCGTCGAGCCTCTGCCTGGAGAAGACTCCTCTCAGCCTCTGTCATGGCAGTAGGGCTTGTCCCAGTACAGTTTGAGCCTGGTTCTGGGGTAGTACCGTCTTCAGTTCCATTGTGATTTAGGTCAGGCCCCACTTTTATGCCTGTGATATCCTGCTTTGAATCTGGACAAAATGTATGTTGTGGTTGCCCAAGTGCACCTCTCTCTAAGACTAGCAGAAGCTGATCTATATCTTGGCGAAGGGAGGCAAAACCCCCCTTCAGCCCACCGTAATTCTTGTTGGTAAGAGAACGAAGAGGACCACCGAAAGACGTTGTGGGGGAAACCGGACGTGAAACTAGGGGACTGAGTTCAGAGGAGGCAGTGGAGAAAGTAGAGAGCGGGCGGGGGTTGTCTCTCAGCAGAGACAAAATGTTGGGGTTTGGAGGGGGTGTTGTAGGAGAAGGGACAGGTGCCTGCCGGGCAGGTTTGGGCCGTGTGCGGCGGGAGAACTCGTAAACAGTAAGCTCTTCATCAAAACTGACACCATCCTCGGTGTCGCCGCTGAAACAGTTGGCGTAAACGGTGCGGCAGCCACAAGCCTCTCGGTGCTGCTGTGGTGGAGTACTGTCTGCGAGTGAGGAGGTTGGTGAGTCACCTCCAATTTGCATACTGGACACACCTCCCAACCCCACTGCTGAGTGGGGGCGTGACTGAGGCTGCTCCGATGAAACACTGCCACTGTTCGAACTATTCTCTTTAAAAGTCAGATTAGGGTGTGAGCCGTTTGTCCCGTTGGCCTTTTTCATGTGTGAAGTCACATCCTGGGCCTCTTTGATGGTGGCTATGACAACCTCAGCTCCATCCTCTAAAATGTTCCCTTTCCCTCCTGATTTTGAAACCACTGTCTCTTTTTCCTTGACCGGAGTTTTGTTTAAATCCGATAAACCACTGGCTACAGACAAACCAGAGCCAAAGCCAGATGTGTCTCCATTGATGGAGCTTGTGGAGGGATAGTCCAGAGTTCCCAAAATCTCCTGGGAACGGGTCATGTACCAAGGCAGAGCCTGGATCCTCCCTCTCAGGGCAGAGGCTGGTAGCCTGCCTCCCAGGCTGGACGAGCTGGTCCTCAGGTCTGATCCTGATCCAGATCTTCCAGGTTCTCTACTTTCTAGGCCCCCAACACCTTTAGAGTTGGTTGAAGTGAGGGAGGTGGTAAGGGTAAGAGGTGCATCTGTATTTTTGGGTGAGAGGCTCTCGTGACTCAGAGAGACCCTCCGTGGTCCTGACTGGATGCTGCCATTGCGGCTGCTCCAGGGGTGGATTCCATTTGGCGGACTAACGCTATCCTTGAAGACCCCTTTGCTTGGATCAGTGGGGGAGACAGGAGAGCTAGCAGGTATTGACAAAGGGTGGAGATTGGTGGGAGAAGTGGGTTTGGGGGGCACTGGAGGGGGAACAGCTAGCTTTTCACCTGAATTAGAGTGAGGGATAGGGGGTAGGTTCGGCGGCCTCTTTGCAGGTAGGATAGTCCCATTGCTTTTCCCTTCAACTTGAGGAGTTTCTTTTTCATCAGGAATGTTTGCTTTGTCTTTGGAAACCACATGTGCCCCACTCTCATGCATCACATCTTTCTTCTGTTTCGAGCTGTTTTCTTGCCTCTTGGTCTTTTCCTCAGGTTGTGGTGTTGTGATTTGTAGGGGTTGCTTGCTGCACCTCACTGCTGTGATCAAAGGTGATGACAGAGGCAGTCCACCTGCCCCGGATGTGACAGACTTGAACTCCATGGTGTCCGGCTCCATTTCCAGGAGTTCAGAGGACAGACGTCCAGAGGCATCCCCATTGCAGTGGGCATATGATCGTCCATGCTGGGGGGACTTGGGAGGAATGATCTGAGGTTTGGGAGGCAGCTGGGGCTTAGGTGCCAGTGGTGGTTTAACTTTAACTTCAGGTTTCTGTGATGGCTTTGTTGGACTGGGCTGTTGGTTGGTAAGTTGATTTGTGGTCCCTTTAAGTGTCTCCACTTGCTTCTTTATTTTAGAGGATTGTGGGGATGGCTCTTTCCCTGGCGCAGCTGGAACACCATTCCAGGTTCCACTCAACCGATTAGCATTTCGCCGGTCGGCCAGTTCAGCATCTGTGAAAGACAGAGACAAATCAAAAGAAAAGGACAGAAAGAGAAAAGCATCAATGAACTGACACAAATCTCCCCCACACCTCCTTTAATCACATCACTATCTCAAAGATAAATGATTTTATTTGGCACAGATAAATTATCTGATTTAGAAGTCATAACAAACATGATATGACTGTGAACAAACCTGATAGATCAGGAACTGGGGGAGTAAATCTCTCCTGTGCATCAAAAAACTCATCCTCAGACTCTGAGACAGTCTCTTTGACTAAAAGAGCTGGTTTAGGGTTGGGTGACGGGGTCAGGAATAGACCCTCTTCGTCCTTGGAGAGGCGCTGCTCAGCCTGTTCTGCTTTGTGCCCGGGAATTGAACTCGTCCTCATTGGGACTTTGGGAGGTACCTTTTTCTTTCTTTTAATTGGTGATCTTTGAAAGGGTATGCTGTCAATCATTCTCAAATCTCTTGAGCTAGGGATCTTGGAAATGCGTCTGAGTTCCTCCACTCCGTGCTCATCCTCCTCCTCCTCGTCATCGTCGTCGTCGTCGTCAGTAGTAGCCCCAGGCGGGCTAGGGAGGAAATCAGCCTTGGAGAGCTCAGCAAAGCAAAGGCAAGAGTTGTCATTTCCACGGTAATTGAGGTTGGTGGGTCGCAGAGGGCCCTGGCGGCGTTTTGGCTCTAGGAGGTAGGGGTGGTGAACGTCCAAGCTTTGTAGGTCCTCAGCTGTGCGTGGTCCACGGAGTGCGTCCATGCGAGATGGGGCTTTAGCAGCGGCACTGCTCTCCTCCAGTGCAGCACTCAAAGAGCCGCTGGACAAGCTGGAGAAGCTGCTGGTGACCCGTGGGTCAGTGTGGTACCAGGTGGTCTCCAGGTTCATTTCTTCATCTATAATACTAAATTTATGCAGACCACATCCTGTTGCTCCTCGTTCCTCTTCGCCCTCATTTTCCTTACCTTCTGTTGTCACAATTATCTTCACTTCCTGTTTGCCTTTGTGTTCCTCTCTCTCTTTTCTTTCTTCCTCTCTCCTCTTCTCTTCCTCCTCCCTCCTCCTTTCTTCCCAGTCCTGACTTGCAGGGTCTGGACGTTTGTAATTCTGAGAATCCATCGGGTCGTCCTCATCTGTTGAGTCATCTGAGTCACTACAGCAGCGAGACACATAACCTAATAACACAGGGAAAACACACAAACAAGACGAGCATCACAAAACAAGTTAACACAGTAGGAGAACAGAATAATGTTCTAAGTTTTTTAATCTAAATGACTTGCTTTTCTATCCGTACCCGTACTGGCTGGTGACATACATCAAGGTGTGATGTGAAAAATGTCTATCAAAAGGCCAAGGCCAAAAAGTGAGTATTTTAAGTGAAACAGTTTTTGCTCACTTGATAGGGATTCATAGCACACGCCCTCTATTACGGCGAACCTCCCACACACACCTTCTTCAGCAGGAATCCGGTGCACCCTCACTTTTGGGCGCCCCAGACGGAAGACATTGACACTGGGATCCACCAGGAGTTTGCAGTAGCCTCCCAGCAGACACCCTAAGTCTTTGGCTGCCAGAGAGTCCATCAGTAAGGCAAATGGCTGTGAGAGGGGGAGGGCATTGCAGAAGATAAGGTAAAGCGGCAGTGATTAAAGCCAAAGGGTAAGGGAAAAAAGGCGATGGAGTGGGAGAAAGAGGGAGAGAGAGTCACCTTTGAGACCAGTGAATTAGCTTTATATAGCTACCACACACTCCCTTAGGCTTCATATTGTTTGTGTATTGGAGGAGAAATGCCTGACCTATATTTACTCTAGCATGAGCTTTGGCGCAAATATAATGTGGTGAGTGAATATCCATCTTTCATATCTGTGTCAGTAGATGTGCCTACATGTTTATGAATAATAGAGCCTAGTGGCTGGATGACCATGTATATGCACTCTGTGTCTTCCATACCTTCATGTCGTGCAGTGAGATGCGCAGTAGGCTGACTTTGTCCGACTCTGAGAGCAACTCCACTCGGCTGATGCTGCTGAACTCGACCAGTGTGGAGATCACATTGAGCTTGTGGTTGATGATCTGACTCATTCCATATTTGGCCCCGACCAGCAGGCTGACCAGCACCTCCCTGTCTTGAAGCTGAATGTGGATGAGTGAGGAAGGGTACAGCAGATGAAGAGTTTGAGTTTGAGTTGGTTAAATTGTGATTATGTTATATGCTTTAGCAAATGGACCCATCAGGCCACATTAGGCTCTTAACCCTTACCATCATTGTAGCTGTGTATGACCGTCCGCCATATGAAATGAGCTCTCCCAGCTGAGTGAGGTAGGCCAACCGAGCTTGTGAAGCAGATATGACCTACAACGCCACAGTGGACGTGGAAGAAGGGAGAAGAATAACTGAGAAGGCAGACAGAATGAAAGAAAACCAGGGGAAATGTTATGGTTGACTCAGTGACCAAAACAATGCTCTCCACAGAGAAATATGCTCCATTTATTTTCCTAGAAACTTAACCCAAGCCCCAGACCCACTATTTCCTTTCAAATTATCCTCCCACCCACCCACCATCTATCTTTCTCCCAAGCTGCTATTCCACTTAAAACCACAGGGAGATTAGCAGTCACTGTAAGTGTCAACTAAAAAGTGCCCTAAAGGCTCCACTAAAATGTCACTATCTATCTCTTTACGCCTCTCAATGCTTCCTCCCACTCATCCATCAGTCTGTTTCTACCTTCTGGCGTGGCTCCAGCAGGGACTGGATCTTTTTGAGGTGGTAGCTGATGGCTTTCCTCAGGTCCTTCTCCCTCATGTTGCTCAGCAGCGTGGGAGAGATGAAGCTGTCAAGGCCAAACTCCTTCCTGTCATCACCACACACGCACAGAGAAATGAGAAGTGCACTGATACTCTGCCAGTTCGATGGCTGATAGAATTGTAAGTGAAGTTACAGATTAGTTACAGTTAAGTGATTTAGTTTTAAGTTTAAAGATGGTGTAGCGTTTGAAAGCAAGAGGGAGCTTGGGAAGTTTCATTGATATTATGTTTCTAATACACATGGCCAGCACCTAGTTTTTGGTGCGCTGTCACCAGACAACTCTTGTTTGGTGTGTTTGGTGTACACTTAAGTAACGTGTTATTCAGTATCCGGTCTTTTCTACAGGAGGTGATCAGTAATCTTTGCTGACATAATGTGAAGCTGAAGTTTGTTTATTAAAGTAAAACCAAATACAGACTGTACTAAAAAATATATAAAAACACATTGGGGTTTGTTGACTTTCGTGGAGTGCTGTATTTTTCTGCCACTAGATGTTACTAAACAGCCACATTTTGACTGAATGCCCCTTTAATTGTAAGTGTAACCATGACTGTGTCTGCAATGATATATAACCACAGTAATCTGTGACCACTGAGTCACTGAGGTGGTCCTTTGGGGAAATAGTCTGTGCTTTTATACAGTTTGGGCTCCGAAATGTCAAAGAGAGACGCAGAAAGAGGGGGAATTGTGTCACACACAATAAGACAATAGTGATCCACACATCACAAATACACACTCTTACACACACAAACCACTTCCCATCACATTAATAGATCAGGCATTTAGTGATCCCAGACAAATTACAATGATTGCAGCAGTAGAGCAAGCTTAAACTCTGACCGTAAACCGACACAAACACAAACCACAAACCACACTCACGTTATACTCTTGATCGAGGTCCTGGTCTGTCCACAACTGTCTAGTCTCTCGTGCATGTGCAGTGCTGCCAGGCGAAGTGCAGTGTTACACTTCATCTCCACTGCAAAACGCTCCTGCAGCACGTCCCCAACACTCTGAAAAGGACACAGTCATGCATGCAGACATCGCAAATACACATGTGCATTACAGTAAACCTACCAATGTACAACTAAAAAGCACCATATTTTTTTGTACTTGTGTGATATACCAACATACACTTCATCTCACATTACAAAATACACAGCTCATAAGCGTCTTTGCAAGTAAACCAACACTGTGACACCCTAACTGCCATTTCTACAACAAAAACAAACACAGCAAGAGGCAAAGATTCCTCGCAGAACAATAAATCAAGATGACATAAGTGGCACTCCCAATGCTTGACTGTGCACTAATAATATGCACAGGCAATCTGTGACTTTCATCCAGGGTTACAGAACATAAATGCAGTTTCAGACATGAGGTACATCACAGAGGAGTATCTGTATGCAGGAGCTGACCAAGTTCATTGTTAACTTCCAAAATGTTGATACAAGAAGTGACACAAGGCCGCAAAACAGTGATGAATGTTATTATATGAGATCAGGACAGTTTTGAACTAATATCAGGGAGAAACGAGGAGCAGCTGCTTGTTGACTTCAAAGCTGCTCTTGGCTTTGATTCTGGCATCATTTCTGTAATGTTGCTGTAATGTTTTTGGAGCAGATTTAAAGCACCCTAGAGCAAGTTGCCATATCAACATCTATTAAACATCAGATATACAACTGCAGACTAAGACATGCAGTAAAAAGAGTTTTTTTTTTTTTACTGTACGAACATTTAGACTTGTTTTCCACATGTAAGTAGGGAGGTGGGCCTAACTTCTGATTGTCAAATAAGAGATAGAGCAGGAGACAGAGAAAGTAGCACCACAGATAATAGAATTAGCTTCTCTAACCTGCAAAAATAGGTATTCAAAGGTAGAAGGGTCATCCTGCAGCAGGTCCACGGGGTCTCTGGGGATGAAACACACCCTGAACAAACATCGGTAATCATGGGAGTCTTTTTTCTGCACCACCTGGCGAGGACAAAAGACAGGGTCATGAAGATGTATGCAAGCTGTAAAAGTAAAGGCAACAACTCTGCATCCCATATGAGCCGAGTTGTACCTTGTACCCATTGTACCTCTCTTCAGTAAACAGCCATCCACAACTACTCTTATGTTTGTGTGTGGGTTTACATGCGTGTCCGTTTCCCTCACCTTCTGTATGAACTCGTCTTCGTGCAGCAGCAGGAGTTTGGTGATGCTGTACTGTTGCTCTAGCACCAGGGCAAAGTACTCGATGGCCCGGATGGACAGTTTATCCTTCAGAGTCAGAACAATGTCCTGGAATGGTGAAAAACCAACAGTTCAGACCCCCTTAGACAAACACGTTTCATCCCAGTCTGCTGGTGGCAGATGGTCAAACCCGATTTCCCCCCTCTCACTTTCCCTTTGGCTGGGAATACAAACAGAAATACAAATACAAAACCTGCTGTAACAATAACAATAACAATGTGCTCATAAAGACAGTCTCCAAAACAGAGTGTAGCTGACCGTGGTAACTTATCTTATGAGATTTGCTATCTCATTATGTTCTTCTCCTCACTTTTAAATGTATTATTCCATCATTAAGAACAGCTACAGTCTACCCACACTCTGTCACCCTTGGGGCAATCACATAATAACTTGTGGTGTGCTTTAATTACGAAATACACCCACGTGTTTCTAGAAAGCCTTTCCCAACCAGATCCACTCATGTCTGGTCTCATGATGTTTATGAAAAATGTGTGTGGGGGGGGGGGTCTCATCAGATCTTCTGAGGACAATGATGTGGACGGTGGATTAGATGGTAAAATTTCTATCCATCTTTCTACCTCTGCTCTTTTTTTTTGTTTCATCTGTAATTGCGGCTTGTTCCTCTTGTATATGTATATTATTCAACTTGGTATACACTGTGGCAGGTTTCTTCTCATTGGCTTGCATAGAGCGCACTGGTATTGACAAACGTGTCAACCACCCAAGAATGATGTGGCCAAGTCTTGTGCCAATCGTTAGCAAGATGCATCATCCAGTTATCCATCTTCCATTCAAGATTCATCAGATGTGAACAATCAGTGTAGCTGCTGTGGCCGGTTAAAGGTTGAAATTTTGACCTCTCATTACCAGGTTTCTGTCAGAGGATACAAGGCCAAACACTCCAAATACCGAAGGTTAGAATTGTTGAAGAAATTGCCAAGCTGCACTGAGATCCTTTTTAGTATTTACCTTGACAGTGGTGGTGTTATCAAACTTGAAGGCCTTGGTCTGTCCATTCTCTAAATAGACTTTTAGGACATTGGGCAGGAAGAGAAGAGAGTTTCCCTGGTGGAGAGAAGTGAGAGATGTCAGTGTGGCTAGACAGGAGTCAATATCAGATTAGGAAAGATAAAACAGGAAAAGGCAGCATGACAGCTTGGAGAATGAGACCAAAGAAAGACGACTCAAAGATCCAGAAATGAGGATGATTCATCTGTGGTTCACAACAGCCATCATTCTGTGTCAAGTAAGATTCTCCCACCTGAGTGTGCCCGTTGACCACCACCTCCTCTGCAAAGCGCACTTTAACTGGATTACTCCTCAGACGAGCTCTCTTCTCTGCCGACATGATGGATGACTTGGGATTCTGCAACACACAGACGTGCGCCATTATGTGAGGGCGGGACCACATACACACACACACGCCCGTGCACACACAGACACACACAGATACACACAGACACACACAGACACACACACACACACACACACACACACACTTGTTGAACTGAAAGCACTGCAATGACACACTTACTGAGATCAACAAAACATTAAGGCACAAACAACCACAGCCTTAATCAAAGGGTCGACACACACACACACACACACACACACACACACACACACATATATTTACATTGACACATCACAATCTGAGAGCAATGTGAAGGCAGTTAATCCTGTCAGAAGATTTCAGCTTCCAGTCACATGCTTGAAAACACACAGAGAGCTTATGTTTAAATGAAGAAGGGTGTAATGACTCTTTGTGAATGTGTGTGTGTGTGTGTGTGTGTGTGTCTGTGTGTGTGTGTGTCTGTGTGTGTGTGTGTCTGTGTGTGTGTGTGTCTGTGTGTGTGTGTGTCTGTGTGTGTGTGTGTCTGTGTGTGTGTGTGTCTGTGTGTGTGTGTGTCTGTGTGTGTGTGTGTCTGTGTGTGTGTGTGTCTGTGTGTGTGTGTGTCTGTGTGTGTGTGTGTCTGTGTGTGTGTGTGTCTGTGTGTGTGTGTGTCTGTGTGTGTGTGTGTCTGTGTGTGTGTGTGTCTGTGTGTGTGTGTGTCTGTGTGTGTGTGTGTCTGTGTGTGTGTGTGTCTGTGTGTGTGTGTGTCTGTGTGTGTGTGTGTCTGTGTGTGTGTGTGTCTGTGTGTGTGTGTGTCTGTGTGTGTGTGTGTCTGTGTGTGTGTGTGTCTGTGTGTGTGTGTGTCTGTGTGTGTGTGTGTCTGTGTGTGTGTGTGTCTGTGTGTGTGTGTGTCTGTGTGTGTGTGTGTCTGTGTGTGTGTGTGTCTGTGTGTGTGTGTGTCTGTGTGTGTGTGTGTCTGTGTGTGTGTGTGTCTGTGTGTGTGTGTGTCTGTGTGTGTGTGTGTCTGTGTGTGTGTGTGTCTGTGTGTGTGTGTGTCTGTGTGTGTGTGTGTCTGTGTGTGTGTGTGTCTGTGTGTGTGTGTGTCTGTGTGTGTGTGTGTCTGTGTGTGTGTGTGTCTGTGTGTGTGTGTGTCTGTGTGTGTGTGTGTCTGTGTGTGTGTGTGTCTGTGTGTGTGTGTGTCTGTGTGTGTGTGTGTCTGTGTGTGTGTGTGTCTGTGTGTGTGTGTGTCTGTGTGTGTGTGTGTCTGTGTGTGTGTGTGTCTGTGTGTGTGTGTGTCTGTGTGTGTGTGTGTCTGTGTGTGTGTGTGTCTGTGTGTGTGTGTGTCTGTGTGTGTGTGTGTCTGTGTGTGTGTGTGTCTGTGTGTGTGTGTGTCTGTGTGTGTGTGTGTCTGTGTGTGTGTGTGTCTGTGTGTGTGTGTGTCTGTGTGTGTGTGTGTCTGTGTGTGTGTGTGTCTGTGTGTGTGTGTGTCTGTGTGTGTGTGTGTCTGTGTGTGTGTGTGTCTGTGTGTGTGTGTGTCTGTGTGTGTGTGTGTCTGTGTGTGTGTGTGTCTGTGTGTGTGTGTGTCTGTGTGTGTGTGTGTCTGTGTGTGTGTGTGTCTGTGTGTGTGTGTGTCTGTGTGTGTGTGTGTCTGTGTGTGTGTGTGTCTGTGTGTGTGTGTGTCTGTGTGTGTGTGTGTCTGTGTGTGTGTGTGTCTGTGTGTGTGTGTGTCTGTGTGTGTGTGTGTCTGTGTGTGTGTGTGTCTGTGTGTGTGTGTGTCTGTGTGTGTGTGTGTCTGTGTGTGTGTGTGTCTGTGTGTGTGTGTGTCTGTGTGTGTGTGTGTCTGTGTGTGTGTGTGTCTGTGTGTGTGTGTGTCTGTGTGTGTGTGTGTCTGTGTGTGTGTGTGTCTGTGTGTGTGTGTGTCTGTGTGTGTGTGTGTCTGTGTGTGTGTGTGTCTGTGTGTGTGTGTGTCTGTGTGTGTGTGTGTCTGTGTGTGTGTGTGTCTGTGTGTGTGTGTGTCTGTGTGTGTGTGTGTCTGTGTGTGTGTGTGTCTGTGTGTGTGTGTGTCTGTGTGTGTGTGTGTCTGTGTGTGTGTGTGTCTGTGTGTGTGTGTGTCTGTGTGTGTGTGTGTCTGTGTGTGTGTGTGTCTGTGTGTGTGTGTGTCTGTGTGTGTGTGTGTCTGTGTGTGTGTGTGTCTGTGTGTGTGTGTGTCTGTGTGTGTGTGTGTCTGTGTGTGTGTGTGTCTGTGTGTGTGTGTGTCTGTGTGTGTGTGTGTCTGTGTGTGTGTGTGTCTGTGTGTGTGTGTGTCTGTGTGTGTGTGTGTCTGTGTGTGTGTGTGTCTGTGTGTGTGTGTGTCTGTGTGTGTGTGTGTCTGTGTGTGTGTGTGTCTGTGTGTGTGTGTGTCTGTGTGTGTGTGTGTCTGTGTGTGTGTGTGTCTGTGTGTGTGTGTGTCTGTGTGTGTGTGTGTCTGTGTGTGTGTGTGTCTGTGTGTGTGTGTGTCTGTGTGTGTGTGTGTCTGTGTGTGTGTGTGTCTGTGTGTGTGTGTGTCTGTGTGTGTGTGTGTCTGTGTGTGTGTGTGTCTGTGTGTGTGTGTGTCTGTGTGTGTGTGTGTCTGTGTGTGTGTGTGTCTGTGTGTGTGTGTGTCTGTGTGTGTGTGTGTCTGTGTGTGTGTGTGTCTGTGTGTGTGTGTGTCTGTGTGTGTGTGTGTCTGTGTGTGTGTGTGTCTGTGTGTGTGTGTGTCTGTGTGTGTGTGTGTCTGTGTGTGTGTGTGTCTGTGTGTGTGTGTGTCTGTGTGTGTGTGTGTCTGTGTGTGTGTGTGTCTGTGTGTGTGTGTGTCTGTGTGTGTGTGTGTCTGTGTGTGTGTGTGTCTGTGTGTGTGTGTGTCTGTGTGTGTGTGTGTCTGTGTGTGTGTGTGTCTGTGTGTGTGTGTGTCTGTGTGTGTGTGTGTCTGTGTGTGTGTGTGTCTGTGTGTGTGTGTGTCTGTGTGTGTGTGTGTCTGTGTGTGTGTGTGTCTGTGTGTGTGTGTGTCTGTGTGTGTGTGTGTCTGTGTGTGTGTGTGTCTGTGTGTGTGTGTGTCTGTGTGTGTGTGTGTCTGTGTGTGTGTGTGTCTGTGTGTGTGTGTGTCTGTGTGTGTGTGTGTCTGTGTGTGTGTGTGTCTGTGTGTGTGTGTGTCTGTGTGTGTGTGTGTCTGTGTGTGTGTGTGTCTGTGTGTGTGTGTGTCTGTGTGTGTGTGTGTCTGTGTGTGTGTGTGTCTGTGTGTGTGTGTGTCTGTGTGTGTGTGTGTCTGTGTGTGTGTGTGTCTGTGTGTGTGTGTGTCTGTGTGTGTGTGTGTCTGTGTGTGTGTGTGTCTGTGTGTGTGTGTGTCTGTGTGTGTGTGTGTCTGTGTGTGTGTGTGTCTGTGTGTGTGTGTGTCTGTGTGTGTGTGTGTCTGTGTGTGTGTGTGTCTGTGTGTGTGTGTGTCTGTGTGTGTGTGTGTCTGTGTGTGTGTGTGTCTGTGTGTGTGTGTGTCTGTGTGTGTGTGTGTCTGTGTGTGTGTGTGTCTGTGTGTGTGTGTGTCTGTGTGTGTGTGTGTCTGTGTGTGTGTGTGTCTGTGTGTGTGTGTGTCTGTGTGTGTGTGTGTCTGTGTGTGTGTGTGTCTGTGTGTGTGTGTGTCTGTGTGTGTGTGTGTCTGTGTGTGTGTGTGTCTGTGTGT
Source organism: Seriola dumerili (assembly GCF_002260705.1). NCBI lineage: Eukaryota > Metazoa > Chordata > Actinopteri > Carangiformes > Carangidae > Seriola > Seriola dumerili. The sequence goes on from NW_019174415.1 coordinate 281,745, forward strand.
GTGTGTGTCTGTGTGTGTGTGTGTCTGTGTGTGTGTGTGTCTGTGTGTGTGTGTGTCTGTGTGTGTGTGTGTCTGTGTGTGTGTGTGTCTGTGTGTGTGTGTGTCTGTGTGTGTGTGTGTCTGTGTGTGTGTGTGTCTGTGTGTGTGTGTGTCTGTGTGTGTGTGTGTCTGTGTGTGTGTGTGTCTGTGTGTGTGTGTGTCTGTGTGTGTGTGTGTCTGTGTGTGTGTGTGTCTGTGTGTGTGTGTGTCTGTGTGTGTGTGTGTCTGTGTGTGTGTGTGTCTGTGTGTGTGTGTGTCTGTGTGTGTGTGTGTCTGTGTGTGTGTGTGTCTGTGTGTGTGTGTGTCTGTGTGTGTGTGTGTCTGTGTGTGTGTGTGTCTGTGTGTGTGTGTGTCTGTGTGTGTGTGTGTCTGTGTGTGTGTGTGTCTGTGTGTGTGTGTGTCTGTGTGTGTGTGTGTCTGTGTGTGTGTGTGTCTGTGTGTGTGTGTGTCTGTGTGTGTGTGTGTCTGTGTGTGTGTGTGTCTGTGTGTGTGTGTGTCTGTGTGTGTGTGTGTCTGTGTGTGTGTGTGTCTGTGTGTGTGTGTGTCTGTGTGTGTGTGTGTCTGTGTGTGTGTGTGTCTGTGTGTGTGTGTGTCTGTGTGTGTGTGTGTCTGTGTGTGTGTGTGTCTGTGTGTGTGTGTGTCTGTGTGTGTGTGTGTCTGTGTGTGTGTGTGTCTGTGTGTGTGTGTGTCTGTGTGTGTGTGTGTCTGTGTGTGTGTGTGTCTGTGTGTGTGTGTGTCTGTGTGTGTGTGTGTCTGTGTGTGTGTGTGTCTGTGTGTGTGTGTGTCTGTGTGTGTGTGTGTCTGTGTGTGTGTGTGTCTGTGTGTGTGTGTGTCTGTGTGTGTGTGTGTCTGTGTGTGTGTGTGTCTGTGTGTGTGTGTGTCTGTGTGTGTGTGTGTCTGTGTGTGTGTGTGTCTGTGTGTGTGTGTGTCTGTGTGTGTGTGTGTCTGTGTGTGTGTGTGTCTGTGTGTGTGTGTGTCTGTGTGTGTGTGTGTCTGTGTGTGTGTGTGTCTGTGTGTGTGTGTGTCTGTGTGTGTGTGTGTCTGTGTGTGTGTGTGTCTGTGTGTGTGTGTGTCTGTGTGTGTGTGTGTCTGTGTGTGTGTGTGTCTGTGTGTGTGTGTGTCTGTGTGTGTGTGTGTCTGTGTGTGTGTGTGTCTGTGTGTGTGTGTGTCTGTGTGTGTGTGTGTCTGTGTGTGTGTGTGTCTGTGTGTGTGTGTGTCTGTGTGTGTGTGTGTCTGTGTGTGTGTGTGTCTGTGTGTGTGTGTGTCTGTGTGTGTGTGTGTCTGTGTGTGTGTGTGTCTGTGTGTGTGTGTGTCTGTGTGTGTGTGTGTCTGTGTGTGTGTGTGTCTGTGTGTGTGTGTGTCTGTGTGTGTGTGTGTCTGTGTGTGTGTGTGTCTGTGTGTGTGTGTGTCTGTGTGTGTGTGTGTCTGTGTGTGTGTGTGTCTGTGTGTGTGTGTGTCTGTGTGTGTGTGTGTCTGTGTGTGTGTGTGTCTGTGTGTGTGTGTGTCTGTGTGTGTGTGTGTCTGTGTGTGTGTGTGTCTGTGTGTGTGTGTGTCTGTGTGTGTGTGTGTGTGTGTGTGTGTGGTCAGGTCATCAGTGTCTTCTTTGTACTCACTGTCATGTGCCGTAGGATAGTCACAGTGATACAATCCTGCAAGTCCCTGTGCGGAGAAAGAATACACACACACGCACACACACACACACACGCACACACACACACACGCGCGCACACACACACACTCACACACACACACACACACACACACCATGCACGTACACACACACACGCACACAAGAGAGATCATTATCCTTCTGTCCAGCTGTAAAGTAAGCACTTTCTCCTCTGACCTTTGCCCTTAACTTGCTAAGCCTTTCTCAAACACTCACTCTCTCTCACACACACACAGACTCCCACATGAATAATGCTCACACACTGAGTGGACTGGACACACTGGTAGTATGACAATGGTCCTACTAACTGAACTGGTTTTAGATAGAAAGATAAAGTATCTCTGCAATTTGTCTCACCTTAAGATGTTTTCCACCTGCTCGGTGCTCAAATCCTCCAGCACTGTATCATTAATCTGCAGCACCTGGTCCCCTGGGAACAGTATCCCATCTGCAGGACTCCCTACACACACCCACACCCACACCCACACACACACACACACACACAATGAAAAGAGTGAGTGCTTGCATAAAACAAAAACTCAGCTGCACACGTGGGCTTGTACTTTCAGTTCAGATAAAAGGGAGATATACACACAGATATAGGCACACTTACACGCACACATGCACACACACACACATACACACACAGAATGACACACATGGTTATTCAACATGGCTGACTCAACAATGTTCAGCTGAGCTCTCCAGGATGTGAGGGGTTACAGTTATTCTGGGTCTCATCCAGCTCGGCTCCGCTCTGCTTTCTCTGGTTATTTATACTCATTTGTCTTCAGGCAAGAGAGCACGACTGAGGCACAGCAGCTTCAGCTTACTCTAACACACACACACACACACACTAAGCGTATGTATGCATAAACACATACGCCCATGCACGCTTATTTTCACACACCCAGTCTGCCTGGCAAAGCCCCGTCTGTCCCTGATTTTTGACCCACTGACGGGATGCTACACTGCTCTGCAAGCTTATGAAAACACACGCACACACACACACACACACACACACAGGCTACACTTGCACACACTCTGTCTCTTTCCAGACAAGCCAACCCCCCCGCCTCCTGTCGAGCTTTTAATGTCAACTCTGCCAATATCCTGATCTTTGCGGTTTTTCATGTCCCGTCCCTTCCCTCTCTTTTTTTCAAGTCCTTCTTCCTCATCCACTACTTCCCTCTCACATTCACCTTCTCACCTCGCTGAGTCCTCCCACACCCGAAGGAGTCAGCCTTCCACCCTCTCTGCACTTCGCACAATTTCACACTTATTATTTTGCCCTCTTTGGTCATATTTGCACGTTGGTCGTTATGTATTCCCTACTGGGTATTCCTGCTGGCATCTTCTCTGTCTATTAAATCTTGTTTTCTGTTATCACCTCTCTCTCTCTCTCTCTCTCCCCTTCTCTTTCCCACTCCCTCTCTTTGGCATCAGATAGCAATTACAGAGCTGGTGGCAGGGTGGGACCCCCCTCAGGGCCTTTATCAGCTTATTTTACAGGATTGACATAAAAGTAATGGATCAGCATCTCTCTCTCTCTCTCTCTCTCTCTCTCTCTCTCTCTCTGTCTCTCTTTCTCTCTCTGTCGCTTTCTCTCAATCCCCCCTATCAAAGTTGCCTAAATGAAAAGTGATTGAATTTAGAAAGGATGAGCAGGTGGCTCTGTTGTTTCTGTGGCTTCTCTGGCACCGTGCCTTGCAGTTTGAATGCCAGGACAGAGTCAATGTGTTTGTGCGTGTGTGTGAGAGAGAGAGAGAGACAGAGAGAGAGAGACAGAGAGAGAGAGAGAGAGGGAGGGAGAGAGACAAAGAGAGTATGTAAATCTGTCTTGCTGCAGGCGGTGCACTGTTGCATAGAGCAGGTGGCCATTTGGAGGGGAAGCTGGGAAACAAAGTGCACTCTTCCACATACATACAAACGCACACCGACGCCCACCACACATGCCGCGTACCTGTGGCGACGTCCCTGACCAGCAGGGGTGGGTTTGTGGTGAGGGTGAAGCCATGTCCAGTGCTGCTGTCTAGGACCGGGTCCCGGGTAATCTGCAGCGTCAGCTTGGCCTGGAAATTCTGATTGGACAGACTGTTGGAGCGCTGCGACCTCCCATCGCCTAGCAACCGCTCTCTGAAGAGGTCAAACAGGGTGACAGGTTACCTGAGTGGACACTACTAACACTGTGGCCATCAACAAATAAATCCAGGTCCATTAAAGGCAAGATACGTCATCACTGTTTACGTGTTCACTGGCAACACCCTCTTTTACAAATCATGTCTCTTGTTTATCAGGCAATGACTATTATTACTGTTAGTGACTCTGCACTGCACTCTCTTTTTTGTTCATTAATCGATGAGTTTCTCACTAAAATGTCAGAAAATTATGAAAAATGCCCATCACAGATCAGCCCAAGATGACATATTCAAATAGCACAATTTGCTGAACAATTCAAAACTCAGTTCATAATGATATAAAGCATTAAAGAGCAGGCAAATACTCAGATTTAAGAAGCTGGTTGCTGCAAGTGATTGGCCTTTTTGCTTGAAAAGTGAGTCAAGTGATTTAAGTGATTGCTAAAATAGTTGCCAGTTAATTTTCTGTCCTTTGACTAATCAATTAATCGACTAATCAACACTCATAAACATAAAACAAAAACAGTCTACATGTTAGTTCCTCTGCGACTTTGAGCTAAATGCTACATGCTAACACGCTCACAACGACAATGTTTACCATGTTTAAAGTTGTTTTACTTTACCATGTTAGCATCCTAACATTTGAAAGTAGAGCTGGGGCTGATGGGAATGTGTGTTTTGAGCTGTTGATGGTGCCAAATAAAAAGTTACATTTTTAAAGTCATTACAATTCATTCGAAGGGGGGCATGGATGTCTGAACCAAATTTCTTGCCAATCCATTCAATTGTCGTTGAGGCAATTATCTCAAAACGACACTTGCTGACCTCATGGTGGGTCTAGATGAAAAGTCAGGGGATCACCATAGTCATTAGGATTCATCCTGTAGGTGACACCAAATTTAATGGCAGCTTGGTTGCTAACATTCATTAGCAGGGCAAGTAGCCATTATTGTGCGCTTCCTAAAAAATGGCCATTTTGAGGAGCCAGAGGTCACATTCCCATAAACTCTGGGAATGTACAGCTCAAGTGCACTCTGGGAATCTACAGTATCTGTATTCTTTTGTGTTGCATTTAAATCTAACAGTGACATCCTCTTCCTGAGGTCTGCTGTCCAGCTGTTCTTGATATGGTCAGACTCTTTCCCCAAGAATTTGTAACAGGGAGTTTACTGGGCCTCCACTGCATCGCCTCCTCTGTTGAGAATGAGAAACCACTTCGCGGACAGCAAGGCAATGAAGGTCTCTTGAAAGCATATTTGTGGTGCACTGTGGGGTGTGTTTGTGTGTGAGAGAGGGACAGTCAGGTTTTGAACTATGTGTTATGTGTCTGAATGTGTGGGTGTGGGGAGGGGATCTGGTGTGTCTGCTGATAGGAGAAATCAATTTCTCTCTCTCTCTTTTTCTTTTTTTTTTTTTTACTTTAACATTTTATTTTATTTTTGGGGATATTTCTTTTCTATTTGGATAGCCATTTCTATTTAAAATGCAATTGCAGATTTTCCCAGCTAAAAACACCCATTTGTCAAACTACATTTTTTATTTTAAATGATACATACCACACATCCCACACTTCTTCCCACTACAGGATCTGGCAGCAGGCCTAGAAGTGGATAATGCTGTTTTCTCCACCCTCTATCCCAAACTTGGCTGTTTAGTTTTTCTATACTATAAGTTGTTTTATTTGTTGTTGACGCAGTGGTTTGTGTTGGGTCGGCATTTTCTGCTAATACCAGCTGTGTGCTGCATCACTTTCTACTGCATTCTCAGTTGTTTTCCCATCAAACTCTATTCTACTTTCTCACACAGAGGATATAGGCTCTCTTAAACCAGAATGTCAGCTGTTATATTCATGTCCACTCTGTACCTGCTAAGCGACTCTCGGGTGCGTCGTATTATTGTTCCCACCACCTGCTGCACCCGACTGGCCCTTCGAGCCGGAGATCTGCTCCTACATCGCTCATTCTCCTCCATTTATCTACAGAGACAAAGAGAGAGACGGGTTTGAGTTACAGACATAATTCTAAAGATGCAAAAAAAACTGAAAAAAAGAGACATGGAAAGAAGATGACAGGATCTGGAGGGGGAAAATAAGTTAGAAACTGTTTCGAGTTTAGCTCTGTCTTACTGGACTATGTATTCAGGGCCAGAATTGTGCTCCAGCTAAATTTGCATTGCATCTGCTCTGTTTTTACATGCAGAGCATGTAGCCTGCCTTGAATACAGAGAATAATCAGATATGTGAGCAGAGAGCAAGAAAGGCTGAGGGAGAGAGAGAGAGGGGAGTGGAGTTTGGTCAGCATGTCAACACGTCACACAATGATTCTCAACAACAACTGCACCATCATAAATGAACAGAATTCAAAAAGACTTCAACATAAATATAAAACAATCCTGATGTTCACAACAACTCCAACGCAGCTGTGCAAATTCTGCTTAGCCTGCTCTTTAAACAGAAGAGAGGTGGGGACATAATGAAAGAAAGAGAGATCAGTCAAACCCCAGGGAGGCAAAGCTGGTCAGCAGTGAACCCCGACCAAATCTCAAGACTTACGACTCTCCTCAACTGCGTTTTTGTTTCTGTCAGCCAATCAATACGCTGGCATTGAATTTGTGGAGACTAATAATAAGAGGTGCTTCAGGTGAGTCAAGTTATCTCTGCATTTTTGTCAGCAGATACTATTTTACTGTTGTCTTGTCATCAGCCACGACGTTAAAACCAGTTACCAGTTTTAACGCTGTGGCTGATCTGGCCCTGCGAGGGTTAGGGTAAATGGGGCGGGGAATAGAAATAAATGTAGGAATAGGTAGAACTGCGACCCAGACTTGATCAATACAACTAACGATGATGAATGTGCTCCTGAAACCTAATGATCCGTACCTTGGCCTCAGCAGCTGGCAGGCTTGAGAGCTTAGTTTGATCAGCTCTCTGAAATATGGAGAGAGCAAGCCAAGATCTTAAAAGAAGCAAAATTATGTGGAAACAATACACACTGCATTGCAATCAATAGAGGATGTTAAGCAGTATCGCTGTGAGTTAAGACATATTCATGAGATAGAAAACAAAATTACTTTGTTTTTTTCTTTCCTTTTTTTTTTTGAAACAATCAGCAGCTAAAACAACAGGATCTTATCTCATCTCATCTCTGTTGACGTGACCACTCATGGTAGGCCAGCAATGACTAGCCACGCTCAGTAGTAGTAAAGCATGCAGTGTAGGTCTGTCCTTTAAGAGGATTAGAGGCCTTCGCTCTGCACGGGCCCACAGTGGTCAGGGTGTCACTTTAGCACCTCCCGCTGATCCGGATTGAGGCAGATTGACGTGGATGAGGAGGGATGAGTGAGGCTAGGTAGCTGACAGTTGCACATGAGGAGCCGAGTGTGGTTGTTGACACACACGCCCCGTTCGTTCGCAGAGAAAAGCAGAAACTGACTCTGGGCTCACAGGGATCATGATACATGTTTGGACTGCTAACAGAGACTTACTTAGATTGTGCTCCATTTGCATGACACTGTGTTGTTTTGTTGCATTCAGTACACAATCGCTGGCAGGCATGTGGATGTGCATATGTGTGTCTGTTCTATGTGCTGAAAAGGCGCCTGCAGTCAGTGCAGAGTCAGGTGACAGTTTTTGCTGTCATTCTCCCTTTTTCTCTTTTCTCTCTTTCACTTTCTCCTTTCTCTCTTGCTTCCTCACCCTCTCTGTCCTTGCCGAGTCAGGGAGTCGTCTCCGATGACAGTCTCTCTGGGCAGCAGCAGCCAGCCATTTTTATATACATGCACATCCTAAGCACTTGATCAAGGTGCTTACTGTCCTCACTCTTTACAGTAACAGCCCACCTCTATAACTTTCCTAGAACAGATAGTTAAGCAGGTGTAAGGGCAAACATGCTGAGTGTAATAGCATAAATGGTTCAACCCCTGAAGCGCTTACATTTTTTAACAATTAAACATTCCACCAGAAAATGAGCTACTGCACGTTAATTACAAGTGGTGAGCTTCTGGGAAAGGCAGGCAAACATTTGCCATCTAATCTGTCCTCGGGAAACTCAAACCAACACTTTCAGGGGCTCAAATCTTGTTCACATATTTTAAGACAGCAGCACAATGTCCCACATTTTAACTTAAGACTGTGAGAGCGTGACTCACCGTGATGTGGCTTGTCTCTTCAGGACTCCAGAACACAAATACCCTCTCGCCCTCTGAGACATCAGCTCTGCAGCCCCTCCAGGATTGGCTGAAAAGAGGTGGAGGGGGGTCCTTGTGATCATCAGGGCCAATCCCAATCTGCTGCAGCCACCTGTGTAGAGCAGAGCAGCGCTATCAGGGAGACCTGTCAAAACCCATAAACAAGATGCATATCCACACGACAAGTTTATAATTAGAGCGAGGCGTGAAACGACCAGTTATCAAGTCCGATTAAGCTGCGTCCGCCTTGGATTTTTAACCTATTTATAAGTAACAGAACTATATTCGAGTTGTTGATAGTTTCAGAGTGAACACGCAAGCATGTTAAGCAAAGCAGATGTGAGTCCAAACCAGCTATGTGGTTGTGGTTTTCCAAGAGGCCCCTCCTCTGGTCCCCAAGGCTTGCTCTCTCTCTCTCTCTCTCTGTTGTCTCTCTCTGTCTCTCTCTCTCTCTCTCTCTCTCTCTCTCTCTCTATCTCTGTCTCTCTCTCTCTGTCTCTCTTCCACTCTCTCTACTCCTCCGCAGCCTCGAAAGCACATGGCAATGTGGAGACGAGGCACTCCATCTCCGTCTGGTTGTCTAAATTAAAATTTCATACCGCCCAGTTCAGCTAACAGTTCTTACTGGGCGTGCTCTAAAAGCAAAGAGGACAGCCTGTGAATCCTGATGTGGTGGAGAGAGAAACGCTGCCAGGCCGACGGAGATCTTGGCCAAATAATAAAAGAGGACAAGTCTTTCATATGAACATCAGGGCAGATATGGCTGAAACCTTAGCTGGCCTCTGGTTTGGGGAGAAAAACAAACTGGGGGAACGCTTTGTTGTGAAAAGCCTGGCTGTTGAATTAGGAGAGACACTGAATAAACATTCTTGATCTCGTCTAAGGAAACCACCTCATTTTGCACTTGAATGTTGATCTGTGAAGTAAACTCTCACTCCCAGAGGCTTTCATCTAGAAGAGAGAGCAGAAATCAAGGAATTGATAGCTCCATCTGTGCAGCTCTTCCACCAGGCCCTGTGTCCCACACACAGAGCTCTTTCACGGGGCCCGTGTGTCCCAGTGAAAAGCCAGCAGAAGACCTAGACCCACACAGACTGCAGGGCATATGAATAATGCATGGGGCTAATGCAGCTAGCTAGGCCTCCGACCGCCTCCTTCTGCCACTTTGCCAACACAGGCAACAAGAAGAGTGGAGCACAGAAGAGGAGAGAGAGACACACAGGAAAGACGTATGGGGGTTGCAGAGGTGAGGAAGGGGGAGAGGGAGGGGTGTAGGGTGGGGGCTCAGAGGGGCTGAGAAAAGGGGAAGGGATACAGAAAAGAGAATTGGTCAAGGCAAAGAAAAGAGAGAAAAGACAGGATATTGAAGGGGGAGGAAAGGGGGAGCATTTTAAAGAGGGTGAAGAGGGCAGCGGCAAAGAAACGAGGGAGTAAAGCTGCAGGAGAAGAAAAGAAAGAACAAAAGTATCTACAGTGAGACGTTCACCGGGAGGAGTGGGACAAAAAAAGCTGATCAGTGCAGTATTTCTCCTCCAACCAAGAGCAGACAAAGCCAGGCAGCAGACATTGATGTATGGTCAGTCATTAAATTAATAAATAAATAAAACGCAAACCTGTCACACTGTTACCATTTGTCTTCTTCCTTGCTTGCTTTTAATAAAGAGATTGTTCCCTCTTTCTAATGATGTGACAGCATTCTCCAGTTGATCCCAGTTTCAAATCCAAGACAGTAAAAAAGCTTGTCTGCGAGCTGTTGATGAGTCTGCTCCTAATCTGGTTCTGAATCAATAGTAATCGCGAATCCTGTCCTCCACTGTCGTGTCCTTAAGTCCCCAGGCTGCCCGCACACACAGCTCATCAGCGAGCCTTGTAGTCTGTCTGGCCTTTCACTCATTCTCCCTCCTTTACTCCCTTCACCTCCCCACCCCTCCTCCAATCTTCACTGTACATGGAGAATATTTGTATGAGGTGCTGTTAGGTAATGAAGGCTGTCTCAAACCTTCTGTTTCAGCGGCTCTGAGACAATCTCCCCTCCACCCCACCCTCTCTCTCTCTCTCTCTCTCTGCTCATTTTCCCACACAATGTCTCTCTGTCTCGGACAAAACAGTCAGTTATTCAATCCTGTCGCCTGGTATGAGAACACATGCAGTTCATAGAAGTACTCCACTCTCTCCTCAGGGGTTGAGAGGTAGTACTGAACTGGCAGTTTCTGTGCAGCCAGCTGGACAGAAAACAGTCCAATTAACGCTGCTGGGCCACTTCGGGCTGCTGAGGGTGAGGGACGGGGCCTGGAGAAGCTGCATTTAGACATGAAGTGGGAAAAACATGTCCACATATAGCTGCTGTCCTGCTAAATACATAATCCAGGCTAATGGATATGACAATCTGACTGACAGGATGAATTTATCTGTAATAAACTTAAACTCTTAGTCACTTAGCTGTGCGCACTGCTAAATGAAAACTGGACTCAGCACATGGACACTCTGTTAATGCAGTTACACACACTGAAACACACACCGCTTGCATGCACATACACACACATGCTCGCAACTCATACGCCTTAATATGATTTGCAACTGGAGCGTTACACAATTGGTAACCAGACTCCAGCAGAAGTCTTGCTGACTAGCTTTTATTTAGAAAAGACCAGTTGGCTACTACTGACATTTCGTTCCCAATCAAACACACACACACACACACACACACACACACACACACACACACACACACACAGCCAAATACGACACACCGGATACAGCTGCACCGCATGAGGTAGCAGCAGCAGGGGTTGGTTCGGCAACTCGACAATTCATTTTGGCTCACAGTCACTGGCAACAAAGCTGGACACAGACATCAGTGAACATTCAGTCCAACAGCAGCACACTTGGCAGATGTGTCCGCAGTGTATGAATATCTGGATGACTGACTTGAGGTGAGAGTGATTTATGTTTATGAGAAGCATCTGGTTTGCTTCAGATTCCATAAATGCAAACTTGTAAATGTAAGGGAACACCAAGCCCAGCAGACAACAAATACTCTAAAGATTCATTTCTCTGTGCAAAAGGCTGCGGACAAATGACTCACAGATGATAGGTCATGCTTTTGTTTCAGGGGCTGAGCTTTGACATCAGGTTAACAGACATACATTTACACTCATCAGACACTCCTTCTAGTCTTATGCTGCAAATGGTTTTATGTATTTCATGATTTTTCTACATTTAAGTTACTGTGCAACATCATGCTCACAAGCAGCTTCCACAATAATCACTGCCATGTTCTTATGTCTATAATTTCATTACATTTACTAATATTAGACTCATCCATGAATACATTAATAGGAGAGGATAAATTTGTGATCCCCTCACCTTCCCTCTAGTGCCAGTGGCAGATTGAAATCTGTGTTTCTTAGTAAAAGATCTCAACAACTATTGGATGGATTGCCATGAAATTTGGTACAGACATCACATCTCCCTCCCTCCGGACCAAATGGAATCACTTTGGTGACCCCTTAACATTTCATCATCAGATCAAACCTTCATGTTTGTCCACTGCTTTGATTCATGGTGATTCAGTAATGATATCACCAGCAGCTGTACTTTGCATTTACTGCTAATTACCAAATACTAGCATGCTACATTAAGATGATAAACATGGTAAACATTATACCTGCTAAAAATGAGCATGTTAGCATTGTCATTGCGAGCATGTTAGCACGCTAATGTTCACTTAGCTGAAAGCACCGCTGTGCCTAAAGCTTAACAGAGCAGCTAGCATTGTTGTATGGACTTGTAGTCTTGTTATCATATAATTCTTTGTTGTCTATTGTCCTGTTTTCTTGTTGTGTTGCTCATATTCGTATAAAGTGCCAAAGGGACAGGTTTTGTTAACACGCTTTGGCTTTATAAACTATGCTTTATGGCTTTAGGGCTGCAAGTAATGATTATTTTCAATTAATTTGTCGATTATTTCGATCAATCATTGGAAACAGAGGGATATTCAAATTTGAGAAGCTGGAAACCCTTTGTCATTTTACTTAATGAATCAATTCTAATAGATACTGATAGTTTCTGTTGATTTACTAATTCATTAATCAACAAATCATTGCAGGCAGCTCTATTTTATATAGGCTACTGTGGTATGTAGCGTTGCTATGCTATGGACTTGCCGATAACAATTAAACATAATAATAAATTAATCTTGCGCTCCCTATTGCAGTCTGCCGTCAAACAGCAGCTTGGTGGCGTGTTTGTCTGTTGATTGCCACTGTTACTTGTGACGTTTGGCTGGTTATTTTGCTGTTACCTGTCCCCCAGACATAATCACATCTCCTGTTCTTCATGCAGCCTGTCAGCTCATTCCATTAGCATTAGGAAGACAGGGCTCACTGTGCGCCGCTCATTTCATTTCCCCTTTCATCAGCGACCTGGCGAGGCTTGAGTTCCCCAGTGCACTATTAAATAATGAGTCTTTTGAAGATTAATAGTGCACTGCATTGTGTTACAGATTTCTATCAATGGTTGTGATGGTTCTGGAGAGAGACAGACAGACAGCGGGACAGAGAGAGTGAGAGAGAGAGGAAGATCTTGATGTTTTAGGAAGGCCTTTGGATGTTAGTGGATGATGGATGTTGCAAGTCTGGAAAACTGTCTGCCTCACTTCTTCTGTTGCTGTCTGAGCCAATTTCCTTCAACTCAACGATCCTTCAAAAAACTGCACAATAGCGGTCTTATCTTTAAGTAAAAGTAATATGAGTGCAGCCAGCAAGCCAGCAGCTACAATAGGCATCTGGGCTCTGTAATAATACTTACATACAGCTACAGCCAGACTTTAATATTTTATGTTACACCAAAGAATAGAGGAGGTGAAAACCTGGTTATAGGGAGCTGATGATTTACTTAGGCCTTATGATTTTCTTAAGGGTAATATAAATGCTTTTCATTCTCTTTATGTTTTACTACATCTTCATAAATAGTCGGCCTAAATCACAGCACCACTGCCAGTCAATTGTGCCATCACCATGGAGCTGTCACATCAATGAGGTCATGTCTCCTTTTTCCTCTGCTGGAGTAATACTCGTACAGTTTGAGGGAAAATATGCAAGTGCGCAGTAAATCCAAGCTCTGATCCAATATCCATCAATATGCCCATTAATAAATCCAACCCATCATTATATCCAGCAACCCATCAATCCATTCAAACATTCACTACCATTATGTACACTGATGCAACCCCTGACCCCTGAATTCATTGAATCCCTGTAGTGAGAAAGAGCAATATTGATCAATCAGCAACCTCCAGTATCCAGTAGATGCTACAATGGGAATCAAATTCTTTAACAGGTTCAATTATAGACTGATCCAATGATCTATTGGTCAAGGCATTGGAATGGAGCAGAAAACACCAGCCCAGCAACACAGTCTGCCCTGGAGACATGAAGCTCAGTCCAAAGAGGAAGAGAGAGGGAGAGGATGGCTGGCTGGATGCAGTAAGTGGGCTAGAGGAGCAGTCAGCAGGGCAGATCGAGGCTAATGCAGCCAAGCATCAAGTCTTTCCTGATGTGCAAGTTCTGCCCGTCGTGTTTCTCCTCTGGCAGAATGACCTCGGAGCAGCAACTGCCATCACATGTTGTAGCATACTACATCCCTGAGTCATAGCACAATGCCTGCAGCAGTGGCACAGCACAGGCTGAGCGCGCGCACACACACACACACACACACACACACACACACACACACTCAGTACACTCAAGAGTGAAAGCAAAACACTGAGCATCCACAGCTATTTCACATAGGCTACTCTTCACAGGACCAAAATGGCATTCATTCATTCATTCTTTAGATGTGTTTCTGTGTGTGTGTGTGTGTGTGTGTCTGTGTGTGTGTGTGTGTGTGTGTGTGTGTGTGTGTGTGTGTGTATGTGTGGGTGGGGGGTGTCCAGCTGTAAACCACCAATCATATGATGCTACTAAAAAAACAATAGTCATTAACCTAAGTGATGTCTCTATGCACAGTGAGGGCTGCTGTGTCACACGTGTCTAAATGGAACCGCAATCAGCGGTCATATTAAATCATGTCATGCATTAAATGAAGGCCCCAGAACAGCAAAACGCATTGTTCCGGTCTAGTTGTGTTGGGCTTGTCATGCCTGGCACGGCACGAAAGAGCACAGGGAAGAGGCTGCTGCTGGCCAGAGGAAACGAGCAAAGAAGAAAAAAAAAACAGAGGAGAGACGACTGTCCCAGGGTGGCTGCACATCGCCTACGCCCATTCATAATGTGCGTGTTTTACTACCCAGACTCCTGGCATCCCCCTGATCCGTCAGGATTTAGCCTGTACTTGTCCAATCTGTATCCAGTGACGGTGATTTCATTGCGCATACGGCAGCATGTCCACTCTCACTGCATAAGACATGTGTTTGTGAATGTGCCGAATGAATGTGGCTCGAGAATAACCAGTGCCAGTAAATATGGACTGTAATTCTGTATTATTTATATTAGCCTGAATTCAAGTTGTGACAAATAACTAACCACGTATCGAGCGCATCTGTCGCTCATAAATGCTTTAAAATGCCTTTAAAAACAATCAATATCCATCACATCATGGTCCATCACTAACTTAGATCAGTGGTCGCAGCCATGCCAGTCAAACCAGGGGGCTAAACAAAGAAAAAAAAAAAAGGTCAGTCTTTTGTCGCTTCCTATTTAATCTTAATCGGATTTAAATCTCTCCATCGCCTCCCTCAAACAGGGACACGGGTGTAGCCTGCAGGCGTTTTGAAAACGTCCATCAGTTAAATTATTCATTTGGACCTGATAAATATCAGTCCAAATAGCACGAACGGATGCAAGGTGCAGGCGCCTCCGTCTACAGCCGGGCGCTCCTTCATCAGACAATAACACCGGGAAATACCGAGAAAACTCACCTCGTGGTCTGAGGAGACAGACGGACCAGGAGTCTGGGAGGGCTGTCCCCCAAAAAGATCAGTGATGCAGAGGATTTGGAGGGGAAAGGATATTCGTTACTCAAAAATATCGGCTGCGTCCTCCCGGGCGGATGATGGTGGTGATGTGATGTGTGAGGGGGGAGTTGGCTATATGCTGGATGCTGTCATCGTACTGGGACTGCTCCCTGCCTAATCCTCGGCCCTGAGCTCAGAAATAACTCACCCCCCTCCCTCTGTTCGTCTCTCCTCCTCCGCTGTCTGCCCGGAGGACCCCTACCCCTCCTCCACAAGGTCAGTTGGTTACATCAAATAGTAAGAATAAGAATAATTATTCTTAAAATAAAATATTTTAAGATATTTGTTTTTGTAGAGAAAAATGTCATTGTTTGCTTTCCAGTTTTTGTTGGCCTATCAATTTGTTGTAGCCTATTTTATAAATCATATACTCAATCATAATCAATAATATAGCCTACTGGAGCCTACCTATGTCCATCTCAATAAGGTTTCAGTACTGTAAATTTAAATTAATCTACTTTATGTTTATCTTTATTCATAGGGACTTTATCATTTTATTTCTGAAGTGTAATGGGTTGCGCTTTGTATTACAATGTTGTAGCCTATATATTCATGAACAACAACTACTAGGCTACTACTTCTACAAATAATATTACTAATACTAATAATACTAATAATGTTATGAAATAAACTTGACTCAATGACCACTGTAAAACCTAAAACAAATAGATGGGAAACAGGGCTGAATTAGGCAAAGCAGAAAAACTGCCCCAGGGCCCCAGATACTCAGGGAACCTAAGGGCCTCATATTCATTGTGAGTCAGCTAGTTTGTGGTAATTTAATGAATTGCAAATTTGTTTGGCAATCTCGAAGAATAAGGGCAGAAGAGTGGGTCCTGCTACCTGTCTTGTGTCAAAATTTACACAATGTATATTAATTGATCAATTTGTTTTTAACCAAATTACACGAAACAGAGGGTCAATGGGAGCTCAGTGCTCATATTTGCCCAAGTGTCCCCTATAGTGGGTTGATTTGACTATATCAACAGCCCAAATACATTTTATTTTTTCAGAAATCAAGTAATTATTGTTTCCTCCCTCAATAATAAAAACTTTGGCATATTAGTCACAGATGTCTTGTCATTTGTGTTCTAATAACAATTAACATGCTATATCAGCGTGGATAGGACTTTTTTAATACGCTACGTTTACAGTTTTTTCCTCTCTTTATTAACAGAACAATACAAAGAAAACTGATCATTTTAGGAATACAACCAGAGAGGATTTAAATATAATAATGAGACTTTTTAAATAAATGAAAAAACTAATCTAAAAAATAAAATAATATTGTATATAATAATTGTATATAATAAAATGTTACCATATTCAAATGATTATATGTTACATTTATGTGTGCCAGATTTAGTTTTTGCCCTCTGGTGTCTTCGTGCGGTTTGTCCCTCGGTGCGCGCTGCCGGTAACGTCACTTCCGTTGTTGCGTAATTCCGGTTCAGATTATTTCATCCATGCTCCCGAAACGGTGAAATTTCTAACACCGACGGCGGATTGATAAAAGAAAACCCGATAAAATCACAGCCACGATGTTCAAACTGGAAGGACTCGGACCTAAAATGGACCCAGAAGAAATGAGGAAGAAAATGCGACAAGACGTGATCTCATCTTTGAGAAACTTTCTGATTTACGTTGCCCTTCTCAGAGCCAGTGAGTACAGACAGGTGACACGAGCGTTTAGCCAAATACTAATAATACTGACATTTGTAAAAGAGGGTTTCACAGGTATTTAGGTCATGTTTGGTCACCTTATCTATTCATTCAACAACAGCAAACCGAAACGTGGCTCTCTGACTGTTTTCTGCGATTCAGTGTCTCATAGAGGAAGATACAAACATCACAACAACACTAGCTTTCTTGTCTTGAACATACAGGATTCAGAATACCACAAATGTCACTATACTCACACATGTTGCCCACACACTAAGCTACAGTGGGAAGACTGTGCTGATAAATTTCTCAGCATGGCCTTAACCGAGTGTAATCTGTGTTTTCTGTACTTACAGCTCCGTATGTGTTAAAGAAGCTGGACAGCATATGAGTGAAGCAGCTGGTCTCTTCTCTCCTCCATCCACTGAGAGTTGCATCAGAGACGGTACAGACCATCACCATGAGCAGACAGCTGGGGCCATGACAGCACACCCTGTGAGAGACGTCCAGTGTCTGTCCATCACTGCACCGGAGAAAACAAACTTCTCATTTCTAGTCTTGTTGTAAACTGTCCTCTCTACTTTGTTAAATACATTGTGATCATTGTTAAATGTGGTGTTTGATAATGCGCTGCTGAGTCACACAATAAAGAGAAACTATGTTTAATCTGCAAGGCATTATTTATCATTTTGACTCACCTGCAGCAGAAAACTCGGTGTATTTGACCTAAAATTGAAGCTGGCGATGTCTGTATCATAAGTTTACAGCAGGTCTGCAAAAGCTAGTGTAATTCTAGAGCTCTTACTTACAGTGTTACACTGCTCAGAGGTACATGATGAAATACTGAGAAGCTTCCTTTTCTTTTTAATGGGGACCCACTAAGTACTGCCTGTATTTAAGGGGATTTAGGACCTCTAATTGTCAGGTTGTCAGATCTGAATAGGACTCTTTCATATTATTAATACATCAAAGAAATAAAACAATGAAGCAAAGTTTCTTAAAAATAAAATGGTAATTCTAATATGTCTTGTGTAGGATTCTTTACTGGAGTGATGAACCTCCAGGCAATTTCCAATAAAAGAAAATGTCAAAAATATTCCTTAATTGAACTTTAACATATTTACATCGAGTTTCCTTTACACTGTAAAATAAATAGACTGGCAGTGGGCGAACATTTTAAACAAAATGGTGATAAATGAATCTTAACTCAGCTGAGACTTATAGAAAAGATGAGTTGCACTCTCGGAAGATCACCGCCTGGGGGCAGTGTTTTATTCCGAGGATAGGAGAGACTCAGTGATGGAGACATCGACAATGGATGCAAAACTCAGCCTCGTTGTATGAGCTCTGTGAATCATAAACATTAATGTCAATGGAAAAGGCTACAATTCTGGATATTGTCTTTGATTCGCAACCATAAGTGAGAACCAGCTGCGCGGACAGCGGACTGCTTGTGGAGACAAAGCCCGAGTCTGCGTCGCATCTTTCCGCGTTATTGTTGGACCAGGCCCGCCCATACTCCAGAGCATCTCCAGGAAACCCGGCGACAGCAGACTAATGAACCGCTACACATCACAACAGAGGTAGGCTGCGATGAAATGTATCGGAGTCAGCTTGATTACCGTTTTCAACAGATGAGACGTGGATAACGACAGGCGTCTTAAAGCGCTGTCCGTCAGCAGTTTTTTGACAATGACCTTCACTGTGTTAGTGTATCACCAGTAGCACCTCCAAGATTAAATAACCAATTCCACTGTCCATCATGGACTTCCCAGGTCATTTCCAGCACATTTTCAAGCAGCTCAACCACCAGCGCCTCCATGCTCAGCTGTGTGACTGTGTGGTGGTGGTTGGAGGTCAGAGCTTCCAGGCTCACCGCTCCATCCTAGCGGCGTGCAGCTCTCACTTCAGAGCTCTCCTCAGCTCCAATGAAAGTGCTGATGAGATTGGAGGAGCAAGAGCTGACAGAGGTGAAGGTGGAAGCCCCAGTGTGATGGAGTTAGATCCAGAGGTGGTGACCCCCGAGGCCTTCTCCACCCTACTAGAGATGATTTATACCTCCACCCTCTCCCTGGGGGCCTCCAATGTGATGGATGTGCTGTTGGCGGCCTCGCACCTGCACCTGAACACTGTGGTGAAGGCGTGCAAGCTCCACCTGTCCAGGAAAAACTTCCCTACCTCACCGCCTAAAGGATGGAGGTCAGTGCAACAGCAGCTGCAGCAGTGTCCCCCCTCACAGGCAGAGAGGTCGCCCACGCTTCAACACGTCACATCTGCTATGGAGGAGGATGTAGATGAAGAGGGAGTGGGAGTTGAGGTGAGCCAGTCGGGTGGGGTCGAAGATCAGAGGGTAGTCAGTTGTGAACAGGGTGCCGCAGCAGCACCGTCCAACAGACTTAAAAGAAAGTCGTACGAGGACAGGCTCGGCGGCAGGAAGAGAAGCTGCAGGCTGTCCGGGGGAAACTACAAGGAGTGTTCACCTACTGTGACCAGCAGAAGCACTGTCAGCGCAGGGGAAGGAGGAGAAGATCTGCAGTTCCCAGACTGCCTGAAGACAACTGATGGACTCTGGGAGAACAGAGACGAGGAGGTGGAGGAGGAGGAGGAGGAGGAGGAGAAATACGAAGCAACCAAGGGAGAGTCAGAGGAGATCCAGCTGCCGAGCCAGTCAGACAGCAGCACAGGAGGTGTGGATACGTGGGAGAAGAATGGAGATACAGGTGGAGACACAGTGGTTAAAGTAAAGGTGGGAGAAGAAGGTGAGGAAGACGGAGAGGAGCCAAAGATGGAGGTGATTGAGGTGAAAAAGGAAAATCTAAGCGCATATTCCCCAGATTTAGATTGTCCTCCATCTCCACCACAAGACTGCACGGACAATTTGAATGCACAAGTAAATGATGAGAAAATGGCCGCAGTAGCCGACCCAACAGAGGGTGGTGTTAGCTCTTTACCCTCTCAGCTGTGCACAGATCTTCAAAGTGATGAGCACAGAGAGGCTGGAGGTTTGGGTGAGGACTCGGTAGACGGGGAAGGCCTGGACAGCCTGTCAGAGCTGGCCTTCTCCTGCTTCCTTAATCCCAGTGCTGAAAGTGTAATGGGAGCTCTGGAAGAAGAAGACAGCCTAGCTAGTCTCACGGCTGCCGCTACTGCAGCTGCTGCCGCCAGCGATGCTCCTGCAGCTGCTGGTAACATAGGTGAACCGTATCAAAACTCAGAAGAAGCGAATACCTCTTCTGCTCAGTCCTCTGATTCCTCTTCCTCCTCTTCTCTTGTTTTTCCAGTAACTTCTGTCCCCTTGCAGCAGCTTCTCCCGACTCAGAGCCCTGGTTTTAGCGACACGCTCATCCTACAGCCCACTCAAAACACTTTAGCTGGGTTTCTGAGCGGCATCAGACCGGGCCTCAGTCTGGAGGCCTCCCTTGTCCAACCCTCCAGGGTCGGGAAAAGCTCAGGGGCAACAACCTTCCGTCGCATCGCCCCAAAAGTCCCGCCTGGATCAGAAGCCGGCACCGATCCTTCCTCTTCCTCCGGATCAGCGGGAGACGCTGCTGATCGGCCGCCTCTGACCAGAGCTTCGGATGATGTTCTGTCCAAGTGCAAGAAAGCAGCTGCTGAAGACCATGTGCTGTTAGTGGAAGGGGAGAAGAAATATGCCTGCAACATCTGCTGTAAGACGTTCATGAACCTGACTGACTGTAAGAAGCACATTCGCGTCCACACAGGAGAAAAGCCTTATCCCTGTCCAAAGTGTGGCAAACGCTTCAGCCAGTCCTCCCATCTTTACAAGCACTCTAAGAATACCTGTCTAAACTGGAAAGATGACCAGTCATTCCCAGACACGCTACTCTGACCTCTTCGTTAGAGGCACACAATTCTTCCAAAAAAAAAAAAGAAAATCCTGTCAATGACATTATTTATTAATCCCAATCAATTTTTGATCTTGTTACATGAAATCAAAGTCCATTTCCTGATGTATCTCTTAAGTTATTTGATGCTTTTTATGTTTTTATGTTCTCTCATAATTGAAACAAATGAAAATGTTGCCAATCAGATGTGAATGCACTTAAAAAAATGCACTAAATATATTCTCAAACATGGTTTATATCATGGCTGGAAGAGTGATGAGAATAAATAATGCACTTGGTGATTTTTATTGATCTCAAATCTATTTTCTTTTAAACACACTTGCACATAGATTTTACATTTCGACTAAATCATCAGTTTTAATCTTCATAAAAATCCCATTTCACACAAAACTGGAGTGTTGCACTGTTTAGTGACAAAAGACAAGGAACATTATCATTAGAATAAAGTACAGACCAACAAGCACCGCATTTAGAGTGAGAGAGATAACAAACCACTGATTCTGTCTTAAGGGAAACATTTAAAATGCAAATTAGTGAGTGAAATGATTTCTTCAGTTTTACAGCAATTTCACCTCAGACTAGGCATGTACAGTCAGTTGTGTTAAGGACTAAAGTTAAGGAGTGCTGCTAGTTTGTTCATTAGCCACTTTATCATGAACTTGAAAACATGTCTGAGATGAGTGAAACCTTGAACTGAGCATTTCCTTCCTCAGAAATGCACACTGTTCATTAAAAGTGCAATTCTGTCTGACTGTGACAGGATCAAATCAAACTATCAAGTTAACAATCACATCATGTAAACACATATCTGAGAACATCTGAACTACAGTACATTTGTATTGTTACTATTCTTTTCATCCCCTCACTGCTTTGATCCCACATCAGAGACTATTGTCAGACCAGTACACTGCTGTTTTCTGATTTCCACGCAGCACCAGGGGAGGCAGTAGGCACAGCGGCTCCGTTTCAGGCTCTAGAAGGTGAGTTCACTGGGCATTTCTGTGCCCTGTAAACCACCCAGCAGGTTTCGCGCTGACAAGGCTGACATGACACCCCTTGTGGAGTAGGTGGCACTGCCGATGTGCGGCAACACCACTTCACAAGATAAGAGAGGAAAGGAAAGAAAAGAAAAGAAAAAAAATCAAATCAAATCAGGAAGCAAAGTGTGGAAAAAAGAGGCCAAAAAAAAGATATCTCTAGATATTGCAAATACTCACCACAGTTTTTTAGTGTAAGAAGGGGGTGGTTTGTTGGGAGTGGCTCTGGTGTTGTGACGTCCAGTCCAGCTGCTGCTATCTGTCCACTGCTCAAAGCCTCGTACAGATCCTCCTGGTTCACCACAGCCCCCCTAAAATCAACAATTCACCACGTTTTCAGCCTTATGTATTTTCATATTAAACATAGCTGGTGTCAGAAGATGCAGGAGAAAGATTCACAGCCATTAAAAAGTCCATGAGTACAGATATAGAAATATTTCCAATCTGATGCATTGCTCATAATGCACACTCAGCTTTGTGCTGCTTTGGAAGTCTACCTGCTTGAGTTGACGAAGACTGCGGTGTTCTTCATCTTGCTGAAGAAGGCCTTGTCACACAGCCCCTGGGTTTCTGGTGTCAGGGAGCAGGAAACAACGATGAAGTCGCTCTCAGACACAAGTGTGTCCAGGGGAACTGTTGGACAGAGGAGAAAGAGGAGAGGAGAGGAGGAGGAACAAAAGGGGGAGAGAGGAAAAAGATAATAAAAAATGCAGACCTGCTAACCAAAAGCCCTTATTTTCATCAGTTATATAATATTACATTTTCACTTCTCCTTCCAGCCTGTGATTACTGTCTTACTATGCTTTCATCACTGCTTAAGTTTCTCTCCTTATTCTTACCAAACTCTCCTTTCACCTCTGCGGCGTGGGGCTTGGCTGTTCTCCCAGAGTATAGCAGCCTCTTCACTCCAAAGGGCATGAGTCTCTGAGAAATGGCCATACCTGAGCACAAACACAACCAGTTACTCACGTACCAACAGGTCGTAAACTTTGTGAGGAAAATAATGTCACATGTTGCTCGTTAGATATGTCAGCATGGGATTTGGCTACGGGATTGAGTCATATGCCAAAGTTAATGAAGCAATAACAGCAAGCCTTACCAATGCGTCCCAGCCCAATGACTCCTACCGTGCTGCCAGAGAGACCATAACCACACAGCCAGAGAGGTTTCCATGAGCTCCAGCCACCACTGAGAGAGAAACAAAAAGACAGAATGACTATTGGTTGGCTCGATTAAGGCAAAATACTTGTACTTTTAGATTAAAAGCTACACAAACACAATCACCATGAAAAGAAAACACTGATAAGTGTAAATGTGTAACTTGGTGAGACTGACTTTTTGACCTCCTCCACTCCCTCTGGTAATCTGCGAGCAGTGGCCAGCAGCAGAGCTACAGTCAGTTCAGCTGTGGCATCAGTCAGCACATCTGGAGTGTATCCAACACGTATACCACTGCAGAAAACACACAGCAGCATAACTTATAGAGACCACACGAGACTTCATCCTCCTTGTTGAAGGTCGATTTTGTCACTATAAGTTACAGTTTTTCGGTGTGACCTACCGTTTTTTTATTTCATCCATAGCCAAGTGGTCAAACCCCACAGACAGGGTGCTGATGACTTTTAGGTTTGGCCCTGTAATCAGAGAGAGATGAGCTGAAAGACTGAAATCTAGACACTACTACACTTGATTGGCAGACTATTACTACTGTTTGATATGTTTTAATTAAACCTTATTATTAGTTGATTGACAGAAAATTAATCAGCAACAATTTTAATTATCATCAATAACATCAAGTATCAATACCGCAGTATAGAAATACATGTTACAAGTTAAAGTTGTGCATTTAAAATTTGACTTATTAGTATCAAAATATAGTGAAAGGGCCAAAAGTAAAACTACTCATTATGCAGAATGTTCCAGTTCAGAATACTGTACATCACTTTAATATTGCAAATGGTAAAGGTGGGGATTTAACTACTTTATATATGGTTGGGCAGCTTGTCAATTTCCCTACATGGAAAAATAAAGTCTTAACCAATAATAACACATCATAGTTTACTTGTTGATTATATTTTATATCATCATCTCAATCTGGAAATAAAGTAGCAGCTAAAGTTATTAAATAAATCTGGTGGAGTGAAAAGTACAATATCTGCCTCTGAATTGGAGTAGAGTAGAAGTTTAAAGTAGCATAAAATTAAACTAGTGTAGTAAAGTACAAGTACCTCAAAATAGATCTTAAGTACACAGAACTCCCTGGAAGCCAGTACTGATAGTGAATGGATTGGATCGGATCAGATCAGATCAGATCAGATCTATCTGACTGGCTGACATATACAATGACTCGGTTCTACACCCACACATGAGGAGTACCTGCTGCATCCAGAACCTCAGCATCGATCTTGTCTGACAGCAGACACAGAAGACCATGAGCCCCCTGCACACCTTTGAGAAGCTCTGCTTTCGGCACAGGCTCATCCGAGTCCCACAGAGACACTTCACAACTGGAGACAGAAAAGGAAATGGTGGACGTCATTCAGGTATACAGGCAGATTTAGTCATAAAGCCTTTGGTCTGTGGGAAAGCTGACAGTGGTGGAGAGAGTGTGTGTGTGTGGCCCTCGGAGAGGTCACAGGGTTTAATATTTAGATCTGGCAGGCCCTTGGCTGCAGAAGTGTGTAACTGCAGTAAAGGACACACACGCAGTCTGCTGTTGGCTGATAAATGCTGCTTTGCCAATGTCAAATAACAATTAAAAAAACTTCGTACTCTGCGGCCGCTGACAGGATCTTCATCCCCTCCTGCGGGATGCGCCTCGTCACGAAAACCTTCATGAGTTTTCCAGCTGCCTTCATCACACTTTAAATAACTGAATCCTGTGCGGGAAGAAGACTTAAGTCTGTGGGGATACCTCAGCTGTTTTCACCTTCAATGCCTGCAGCGCTCACAGTGAAACAAGTACGCTTCACATGCCCCTCCACACATCAGGAAGTACTTCAGTTCATGTCAGTGCGCCTGCGTGGACTTGTAGCTATATTACTTAAATGGGTGGGTGGGTCTGATGTGCTATCTTTGTCTCTGATGGACGTGTTTTCTGCACAAATCAGATTAAATGTAATGTCAGCGATCAAATTTAAAACCTGTGTCATGTCTATCGTGTTGTCGATCAGGATGTCAACTGTAAAAGTAGCTAAAATAAATAAAATAAGTAAAAAATAAATCAGTCGTCAGTCTGTTAAGACTTGGATCTGCGCCGCTCAGCTGTTTTCTTTACTCATCTATTTAGGAGCAAGTTGTGATTCCCTCTACTCATCTCATCCTAGTAAGGGCATGTTTACATGACTCTGATTCTGCTTCCTGGGTTCGTGTAGTAAAGTAAGGAGAGGACAATGTCATAAGCGGTTGCCGCAAGACGCATGCGCATTGAAATGGTTCAACCCTAAACCAGCAGAAATTAAAAGTTGTAATTTTATTGAGTCATATTGGTGGAAAACAAGTACATTTAGTCACGTGTTCTCTTAACTATAGTTTGAAGTACTATGATACTTTACTTGAGTGTTTACATTTTATGCTACTTTATAATTTTACTCCACTACATTCTCAAAGGGAAATGTTGTACTTTTTAGATTACGATTTTACATACTAAAACATAATGGTCTAATAAATCTGATGCATTAACAGCCTACATATCACAAACTACATAAGAGTCTGAAGTGTTAGATCCATGTCGACAGCCTACAATATTAAAATTCTATTTACATAGAAATGCCTCAGTAATAATCAAATATTATAAAATTATAACTCTGACGGGTCATTTTACTGCCTGATTTCATTTTAGGCTAATAATACTTTTACTTTACTTAATTAAAGCTTAAAGCAGTATTTTTATTTTAGAGTACTTTAACATTATGGTATTGCTACTTTTACTTAGGATCCTGAATACTTCCTCCACCTCTATACCAGCCTAAAACAAGAAACAAGAAGTTTCTTATTTTCATTTTCTACTCACCAATACAATTCAATGACCCCTCATACCCTATGAATGGGGGCATTATCATCATGATTCTCCACCCCAGTTTTTTTCCTTTTATGTGTCACCCGTCTGTATGTGACAGCTATAATTACCATTTAGGCCTACTTCTCAGATTAACATTTTACATAAGACATATGATGAGTTAATGAAATAAACTAAAGTACTAACGTTGCATAAAGTGGTTAAAACTAGTATTTAAAGTGGGTTAAGATATCAGTCATTGATAATACTTATTTACTTTGAGGATTTTTCAGGACTTTTACTTGTGATGGAAAATTATTTTTTAGATTTTTGTACTGGTACTTCTACTAAGCAAACAAGCCTTTTTATGGCCACTGCGGGTTGGACGTTGAGGTACGTGAACGTTTGAGTGCGTATGACGTCATTGTCCATTCCCCCGTATACTCTCCTTCTCTGGGGAAACCGCTGGGCTGTAAATGGTGAAGTCTTCACCCTCGAAGCATAACAGAGGGCGGAATAAGGAGCTCCCGGTACAAACTAATAGGCACCAAAGGAGGATACTGGAGTGGGCGCCCGGTCTGGAAAACGTGAGTAGTTTCTCTCATTTGGGAGGTTTTTAATTATTTATCCGTGTTGTCTTGTACACAGCAGCAGTAGCAGCCAACGTTATGGTCAGCTGTTAGCGACTGGCTGTAACAGGCTACACAGCCTGTTGTTTGTGGTTTGGTGCAGTAACGACGTGCGGTCTGTTCTCAGCTCGGCAGGCAGGACCAAACCACTTCATTACGATTCCTCACTTGTTCACAGCGTCAGGATATAGAGTGAGTGGATTACCTGCAAGCAACGAGCTGGAGCCTTATCGAATTAATTGCTGCCATATAATACAGGCGTTACCACACTGTTCATGTCTTAGGGACTGTCAGAAAAAAGACTCAAGAAACCTTTTATGGAAGGTTTTAGTACTGTTAATAACGTGAATTAAATGTGTGGCCTACAAAGCTATTCAGAAAATAATGTGCCAACCTCCAGCTATGTCATTTTTATATTCGTTATTTTTATAGGTCAGTTTTACGGTAATAATGACCTGAGGCACATCCTTAAATGCAGGTACTTTTATCAACAATAATTATATCCCATCTAAGCCCAACAAGGAACTTAATTATCAGTGTTTAATTTCATATAAATTCTATTATTATAGTCTTCCTGTATTTTCTGCCTGTTTGTTTTAATGACATACCTAATAAAAGAAAAAGTGTGGTATATTGACAGTGCAGTTTCATGTTGATGAGTGGATGAATGAGTGAATGAATGGCAATAAATTCTATCTTTGATTGAAGATATGGATTAAATTGTCAACCACACTATGTGCGTTTTTTTCCTACCTTGGTATTGATATGTATTGTAGAAATATTGTGACATTTTCTTAAAACTCAACTGAGAAATTCTTTATAGATTAAATAATAAGATAAAATGTTTGCTTTACTCTAATGTTGTGAGGTGAATTCCTAACAAGTCCAGTTACTTCATCACATTGAAGCCATGATCAAATCCATTAATGTCATTAAGCAATCTTGGCCCAATACAAACCAGCGATATGACAAAATCTAGTATATAGTATATGTAGCTCATGGTATGTACCCACATATTGCCTAACACTACCTCCACTGGATGAAACAACCATGAAAGGATTGTGAAAACTATTCCTTCCAAATTATGTAACTCCCTGAACCAAACACCTGGCATCCTCTGACTTCTTTATCTCTGACACAAAGCCTATTTATTGAATGTAATCAAACCCAAATATTCACGTGTCATTCCAGAAATAAATACCAGTAATTGCCCCGCCCACTGCACACTTTTGGCTGTGGAACCTGCAGAGCCTGTCTGAGCCTGCCAGCAACAGCAGGTTTACTGGAGACAGACCTGTACTGTGTAATGGCTCTGTTGACCCTGCACAGGATCCCATCCCTGGCCACTGCTCAAGTGAGTTCACTCATCCCCACACCTTGTTGTATGCAAACAAATTTGGCATTTTTGCATCATATCCTAAGACAAATCATTGTTTACTCTTGCTTCAGTAAGAGTGATTCAGAACTATGTGAGCTGTTCGTGTTGGGCCCTGGTAGTTCTGCATGAAGAGCAGTTGTTCCTGAATGTGTCCCTTTGTGGATATCATCAGTGTATTTGCCTAAATGATAATGAGGCTGTTTGGTTTTTAAATTGTTGCCTGGGATGTGATTGGACAGGGCAAACATGCCACAGATAAATGGTCATCACATTCAAATTTCATTACAGCCACGTCAGAGAGTGATTGAATCACTGTCACTGTAGCTGTTTAATGCATACATACAATCATATAAACACTGTATCATCAGCCTCTGTCTGTAACTTCTCTCTTCTCCTCTC
This sequence comes from Seriola dumerili, assembly GCF_002260705.1. Classification (NCBI taxonomy): domain Eukaryota; kingdom Metazoa; phylum Chordata; class Actinopteri; order Carangiformes; family Carangidae; genus Seriola; species Seriola dumerili. The sequence goes on from NW_019174415.1 coordinate 309,762, forward strand.
ATTCTTTCATTAAGATGATTTAACTTTATGTCAAAGGCTTGGCTTTTCTCCTGGACTTTATCATTGCCAACTAAACCATAGATGACCTGACTGTAGGTCCAAGTCTCATTTTCTTTGCATATTTTGTCACAGGATCTAATCACTCTCCTATCTTAACTTGTGTTCTCTCCTTTTTTTTTCTTCTTCAAACCCTCATCGTTCCTCTCCTGGCTCCTGCCCACTTCTCCTCTTTAATTTCTGTTTTTTTCTTTCTTGACTCTGTCTGGACTTGTCAGTTGCGTAACAGGTAATGTTACTGTCTCAAGTTTGTTTCTCTGTAAACCCTTGCTACTACTGCTACTTCTCTCTTTTTTCTTTCTCCCTCCTCTTTCTTGTATTGAATCTTTCCTTTATTTTTATGTTTTTCTTCTGTCTTTTCACTGCCAATCTCTTTGTTTTTATCTTCCCCCCCTTAGTGTCCGCTTCCCTCTACTTGCATATCACTCTTTGTCTCCGTCTTCCACTGCACCTTATCTGTGTTGCACCACATTTCACCCAAGAAAATGACTACAATTTTATTCCAGACATTTGTGTTCACACTTTCAACAGGAAAAACATCACACACACTCCCACGAATGCTCCCAGAAAGCTTGTTATGGTGTTTAAACACATTTTTTCTTCATCAAGTTAGAAATGTGCCCGTTTGGGAGCATTAGAAACAGTGAGCATCGTTTCCTCATAGTAATTAGTGTTTTGCAGCCTCTGCATCCGCTGACAACTTTCTTTGGGATGTGAATATAAAAAACCCTTTTTCAAATTTATAAACAGACTGCACAACAGAAACTGTGCAGTCTGCCATACTGAGTTAACTGTGGTAAAAAAAAATAAATTATAAAAATCAACATCAATTTAAAAAAAGCAACCATTTGCATAATTTAGCTTTGCGCACAAAAACTGAATCACACACAACCACAACAGAGGCTAAATATTTTCCAGTCTTATTGATGAGCCTTTCTTTGATTTATTTTATTTTGTAAGGATGAAAGCCTCCAAAGAAGAGGGAGACTTCAGAAAAGGTAGCTATACGCCTGTGTTGTCTCTGATTTGTCATTTAATTACACTCGTAACAAAATGATAACCAGCTTCTTGATGACAGCAATTTTAGACCGACTGATGTCTGTTTGCTTCTAGGGAGAGCTTTGCCCTTGTGAAGGGGGCGGTCCTTCTGCTGGAAGACGGCGAGGGGCTGGACCTTCATGATGAGACTTCTCCCACTGCGACTTCTCCCGTGAAACAGGGCAGTGGAGCGTCAGATACACGGCACAGGCACCTCCATGCCATGATTGAACAGCTCAGACCAGAAGATACCATCAAGCTGGTGAGGCCTCATGTTTCCACACACATTGCAAATCAGATCAGACATGAAATATACCATGCAGATAAGGTTCTGTTTGTGACCCAGTTATTAAAGTACAAGTAGTCTATTTACAATTGAAATCGTATCTGGTCAAAATATCAGAATCGATCCAATACACAGGACTGGTACTAGTATCAATACTGATTTTATTAAGTTAACTGATTATCTGAAATGATGTGACCAATCCACACTCCAAATGTTCTTTATTAATGTCACCATAAAACTCACTGTTTCTGCTATCAATCATTCATTCATTCATTCTGTCACTGCTGGTCACTAAGTTTTTAGCACCATAGCATCCTTGGCCTTATGCTACCTTTTTTATTATAATTATTCCAATGAATTTCATGCAACAAAGTTTGTAGATTTTGGATGTTGGGGAGTAAGAGAGCGCTGGTGTTGCCTGGTTACTCAGAAACTCTGAGATTAGGCATCTTGGATCAGCGCATCACTACAAACCAGGGACAGCTCCATCATTGGAGTAATTCACTTCCTCTGTATTAAAACTAACTTGAAGATGAGTCAGAGGGTGCAGCTGCATTTTTTACATTTAATTATGCTGCAGTATGTGGACAGTGTTGCTGTCCTGCTGGTACACAGCTATATTCTGTAAATTGTTATGGTCAACATGACAGGATATTAAACTAAACATGTAAGCTAAATACCACATCAGTGGACTACACTGGTTGCTTTGTATGTTTCACTACTGCAAAAGATCGTAATACTGATGCTTTCCAGATCATTGCACTGATTTTGAGCTTGACTATAAAAGTTTTCCAGGCAGCTGCTGGATTCATTTCATCACTAAAATATGAAAAATAATTGATTGAACAGTTGGGTTTTTTTCCCCCTCGTCAGCTCTGTTAACATGCTGGCATCATGAAGAAAATCAAATATAGGAGTTAAACAAAAAGCAAACATGGATGTTATACAAACACTTTACATTTCAGTATCTTATATTAAAAATGTTGTTTAGTATTGAGCTCTTAAGGCATTTTTCTCAGACACCAACATGGAAGAATGTTTAAAATACTGTAATTTGTGCTTTCAGCTGTATCACCTGAATAATAATTCAATTTGATGGATTACCCAAAATAAACTGAAACCAGATGTTTTCTGGATGGCAGAAAAAAACAAATCAATCAATTTAAATATACAGGATTTAGAGTTAATGGGCTAAAAAAAAAAAAACACAGGTATGGTCCTTTAAGTGGACTTCAGCCAGTGTCTGGGTTTCTCTGTAAACATAACACTGACTTCCTTGATTTGATTTTCTCAGGAAGGCCAAGGAAAATATACCGCACAGGATATTTTGCCCTGTGTGTAATCAGACACGTTTATTGAGTTTAATGGGTAACTCCAGACTTCAGAGGAAACAAAAAAAATACATTGGTTTTTATGATTATTGTATCATCATTATCCTCTCTTTCTCCTTTCTGTCTCACACAACCTCTGCCTGTGCCTCCCTGCTGCTCTGGTCCTCTCTGCAGGCGGTGCAGCTGGAGTCCGTCAGCCCCGTCAGAGTCAGGTATCTGATCGTGGTTTCCACCGTTGGCAGCAAACAGGAGAGCATCCTGCTGGGCATGGATTTCCCCAACTCAGACAGGTGTGTGTAACCAAGATGCTGGCATACTGTTTCACAAAGAGAGCACAAGATAAGATTTCCATTCAGTTAACAATTTCAGGATCAGCTTTGACATTTTAAACGTACTTCCTTGTCTTCAGTCTCTGTGTGCTCACTACCTCTTTGCAGTAATCAGTGCACCATCGGCCTGGTTCTGCCGGTATGGAGTGACACGCAAGTGTATCTCGATGGAGATGGGTAAGAAACATTTTTAAAAGAGTATTGAATTAGAAGTATAAAAGCACATGCGAGGAATTTGTGTGGCTGCATCACAGACGGTGCAGCTTGATGTCTGGGATTCTGGCCAGAGATAATGAGAATGAGTAATGACTATTTATGGAGTTAAATCATTCTCCTTGAATTACAACTGCTCCTATCACTCACTCAGACGCTTACATAAGCATGGAGGTCATGTGTTTTTGAAAGTTAAGTATTGCTGGTTTCTTTCTGTGTCCTAACGTAAAGGTCAGTGAGAGTTTAGCTGCTGAAAGTTCTGGTAAATATACTCCCTGGTTGCATTGCAGTGCATCCAGAGCCCCAAAATATTCACTCCAGCTGAGTTTCAGTATACATTTTTTGCCTCACATCACAGTTTTTGTTATAAATGTGGCAACCCTTGAGCTCAGAGGAGGATGTAGAGAGGAACACTGTGAAACTAAGAGTTAGCAGGTCTAAAAACAGTCAGGATCACATGGTGCAGTGACAACTACTGTGTTTTAACTAATCTGCCATCACACACTGATTGTCACGCAAGAGGCTTTGATCAGCTGCCATGTCACACCAGCGTGTTCAGCCTCGTTAGGCTGGATCGCACCTCCGAATGTGCTTATTTCTCTTTCTCACTCATCCTCATTTTTTTTTTCCCACACTTTCTTCACAAGAACCGTCACTAATTTACTGCGGATAATTGAATAATTTGAGTGCGTATTCATTGTCAGTCTACTAGGAGTTGTGCTCATAATGCTTCTTATCAGTCTGACTTCCTCTTTTCTCTTTCATCTCCTCTGCTTCCTCTGACTTAATTATAAGTTCATGTTTATGTCATTTGTCCACAGTGGTTTTAGCGTGACCTCTGCCGAAGAGACCAGAATTTTTAAGCCTGTTTCCATGCAGACCATGTGGTGAGTAAAATGCTGACACCGGGGAATTAACACCAAGCATGAGTGTCCTTTTTATGGCATCCAGCACACATCACATCCTAAAGTAACTCATCAAGACCTCCTCAACTTAAAAAAAAAAACCAAAAAACAAAACTGTCCTCAACCTAATGTAGTGACATATTTCTTGGCTTTCTCCCCTCCGTTGTAAGGTCAGTGCTGCAAGTGTTGCACGGCTGCTGCGAGCGGGCGGTGAAGGCAGCGGTGATCCCAGGCTGTGGCCTGGAGTGGGCCCAGCACTACAACAAGCACATCGAGTCAGATCGCTTCTGCCTCAATGAGTGGGAGGCCATGAACGACCTGGAGTCAGTCCGCAAGGACATTAACGGACAGAGGTATGTGTCTGTTCTGTTTGAATTCAGTGTGTCTTATTTATTCTTTTGTCTGGGTGAGCCACACTGAAGCGTTGTCTTCCACTGCCAGTGGTGGAACAAGTATTTATTTAAGTGAAAGTAGAAATACAGCATTCTCCACTACATTGAGACCAGCATTCAAAATCTTATATAAGTAGGAGTACAGGAGCATTATTAGCAAAATATACTTACTAGATATCTAAAGTAAAAGCACTAGCTAAATAGCTCCATATGAGTGTTAAATTATTATATGTTGTATATTTGGAAAGTTAATACTGATGCATTGATGTGTTCTTGATCGGTAAAGTAATTAGTAACTAACATTAAATAACTCATTACCCTCTGAACTGTAGTAGAATAAAAGTATTAAGTAGCATCAAGTGGAAATTCTTAAGTAAACTACAAGTACCTCAAAACTGAGTGTACTGAGTTACATTCCACTGTCTGCTGCTTTAAATGTTGAAATAAAATGGAAATTATCATCTGTGCTTATTGCTCACGCACACCTGTCAATTTGTACTAAAGTTTCACTTTTCCTTGTATGGGAAGCTCGGCAGACAGAGTCTCCAACGAGAGTCTGATCAAAGAGCACCTGAGAGACATTATGAGGACCGAAGACCTGGACAACCTCACATCTAAAATGGTGAGACTTTGGCAGATGTGAAGAGGAAATAGTCTTGAATAAAGACATAAAACTACTAGAGCAGGACCGTAGAATATAATGGGTCAAATATATAAGAGACTGTTTGCAAGCCTGTATGATTTGATCTTTCCTTTGCTCTGCTGTAGGTGCACTCTGCCCTGGAGACGAGGATAGGCTTCGATATGAGACCTTACAAGGAGTACATTGACAATGAGATCCTGGTCACCATGGCTCAGATGGACAAACCCTCTAAAATATTTGACTATCTTTATCTGGTGAGTGAATGCTCGGCTTCAAAGACAGTAATAAGTTTTCTTTTACCACCATGCTTTCTTTTGCTTTGGCCAGGAAACTTACGGAAGTGTGCTCTCACCAGGATGTTGTATGTGAATGTAACTTCCCCTTTGGGTGTTGACAGTGATAGGGAAGACGGCTGTGCAGGCCCTTTCCTTTTTGTCCTCTGTGCCCTCAACTGAACATCTCTTTCTTTATCTGGTTTCAGGGCTCTGAGTGGAACGCAGCGAACTTTGAGGAGCTGCAGAAAAACAAGTCAGTGTTTTCACCTGCCAACATTTTATATAGCTCTGTGCATTCTTGTTTTTGTCACTAGTTTCCATTGTCTCATGACATGGGTGATACTCAATTGCGTATTGTGTTTTGTTGAGTCACCACCGTGCCTCTAAGTGTGCGTCTGTGTGTTTTTCAGTATCGGCTACATTCTGAATGTGACGAGAGAGATTGACAACTTTTTCCCAGAGTCCTTCACTTACATGAACATCAGAGTGTACGATGTCGAAGCAACCGACCTGCTCCCCCACTGGACAGACACATACACCTTCATCGACCAAGCAAGGTAGTCCTGAAACCCTACACACATTAGAGGACATTTGAAGGTGTGTATCAGCATTGGCCAGTCTTTTGCAGGTTACAGCTGTAGACAAACACACAGCCATCACATTTCCGTCATCAATCACGTCACATTTAGATTTGTCCAGTTACCAGATATTAAAATCAAACATGTTAATTTATTTGTGACTGCTCTGACTCCTGCATCGTTACGCACACCAGTGCAGATTTAAACTCCTTTCCACTCAGTTCAAGCTGTGTGAACGATGTCTACAAACTCAGACTGAACTGTGAAACTTCTTGACTGCATTATCCAAACAGAGTGTAACAGAGAAAATAGCGCTTTGCATTTGGACTCTCTAAAGAAAAACTAGTTAGGTTTCCCTCTCCATTTGTTTGTTTTTGGGGATGTGAGCTCCTTCACACTCCCCTGCTGGATGAAACTTGCAGTAATAAAGTGTGCTAATGTGCTTTTCAGGTACTAGCAAGGACACGGTACACAGGAATATCTATGAATGAGATTAATAAGAAGTAGCGTTTATGTTACATCTGCAGCTTCCGCGCACCCTGTGAGCTTGTGTGGCAGTTCAAACCGCAGTAGGTCAACCAGTCAGTATTGCTAAATTATGAAAGCTGCCACCTGTTCACAAGCTAGCAGCTTTTTTATTATGTTTTAAAACATTGCCTGTCAAGCTTACCAAGCTAACCACCTCAACATGTACATTTCAGCGGGGTATCCAGTGACTTAACACCATTATTCTTCCACTATTTGTCACAAACTGTCAAAAACAAACTCTCTAAACCAATGACTGAGCTTCTCTTGATCTCTGTGTATTACAGGAAGAGTGGACAGGCGGTGTTGGTGCACTGCAAGATGGGCGTTTCTCGCTCTGCATCCACAGTGATTGCCTACGCCATGAAGCAGCAGCGCTGGCCGCTGGATGTGGCGTTAGCGTATGTCAGGGATCGCCGGTCCATCATTAAGCCCAACGAGGGCTTCATGAAGCAGCTCCACACCTACAACGGCATCCTCAACGCAAGGTCAGGCATGGTGTTAGGCCTACTAGTGTTTGAAGATCTCTATTCCAAAATGTAAAATATCAACTTTTTTTTTTTTTTTTTAGTTTGCCTTTGTTTGACTTTTTTGATGTTGATTTATGGGCTCATGTGAGGATTGTGCCATCTGTTCATTCATCATTCCAGCCAGCAGCGTCACAGCACACTCTGGAGGCGAAAGTCGAGAGACCAAAGACAGAAGTCAGTACGCAAGGAGGAGAGAAGAGAGGAGGGAAAGCCAGAAGAGGATGAGGATGAGGAGGAGGATGAGGAGGAGGATGAGGATGAGGATGAGGATGAGGATGAGGGACTTGATGAAGAGGAGGACGTAGAGAGTCCAGATGAAAAAGATTCCGGCAGCCCGGATGAAAAAGATGAATCCGAGGAAGACACAGAGGTAATTACTTACAACAATGATATGTTTTTAGCATTTTATATCCTATAGATTTTTTTTATTTTTATGGCTTCAACTCTTTTACTTTCTCAAACACACCCAGGTATTTGAAGAACCCACCCCCACATCTGACACCAACCAGGAACCTGGGCAGACAGGACCACCAAGTGTCAATCCCGTAATCACTGTAAATGAACCAGAAAAGGTGCGCAGGCCTCCTGACACTATGTTACTCGCGCACACTTCATCTGAGGATGTGTATCTTCCCATGTATCAGTAACCTTCACTAATTTTTTGGATATTCTATTTGTTTCTGTCATCTCCAGGTTGCTCCAAGTGTTAATCGCAGCGGCAGGATGAACCTCTTCTCCCTCATGCAGTCCATTAGCGAACTGGATGACGAGGATAAGGGATGTGAACAGGTAAATGAAACAGTGTGCTGGGAGGAATGACCAAGCAAACTTACAGTTTGCCTTTCATACTCTTTGTTGTTGTTGTTGTGAGTAGACCTCTCAGACAAATGGCTGATGTGTTGATTGAAGACATTTCCTCTGGAAAGAGGGAGGAGATGCGTAGACCCAAAACCTTCAAGTAAATGTAATTGTACTTGAATTTAATTTTACTTCAAGTTTTTGTAGTTGAGCTGTAGACTTGTGATATTGCACATATCTTTTTCAGCTTCATTTCCCTGACCTTTACAGGGAAATTTTATTAATTTAACTCAATTTTATTTAATGAATTAAACTCAATTCATTTAAGTAAATTTAATTCAAATATTAGTTTCAATAAAATAAAATGAACTCATTTTCATTCAAGTGAATTTAGTTTAATTGAATGTAATGTAATATAATTCAGTAAATTTAATATAAAAATGTAATACATTTAATAGCTTTTATTAAATTCAAAGTCTTCTCTACATATATTATGTGAGACTGGACAGACATGAATGTGAACTGCAACTTGACTAGTTGGCAGAGGCATACAACCGCAAGACAGTAATTCTGCTTATTATTGATTAACCTGTTATTTTCTCAATTAATTGCTTAATCATTCAGTCTGACTGTGATGTCTTCACTTTGCTTGTTTAGTCCATCTAACAATCCTAAATATTTAGTTTACTTTCATATATGACAGAGACAAACAGCAAATTGTCACATTTGAGAAGCAGGAACAAGATAATATTTGTATTTTTTCTTGGATTATCATTTTATCTGCCGATTCATTCATTCATTCATCCACCAATCAGCTAATCGATTGATCAGCTCTAGTGCCAGTGCTCATCCAATTCTATAAGTAACTACTCTGCGACTTTATTATTCTTCAAAGCTTCCTGGCAGTCCGAGGCATTCTCCAGGACAGAGGAAGCGAAGCCACATGCGCCGAGGTCTGACTCACCAGAGAGCATGTGTGGATGTTTCACCTGAACCACGCAACCTGCTGGATGCAGGTCAAAGTAAACCCTAAAGTAACGAAAGACATGGGAGAGCAGGAAGGGAGAGGGTCCTATAAAGGAGGCAGAGAGGAGGAAAAGCATTGTGGGGGAAAAGTCTGGACTATGAAAGTTGAAATTTTTTCTGGTAACATGCCATGGTTTTTATACTCTGCTGTGCTCTGGCTCAGTTGCATATTTTAGATTATTTTGGTGTTGAAAGTTTTAATTTATGTTTTGAAGGTCATTTTCATTGTACTTTCTTTGCATTTCTCTGTTCATAATTATTATAACTGGTAACTAATTATAAAAGGATCCTGCTGCAGCATTGCTATACCAGTAAAGGCCAGGATTCTGATTGATACATTGTTGTATTATGATGGTTTATACAGTGTTTTTAGAACATATCCTACCACATAGACATAGAAGTCTCTCCCTCCATGTAGCGTCCTCTTTCTCAAGCTCCCTTTTTACCATTTCCCTTCTTAAACTCTCACTCTAGAGATTATATGCTATGCAATTACTGTTCTCTGTAAATATGAGGCTGTATGCTGCCAATCCAAGGTAAACAGTTTGAAATAATTTTCATATTCTCTCATCAGAAGTTTTTTTTTTTTTTTTTAACAAGCGTACATTGCTCACAGATGGGAGGATTGTACTGTCTAAGCTGTGCATTATGGACCAAGTTAGGGCCAGTTTTGTGGCACAAGCCTGTTTGCCAAACTATGTATTCCAATGTGCCAATTAATATATATTTAATTGAAAATCTTTATCATGTCAGTATATTAAAAACGTCTCCCATTTTATTTTTGTTCATTCTATGTAAACACCAGGGCTATATGAGTGCCTTCAACCTGAGAATGAAATACGACTCTATGACTGGTGTTTTTAATGTTTTTACTAAGAGGTGGTGGCCAAATATTGTATGTGTCTTGTACTGTTTCTCACTTGGTTTGATTGCAGTATAAATTTGACTTCCTAAGGTTTTGCATGTATGCGTAATGCAGATATATATACAGTATGTATGTATCGACACAAAATTGCTGATGAACTGGGTGCATGTTATGTGTTTTTATACCAGCCTGTGAGAGCAAATTGTTCAGGGTTTTCTCATGTATTTATATGGACATTTAATGGATAAATTATTCAATACATTCTTTTCAGATTGATGATCACTAGATGCTGACGTGGAGCATTCTTATTTCATGCTGGTGTTATCCAATGAACCCTAGTTACAGCTCACTTTACATTTAATCTGCATGTTCACCGTAAATGAAAAAAAAAGAAACCATGCACTTTATAATCCCACAACACACTGTTCCCACTGCCTGAGCCAATGTCACGCTGTACTATGATCAAAATGGTCAGACTTTTTTTTTTTTTTTTTTTTAAATCTGAAGTCAACATTTCTATGCCTTCTTGTGTTAAGCTCTCCACTGTCTGCACCTCACTCTTGTTTACAACAAGCACTATGAGTGAAAAATAAATGATTATCCTCAAACCAACTGCTTTGTTCCTTGATTAAATAACACACCAGAGCAGAGAGAGCAGACTGGTTATATTCAGAAACATTTTATCCACATGAAACAAACAGAGGGACAAGCAACATTATTTTCAGCGCTCATTTTGATTCTCTCTGTATTGTAATTCACTGTAGTGCTTGTCATCTTAATATCAGTACAGTGATAAACTCACAACATAGCAGATATAGTAAGGGTTACAGAGGATATTTTAATAAAACAGCAAATGTGATAGATGACACCAAAATTTAGGTCCCAATGTATTTTCTTCTGGGTTCACTGAGCGTGATTCCTCCTTCTTTCATTCCTTTCCTGAAAGCCTGAACCTGTGAAAGGGAAAAAAAAAAAAAATCAGGAAGTGAAGAACATGAAGCAGGTGAAAAAGACATACAAATCATTTCTCTAACAGCAATTCATGCTTTATGTACTCACAGCGTCAGAGCGATAGGCCCAGGGAATAGCCCTGTACACCATCCTGGTGATGCCAGCCTGTTGACATCGACGTGCCAGCACCTCACCCACAGCCTGACATGCTGCCACACACCTTGTAGAAGCCAATTCCTTTTTCAATGCCCACTCTGTGGTTGAGCAGGTCAACACTGGGATAGGAGAACTGCTGGAGAACACTTGTGCCGTCACATAATGTTGGGTGCGAGAAAACACCAACCTGAAAAGAGACAAACGTGGTAAAACATGAGAAACAGGAGGATGCGAGGGTTAGAGAATATGAGTGAAATAAAAATCATGATAAAAGAATATTTTTCCTATAACACTATACATCTTTATATGGAAAATGAGATTCACCAATCAATCAAAATAATATTCAATGCCAAAACAAGACTTTAATGGTTTACTTTTTAGATTACAATTTGTTTGGAATTATTCCTTTGGAAAACACAGTATTGTAACCAATATCAACCAATGTCGCCACTGACAACATGATAATATTGAATTACTTCCCATTCCTAGAGGAGTCCCTTTAAGATCACACTGAGAGGCAAATCAACTGAATATCTGCATGCACACAGAATTTAGGTAAAAAACATGAACAATAATACAGTAACTCTACCTGTTCTTTAAAGTCTTTTATCTTTTCTATCTTTTGATTTGTTATTGACCTTTTTTTTTATCTATTAAGAGATACACACAATTTTGGTGCCAAAGACACTTAAGGCCAATTAATCTCGATCTCATTTGTGAAATACTGAGAAAATGCTGTTGACACTGCAATAAAAATGAGAAATGAATCACCTGATTTTACAAAGAGCTAAAAAAAAAAGTGTGACTTTAAAGACAACTGTTCCTCGTACACACAGACCTGTGGTAGAACTCCCGGTGGGGCCAGGTCGTTTTCCAGCCCCGGTCCTTCACAGCCAGCGCCATCTGCTCCAGGTTCCGGGGGTTTCTGTTCACAAAGGTCGGGTTCACGGCTTCATTTTCGTTCGCGCTGGGCTCCGGCTGAGAGGCTGCTTGGCTGAGACACCGAGCTGGGAGACGGACAACAGGTAGATAGGCTATTTGATAACTATTTGGATTAAACTAGCCACTACAATCAACCTGTTAAATAACGTTAACTGACACACCGGTGTGTAAGTAGCTGAAGAGAATAAAGGTTAAGCAGTTGTGACTTACCTGTCTGGTTTGTAGCCGCAACCGGGCGACAGCGTTGAATTTGACCTAACAACTGGCGCACACAGCGATTTAAATCACTCAGAGCCATTTATTCCTCAGCTGTGTTCACCTCACAAAGTAAAACACAGGGTCGGTCAGTGTGCTAGCATCTGGTAAGGCTTTATGTCCTTAAAAACATACTGTGGAACAATTTGCTACGAGTTCAGCGTGACATGTCCGGCGCCATCTTTGACATTCAGACAACATCCGGTTAACTTACCGGTGCCACAGCAGAAACAGCACGGACAGAAACAACCCTCTTTAACTCTTATAAGATCCACTTACACGTCTGCATCAAGAATAATAGGATTTGCCGTCTATTTACTCTACAATAATTTCCAGTGCTGGAAAGTAACTCAGTACTTTTTCTTAAGTATGATTTTGAATGCAAGACTTCATATATAATGAATTATTAATACCTATTATATTTTATTTACATGTTCTATCACTTATATGTACTTTGATGTAAAGCACACTGAGTTTACTTAAAATTAAATGTGCTTTATTTCTCCTTTCCTTTACATTGTGGTATTCTTCCGTATATTTACACTCAAAGGATTTAAGTACTTCTTCCATCACTGTATAGTATAGTCAAACATATAAATGACACAATAGTGCGACTACACAACAGGTAAGGTAGCCTGTTCAGTCAATGACTTCCCACAATAAGATTAAACAAGAAATTTTTTTATTTCAGTTCAGATTTTACAGTGCAAACCAGCAGAAAAAAAGAGACACGTGTCTAGAGCAGAGTGTTGTTTAAAGTGGTGACATGTTAATGGATGATATTATATGTCCAAATGAATAAACAAGCACTCAGTCCCAGTAAGGCACCTGGAAACACTACCAATAAATACCTGTTGTGTGTTGTGCTTGGAAGACATGACATGACAATGAGTGGAAAGTACCTTTGGCTCATGAACATCCTTGAGATAATCCTGCTGATCCCTGCTGTCATTTGACAAATTCTACAGGACTGGCTTATTAAAGTACAATACACCAGTTCAACAATCACACATTCCCTTAAACTGCAGAAGAGATTCATTAATTGATGTACTTTCCCTTTCATAACTGAAGATTATAAAGCGAGAAGTAAATGATTACTATCCCTTTCACTACTGAAAGAGTAATTAGAAAGCATTACATAACACTGAGAGTGGAAAAAATTAGCATTGAGATACAAAAGTATGTTTTTCATTTCATATAATGTACTTGTAATTCATAATAAAAGGAATCATTTTCATTCTAGTGATGCAAAAATAACAGTCATCATGATCACTGTGCAAGTCAATTAAACCATTTCATAGCCTACAGGCAGTAGAATACCACTGTTAAAGGCAGGGTTATTCTGAAGTGTTGCAGTCCAAGTACTCAATAATATACATAAATTAACGTAACCGTTTGGCAATACTAAGCAATAACTTGGCAGATCATACAGCAGCTGATCCATTGATCAGAGATGAGAAAGAGAAAGGGCTCAGCTTGTAGCCTGTTCCACTATAGAACTTGTTCTGAAACTCCACCCTGCAAGAGATGGGAGCAGAGTCAGCATAAAATACAAAATACAAAAAAATACATAATCAATTTTTATCCACCCACACAATTTCTCTACCTCCTTAAACAATCCTGTCCACTTCATTCTAAATTGGACTTTAAGCTGAATATAAAGTTTGATTTACAAATGATTGATTTGGTGATGCTCTGAACTTTCGTATGGTTTGGTATGGCTTTTCATTTTCTTTCTTTAAAAAATGTGGTTCCTCAAGTGAGTTTAGTGGGTTGTTTATCAATCTTAGATTGATGTCATCTTGAATAACACTGCAATCATATTTGGAAATAATTCATAATTTTTTCTCAGACTCATATGTTCTCTTTTAAAATCTCACTTATATCAATGTTTTTCATCATCCCTCTTAAATAAGGAGTCATTTGAATCTGAAAATTAGTTTTGCAGGTTTAGACCTAAGGATTTGTTAATCTGAAAATAGTTCCATATTATTTTAAGACAGCTCTGAATGGAACAGGGCCATTTTCCCCTTTGTCCTGTCCTTCCCCTCATTCTTACCAGTGCAGACGGAGCGCATGGAGGAAAGCTGAGAGGCCCTCCATAACAAGCAGAATGGAGACAGTCAACACAGCAAAGAAGGCAAAAATCACAAAAAGGACCACAGATCCCATATAGCCAGACCACTTCAGGGCAAGACGCATCACCATCACCCACAACACCTCTGACAGCTCTGTGGAGACACAAATAACTCACCATCACATAACCATAACTGGTTGGAACAAAACCATCATGTGTTTAAATAACTGGCTCAAAAAAGAATAGTATGAGTGTGTTTGGTTTTAAAGAGGAAGTCTGTCCATTTGTATACATCATGTGAGTATGAAGATACACATTGTGTTTGTGTGTGTCAGTATGTGTGCCACTGACGTGCATGTGCCAAACTGAGAGCCCAGAGTCGGAGGTAAGAGGCGGTGTTGGAGATGCAGCCCAAGCAGTACTCTATGGTGTGGATGGCCTGATGCATGAACACGTCTGCAGCATCAAACTAATGCAAACAACACAGTTAAAATAGTTAGTGAAGAAACACAAGAATACATATTTGACCAGATTTAATCCGTTTAGTGAATTTAGTTCCTTGTCTTACCTCCTCTTCAGCAGCTCCTCCCTCTGTCTCCCCTTGATGAGTATTGATGGAGCTTTCGTCAGCCACCAGTGGACGTCTGTCTTCCTCCTGAGATAGTGAAGAATTAAAAAAAAACAATCTGTGAGGAATTGCAGCTCACTGTAAATAAAAGGGTTAAAGTTCAGTCAAACACAAACTCACCACTTGACGTCGTCTTCTCTTGAATGTGACGTATTCATATGTTGGCTTTCCTAGCAGGAGGACCGGGACTGAACACAGAGCCAGCACCACCAGGACCTTCTGCACCACAGTCTACATAAAGAGTGAAGGGAGATCTGTGTTGAAGTACAACACTGGTATTTTTGCAAGTTACCTCCCCATTTACTACAAATAGTATATACACTTTAATTTCAGCAAACCAGCAAAGCATGCTGTAGTTTTTATGTCTACCTTCCAGGTGTTTTTGTCATTGTCTTTTTCTCAAAATTACATTATTGCTGTTTAATGCAGTTAAAGCACTGATTGCTTCAAGAAATCTTCTAAAGTGACTTCTACATCTGAGGTCTAAGAGTAATCTGCCAACAAAACAGCTCACACTGGTTAATTAAAAAAAAAAAAAAAAAAAAAACTGAAATATTGTAACTTTATGTATTAAAACAGTTGCTGACTAGCTCACTGTTATGTCTTGGATACTTTAACGTACAGATTTTGGATTTATTTTTGGAAAAAAAAATTCTAATTCACACCTAAATAAATCACCTAAATAATGTTATTTAATTCACAATGAAACAACCTTCACATAAGATAATGTAGACAAAAACTAACTGTTGTGGGTTTCATGTCTAAAAACACATTCATCATCATAAAGACTGTGGCATACTTTAAAATCATTGGCGGTTATGTAAAGTGTAAGCAAACCGTAAAACAAACATGGAACTCTGATATGTTCCTTTTAGGGTAATGAGCAAACAACACACCTGTCCTTCATAGAGTGGTGGGTTTTCAGCATTTTCTGCAAAGAGGAACATGTCTATGAAGTGGATAAGTATACTGGGAGCGATTTTAGACTGGGTGGGAGTGTAGGCAATCCACTTGAAGACCACCATGAACACCAGGTAACCGAACAGACACACCATGAAGAACAGCTCTGGGATCAGTACAAAGAACACACTGCTTAACTGGCCAAAGTGCCTGGAGAAAAAACCACAACATGGGGAAGTAGAAACAGAGAAACAAGGACATGTGAAGGCAAGTTAGAACAGATATGAAAATAAACAACAACTGAGATGTACACACTCCAAACAGAAACATTAAAAAAGTAAAACATGATTACTCACCAATAATTAAAGAATGACAAGCAGACTCCAAAAGTCATGTGAATGACACCGATGATGACTGACATCTTCATCTTGTATGAATTAAGGAAAGTCAGTTTGTTGTTGGCCAAGCCCCAAATCTGACAACGACACAGACAAGAGAGAATTAGTTTGAGTAAAGTGACAAAGCAGATGGCAGGGTGAAGAATGCTGAAGATGTCAATGAAGAGGTGAAGAGTTTGATGGACAATACCGGGTCAATGCCAAATGGATAAGGGCTGGTGAAAACACCGGACACAACAGGATCCATGGACAAGTACTGATTCCCTGCCAGGACTGATGCACTGAAAAGAGATGACACAAATGTGAGATGGACAGGAAATAGAGCCTGTGAGAACTGAAAAAAAGAGCTATAAATCATTTTCAAGCTTGCATGTATGAAATGTCCTCACTTCCATATGTTCTTCTCAAACATTGGACCGACATGCCACGCTGAGCTGAAGGTACTGAGGCCTCTGCTGAAGCACTCGTTGTAAATGGCCCCCGTGTAGACAGAGAACAGTCCCATCAGCAGAATCAGATACCTTCCTCCAAACATCATCCTCCAGATCTGAAACACAGAGAGGGATTTTATTTCAGTGTTTTGTGTGCAAGGTCAAAGACATGTTTAAGCACTTCTGGCTTAGTCTTTGAAATAATCAATTTTGAAATTCTACATTTTTCTTTATTCCTTCAGATTAATCCATAGACATTAAATAAAAAATATATATGAATGTAAATACCTGCAAAATCAAACTAAAACTAAATATGGCCCAATTACTTTCAAATGAATTTATCTAGCCTGACATTGTATGTGCAATATGCAATGATCCTGACAGTTAAATGAAAAGAAAGACAGACAGCAATTATTCTGACATAAATCTAGTGTTTGGTTCCAACTGCCAGTTTGATTTCAAGTGGGTAAAAAGCTGAATTCATAAACCTCTAATAAAAATCTTTTGTCTCCTTTATCTCTTTTGATATAAGAAGAGAACAAATGAAAAATCTTTGAGTAGTCATTAACCTGAAAGCAAAGCAAAGTAGCTGCAAGTTAATTAAGGGATTTGTACTCTGGTAATAAAATCCGATTCAATAAAATGCTATTAAATTGACACCGCGTCTTATCCTTCCATTGAGCCTGAGTGTGTGTTTTGCATGTGTGGGCACTGTGAGCGAATATCCTCTGAATGACCTCATTGTTGTTGCTCTTGAGTTTGGGGTCCTTCTCCTCCAGAACCATCCAGAGGGCAGCCAGAGTCATCAGTAAACCATGACCCACGTCCCCAAACATCACAGCAAACAGGAAGGGGAATGTAATTATGGTGTACACCGCTGCAGGGGCATTGAGAGAAAAGACTTGACTAAACTTAGAGGAAAAAACTAGATGTGAGGCTGAGAATTCTCTGGCTCGTACGGAAACATCTGACATGCCCTTTTTCTTTCAAGACATTAATGAAGAAACCTTTTTTTTTGTGGTATGCTGACGTACCTGGATTGACTTCACGGTAGCTGGCCACACCGTACGCATCAACAATGTTCTGGAAACCAGCTGTGAAAGAGTTGAGGGGAAACAAGGTAGGTGGAGGGGTGGAGCACGGCAGGCGGTTGTAGAAAGAGTCGACCCCACTTCCACTCTTTCTCTGAGGATGGAGAAGAAGTTCGGATAAAGATGAAGGAAGAGAAACATTTGGCAAATACGTGTTTATGTTAATTCTCCCTGTCTACAGCATTATCTTACCCCCCCCTCTCTCAGAGCACTCTGCAGTTCAGGCAGCTTGGCAACAGGACACCAGGCCTCAGCAATCAGGCATTTGTCAGTGACAGAGGGGCTGCAGAGATTCAGCACCATCTGGACCGCCTTGCACTTCTGAACCCGCACCTTCCACTGGGGCAGTACAGCCACCGCCCGCATCAGCAGCTGCTGCAGGAAGGCCTCAGTCTGTGACAGCACCTGAAGTAGAGGGAAGTGAAAGGACAGGAGAGTGAGGGGATAAGTGACATACCATCTTGGGCTTTCTACTATTTTCAAGCATGAGACATTACAAAAGAGGGTGAATGCTGGTGATTGGATCAATGTAGCAACAAATAGTCACTGTGCTTTTATAAAGAGGCTTTCTGCTTACTGATTTGATATCTTCAATTCTGCCTTGAAGTCCCTGGAGAATCTCCTCTCGCTCAGCTGTGCTCTCAGGGTATGCAAATGTCTGTGTGCGGAAACTGTGAAGTGGGGAAATAAAGATATTCAACATGTGAAAGAGACACTGTAGTGTGGAGATCTACAGTACAATAAAGACCATCTAACTGGTGCACCCACCAATCACATATCTTCTTGACTTTCTGTCCGATCTGTTCTCCCCAATAGGAAATGAGGAACACTGTCCATTGCACCATTTCCCCCTGCAAACAAAGACAAAGGAAACAGCTTTGATGAGATACCCATATGAAAGTTCCTTAGATGTGGAAAATCATCAGACTACCCCTGCAGAAGAATTAACTTTCATGTCTATCCCTCAACCATGATCGCCATTTCCCACCGTGTCCGGGTGCTCGAGGCGATCCTCCATTTCTCTGAAATCCACAATGATATAACCACGACACGCCCGCCATAACAACCGTTCAAATGAGGGGACCTTCCAAGGATGGACCACTCCTGCCACAAAACTGAAAGAGGAGACGCAGTGAGAGATGTGTCACACACAGAGAAAACTTTAGAAAGGAGTTTAAATACATTTTAGGAAATGGCATGTACCTGAGGTGGACATCTTGGCGGTTATCAAACAGGCCTTGGCTTTCCAATACAGGTGGTGGTGCCTATGAGAAGAAGCAAAAGAAGAAAAATGTGTGTTTTTTTGGTCAGTTTTCTGAATACAGTACAATAATTAAAGAAAAGGTAATAAATGATGCAGAAAATGTTGCAAAAAATATTTTTTAACCACCTGTGAGGCTGTCAGAGAGTGTGTTCTGGTCAGGACACCACGGTACTGACACAGCTGGGTCAGCTGAGCCCGGAGGCTGTCTCTGTTCCTGGACACCTAGGAAGACACACAAAGGCAAATATGAAAAAAACTGTCAAGCCAATAAGTTCAACCTGTTTTGATAGTAGTGTACTAATGAGACAACAGGGGCTCTTCTTTGATTTATTAGCATGGCCTTGTTTTAAGCACTAACCTCTTTGAGCTCTCTGGCCAGCCTCTCGCTCTCTTCCTCTATAGTGATAAGTTCACGGGGCTGAGGGGCAGAGGGTGTCGGGCATGGAGGAGGGAGAGGGCCCTGCAAGGGTGGAGATAGGGAGCGACTGATCTCCTGCTCCAGGAAGGCTGAGGGGCAGATAAAAGACGATCAGAGAGGGCAGATGGAGAATCTAAACAAGACTAATAAAGAACATGGATGAAAATACAGGTGGGCAACGATGAGTGATTATTGCTTACTAAAAGTTTTCTCAAGGTCTTCACATCGTCTGACTTCGCCGACAAACTTCCTCTGGAAGGCATTCACATTTGGATTTAACTGAAATCAGAAGGACAAGAGCCGAGGAGAGAGGAAGAGAGCAACAGGGTTACTCATGTTTATGGAACATTTTTGCTATGTCTTACAGTGACTCAAAGCAACCATCAGTTCATCATCTCATCTAAGGACCGATTTAGAAATGCTGCAGATTGCTGAGCCAAAAAACATTAAAACAGAGTTGAAATCAACCCACCATTTGCATGTGAAGAGAAGTCAGTCATAAAAGTGGGCAAAACTGTTTAACATGGAAAAACATTCTGGCCAAAACAGCTGACTAGTTTAAGAGGCCTCCAATTGGTTTGGACTCTCTTTCCCACAAGATCATGAACCAAGAGCTGAACAAGCATTGAAGTGACTCACATCTCTGAACTCAACCAGGCCCAGCTCCCCCAGCTCACTGACACAATTGTAGGCCGAGCCAGACTGTAGGAAGAGCTGTACCAGGCACACCTCCTCGCTGCGAAACATGGAGCCCATAGTTACCTGCACAACACCAAGGACAAGATCAAATTAATATTTACTTATAAAAACTGACCAAGTAGCCAAAGTACTGTAGTGTTTATAGTGGAATGAGATATTACTGAGAATGTGGAGAGGAGAGAGGCAGTAAACAGGGGGGAAAAAAAGTTCACAGAGGGCATCTATTTTCAGTTAGGACAATATAAGCCTCTAAGTGACAATGCTGAAGCTCATGAATTGAAACTAAAGAAAAAGGAAGTATCAAGTCCTCCTGACTGTGATGAAGTGGGATTTCCATTTTTGCTCAGACATGGTCCTGCCAATATTACAAGTTCACAGTTTAGTCAGTTTAAAATCACTCTACAATACAAAAAAAGAAAAAAGGTCACATTGCCAGTTTTTTACATCCACCTTGCTAAAACTAAAGCACTCCAATAAAAGAGGTGTGCAATAAATCCAACTTTTTTTGTTGAAACTGCTTTAGAGAGGTATTGATTCAATTTTACAGTGATTTTAGAGGCTGTAGTTTGTGGCGGTATTGAGCTGTATTGTGTTATACTATAGTCAACTTAAATACCATTGAAGCATCAAAAAACACAGGCTCAAAATGACTGAAAACTGAATCAACACCTCTCTGAAACAGTTTAATCATTAACTGAACATCATAATTTTAACACCAGAAAGCATATTTTTTCCTAGGGTGTACCTAATAAACTGATGAATGAGTTTTAAACCAAGTAATAACATTTCTGAAGACTGGGTGTTGAATAAAAAAAAACAATGACGGGAACAGGACTCGATATTAGAACTATAGAACTCAGTACATTGTGAGAATTCAAAGAAAAACCTACGGTAATAAAATAAACTTTTGCATTTTCTTGAACAAATAGCTCGGCTCGGCCTCGACCGTTTCACCTCTATAATGCCTGTCTCTGTGTACATTTTTTTCGCCATACAGAACTGGAGCAGAAGTTTAATTTTGAGTGGTACACCATGCCAATGAAAAGAAGCGCAAACCTTTGCAGCCAAACAAAAGATATCACGTTAAATAAATAAAAAAAAACAAGCTGAACTGATAAATTAAGGTTGGGGAAATCCCGTGGAGGGAAATTAAAGTAGCACAAGGCTCTGATTTGTGTCATGACAATAGCTGGCCATACGCTGTGGATATGAGGTAGAAAACAGCTTCACATGAGCACAAAATGAAGCTAAATACAAAACATCTCACCTGTCTGTCCCCTAAATTCCGTTGGACTCCAACCTGCTGTCTTTCAGGCTTTCCAGCCCCGTACCGACTGACACACCGGTGACAGTTAACCGGGACAAACCAGACGTGTTTGTGAGAAGTTCTACCGTCTCGAACTTCCCGTTTGTGAGAGTCACGTTACTGCAGTCTCACGTGACAGATGGCGTTCGTCTCTCATTCGGCCACTAGAGGTCGAGATTTTCAGGTTATTAAATGGCGGTAACCAACGGAAACATAAGGTTGGTTTTATTTGAGTCGACGATTCATATCTAACGCCAGCCTAATGGTAATTTATGTTACATACTTTGATTTAGATTAGATAATATCTGTAACAAACAATGGTTGCTAAGCGACACCATGACGACACGAACGGCATGATGGTGGCAGATTCCTCCGTTTGAAAATAACAAAAACTACAACTCTGTAGAAATACTGTTACTGTAGTCGTGCAATGAAAAAAATACTTAAGTAAAAGTACACTAGTATAAGTGTAATCAGGTAATCAAATAAGTAGGCAATGCAGAAAAGTGCCCCCAGTAATTATGTGATCACCATTACTCATGTATTGTGTACGTATTTCCTAATGTAATTCTTTTATATAGGACTACAACTAATGATTATTTTCATTATAGGTTAATCAGATTTATTTTTGGATTGTAAAAATTGCACACCACAATTACTCACAACCAAAGGGACACCTTCAAAATTCTCTTGTCCAATATACAGTTCAAACCTCACATACTGCGACTGATAGAGGGAAGTAATCTCATTTGAGAAGCTGGAACGATGAAATCTTTGTCATCTTTGCATGACATGTAAGGAATAAAAAGTAACAATAAGTGACATTACCTCCTGAAAATGCGTCTCTTGGACTGGCACGCCCTTGGCAAAACTTGGTAAAAAAAAAAAAAAAAGTTCCCCCTCAAACAAAAAGTCCCGTCAGAATGTAAGAAGTCACTCGTGAATACAGTATGTTCCAGTTGTGAAGGAAATCTTGTGGAATTTATGCAGGACAATGCATTCTCTGATGTTTTCCGTAAAAAATTCAATTACCTCGTTAAGGCTTTGTAACATTAGCCTACATATTTTCTTCCTCCTCCAGTGGAAAATTCAAATTATGAAAATGCAACATCACATTTAAAATTCTACTACTGGACAAGATATCTCCTATTGCACCGAACAGTCCATTCTCACTGTAAGTGCACACAATATTTCAGCTTTCTTTGTTAGTTGCACATTGAGCCAATGACTGACTTGTAAACTAGTTGTTTTATTACAAATATCATGTTCATGTGCAGGGTGCTTAAACTCTTGCTTTAAGAGTGAGCACAGAAACATTTCCCCATAAGCAGATATATATGTAGACAGCTTTCTGGTGTCTAACTCTGTACATTCTCATTCTGCACAGTGAAGCTCAAACACCACAGTTAAGTATCAAGAAAAACACATTTTTGAGTGGATGGGGGCTTTAAATCATTTGTAGCTTGAATATGTCATGAAACAATGGACCGTTAATCAATGTCATCAGGCTGATATAGGCTACAAAATGAGCAACTTTAATTTTACGAAACCTGATGAAATGTCTGAAAATGGAGTTAAAGTGAAATTATTTTATTTCCTTCAGAAGATGCAACAGTGCCCTTAGTCTTAATCTGACAAATGCACATATGGCAATACAAAAGATATTTTATTTTATTGTAAAAGGGCAGCGGTGCAACGGGTAAAATAGCAAGTAACGAGAAATATACAATTGGAATAAAAGACAAAAGTATAAATGGAACAAATGAAACAGAAAATTAAAATGAGGGGAGGATAAACAACTAAATTTGTCACAGAGGAAAATGAATCTCATACATCTGTTCATCTTCTGCTTAGATGTACTGTTCAATACAGATTATTTTCATTTTACCCTAAAGATACTGTAATGAAGCTGGTCTACCTTAAAGCAAAACAGATTGTTTTCACACCCCGTACAGGTCACAACTGTGGACTGGAGTTCTTATAAGCAATTTTAGACCCCCCCCCACACACACACACACAAAAAGAAAATACTACAGTAAAATCATAATTGCTGGCAAATCAGACAGGAACATTACACTGGCTTCTGCATCTCATTTAATATCATTTATATTTCAATGCCAACAAACATGTTGTTATCCTAGCCATGCTGCTGTGGTTTCAATTAGCAGATAATTTCATGGGATTTCTTTCCTGGATGTGACGACTAACACACTAAAGAAGCAAAGTTAGCACTGATTTTTTTCTTGTTTTTCTAAAAATTACAGGTCTATGCTAAGTCTGTGCCAACGGGTAGTGAATGCTCAGACAGAGACCTCTATCCTCCTCTCACTTTTTTGTCCTCCTCCCATTCTGCATGTATGTTTTTTTACAAACTGTAAAATTTGAGACTTCTGTCCATTCCTGCTGAGGTCAGGAACTGAGCGTTCTCTCCAAAGGCCACTCCAGTCACCAATCCTGTATGGTCTATAGTAAGAAAGAAAAGGGCAAGGTGAAAAATCTGCTACTTCCTCACAGCAAATACAAAATGACATGAATACTAGATACATAGTGGGGTCCAAAAGTCTGTGGCCACTTTCCCAAAGTCCAGAAAGTGGTCACAGACTTTTGAACCTGATTTGAAGAGAGATTGGCATTTTTGTCCCTCACCTGTGAAGTTGAGGACCTCAGACCACTGCTTGCAGATGTAGACACGGATGTCAGACCCTCCTACAGCCAGATAGGTACCACTCTGATCAAACACAAGGGACTTCACCTGAAACAGAAAAATAAATGAGATTCAGAAACACAGAGGTATGAGAGTCTGTGACTTAATGTGTGCTTGCCAGGCTCATATTTCCCCATCAACTTTCTGTTGGTATCTCTTATCAGACTCTTACTTTAGGCCATCTTAGTAATTATATCACATTAAATATGTTTGTACATTTTCTTGCTAAGGGTTAGAAGAGCAAAGATCAACGCCACTTCCATGTCTGTATGTTAAAAAGGAAGCTAGAATCAGAAGGTGATTAGCTTCGCTTAGTATTAAGACACAAAGCAGTGGAAACTGGCTGACACGGTTGTCCCCAAAGTTATAACAATCCCCCTAATACCTCTACATTAAATTAATTAACAGATTTTGTGTTGAGACACAAATGTAAAGGGTAAAGATGAGGACTTTTGGGGAGTTCAATGCCGCAGCTATTTCTCTGAGTGCAAATTTCGACAAATTTCTTTAATAGTAGGAATACCCGTCCTTTCTTACCTCATAGTTGTTGTCCAGAGTTATGGTCTTGAAGTTCTTCAGTTTCCTCAGATCCCACAGTTTCAGAGAGCTATCCTGGGCACCTAGAGAACAGTGTCAGAAAAGGAGGTCAGTGTCAATAAAGCTAATGTAAGTACATATACAACTCCAGGTCACTTTAGTGCCAAAACAAGGCCTGAAGATGCTATAGTTAGCAATAGATCTGTGGGTCCTACAAACAAATGTGTTTTGCAAATTTCCTACTTTTTCTGTTCTTTGGTTTCTCAGTAGGATTTTAAAAAGGAAATATGGGTCAGTGTACTCCTAAAGCTTCCTGCAACTTTACATAAAAATGGTTGTAAAACTGCTGTTAGTAGTCACCTGTGGCCAGATAGTATCCATTCTCAGAGAAAGCAATGGAGGTGACAGGGCCAGAGTGGCCAGGGAAGTTAGCCACATTGGTGCGCTCCTTCAGATCCCAAATCTTGATTTGGGAGTCAGCCGTGCCAGTGCCAAAAATGAGACCATCAGGGTGGAACTGAGCGCAGGTGAGAGCTGTAGAGGGTACACAGAAACATTACTACCTGGAGGAAGGCTCATTCATACTGTCAAACACATTTGTTAATATAGAGTCACTTACCACATCCAGCACTTTCATCAGTTACTTTGGTGAGGACTCTACCAGTCTGGATATCAGAGAAAGCCCAGTACTGCGGGATAAAAATAACAGTGAAGTTAGTGTGATGGCAAATCTTTAACAGTGAATGGATAGCCCGTATCATTACTTCTGTCATTAATTGATATATAGGGTCTGTGGGTATTTTCTTCAAGCTGCAAACACCTGATCCTCAGAGGAGCTGAGAAGGTAGTCCCCAGTAGCATGTAGAGAGAGTCCAGTGACACCTGCTTCATGGGCACGGACCACCTGCACACAGTTGCCTCCCGTGACAGACCACACACGGATAGTGGTGTCTGGAGATGCAGAGAAGACCACAGACTAGAGGGGAAAAGACAGGAAAGGAACAAGGGAAGGGAATAAAATGACAACAGTTAAGAATAAAAGATCATGCCTCCAAAATCTGTTTTTTATTCAGTCATCTGAAGATACAATACTTTGACTGGTTCACATCTTTAAACAAAAAAAGGAAGTTACCTGAGATGGATGGTAAATGACAGAGGTGACCTTCTTTGTGTGACCCTTAAGTGTCGCCACAATCTGCTCCTCGTTCTTGTCAAATACCACCACATTTTTATCAGCCCCACCTAGAAGAACACAGGTGGGGTCAATAAACTGAAAGATGTTTCAAATGAGATCTAGCATGCCGATAAATCACAAAAACATTAAAATCGAAATATTTAGTGTACCAGTAAGCACTTTGTTGGTGTCTGAGGGACACAGATCCAGAGCCAGAATACCAGGAACACTGGCACTATGAAGACCCTAAAGGCAACAAAAGAAAGCATGTTGACAGTATGTTGATTGAATCACTTGAACAAACTGTTGCAGCCTCCTGATCGAAAAGGGGAACCAGACAGAAATATATACTTACAGCATGGGAGGCCACTTGACGGTATTTGCTGAGATCCTCAGCTCTAACCAGCTCCTCTGGCACAGTCTTTCCTCTCTGGAGAAGTACAGTGAGGTTGTTACAAGGAGTATGAAAGCATATTACATAGTACCACAATAGTTACACAGCACTGAAATATTACAGCAAAAATCAGCAAATTGTGGCTAAACAAAAGTATACCTTCTTTCTCTCTGTGGTGAGGATAGTAGCTTTGTCTTGGAGCTGCAGACAGGAAAAAAGGCATGTTGAAACACATCTTAGAGCTACTGGGGAAATGGAAAGCTTACGGCAAAATAATGATTTATGTAGGTAGAGGAAAAAGTCTTACCTTCTGGATGATCTCTGGGGTCATTCCCACCTGTTCACTAATCTCCATAGGCTCTCCACCAGCACCCTGCGAGGGCAGAAATAAACACAGATAGGAGCAAGCACAGCAAAAGATGTGATGAGCATTTCTGATCAGTATCTTATCAACTGAAATCAAAAGTCAATAACTCACTGCTGCAGCTGGTTGAGAGGCAGGAACTGCCTGAGGGGCAACCAATCCAGCTTGGGGTTTGAGTGTGGCAAGAGCTATAAGAAGGAAATACACCCATAAGAAAAAACATGATGGTGTGGAGCAGATTCTGGAGAGAGCTGGTGAACATCTAAAAGCCATTCTATGTGCTTTACAACTGCAATTATGCCCTAAAGTAAGGACATGAAAACTGCTGTTAACCCACCTTCTCTGGCAGCAGTGACCTCTTTGGTGAGTCGAGCGATGACTCTGCAGGCTGCATCGTGTTGGTAGAGAGCATGAGATAGTTCTTGACGAGTGGTCTGCAGTTGCTGCCGCAAGGTGAAGCTGTGGAGCATAACGGCATCCTACAACAGAAAAGTCAGGATGAGGGAACTCTTCTCCTTTTCTAAAATCCATATTTTAAAAAGGAAAAATGACTATCTTTTTTTGTAATTATCAACTTGACTCATACTTCCTAGAGTGGATTTCAACAACAACCAGAGAGCAACATCTTTTAATTCTTTTGGTGAATTGTATGTCAGGTAGGAAAAGAGCAATGGCACAATGTAATTAGAGCAACCAAATTGTTTCAGTCAAGACAGAATATGCATTGTATTCTACTAAAGCTACTGTTATTTGAAAGACTGGAAGACTCCACCTAAGGTGCTCGCCGTTAAGAATACTGGTAAAAAGAAAATGGTCTAGAAAAAAAATGCCAGCTGTTCATTTAAAACAGTAATTCTGAGTCACATTTAAAGTATGAAGGTGTTTTGTTGTTCTCCTTTGTGACTCCTTAAGGTTAACAACACTTACCCATTCATCTTGAAGGGACTTGAGAATGGCAGGAATGCTTGTTGCTGATGGTGCCTTTGGTCTAATAGGATGGGACACTAAAGAGAAGAGAAAATTTGCTCATGTTCAGAATAAGCAGCCTCTCATTCTTAATAATCATGTCACAGCAGTCTTGATTATTAATGTTGATTTGTGATTGTTTCAGGGACACTAGCAGTAGCAAGTCAAACAATGCACACTAGTGGCAAGAGCAAGGACAATATCTGATATTTGTCCTAACATACCTTTAAGCCGTTGAAATAAGTGATCACCTGAGCACTTAATCAATAGGCCAATCCTCAGTTTAATCCAAAATGAAAATATTTGTTAAAGCACTAAACATCACAGTTGAAGGTTACAACAGATGAACACAGATGCAGTTTGTTAAAGCCTTCTCATAAGGGCGAGTTAATTTAATATAACTTGCTTAACTACTACAGGTTTATATTACAACATGCAATTAACAATACTTCATGAATGTCAAGCTTTCCCATAGTTTGTGTATCCTCATTGATATAAGTGGGGCAGAGAAAATATTAAATACACGTCTCAGTATAATGCAACCCCCAAACCTCAGGCTCATTAGTGAACAGTGAACATAAATATGAATCAACACCTCAGATACAACTTCCATGATGTTTTATTACAGGGCCGCTACATTAGTAAGGTTTCATAATAAACTGGGGGTTGAGTATTTATTTCATTAGCTTGCTTCCAGTTTACCTTTGATATCTACGAGCTGCTCCTCAGACAGCGGCTGCCCATTCATCGGGTCCGTTCCATTCTCCGCGATGTACTTCTCGATCAGCCTGCGCTCAAACACCTGGTTGGACACCGGAGAGACGCACGGGTGCTCCGGCACCTCGTTGGAGACTGGGGGAAAGAAAAAAAGCAATTACAGCTTCAAAAACCACATGATACCAAAATTAAAATTACTTGATAAGACCGGTGAACTATCACAAGTAGAAGGCGGCACTGCGTGGCCGCTAACGTTAGCTACATTAGCTAGTAGCATTAGCGCGGTGCCTAGCTAACCTGCACTACCTCCGTCATTTCAATTAAATCAACTTCACTTACTTGCACAAACCAAAGACATAGTCCCGACGCAGTCCGAAGGATTTCGTGTAAATAATGATTAACACTCGCCCAGTTCTCCAATATGTATTAGCACTAATGCACACTTTCCTTATGTTTTGCTCAAATTGGAAGTAGCACGCTGTCCTTTCATTGCCGCTACAACCGGGTTTCTTCTTCTTCTACGACTTCCTCCAGTGTCTAAGCTTCAGAAGTGCGCCGCTGTCCCCTACCGACGGAACAACAACACTGCTCTGATCGATGCACTAAAAATTTGCTCTGAAATTATGAGTCAACAGACTGAAAATTTAATGACAAAAAAATTGACAATTGTTTTTTAATCGTTTAAGCCACTTATCAAGCAAAAATACATATATTTTTCTTCTGTTTACAGCTTCTCAAATATGAGTATAAGCAGCTTTCTACAGTTAAAATAAGTTGGATATCTATGGTTGATGGTCTGTCATGTGGACAAACAAGCAATTAATGTCACCTTGAGCTTTAGCAGCTTGTGATGGCCATTTGTCCCTTTGTCTTTACATCTTACATACTAAAGATTCATCAAAAATAATACACAGAATACCTGTTATTGAAAATAATTGTTAGTTACAGCCAAACAAACGGCATTGAGGAGAAAATAATCAATGTGTGTTAAAGATAAATTTTATTGATTAAGAGATGACAGTTTGATATAGCAAAAGCAGCAGTCCAGCCTCTTTTGTCATTAAAACAATGTGGTGACAATGATATTATCCTGTGCACAAAGTTAACAAATCAATAGGCTATTGCAATATTTGGTGGAACATGTTACATTTCACATAACCATTACTACAATTACCTTAGGGGTTAATGCACTATGTTATTATAAAATCAACAAACAAACAAACAAACAAACAGACATTTAACATGATAATTAATTGTTGTTGCAGTGAGGAATGATTAACACGATGGATGGAGAAAACCACTTCAAATAAACCTACGTTACTGTAGGTACAGTGCTTAAAAATTCCCTTTCGCAAACATTTGTATCATAGCTTTGTCTACATAGCCCTATTATGCACACAAACATACAGGTGCAGACACTCAGCAAATACAGTGCAGGAAATATTGGTCCTGAGGGTCTGGAGGTAGGTAACAGCAGGAGATTTCAGGAAGGCTAATGCTCCACTCATGCTTTAGTAAAATTACATGAAAAAATTGCATGCAATATTGATACCAAACCATTAGAACTACACTAAGATGCAAAAGGCACAGGAGAAATCTTTCTTTTCCATTGGAGAATCCAAAACTGTTGTTTCTCCACACCTCACATTTCTTCTTTCCTCATTTCAGCTCCAATGCTCTTGTTTTGTTTTTTTTGTTTTTTTTTATAAGAAGTTCAGTTTATCCGAAGTGTAAACACTGCAGGATTCAGAAATGTCTGTGTCTAGTGGTAGTGTGGAAAAGTATTCTTGTGATTTGCTCCACCTTTCCTTATTTCCATCTTTCTTGATCTGGAATTGAACACAGTCCTCGAAGAAATGTAGGCAATCTGTAGCCCCAGGTACTGAAAAGGAAATATTTTTCTCTTCCTCATTAGATGTATTCTGCAAGGAAGGAATGAAGACATATGTTTAAAAAATATTTTGGTCTGTGACATACAAATACTCACAGCTGGAGTGTAGTGCTGTATTACCTCATTGATTGAGTTACGACTAGGGGAGCTCCCAGCTGTTAATCTGTGTGTTTCCTGATTCTCAGCTCTCACAGTTCGAACCATAACTGGAGTATAACCCTAGAAACACAGCAGTGCACATATGGCACATACACACAGACACAAAGCACAATTTAACTGTTTTAAATAAAGAGGCAAAACCTGCCAACTCATTTAATTCAGTTAATCAGCCTTACAGTATGTGTAGGACTGGTCCTTGGGGTCAATTTTCTTGGTGTGACAGGCTGCTGAGAGTGACTGTAGTAGCCTGAGGGCTCAGGGCTGGGCTGGCTGTAGTCCTGTATACACACACACACACACACACACACACACACACACACACACACACACACACACACACACACACACACACAAAGTTTGAAATAACCTCAGAATTTTCGCAAAAACAAAGGATTTTCAGTGGACATTAAGTGTGAAACCCAGTGCCTGCATATGATTCATGAATATATTCATGAATAACATAATACGATTTACTGCACCATATAAAGTAATTTGCTGTTATCATTACTTTAGTTTATTCCTTGGAAAGCACTTTGCAACTCTGTTAAGGAAAGTGCTACACAAATTAAGTTTATTACTATTACTTTATCACTGTGGTTAGCTGTTAAACTGAGCAAATAATGGACTTATTTTTAGACCATGGCAAATTAAAAAATGTATGGTGTTCATAGATTAATTTTCCTATACACACAGCTGTCTCAGCTGGTAGGGCCACTAGATGAAATAAGATCAGGTTGAACAACAAAATCATTACACATAATAAGTACCAGCACAGAAAAATGCAGTGGCATCTCCAGATAGTGCAAGCAGTGGCAAAAGAACATACAGACAAATATAGAGACAAAGAATTGTAGTGAATAAAAAATAAACCAATTGAGAAGTGATAGTAAGCAGGGATTTAACAGTATATACACAAAATTACCAAAATATATGCAACAAAATGTACAGTATAAATGAATGCAGCTATGGTATGTCAGTGTAGAGTAATGTGGTTCTCCTGATTCCTTCACCTGGATGTCCACTCTCGGAGGGTCGGCTGGTGGTGTGCGGTTCCCTCTGAGGCCAGCGATGATCCGCGACAGGCTGCAGCATGGGTAGCGCTTCAAGAACAGGATGACACCAACCAGTGACAGAAACATCCCAGAAGGGACAGTGATGGACTTGAGGAGTGCTCGCCATCTGCCCCCCTTTTCTGAAGAGATTAGAAAAGCAGAAGTGGAGCAGATATTGGGAGGAACATACTGTGGAGAAGCAAAGCATCTAGATACTCACCGATCACTTGCAAGATGGTGGAGGACACCAGGTTGCCATCTTCATCTCTGATTTCATACACCCCATCATGCCTTGAGGTTAGCCTCGCTATGACAACCTCATTGATGCTACCATTCCTGCCCAGGGAGATAAGGCCCCTGTAGCGGATGTCATGGTCTGTTATGTGGCCCTCACGGATCAGCTGCACAGGGCCCCGTGGGGAGGATTCATCAGGATTTCGGGTGGGGGTAAAAATGAGGTGGGCATGAGGGACAGGAAGAAAGAGGGGCAGATTTAGAGACTCCTTGGTGAAGCGGGTGACACTGAAGGAGTGCCCTGCATCCATATGCAGGATCATGAACACAGAGAGGAGTAGGGAATGAAGGAAACATGAAGGTATGAGAGGGTGTCAAACGGAAAGGGAAAGATAAAATATAACCATTACCATTGATCCTAAAGTTAAAGAAATGTATTAGTCAGCTTCTTAAAGTGCTCATCCTCTTGTGATTTTTTTTTGTCTCACCGTGGACAGTGAGGGTGCTGCGGGACAGCACCTTCCCATGTGTGTCTCTCACAGTGTAGTCGCCTTGGTCCACTTGCGTCACTCTCTCGGCCGCCCATACCTTCCCGCCCCGCAGCAGCCGTCCCCGCCCCGCATCACTGGTTCCAGGGTCTGTCCGGTTCCAAAGCACAATGGGCATGACCTCAGGTGAAGCAACCCAGGGAGAAAACTCCAGCAGGGAGCCATGTTCAGGGATGTTGTGCTCAAAGTTCTCCCCATAGTTTCTGTTGTAGGACTTAATGCATTCTGAAACAGGTTGAAGAAGTAAGAGATTAGAGAGGAGATCTGCGGTACTATTACTACTTTATTTGAGTATTCAACATTACTTTGTACTTCTACATTTGACAGATAAATATTGCACTGTTAATTATAGTTGCCGGTTACTTTTGGATTAGGCCCAGAGTTGCAAAATTGTCCATCTGATTCATTTTGTAACCCCAAACGTGAGAACCACTGGACTACACGGTCTAACTGTATATAAAGAAGCTAAAACTAGCTCCACTTCTCAGCTACAACAATGAAATGATTACACTTTCATGCATCAGCATTAACAGTCCAATAATGAAGCAGAATGAGCACTTTTACCTTTCATGCTTGAAATACAATAATAATACGTCCAAACTTTTACTTGAGTTGGATTTTGTACAAGGGGCTTTTACTTGTGATGGAGTATTTTCCATGAATGCATTGGTATTACATTATACATTCAATTTAAAGATAATTTGGCTCTGGATCATAACGAAAACCAGGGACAGACTTACAAAAGAGTGGTAACTATCATACCTGAAACCATCAGACGAACAGTCTCGTAGGTGAATCCAGAGAACAGTTTGATGGCATAAAGTCCCTGATCACTATGAGTTACTTCTTTCAGGACTAACATCTTATCTCTTGTCCACTCGAACCGTGGGTCTTTTACCTGCAGTTGTAAATAGGTTTAGACAATCTGTACACACAATAACAAAACACAAAGCACAGGCACACTTCCACTCACTGTGGTTTTTTCCAGCAAGACACGCTTTGGTCCCTCAGGGTTTGGTGTAAAAGTCACTGTTCTGGATGTCGAGTACACTGGCAGACGAAATTCTTTTCCGGCACACACCGTCTGAACGTCTTCTCTTTCAGCTGTCAAAAGTGGAAAATAAAATCAGCAACCTCTTCTGGGAATATATTTCATAAGCAAAGGATATGTGATGAAATGTGGCCAGCCCAGGATATGTCACAACTAACTCCTTGTGTTTGAGACTAAACCATGCATTTTCTGTTTAGATAACACTCACACCATTTAATAGCAGACACACAACTAGTTTGTACTACTTTTTGAACGCACTGGCTTAAAAGTGCTCCAAGATACAGACAGAAATGTCAAAAATGTTACAATCATCCTAGGTCTCCCCTACAATGGAATTTACATTGATAGTTGCACATGACTTAATCACTGTCAGCTTCTTAGAAAACGAGAAACCTGTATTTATTAAGTCTGTATGTTTAAAACAAAACTGTATACTGCATGTATGTTATCAAAAATAGAGAAACCAATAACTATTGGTTGATAATTTATTAACATTAATATCTACATTATATACCTCACAACAGGATAAACACCAAACGGATTTTAAGAGTTGTTTTCCTGAGGAGTGGCTTATAACGATTATTGAAGCCATTAATTAATAGGCTAGGTGTCTTTATAAAAAGTGGTACTGAAATTATGTTCAAGAACTCACCCACAGCAAGAGAAAGGGCAAAAAGGGTAGTGAGTACGACACAGAAGGACATCTTCCCCTGTAAAGATAGACCAGATTCTTTCATGTATAAACACAGTGGCCAGAGATGCACACACGATTGACGATTGTCATGCACCTTCCTCTGAAAACAAGCAGCCAGCCGCGGGACATGCGATCCTCAATCAACAAGACACACAGGGGGGAGCCCCAAAACAACTGTGATGATGTCTCTGCAGAGCGATGCATGCTGGATACATCCAAAAAGGGCTATTGCTGTCTGGTCCACAACGCCTTGTCCGCTCTTAGAAGTCACGTCCACTCGGGTGTCACAAATGTTTCCCAACATGGACAACATTTACAGCGACACAGCGGGACGTTAGGCCGTAAGTTATTGATAATGTACAAATGATTACGCAGTCTGTGGCGCAGCCAGTCTGAATCTCACCTGCAGGATGTGTGGTGCGAAAATGAAGTTTACAGCTTGGTATTTGTGAATGCTCATGTGATCGAGGGTAAGAGGTTGACAACATCGCGCATGAGCATTGCTCCCCTTCTTAGCTATGACGATGGGTAAATTGTATTCTCAGCAGCTCATACGCAAAATCCCATCCCATGTTACATAATTTTCTTTTTGCCTGTTCCTGAGTGTAAATACGCTATTAGCGCAAGAGAGTGCACGGTTACATAGTGGGATACTCAATGATGGGCTGGGCGACAAGATTAAACCTGAAATGACTCCTCAGGAATTTGCAGAAACATGAGGGCAGATGCTTTGTCACGGATCCTTTTCATGCAGAGAAATGTACTGAAGTTTAAATTTAAATTTGATTTTTATTTATATAAAAACAAGTATTTCAATTTTAGTATTTTGTTATCACAGAAGACCATTACACTTGTCTGAACAAAAGATCTGAATACTTCCTCCACTGGTGACCTTACTAATGGAATCATAACAATTAAGAACAGGTCTACCATAGGTTCAGTAGCATATTGAAACTATGAATGTGTAATTTCCCTTATTTAACTACAGCCCAACCAACATGCAAATCTTTAAAAAAAGTAATTTTACATTTTACAACCCCCTAAATTACATTTCATTACAAATCACGAGGCCTGGCATCTGTGAAGTTAACGCAGAACAATCATTTTGATCTTGGAAATGTATCTGTGTTGCAATTTACTTGGTTTGTAAATAATAATAATAATAATAATAATGATAATTATAAACTTTATTTGTGTAGCAACATTCATGCATAATTGCAGCTCAATGTGCTTTACAAAAAAAAAAATAAAATCAAAAACATAGGTAAATGTGGTGCCTCATCAGAGTGGAACCAAATTGATCTGAAAAAGCATGCACTTTGCACAAAAAAAGAAAGGAAGCAAGAATCAGAAAATTAATACAAACTGTTTTGTTCTCCATTCTAAGACATTTAATCATGTTGTTTATTTAGGGGCCCCAACACAAAAGTACACCTCAGCTTGGCACCACCACTTAATACATGCAAAAAAAGACAAAAGCTGA
The DNA here is from genome assembly GCF_002260705.1 of Seriola dumerili. Classification (NCBI taxonomy): domain Eukaryota; kingdom Metazoa; phylum Chordata; class Actinopteri; order Carangiformes; family Carangidae; genus Seriola; species Seriola dumerili. The sequence continues at coordinate 345,037 of NW_019174415.1, forward strand.
GCAAAAATTGCAAGATGAATGTACGTGAGACATGTTGAGTGGGGCAAGAGAGGAGGTATTGCTAAGCATGCAAGGTTGAAGGTGTGCTGTTGTTTGTTCCAAAGTACAAATCTTTTGGATGAATGAAGTGAACTGAATCACTTCATGAGACGAAACGATTTCTCATTTCAGTTGAACTCTCAGTTGAGCAAATGTGTGGACAAACACTCAATTTGTTTGCAGAGATACACTTACATGGAGGCCATTCTTTTCTCCAAGCTAACGGCTAATGTAGCTGTAGTGTAGTTTTGTCACAACTGAAGTTGAGTTCAAGAAAACAAATAGACAAACAGTGTGCATGTGGACATATTTTTGGCACAAATGGAACCCTACACGTGCTGAGGTTTGTTGCTGATTGGATGGACACTCAGTCTGCCTTGTTTAGAAGTAAAGGCTGCTATCACTTGAAAACATGAGCACTGCCGTATGTCATCAGAGATCATTTTGATGAAAGGCATATGTGATACTTGATACTCACCTGAGTAGAAGTTAATGCTTTCTGCTTTGTGGCTGTAGTTTCTGTTTTGTGAGTTGTTGTTGTTGTTGTTGTGTTTTCCCATTTGTAGCTGTGATTTGAGATTCATGGCCACCATACAAGTAATAGGAGTAACCCCGCCCTAGGTAGAATAGTAATTGTCAGAGCGCTTGAAAGAGAAAAGCTTTCCAAGGACTGTGGTAGTGGTAAGTTAGTAATTAGTAATAGTGACTTATACTTTCTCGCACAGTATAACTCAAACTCTCGAGCGTTAAACGCCGAGTGAACCTCTCGAGCACTCCTTTCACGTTTTTTCGTTTTGCTTTTATCAACGAGTGTGTAGCACGCAACATCGCCTTCGCTTAGTACAGTCCGTCCTGGAGGAGTACTAACACAAACAAAAGTGAAGAAACCGTAATTATTTCGCAGTGAGTAGACATCTTGTCTGACAGTTGGTTTTGTATATAATCTCCTGCTCGATGTTGAGTTTTTTTCTGGGGTTTTCGACTGTGATAAACATGTTAGGGAACATTTCTTCTCTCTGCAGGACATGTTACTGTTGTTCATGACAGTTTCCAGTCTCTTCATTGGTGAGTGGAGCTCATTTGAACAAATCTACAAAAGAAATGCAACAATGCAGGCTTTACAATATTTGGCATATGGTTTATGTACAGTTTAGTCTAAGCGGCGCTCCACATAAGCCTGTGGGCTCTGTATAAGGTTACAATGTAAAAAAACAAAAACAAACTCCAAATACATGAAAAAATTATCAAGAGATCTAGAAAGCAATTGAGAGATTAATCTGTTAATGTGTATTAAATTAATAAACATCATTCACATTATGTATTACAGTTACCTCAAGATTTTTTTTATTTGTAGGATTTTTATTTTCCCAGTAATATTCAAACCTACAAATAGACTTAGCTGGTGTCCCCCTAATTGAGTTGAAATAGATCAATTAAAGATGAGAGAAAAAATTCTAAGAATTAACTCAGTTAGATTTAATGAAAATCAAATTTACAGGTACTAAGCCTCTTTTATATTTTATAATGTTATATGTCACTCTTTTAATTTAATAAATGATAATATGATAATTAAGTTTTTTCATTTGATTTTATTTACGTATTTATTTCTCCACATATATGACCCTTTTCTTCACTCATTCGTTCACTTATTTAGTTAGCAGGGTCATTCCATGTCAAATCAGATGAAATTGCTAAAGCACTGTCTCAAAAACACCTTATCTGGGAAGCCGTGTTTGGCCTTCAATATCTTGACAGGTTCCTTGTTCTTAGTCTCACCAAACTTTGTAGGATGGAAGACATGTATGCCAAAACCATTAAAACCCTGTACTGCACACCATTTTATTTTTATAAGGCCCTATATTTGGAAGAAAAGTGCAAAATTCCTAAACGAGTGTGATACTGAGGGTACTACAAACCCACATTTTTGCATCAGTATGATATCAATCATTATTTTTCTGCAAATACAACCTTTTGTTACGTTTGTGCCAATATTTGTGGTCTGTACGACTAATGAACCAGAAATTATTATGAATAAAACAAGGCATTGTAGCATAATTTGGTCATTTTCAGAGGACCAAAATAGTGTGTGGGGTAGGAACATAAAAATGTAGGCATACCTCGAAATTGCTTCATGTATGTATTTATGTATTTCAGGATTACATTATATTTATGAATAAACACCCACCACTTATTTTTTTAACGTATGTAGGATAAGTATAGTGACAAACTAAATACCGTAGGCTTACAATTCAAGTAAGGTTCCCTGTCCAAAACGTAATTGCACGCAATCGCATAATCGCACCTCTTAAAAAAGGATGTTTTCAATTTATACATAGGATGCATGTAACCAACATTCACTCGTAGGAGGTAACAATAAAATAAATATTGTTGAAACTTTGAACAAAATCTGAGACAGTGCTGCAACCACTTTCATGGATTCTGTCTCATTTGACACAGAATGACCCAGTAACAAGTGTAGTTCTCATTCAAAATATGATTTTTTTTTGCTGTTCCAGATTTTTGTTGAAATTGAAAATTGCATTTAGCTGTAGTCATAGGGTCATTCAGCCATACATATTTATTGGTTACTGGAACTTTTTTTAATGTGTCTGCACTTGTACCAATTGTGTTATAGTGTCATCATTGATTATTTTGTGGAGACAAATGGAAACAAAAACATGCAAAAATGTTGGTTCATGCATCCACAGCTATTATTTAATTCAAGCACTGACAAAATTATAATTCAAACTCAAGTCCAAATACCTCTGGTATTATATGTACTGTAGTTGTTTAAAGTATGATTTCCATATGTCCTCAGATGTCTTGTTTCTACCTCTACTTTAATATTCTCTCCTCCATCTGTCTTTTCTTCACTTGTATCTTTCTGATTGGAGGTTCGTCCGCTGCTATTACGGAGGAACATCTGTGCTATGGTCGTAATCTTAAAATACCATCAGAGTATTCACCCCCTCTTTTCAGTGGACAGCTGTACTTCACTCCCAAGGAAGGGGGGTCCAGGAAGCTATTGATGGATAAAGAGGAGGTGAGTAGCTTCTGGTGCTGCAATTTTATTGCTGTGACTTCCATTCAAGGCAGGCTCTGGCTTCTGTTCAGATCATGAATCATGAATGGGCCGGTAAATGTTTGTTGTCTTTATTGTCTACCTATTCAGGCAAAGGACCCACGCCTTAAAGTTTCCTATATCTCAGTTCGTTTGATAGATTTGACTGAAAGAGATGAGGGAACTTTTTCTATCTCATTGGATGGTGTTGCACTACACGATATTATCGAACTGACAATTAATGGTGAGAACACTACAATACCACTACACTACTGTATACAATACTCTACTATATGTAAAGGCTCTCTTTCATCAAATGGAAATAGGTATTTCTATTAGCTATGTGCATTATTATTAAGTCCATGCTGTTTTTTTTTGTATGTGTTTCTTCAGATTGTGCTGAGGAGTATGACAGCCATTATGGGTCTTTGTTCTACTGGCGTATTCCTAGAAAGGCTGAATTCCTTGAGTTCACTCCCCTTCGCAGCCGGGGCCAGCCACAGGTCATGTGGAATCGCACCGACCCTCAAACCAATAAGGAAGGCAGAGTAAAGGTGTATAGTAATGCCTGGGAGATGCACGATCTCAGGCAAGCAGACAGCGGTTTCTACAACTTCAGGGGAAAGGACAACATGTTGCTGGACAGGAAAAAGCTTTCAGTAAAAGGTGATGGTAGGAACTTGATAGAAGCTGCATGTGAGCTTATATGTTGTTTATCTGATTAAATGTTCTGATACAATCTGCTCTTTATCAAACACAGAGTGGTATAGATACTACGATCCAATGGTGAACGAGCCCCTGTTTATTGAATATCCTGCGGCTATTACCTTTACCTTGGGGGATGTGACTTTTACATATAAGGGGGACATGGAACCCGAAATCCGACTGAGGCAAACAGGCAACCCGGTCAGAGAAAAAAACTGGAACTTATGGCATACACATTTTATGGGGAGGCTTACTGTCTTGCATAATGGCTTAGAAATTGATCCTGTGGAAATCGCAGACTCCGGCACCTTTCACTTCAGAGACACACAAGGCAACCTGATCCAGACTGTGAATTTGGACGTAAAGCAAGGTGAGGAATACCTCTTTTTTTTTTAGAGGAGGATAGATGTGTTAAAAAATTGTTACTGATATGTCAACATCTCTGCGCACTTACAGGAGCTGCTCCTACATTTGTGTATGTTGCCATTATTGTTGGGATTATCTTTGCGGTGATTTTGTGCTGTTGCTGCGTGAGAAAGTGCTGTTGCAAAAAGAGCTCTTCTAAAAGGGACAAGTCGGCTCCTCAGAGTGCTGCAGCATGTGCTACAAATTACCATGTAAGTACTTCTTCAAATGTGCATTTAAACCAACTGTTTGAAATATGTGTTGCTATTTTTTATTTAACTATCCTTATTCCAATTACAGGATAGAAGTCAACCAGCAGGCCCAAGTACCTCTGCTGCATCTTCTTCAGCTTTCTCCTATCAACCAGTGAATCACCATGTGTCTACACACCCTACGACTACCTTCCTTGGGCCATCAGTAGGTGTTATATAGAGGTTTTCAAAGTTTGGGTTGCACCTCCACAGGGTTGGGGGGGTGGGGTTGTTTTTAATTTATACATTTATAGATATTGATAGATAGATATTGTTGAAAATAAAAAACAGGAATGAAAAAAAAAACAGAATTGTCAAAGTGATATTGGAAAAAATGTTTCCATTCCCGTTAAATTTGCATTTCTTTTTTTTTTTTTACCTTTTTACCTTTCTTACCTTTACCTCAGCCCGAGGTACACATACTGAGAATTCCCTCTAAATGCATGACATAAATCCAGTTATCTTTATAAAGAAAAATAGAGTCATTCTAAGATTTTATGTCCTTTAAAGTCAGACTCATTTCACTCATTGAACTTGTGGAATATTTTTCATTAACAAATGCATTTACCTTTATTTTTTGTTAACTGCTTTCTCCAGGCTGCAGTCAAAGGAGGTCAGGGAGCTGCTCCAGCTCCCTCAGTCGACGCTGATTGTCTCTCCTCGGACCCTGCGCCGAGGTTTGACCTGAAAGCACTGAACCTTTCCACTGCTGCCCCCCTCGGCACAGACTCAACTTTCTGTGACATTTATACCTCGGATAAACTCAACTTTCTGTAAGGAGCGCTGAAAATTCAAGTAATGCAGGGTTGAATTCACACATGGAACACAGCCATTTCACTCCTTGATTTGATTGTGTCAAATACGCACAGTAACACAGACTTGACTCTTGAATCCTCAAGATTCATTGTAAGGTCTTGGTTGAGAGCAAAGCAGTGGGCGCTAGGAGTAATACCAAGACAGAAATCTTTTTAAGTCAATTCCTTCTAATGATAAATTTAGTTTTAGGCTTTTCTTTTCCTTTTTTCCCCAATTTTCTTGGATACTAGAGAAAAAGGCTTACTTAAGTGCTGTGGTCCAAGAGTGAACTATAGGTTATCTGTATGATGTGGAATAAATGTGTTTGCCATAAATATATACATATTAATGTGTTGTTGAGATTCTAAAAATGAGTTCGTGTAGCAGATTTTAGAGACTGGAGACTCAAACTGACTTCAACACTCATGGAGATCAAAACACCACACTTAGCAATTTATGCCACTATTACCAGCTTTACTTACTGTTAAATACTGTATGAATTTTATATGGTTGTTTCACACATTTATCATGTGCCATCAGCTGCACAACGCGTCTGTGTGGATTTTATCATTACCTTTTGTGTGATATGTTTTACACTTTGTAAAAAGAGTAAGTTCTTATCGCATGTTTGTGGAATATATGTACGCTGGAGCTTTTTCCGTAAGCTCCTCTTGTGCCTTGGTCATTAAATCATGAAATATATTTAAAATTGTGACATTTGTAATGTAAAGTGTTTGTCTCCTTTATATGTAAAGACGTGCAACTATACTGCGAGTATCCTGTATTGCCTCTTGAATAGTGCCCAGAGAAAATTTGCAGTAGGGCAGAAACTGCATTGGAACAATAATTTATGAGGTCTGAGTTGACGTATCCAGCATGGGGCCAGCAAAATGTAATTAATACATTAAAACAAAACTACTGGTTTAGTGCATCGGACTGATATATTATTATATATAACATCATTAGATGATTAATACTGAAGCATCGATTTGTAAGCAGCTTGTTGATGCTATAGCTGCTGGAGACGGGGCTACATACCGTTTTATGTACAGGAACACCAGTTAAACCTCAAGGTTTCTGAGATGATTAATGGGAGAGAAAAGAAGGAAAAATAAACAAATCTGATTTCATTTTTTTTTTTTTCAGCTTTGTTTTTGGTGACATATTGGTGAAGTCAGAATATAATCAAAATTATTAGGATTCATTGTCTGTGGATCATAAATGAGTGGTGGTGGACCGACATCACCATCCTTGACGCTTTGGCGCTAGCATGGTTAAACAAATACAACATTTTGACTTGATAGAAAGATCAACTACAGTCAATTCCGACAGTACTTAAACGCACCACGGTAACGCCCTGTTGGGCGGGCTCAGACAGCGCTCCCCACCCGGTCAAATAACGACTATAATAACGGTACAAAGCGAATATGTGCATTGTGCATCTCCTGTTTTAATAAAGTGAACGTATTGAAGTATTTTTACTGGCAGGACTATTTCGGAAGAAAAGTCTTGAAGAACTGTAAACATCGTGATCGATACTGACTCGGGGTTTGTATTTTAATCACGCAAATGAGGCTAGTGTTGCTGTTGCTGGGTGCCTCTGTCAGCATGGGTAAGTAAAAGTGTAAAAATAATGAACCCTCCTAGAAGGAGACTGCTTCTAAGAGATTCAGCAGTGATATTATATCATTATATCTCTGGTGATTTACTATAAAGAGTACAATTTTGAGGTATAGATATTTGATTATTTTAGGAAAATATTTTATTTCACTATATATTTAACAGCTGTGGTTAGTTACTCTGATTTTATATTGAAAAAGCATGATCAAATTATAAGATATGCATTATCATTGCTTTAAAGGAACTGCTTACCCACTGTTTTGAGTTTGGTGGCATATACAGAGCTATGTATGCTTGGATTTATGTAAGATCATGAATTAGTCATTTGTCCTGCAACAAAACTAATAGGAGAGCTCCTGGAGTCCTCAAAGGTTTCTATGTTTAATAATGTTCTTCTTATTATTTATTATTATGTGGCACAAGATAATCATTTGTGCAAAAAATATATTAGACTAAATTCTTGCCTTGGGGTTCCATAATATAACACTCAATGGGGTCGTTTTAGGTACTTTAAATAGTCAACATTTAGCTAAAAACACTTGCTATTTTTACTTAAGTAAAACATCTGCATCACCAAACATCATCTTCATTTGTCAGGCCGTGGGACAACAAGTATGAGGACATCTGGTCACCCTGTCTCCTCTACTCCTCTACAGCACCAACAGTGTGCAGCACCAGCTAACATTAGCTTTGAAAGTTTGGAGTCCGTTTTCCGGAGATTTTGTGCTTTATCTCTAAACATTACTCATCCGACTCCTATCATCTGTTTATAACTGATGTTAGTGTAGGATTATTGTTGTCCCCCACTCACTGCCAGACCTATACAGTAACATTACAACATTACTACTAGCTGATAACGATATCATGCTTCATAAATCCTGTTTCATAAAAACATAATGTTATAGTCTTGCATAGCCAGACCTATCTCCATACCTCCAGAGTCAAATATAGTCTATAGTCTCATGTATATAGTTATATATAGCATAGATGCCAGTCAGTCATATTCAGTCCTGTTTGTGTCATGTCACTGTTTTGACTGCAGTTCACTTAACAGCCAGTGGTATCAGTATACCAACAGTTTGCCCTGATATGTTACACATATAGAACCTTTAAAAGTTCTTCCAGATTTGACATTTCAATGCATTTTAGTCAAACATAAGGAAATGAATCATGCAGAAATATAGGTGCATGTTCATCATTTAGAAAAACAAGGTATAAAAAGGGCTCAAAAGATGTCAGGCAATGTTAACATGCATTCATAAGGTTTGTACTCTGTTTTTTGTCGGTTGGACTCTCTAGGCATCTCAAATTACAATGAGGAGTATGGGAAAATACACAGGATGAGGCTGCATAGTAAGGTTCGCTTCATCACATTCTTCCCCAAGTACAGCTCAGATGGGATGATCTTGTGGAAACGTGAAGACCTTCTACCCAGTGAGGACAGAAGGCGGAAAGTGATGGGTGTCTACTATGTTATAAGCAATTTAACCCAGAGAGACAGTGGCCGCTACGTAATGAGTGACAAAGATCAGAAAATACTGTCTACAACGACCATTGAGGTGACAGGTGAGGACCCCTCCTAGTTCTTAGTTAAGCTAATTTCCTTTCCTGGCACTTCTTTTTGTCAAGAAACTGTGACTGTCACACTGCTTTTTGGTCATTTGGTTTAAAACATTTAAGTGTAAATTGCCATAGGTATCAAGACAAGACCTTTTCTTTGGACTCTAAAGTATTAACAGTAAACATAGTATGAACTGTGAGACTGTCAGCTGAGGGTTTTATTTGTGTTAGTGTCAGTACTTTACTTTGGATCAACTTGTTTAAGGTTGAGACTGAACACGATCATGTCTTATAACTGAATTAAAGTGAATACTTAACAATCAATTTCCTTACTACTTCAAATAACTTACTAGCTTACTCTAACCCTATATCCTTCACAAAGTACAGCAGCTGTTGTCAGCTGCGATTCACTGAGTTTAAAAGCATCAGAAAATGTCTTTAGAGACCACTCCTTCAGCATAATCCACTTCTCTGCCGTTCATCCATATGTACGCTCACTCATTGACCAGCCTGACGAGCCAGCCTCTGCCACAGCTTTTGGTCTAAATTCATTGTAGTTCACTGATTGTCTCCCAGATATGTCTCTCAAACAGTAATTTCTTCAGTTAAAAGACGGAAGAACGATGTGCAAACCAAGATGGAAGGAGTGTATGTAACAATATTTTGGAAAAGACCCTTCTGATGTGAGCACATGAAATTTATCATTATTGGAATCTATTGTAATGGACATAAATAGTGTGCTGCAGGGATGACATATTTTTGTAGGGCAAAACTGGAAGTTAGCGTCACACTGGTTCCCTCGACAAAAAGCTGAAAGAGTAAAACGTGAAAATGTCTTATTTCAGGCATCTATCCAAAAACCCATTCAAAAAACCCATCGACTTCGGGACGAGGGAACTGGAAGTGCAAAAATGCTAAAATAATTTCTGGGTTTTAGGACTCATTCCTGCAGCACTCTTATTGAAATGAATGGCTTGAAATTTTGAGAAATTTGATTATTTGCTTTCCTGCTGAGAGTTAGATAAAAAATGGATACCACTCTAATATCTACACAATAAGTAAGAAGATACAGGAGACAGTTAAATTAACACAAAAACTAAAAATGGGGAAACAGCCTGTCCAGAAGTAACAAAAGTCGCCTACCAGCTGGCTCCTCTCTCACTGCTGCCCAATCACAACGTGAAGCGAGTGTGAAATCTGATTTTTGGAAAGTTCAGAGGCTTACAGAGATGGTTGGACACAGACCGTCTTATATGACGTCGGAAAGGTGTGAGCCATCCTACACGCAGTTCAGAGAGTGTTTTGTTTTGTTTGTCTTGTTGGGGTTTTTTTTTGTTTTCTGGGGAGTTATGTGCAAGTCTATAGTTTGAATTTGTTGCCTTTAGACAAAGCCAGGTTGGTAATTTCCCTTTGTTGACAGTTTTTGTGTATTTCCCAAAATGTCATTTATTCTAATAAACCTGTTCCTTTAAGCTGATCACAGCTGCCATGCTGTGTGAAAGACAAAACTAGAACTTCACACCAAGAAGCAAGACTGCATAGGATGAGTGTTTGGTACTCACGATTTTGGATGGAGACGCTTTTTAATATCCTCCTGTCTTGTGCATCTTCTCTTCCAGAAAGCACGAGGTCTTTTACACGGAATCCTGGTCAAGAACTCCGCTTCACTTTTGATCTGGAACCAAGCTCCTGCAACATTTACTACTTTCCAGACAAGAACGATGGTCTGAGAAAGCCAAAAATAGTTAGTGAAGGCAGGTTGCAGGAGGATTTGGGTGACTTTGGTTGTGGAGGGTTTGAGCTGTTAAAGCCATGTGGGATTTTAAAAGAGTTACTCCAAATGTCATGCAGTGGACACTTTGAGGTCAGAGATCAGGATGATGACAAGGCCTTGGTGGTGCACCTGTATATGGAGTGTGAGTAACTTTGTGATTTAGAAGTGTCCGTTATTGAATTGGCACCTTGTCATAAAAAGTATTCCAGCTTTTCCAGCTCTTACACATATCTTATATATACACTATACTTATCTACAGTCTGGTAATATTTATATATTAATATAATTTCCACTCAATTTATCTGTTTTTTCTTAATAATCTTGTGGTCTATAATTGTAATAAATTGTGAAAAAATTTGCATTACAAGTTCCTTGGCTGACATCAGCAAATATTTGACATTCTTGCAAATCACTGAATTAATCAATCACTTTTCTGCCAGTGGACTAATCGATTAAGAGACTTATTGTTTCAGCTCTACAGGATGAGCCATCTCACCTTGTTATTGCCATTGGTGCTGTCCTCGGTACAATTTTCTGCTGTTGCTGCGTGAGGAGCTGCTGCTGTGGGAAAACCTCCTCCAAAGAGGACAGCTCCGAGACGGCTGCTGTGGCTGCTGGACCTGCTGTGCGTTACCATGAGGTGAACTCATTAAAGTCACTTTAAACATTGTGTGTGTACAAGAGTGAAAGGTCCTGCTGTTGAGATCATACGTTCCTATTGTGCGTCTGTTTAATCCAAATTGCAGAATGACCATGAGCCTGTGGCACCGAGGCCAAACCAACTCAGTCGGCCCTCAAGGACACACTACCCTGCTCAGCCTCCTCGAGCTTCGACTGGCCCGTTGGTAAGTGTGTGTTGCAGCTCTTAGAAAGAAGTTCTCCTCTCTTGTTGTCTCAACACTTGAGCTCTGTCTGTTCTCGTCCCTCTCCACTACTTATATGTTATGTGTCTCTTCACTCTGCAGATACACAATCCTCCTACAGTGAATGTGCCACCTGCATATTCTAAGGTATGACCTGCTAGCTATATCAGTCTGAGAATACACAAACACACACGCACGCCCGCCCGCCCACACACACACACACACACACACACACACACACACACACACACACACACACACGCACGCACACACACACACACTCTCACTAACATACACGGATCAGCCACAACAGTTACCTGTTTAAATGTTACGGCTGGTCGGTGTGAACTGTCCATAGTATTTTTCATCTTCTGTGCACTGACCAAAGTGGGATGTCTTATATTGTAATCACAATAACCAAATGAAACCTTGGTTGAGACGAACAGTGGCTCTCCCAGTGTGTTACTTGGGCTAGTTAATGTTTCTCCAGAGTGTTTCCACTTAAATCTTTATTGTCAAGAGATTTTCACCACCAAAAGAATTCACGATAACAGTATTATCGCGATATTCATAGAAAATTTTTAATTTAAATAAATAATTCTTGCAGCTACTCATCTTTAACTTTGTTTATTGTGTGTTTTGTCTCCTTTTCAGCAAATGAATTAGACTCAAATATAAATATCTTACAGTAACTGTGATTCAAAAATTGCAATTATACTATGTATCCAAATATCTTCATCAATTATTTGGCATGAATATTCCCCATGTTGCACATAAACAGCAGTGGCCGCTAATATCTGTATTTTAGACTTAATTCAGGCAGTTTTGCATCGATACGAGAGCCGGCTTGTGATAATCTGATGCTCTGATAGTGACGTATCTGTCTTTTTCTCTCCAGGTGTCAGCTCCAGCAGAGCAGGCAGACGCTCCAACCGTCCCTCTATATTCTGATCCTGCGCCGCGGTTTGAACTGAAGGGGATGACCTTTCCCTCTGCTTCCCCACTCAGTTCAAACTCAACGTGCTGTGATGTTTATAACTCAGACAAACTCAACTTGCTCTGAAAGCTGAGATTTTTGAAAGGTACACTCAAATTGGTAAACTCACCCATTAGTGTGACATAAAAGGAAAAGTTTGACATTTTGGGAAATGTGCTTCTTCTTTCATCAGTGACTTCAGCTGCTGGCTGCAGGTTCATATTTAACATACAGAGATTGCTCTTCTCAACTGTCAGTATGAAAGTGAATATGTGCATTTCCCAAAATGTTGGCCTACTCTTTCAGCATGTATACCATTAAAAAATAGATAGTTATGGTGTTATTTACACTAATTTCCTATGCCTCACAAGTCTCACTTAAAAACAGTGTAATGAGCTCATCAGTAACACATACTACTGAGTGAATAGTTTTCTCATAACTGCTGTTCTGTCAAGAATACACCATCTATTACAGACCATCTTGACTGTGAAGAACTTTTCAGGGAAGATACAAACATAAAGTGGCCTGCAAAGCTTGCTATTAAAAAGTGGTAGATCTTCTTGTGCTTGTGTGCATGTTACTATTCTTCATGCACATTTGCTTAGCCTTTGGAATCTAGTTAGTCTTGTTTGACATGAGATAACATAAACGATTGGTGCATGCGTTATAGAATATAGTGTTGAGTCATGTGAATTAGACATTAGACTGATATTTATATAAAAACTACGCGTATTGTGAAAAATTTTTCATTTGCTCAGGCCAGCCCCACCCACCCACCCAACCCACCACACACCACCCAACACAACCCACACACCCCCCCACACACACACCCACACACACACCCACCCACCCACCCACCCACACCACCCACCCACCCCACACACACACACACACACACACACACACACACACACACACACACACACACACACACACACACACACACACAAATGTTTACGTCTTATTATAGTGATTGAGATAAAGAAAATGCCGGCACTCACAGTGGAATAGTCTTATTATTTAATAAGGGGCAATTAACAAATGGGTTTCAGCTATAAGCCATCATCAGCGTTGATAATGATGAAATGCATTTGTTGATGGCCCCATATTAAATAATAAGACTATTCCACTGTGAGTGCTGGCATTTTCTTTATCTTGTTGACTCAGCTACGACCTTACACCCGGTACAGTGCTCAGGATTTGGAGCTGTGCACGCTGCCGCTGTTTACCTTATTATAGTGATTGTTCGACAACTATAAAATGGAGAGTGGAAAAGTGGCACGAACACACCTCTACACCTCTGTGCCGCACTCTGTGCCTTAAGTGCACTGCTTTAACTCAACATTAATCTGTTACTGTATTTGTTACTTTTTTTACAAACACACACACATGCAACACACTGAATACACTTGACTATAGTTGCAATATGCCTCTGTTTGCATGTCTCTTACCTCTCACATGTACACTACGCACAACAGCACTTTGAGTTTTAATAATTACAGTACTCATTCATGCCTTAGTTTATGATTGTTGTGTAAATATGGTAGAGTGGGTTTTTATTTAAGGGCTAACTGAGTCTTTTTTGAAAACTTGATATGAAAAGTTGTGACAAGTGAGCCTCCTGTGTCCGTACCTCAGTGTATTTGTACGTTGCATCAGGTGCATTAAACGTTTTTACATAATTGTGTCAGTGTTTTCTTGTTTTCGTGTCTTCACAGACGACATCATTTACTTCTGATTCTGCGACAACCCTTCCGCACCACTACGAGCACCACCCACCGAACATGTCCCTACACAGCCAAAAGCTTATCCAAGCAGATACATTCCTTACACCGCACCAACTGGTTCACAAAAGAAACAGTGAGCAGAAGTTTAAATACGACTGAGCCTTTTGTGTTCCAAAAAAGTAAAACTACAGAGCCACAAATCTGTTTGTTGTAACAAACAGTAACCAATTCTCTGTAGACACATTTGTTACTCTCAGTGATCCTGAAAATCCCTCCAAGTTTACTAGCCCATGCAACCTGCATTTAAAGCTGTCTTTGTAAATAGCAACTAAATATAAACTCAAACCTGTAGCCTCAACATTCTGCACCCAATAGCAACAAATACTGATATTTGTAGATTTGAGAAAAATGTATTACAACTACCTGATAAGTGCATCAAACAACCGATGATTATTAATCCAAGAATTAAAAATCCAATAACTGAGATAGTTGCAATCACATAATTAGTAATCTCTGAAATTTGGATCTAAGATAAGATAATATTACAGTATCACTGAAATCACTATTATCTGCCCGAGACACATTCTGTAGCTGTGGAGATCATAAAGGACAGCTAGAAAAGTGACAACGTGTGCAAGTTCCAAACAAAACTGGATGTGCAAAAAATTAATTTCACTTTTATCCGTCTACTTTTAAGATACAGAGCAATTAACTTAGTGCACAGGTGACTTGTTAACAAACATCTGCTCATTTATATATTCCACTGACCTGAGATCAACATAAGCATTTATTTTGAGTTGTGTTTCTGGTGCTTTTTCAATTAGAGCAGCTGCCTGGGAACAAAAATGAGGCTATGAGAGCGGCGAGAGTGAACCAAAACAACGTGCTGAAAGATGCTATAAAGCTCTGTAGAGCCGAGAGGGAATAATTCTCTGTGGTATTGTCAGTAAAGGCTATACCTTTCACAAGACGCGGCCATTTTATCCTTTGTTATTCTAAATATATCAATCCTAGTGGCTTTAAAGTCAAATACATTATTCACATACATTTTCTCATATTACGTATTTAATTTTGACAGTAAGATTTCAAGAGACCAAATAATGATTTTGTAAATGTGTTTCGGTGTAGCATCACATTATCATCACTGCTATTCTTTGTCTCTGTGATGATGCAGAGAGTTGGTGACACAGTGGGACAGTTAGTTTCGCTGTGGATTCATATCCGGCCCACTTGGCACTCCACTACAGCGAAGTGGGGGGGGGGGGGGGGGGTGTTAGTAAGTTGTGCTGGTACAGGGTGAGCTAGCAGTACTGATACTTCTGGCAATGAGGTCAGACTGTTCCACTTGGCTGGAGTGGCAGTGGGGGTGAACATTGTTGGTGCGAACCTAAGGATCAAAAAAGCTTCCAGCTGACTGAGCAGCAGGGAAGCAACCAGGCGAAGGGAGACTGAAGAGGCTGTTGAGAGACCACAGGTCGGCCTGGGTTGAAGATACCATTTTGGTCATGGTGAGATGAAACAGAGATGTCAAAGTTGAGACTGGTCACTTGATACTGGATTATTTCAATGTCCTGATAATGTAATAATAATTTAAGTGTCAAGTGTTGTCAACTGTCCACACAGATATTTTTAGTCAGGGTAGCATCATGGCTGCTGTGTAGATGACGAGGCCAGTCAGTCCATGACTTTAGTTCCAGACTAAATTATCTCAGCAACTATTGGCTAGATTGCCATGATATTTGTTACGGATAAATGGTGCACACAGTAACCCCTTGACTCTTCCTCTAATGTCACCAGCAGCTCAAAGTTTCTGGTGAATTATTTCAACATATATTAGATGGATTGTGATGGAATTACAGCCATGCACAGTTCCCAGTGAGTGCAGCCTAATAACTCTGATGATCACCTGACTTTTTATCCAACACCACAATAAGGTCAAAATTTTAATTTGTCCAGTATGACCAAATTACTGCAAAACTGATGACATCAACTGATCCCATCAGCCTCAGTTGTACTTTAAGTTGAGTGCTATGCTTCATCAAGGAAAACAAAAAGAGCATTCCAGATTAAAAGTCCCAGAGATTTATTTATTTGCTTAATAGTTTGACACACACATATAGAAACCATGAATATTACTGTTTACTTAATCAATATTACCATCACTGTGTCCATCTTTACTCCTCTCAACCCTCTCCCATCACTATTCCCCTTTCCTCTTCTCTACTGCCTTTAGCCGGCCCTCCAGGGAGCTCAGTCGGTTTTCCACTACACCCGACTTTTCAGACGCAGAGGTGAGAAGAGTCAGCAGGACACATACCAGCACGAGGCCGGCCAGTCGGACCGCCGTGGTGTCTGTAGAGGCAGTCTTGTCAGTCACCATCAGTCCGAAAAGCCAGAGCGCCAAGACGGTTTTCACTATCCAGAACACCCGCCTCACCACCGCAATCAGCAGACGGAAAACGATGGTCAGCACCCAGTAGCCAATGAGAGCCACCAGGCCCCACTGGGCGACGGCAGTCACACCCTCTGGAGTGAATCGGGGCAACGTCAGTGCAGCTGTGGGAGGAGGAAATCCAGTTTAGGCATATTTTTCACAAGGAATAAAGCCAGTCCCACAGGAAGCAACAGGACTAAACGCTCTAGCTTAAAAAAGGAGTGGCAGACAGATTGCCCCGAGGGAGAGGCAAGACTGCATATTTTCACTTACACTTCAAACTTTCATTGCCACAGATCCTCTTTTACCCCAGCAGGCAATTTGTAGGGTTAGGGATTAGGATTAATTTACACCTTTACACATACAGGGAGGAAAAAATAGAGCATGCAGAAAAGCATAAGCACTTACTCAGTAGCTTGCTCAGACACACAGACACACACGCACACACGCACACACGCACACAGGGGCCATTGTGGTACCCACCATCAAATCCTGTGACCTTCAGGATCTCTGTGACGTAAACAGCAATGACATTCAGGCCGCTGGCAGCTCCTTCAGCCAGGAATCGGATCACCATCTCAAGAAACTGTGGCGGTGCGGAGGAAGGGTGGAGACATGTTTTACTTTGTTATTATGCAAGGTAACAGTGAAGAGAGGCAGCATTCTGATGGCATTAATAATCATGCAGAGAGGTAAGAGGTGCAGATTCATGTGCACAGCCAACCATGGCTCCAATGTGCAGACAGATACAGTGTGATTCATAATGCATGTGTATAAAACAGCACGGCTGATTTACAGCGGCTGCTGGTACAAACTGGATGACTGTATTAAAAGAGACTGCAAGTGCTGCTGAGGAGCACCTTATGATAGAAGAAGTGCTGTATTGTTGACTTGGACAAAACAGCTGTGCATGTGAGCGACAACTGGACAGTGCCCTTCGCTATTCCTGTACAGCCTCTATTCACCTCCCCCCAAATCACACACACACACACTGAGAGAGAGAGAGAGAGCGAGAGCGAGAGCGAGAGAGAATAACCTCGTCCAGCAAGGTCAAGGGTAGCTCAACAAGTTGGACAAGTATCTTATCTGCACCTGTTGCGCTACACACTGGCATGTAAGTGAAAACTGTCCAGCATGTCAGAGCATGAGTCAAGCATCTGTCACTCCACATCAGTGTGTGTGTATCACTTAAAAACACACTTAATCATTTACTGCTCTGCATGATTCTATGAGGCTCGCTTTCCAAATGATAAGCCTTACTGTTAAAAGGCAGGTTTGTGAAGCCACGGGTGTTTCAGATTCTAATGATGCAACTTACAAAAGGACAATTGCATTTGTATAATTTTCCAGCTCTTAAATCACTTGAAAGGACAACATTGCGTAGTGTCTTTATGTGATCCATCTACTACTAATGCTTCAAAGCTGACTTGAGGATTAAATTTTGTAGACAAACGGCATAGAGCGTGCACATCCAGAAGACTGACAGAAGACCTGCACACTGCGCTGACAGCTCCCAGTAAATATCATAGATGCCAACCAACGATTGTGAAGAAATGTTGCCCAACTAGATTACATTACATTTTACTGAGAGCTATAGGTGCAGTGTGCAGGTCTTTTGTCTATCTGTTTGTCTTGAGGATTAAATTACAAAATTATCACAAAATGACATATTTTTACTCCACTTAAACTGGGTTTTCTCACTAGAAACAAACATACAGAATCAAATTCAGATGGAGTAAGGCTCTATTTCAAATTGTGGGACTTAAATAGTCAATTTCTCATCCAAGGATCATGCACACACCCTATATTTTGCATTCACAGATACCAAACTGAGTCATGTCAACTATTTCCGCTCAGATATCAGCTTGCCAACACATAAAAAGAATCTTATCACTAAAAGCTCACAGGTATGGTGGCCTCTCATGCAAATATCTTCATATACAAACACACTTATGGCCTTGTTCGTCAGGACAGCTACGCTCCTAATCTCTAATAACTATGCCACCCACATGAACTAAACAGAGCCACATGAGAGGATTCTGTTTAAGGGACCATGTCGGGTCAGACTAGATGGAGATAGCCAGAAGTTTCTTACCATGGCCACTTTATAGATGTTCTCCTGACCAAGCAATGATTCAAGATACAACACTGCACTCTGGGGAAAAGGAAACCACAGCAGGATGGAGGCAGGGGGACAGAAAAGAGAGAGAGAGAGAGAGAGAAAGAGTGTGTGTGTGTGTGTTTATGGGTGAGAGGGATGCAAGGATATAAGAAGACATGAAATGAGGGCAGGGAAGATGAGGGGATCAGGAGAGAGATTAACAAGTTGAGGGGCATGGGGAGAGGAATGTGCGTGAAAGGTGAAGATAGGGATGAAAGTTGAGGGATAAAATTAGTGACCAGATAAAGTTAAGCATTGATTAAGAATAGTGACAGAGCAAACAGTTAAGTTAGACCACAGTATATTAACAATTAAAGAAAAAAAGATGAGTGTAAAGCCACTTCCCGGAGCAGGAAGGAAAAGTATTAGCCAGCGGTGCATCTCCTCTCTGTACCTCAGCAGCTGACCGCACTACGCCGGTTCCCAACACTGACTCCGCGTAGCGCTGGACCTCCTGGCAGGTTCCCACGATCACAGTGCGGAGGGTGACCGCCGGTGGGCTCTCCCCGGTCGGCTTGGCCTGCTCAGCTTCAGCTCCAGCCCAGCCCATCGTCAAGCCAAGCACCAAGACAGAGATGGTGAGGAAAAGGCGAGGCATGGCACATCCACCGCGCCCGCAGCAAGACGCACAAAAAGTCATTGCAGGAGATTTAAGAACAATGGAAAAAAAAAGATTGTGCTTAAAAAGTGTATGTGCTCAGGTTAAGGCTGCAGTCCAGAGCAGGTTGAGCAGCTGGTGTTCAGTGTCTCAGACAGGATTGTAAATCAAAGACTTAAAAATGGCTCCTGGTGGGAGAAATCATAGGTTACAGAGCGTTTTTAAATCAACATGCTGCAGTTCACAATGGGAGGAAAGAAAAATATAAGAACCGCGCCAGCTTCTAAAAATGTTAACGCACCGACTGATTCAAGTGTCCACTTTGCAAATTAGACTAAATGTCTTGGTTAAAAAAAGCCCCGGTGTCTCAAAATGATCTAAGTATTTAATTATAAACTTTGGCAGGGCTGCAAATATTCACTGTAAGACCGCTCCGCTCAGTCAAGGACACTCCAGCATTTACAGAGGCTATATTTGGTAAGAACCCGTTAAAGGCTTAGATCCAGCAGTGGTCGAGCTGATGATTTGTCAAGATGCAGCGGAAAGTTGTTAATAAAAAAAAGATACAGTAGCAGAAACGTCTCCAAAAGTTTTCCTGTTGCAGCTTTACGCGTTAAAGAAAACGGTAGAAACGCGGTGACGTTGAGCTGGCCACGAGTCTCCTAAAGCCTCTTATTTCTGCTCTGAGCTCCACACCAGTCAGGTTTGGTGTTCCTTTGTCTTTGCGCTTGCATCAAAAGCACTTATGCGATGGATTATGTTGCTCAACCTTTTTTTTTTTAAGAAAAAAAGCTCCCTTGTCGCTGTTCCCAAATGGCACTCCCTTCCTTCTAGCGTTTCTAACGACTGTAACCAGTGTGCACACACGTCGGGAAGAGGAGGAGGAGGAGGAGGAGGGGGAGGGGGAGGAGAAAGAGGAAGGCGCTGTGCACAGGGATAAACACAGATTTGCACACTGGGACTTGTGGTTTAATGCTCCAGGTCAAATGTTAAGATTATTCACAGGGTCTGATAAAACATTTCAGACTGAAAAACAGTGACGTGGAAATTGAAGCTGGACATTTTTGATGGCAATTTAATAACTAGCAACAGCAATTACACAGCATCAAGTCAGGAGACTTCAGAGATTTAAAGACAGTTTGGAGAAAAAAAGAGGCAGATTTCAAATAGAAAATGAAACAATAATGACATACAGTATATACATACATACCAACATGATTCAAACATCTACTACACTGGAAGGAATGCTGTCTGCTCACTGTACTAACAATTTCCTTTGTACACAGGTTCGTTTAATTGCCTGTTTTAGAATGCACACGCACACGTGCACACACACACACACAAACACCACAAACATCAGCTTGTGATGCAAACTCGCAGAATCTCATTTCTCTTCATTCTTCCTGCAGCAGTATCTGAAAACGGACAGTAAAGTAGTGGATACTGGAGCTGAATTCAGTCACTGTTTAAAAAAAAAAATTTTTTTTTTTTTTTTTAAAGCGTTCTGTTCAGAACATCAGTGTGGCCCCGCAAGGCTGGAATCATCGAGGAGAGGATTTCACACTGATAGCATCCTGTAGATACATGAGCATGGGATGTACATAGTCAGAGGAGCAAACATTGGCGTGCAGTGATGCTCCCAGCAGTGTTTGTACTACTGCTTATCTTGCTGACCCTTCCACAGCGGGGGGAACCGCAGCTTTAACCAATGTAAATGCGATGGAAGTCGTTCGCTCCGAAGGCAGCGTTGCACTTGGGGCACTTCCTCTGGCGTGTGTCATAGCGTGTCTTGACGCACTCGAAGCAGAAGACGTGGAAGCACTTGGTCAGTACAGCGTCCTTCACCCGAGAGTTGCAGCACGGACATGTTAGACGTGCCTGGAGGGGGGAAGAGAACAATTAACTGAGAGGCCAGTTTTGTCCTCAGCTGAATGGTTGGTAATGAGTGGACACAAATATCTAGGGCAGCAGGGAGGCCGTGTGATTATAGAGACTCCACCTCAGGCTCAATTGTCCTCATCCAGAAAACTCGTGAGGAACACACCACATGATACGAAGGCCAATTATAAAACCTGATGTGACCATGACAAATTTTGTAAATACAGGGGGTTTATCACCAAAGTGTCTAGATTCATCACGATTATATTAAACTGTTTAGTTTATAAATTTATCGCAAACCTGGAAAAATCTGAGGATGCTCCCAACGTGTGATGTTCAGTCTCCACCAGTTGGTTGAAACTTTAAGTGTTTAACTGTGTTCTTGTCAAAAGAGTGTGATCACACTGGCAGTTGGGCTCATTTAGTGGAAACCAGAGTGATGAAGATAACTTTAGTTTAACTGCCCCCACTTCTAAGACAAACAGACCCTCAAGACTCTTGTTAATTCCATTCCCTGTGGCATAATTTACATATAACTGCACATAATCTCAGGTGTTCTTATCAAGGAAATGAGGGTGAGGCTACATCCACACTACTGGGTTTTCATTTTAAAAGGAAAACTACATGACTATTCACGTACACTGAGCGTGCGAGAGCTGGTGCAAACAGGACGCAGATTGTCTCTCACTCTGCAGTTGATTAGTCGCACAAAATACTACTCACGAGAAACAGCAAAGGCAGTTGTAGTGTTAAAATACAGAATTAAACCAAACAGCTACTAACAAAGACAACAAGGTCTAAGACTTGTAATTCATTATTCATGTTGCTTTCAGCAATGGTAATTGTAGCTGATAAGACCCAATCAGGGAGTGACCACCGGTATCTACGTAATAGTTTCCAAAGGTGTCTGTTTTTGCCTGTCAACACTACAATGCAACCCTGGAGTTTTCAACCCAACAAGGGGCCAGCAGCAAGTCCAAAACTCTCTGTTTTCAGGGGTTCGAAAACTCCGGAGAAGTGTGGACAGCAGGAGGAAATGCAGCAAAAGAGATGTGTTTTAAAACAAAAATGTAGTCATGTGGATGCAGAGTTCATACTGTTTCATGGCCCTCAGATCATTGTTCGATGCTAGCATTCCAAGCTAACTGCTGGTTATCCAAGGAAATGTTTGACACTTTTCGGAAATGCACATATTCGTTTTCTTAAAGCAGAAGCTAGATGAGAAGATGATGAACACTGTCACACCTTTAAGGTAAAGGTGAAGTTACAAGAACGAATGGGTTAGGCCATTAGCTCAGCACAAAGACTGGAAACAGCGGACCTGGAGCAGGATCATTGAAAATAGAAAGTTTAAAAAAAAATTTTGTATCACCAACACCTACCTTGTATTCATTAATTTCTTCATTAAGGATCTCATCCCCATTGCTGATTTTCTCAGCTGGTTTCTTGGCCTTCTCGATCTTTCTCCTAAGTTTGGAGATGTCCTCCTGAAACACATTAAGAGTTAACAGCTGTAAGTAAAAGGAGCCTGTCTTCCACATTTTACTTTCATTTGACAACTGACTTCATGAATGCAATAATCTAGATGTTAATATTTGAGTCTGCGACATCTGAGCACAACATGAAACCAACAAGGGTTAGCCTGAAAGTGGAAATGTTAGTGATGTGGAACCTTTTCACCATTTCAGCAGAGGACAACAAAATTGAAACTGGCAATAACTATTAAGCTCACACGCAGTGAGGAGGAAACAAAGGGTCTCAATCCACAAATCTAATTTGCCATTAGAAAATATGCAGTGAAAGAGAGTCATAGGAAGAGTCATGCCAAGTCGTATGACCAAAAGAATTGATTTGTTTTTCTGTGTTAAAATTTTTTTTCTTATCATCAATATGCTTTAAGCCATCAGAAACAACCTCGGTGGATATAACTCTGATTGAAGCACATTTCACCTTTTAAAATAAATATTTAACATTTATGGCTTGAGCTTATTTGTGGCCACTTATTAATTTGTGTGTGTTGTTACCTGTGCTCGTCGGGCGTTGAAGGACTCTTTCTCCCTGGAGATACTGTTTTCAATGACCTCCTCTCTGACCATGCTGAGCCTCTGCTGAACCTGCTCCAGCTGAGTTCGCACCTCCTCCGACAGCAATGCAGAGTCCTGAGCCTGGAGGACGAAAGACATGGCTTTATTCATCCTCAGTTGGAATGTCGTTTCCTCTCACACTGTACAACCCTTCATATGTTGTTTTAACAGCTCACCGTTTTTTGGGATTGAATTTACCCTGCAGCTGTGGCTCATCATAACTGAACCATGTGTTACCTTGCGTTTGTTCATGTCCAAGGCTTGTGTTCGAAGTGCCAGCTCTCTCTCTGCAGTGCTGATGGTGCCCTGCAGGAGGCGCTCCTTTTCTTCAAGCTTCCTCACCACCTGCAGCTGGGCATCGACCTGTACGTGGACACAACATTATGTAAAATGAAGATTAAACAAAACAAAAAAAATAAAAACACATCCAAACACACATTAGAAGAGAGAAAACTGAGTTAGTCCATAAGAAAGTAAGAAATGACAGCCAGTAGTTATCACTGTAATTTGTTTGTCCCAATCCTTACAAGACTGCACCTTATGGAGTTGCCTGGTGCCTGACCTGAGTTTTTAAAGTGAGCAGCTGGTCGGCCAGCTCTTCCTTCTCCTCTTTTAGCAGCTTGTGGATCTGGTTGGACTTGATCCTCTCGCTCATCAGCTTGAAGTTTGCATCGTCTTTTTCTCTGAGCTGCTGCATCAGGCGGATGTTCTGTTCCTGCATGTCTTCGAAGGCCTGGCCCGTCACGTCCATCTCGCTCAGCAGTGCGTCCTCCTCCTGCAGAGAGAGCACGGGGGCGAGAGAGTGTTACAGAACGAAAGAAGAAGCAGGCAGAGGGTCTTTGTGCCTTGCAAAGAAAACGACCACCTCACGCACCTGTTTGGCTATGGAGAGCTTTTTGTTGAGGATGTCGATCTGCTCCTCCACAGACCGGATCTTCCTCAGTGCCTCTTCATCTGCCATTTTCTTGCCCTCCCTCCTCTCCCGCTCCTCAAGCTCCCTCAGCCTCTGCCGCAGCTCCTCTCCCTTGGATCAGTAAAATTTTCATTGTCATCATCATTAGGAATGCTGCAATTAATCAATTACAGTAGACAATTCTATCTTGCCAAATGTTGCTCACCTAAAAATAATAAATTCCAGTTGGAAAATCCAGTACAAATATGCATATATCATGTTATAAATGCTGTACAGGAATGAATTTGTGACCCACCAAAACTAATTGTCGACTATTTCAACAATATGTCTGTTTGTCGGTGACTGTGTTGTGCAGTGTCAATCACCTCTGACTTGGCCTTTTTCTCTGCAGCCATGAGCTGGACTTTGTCCCTCTGCTCCTTGGGTGCCGAGCGGTACATGTCCAACAGCAGCTTCATTTCCCTCTGGGACTCCTGTGCTTTCCTGCACATCCAAAATCATCAACATCCAAGGTCCAAAATCAACAAGAACTCTGAATAAAGCCTGTTATGTTTTTAAAATTAACATGGATTAAAACAATAATAATAATTAATAATAATTCACCTGCAAATAGGCAAAGCAAATATATGATGTTTAAATCAAATCTCCCAACATCCACTTAAAATTCCGATCAAGGGGCAAAAAATAGCAGATTTCGAAGAAGAAGAAAATTTATTCACCTTATGACAAGCTAGGTGTGGGTGAAACAAATATCATCTGATATTTTGATGGTATCTATTTATCACAATATTTTTCAGCTTTTATAATTTCTTTGTGATGTGCAGTTTTAGTTTATATACTTTTATGTAGTGATGACAAAAAACTGAATAACCCAGCATGGTTGAATGCTGACGTCAGTCCCAGTAACCAACAGTTCACCCAATTCTTCCTCATCTATCTGGTAGTTTAAATAATTTGCATCATATAAAATAAAAACCAACTTCCACACAATGCGACTTACTTGAGTTCTGCTCGGACAATCTTCAGCTGCTCCATCTCCTTCCTCTTTGACCCACCGACCATAGACAAGCGCTCCCCGGCTGACTCGTCAGGTTGGCTACTGCTCCCTGGCTTCTCCTTCTCTTCCTTTATCACGCTGCTGCTGCTCCCACTGCTGCGGGTCGGTCTCTCTCTCTCCTTTTCCTTCTCTTTCTCTCGCTCTCTGTCTTTCTCCTCTTTCTTTATAATGTCCTTATCTTTCTTTTCCTCCTTCTCCTTCCTCTCGTCTTTCTCCTCATCTTTTATCGTTGCCTCTGGTTCCACTCCAGGCTCTGTTTTCACTGAGGCACCTGCAGAAAGACGAGGAAACATGGTGAAGAAGGAATTGTCAACCAGGACAGTCTTAATATGGATCATAAGAACAATGTGAGATATGCAAAAATGTCATTTACACTATTCATAACATAATAAAATAGGAAATAAGCTTTTATGGTCAGTTAACAAGGTGTTAGTTACCAGTGCTGCTGGGTGTCGAGGAGCCGTTGTCAGGCTCTGTCTTAACCACAGGTTCTCCAGAGACGGCTGGGGTCGAAGGAGAGGATGTCTCATCCTTCACGTCCATCTCTGTGCTTGACTGTGATTGGAGGATGGCGTTGCCCTTTGAAGCTCGGACCTACAGAGGTAACAAGATACATGTGATGACTTTTAGGGTGGCAAGCTACCGTTATCTGCTTCTCAATTTCCAATCGATTATAACACATATCTGTGTGTTACTATTTAAGTAACACAAAGATTCTTGTGCATGAGTTTCTTTCCTTCTCCTTCTGACCCACCTGGTTCAGTTCAGCTTGTGTCTCTCTCAGCCTAATCTTGTATTTCACTACCTCTCCTTTCATCTGCTGGTTGTGGGTTTGCAGTGTACTAATCAAGTGCCGCATCTCCCTGTTAATAGGACCTGAGACGAGGAGGCAGTCAGAGGTATAAAAGAAAGTGAGGGAGAAAGATAAAACACACATAAGTACTTTTTTGTGTGAGGGAATCTGATGTGATCAAAGCTCTACTGTACTATATAAACTACAACCTGTTAGTTACCTGCTTGCTCGTTGGCAGCAAGAGTCTGTTCAAACTCGATGCGCAACATCTCGTACTCCTTCCTGACCTGAGCCAGTGTGTCCTCCAGCTGAAACACCTCTGTACGAACCTTCCTCTGCAGAGCCACCTCATCATTCTGCACACAGAGGGGAAAGTGAGTGTAAGATGGGAATGAAGGTTACACAGACTGACACCGGCACAAACACACACAGCTTACCTCCATGTGCTCCAGCTGACGAAGGCGTGCCGTCCTGGTAGTGCCGAGGCGAGCGCGTGTCTCGTCTAATTGAGCCTTGAGGATCAGAGACTCGTTGTAGAGGACAGAGAACTGCGACTGCAGACAGCGATACTCTGAAGTCTCTTTCACCATGCCCTCTGCTCTACTCATCAGCTCCGCCTGAGGCGAACAAAGAGAAAGGAAGGAAATAGAGGCGGAGACAGTGGCCAAAAAGAAAAAAGCACAAAACAGAAAAAATGTTTAATACAGTAAAGTGCTGAATAATTATCTTTTTTTCCCAGAAGTGCAAGGCTCATTTTAGGTGAAAATTTACACTGAATGTTTTTTTCCAGAACACTCATTTTTAAGTTGACTCATTTTGATTTTGCTTCCATTAAAATATTTATATATTTAATATTTTTTTAATCATGGTAGTAAATTAACATCCTTTGGTTCAGTGACAGTGAAATAAGCAGCCATAATTCTAAATGCACTGCAATCCATGAGTGATACATTTTCAGCTTCCAAACACTTGAGACAAATCAATGGTGTGTGATAACTGTGATAAGTACCTTCATGCTGTTGTTTTCCTGGTGAACATTTTGCAGGTCCTGCTGGAGCTTCTGCAGCTCAGTCAGACGGTTGTCTGCCAGCTCCCGGTTCTCCTCCAACTCGCTGTTCATTTCCTCAAACTTTTTGTCAGGACAGAAGAGGAAAAAGTATAGAATGAAAGGTATGGAATGAAGCAAAAACAAAAACAAAAAAATCAAGAATTTAACAAAAAAAATTTAAATACACAAAAATAAATAAATAAATAAAATCGATACAAAACCAAACAGGTCCTAACCTTTCTCTTGTTAATGGTAATGGTCCCACATACACTGCTGGCCTCCCCACACACCTTGTAGCCTTTGCTGTTCACCTGGGGTGCACAAGGAGTGTTATAACATACTTCAACATAAACAAACATTCATTTTATACTGACACAACACCAATTGACTTAAACTCCAACACAAATCCACATCATCCTCACCCTCTCCAGTATCTCAATCAGGTGGGCATTCAGTCGGTTTTCTCGGCGGCGGATCTTCTCCATGTCCCACTGAAGCTCCTCGATCAGAACCTGCAGTTCGTTCACACGCTGGTCTGCTTTGTTAGCTGCACGACCCAGAGACCGGGACTGGAAAAGACAGGAGGACAAAGAAACTGTTACTGGAGCTAATGAGAGACAGAAAACCCAAATTAAAGTAAAAAGGTTTGGTTTATGTCACTTACAATCAGATTTAGTTGATAACCTATTTGGCATTTTTTAACTGTTAAGGTGTGCCTGACCTGAGGGGCAGCATTTTGCGACAAAGAATAAAGAAGAACATATATATGTATATACATCTGTACCTCGCTCGTCATGTGACTGTACTTCTGCTTGAGGTCCTCAGTCAGCTGTAGCAGCCGCTCATTTTCACTGGTCAGGAGCACATTCAGTTTTGAAGCTACCTGCCACAACTTGCCCTCTGGAAAGAAAAGCAACAATGATTTCGCATTTAATGAGTGCAAACACATAAACTGACTTGATGAATTTCTTTCAAATACATTTCATCCTCAGCTTTACTCCATTACCACAATGTCATCATGTCCCCAAATCTTTTATCTCACCAGCTCCAGGGTCCACTTCTGTCTTCAGCTGGTCCACGGTGCGCCTCAGACACTCACAGATCTCCACCACACGATTGGCCTGTTTCTGGCTGGACTCCACTCTCACCTGAAGCTCAGCCTCCATCTCCTCGCTGCTGCTACTCGCCAGCGTGGCCAGGAAGGAGTTTGACGTCTCTCCCTGGTGGCCTGGGTGACAACAGAAGGAAAGAGGGCATCTCTAGTTTATCAATCAGTTATCTGAAGGTTTTTGCTTTCAAAGTCATGATTCTGTGTCAGTTCTGTTTTAACCTCTGTCCTTGGCCCTCTCCTGATTGGAGTCGCCATCAGGTTCTGGTGTTTCTGGCTTCAGGCTCCGTCCTTCACCTGCTGGAGATTTCTCAGGTTCGCTGCTTGCTTGATCATAACGCCTGATGATCAGTTGGACGTTTTCATCAAACTGAAGGAGAGAAAATGACATAAGACATCAGCTTTTTGATCTTGTCGAAGAGGAGACTATTAATGTAATTGCGCCAGACTCTAAACTCCACCAGTGAGTGTCTACCTGGTTCCAGTATCTATTGAGGATCAGCAGACTGGCATCATCAGTGGCCTGGCGGGTCTCCAGTCTCTCAATTCTCTCTCGCAACTCATCCTCGATCACCTGCAAGACAAAAAGCCAAGACTTTAACTTTCCTCAAAGCAAGAGGGATGCAAGTGCGGCTTCTAGTGAGATTTGTGGACACATACTGGAGAATTCATTTACCTGTCTTTGATCAAGAGCTTCTCCCAACTTTCGATTCTTAGCCTGGAGAGCTTTGATGTCTTGTTCTTCCTGAAAAAGAATCGATTCAAGTTTGAGAATGAAACGTAGGAGCAGCCAAACCAAGAGACATTACACTCCTGAGATTAATGTTAAATTGGCAGCATGGTGGATAATAAAGAGTAACTCACTGAGTTAGACACCCCTCCCAGTTTGATGACCGTCTCCACCGCGGTGCTCCCCCCGGCAGCGGCGCTGACACCGGGACCTCCGTCCTCTCCTTCCCTCTCCCTCCGCTTCTCTGAGGGTGCACCGGAGGACGAGGGGCCGCCGCTGGGGTCAGCAGGACGCTTCTGTCCCGACATCCTCAGACTCCTGAATCAAACGGAGACTTTAGAAAGAGTAGAACGTGACTTTTAATAGCTAGCGTTAAACCCAGGCGGTTTGAAAGACAAAGCTAACTACCGTCTGCTGGGCATACAACACGCTAAAGGCCAAAGACAGCTGCTTTAATATTTATTCGGAAACCTTATTACCCCTAGAGGTGAGTAGTCCAAAGAAATATCCCCAAAACGACCCACTGTCACATTTTAAAACACAACAAGCTGATTAAAACAGCAAATGTAACGGCAGGCTAACGTTAGCCGTTTGCTAACGCTAGCTTTAAATGCTGTTGATGCTCAGGGAAACCCGATTCTGACCCGACACATCGATGCATTTACTTTGTAATGTTGTCAGCAACAACCACATCGACCCGAAGTCTTACCGCTTTTAATGTTAAGAGTTTTGTGTTACTGAGTGAATCTGTCGGTGGATGTTGATGTTGCGGCTCCTTGCCTCTCGGAAACGGAAGCGTCGACGATCTAAGTGGGACAACCTTCAGCTGACTCAACGCCCCCTGTTGACGTGGAGGGGAACAATCAACATATATTCATCCATCCAGTTTGGAGGCCAGAAGTTTGCTGCTGGGGCCTCTGGTATAACCAAGTTCACATCTAGCAGAGTGCAAGTATACAGCAAATTATAGATAGAAGATTTATTTTATTTTGCACAGACAAACCAATTGGCACTTCTATACTGGAGTACTACCGTGAGCCCTGCTTTACTGTTAGTCAGATGGGTTGTGGTGATTTGATGAAACACAACTTAATCAGGGGAATACACCATTGGAGAGCAATATAAACTAAAAAATATATAGTAAACTAGCAGGAGTTAGAAATAGATGTTAACATTCCCTGTACAAAATGGGGTCACGGTATCACAATGATGCAGGAACCACTCAATATTGTATTTCAATGGTGCATATTCACAAACAAATTTGCAAATAATCAAACCACCAAAAAGCAACTGATGCACAGTGACATACACCCTGGAGGTCAGTTGTCTTCTTTGTGCTGTTGTTGATCCCGCCCTACGGTAGCCTATAAGAGTGCAGTCCAATAATATAAATGTAGCCTACTAATTCCAAAACACTGAGTTATAATCCAAGAAACTGAAAAGCATGCAGCTAAATTAAGATTTCCATTTGCAATGCGTATGGATGATTTCCCTCTGTCAAAACTACTAAAATAATTCAGAAATGTCTTAATCTAAGCAACATGGAATAGAGATACTTTGTGTGCTGCAGTGCTGTATTGAAACCCACACATATCCATGGATCTATGGAAGTTGCCATGCTTGGGGATATTGCAGCAACTATCAGGCAACCAAAATAACCAAACTGTAATAATTTGGTTTAGGGGTAAGCAAAGATTTCTGGACAACATTTTGCACTCTCCAGCTCGCTTATTCGCTCTCTCTCTCTCTATCTCTCTATCTCTCTCTTTCTATCTCTCTCTCTCTCAATCCTTATGTAAAAAGAGACTCATGGACAGCGACTGAACTCTGATCAGCAGTATTAAAGAGTACACTGCACCCGGTGCAGAGTCCAGGTTGTGTAAAAACAGACTTGCCATCGTTTGTGAGTTACCCCAGCCTGTGGGTTGAAATATCCCTATCTGCTGAGGTCACTCATGGACTGATGTTTTTTGGTCCATTTTCAGCAATCGATTTTAGAACTGTTTCTGCATGACGTGTTTGACAAGTGATGTGACGCATAAGGCAGATAAACAAGGGAGCATGAAAAAGCAGGTTTTTCTCCAGTTCTAGTTAATGGCAAATCATTTGTATCCAATAAATGAAACCATGCAACATGGTCCTATAGTAGTGTGATGAAACTATATAGAGAATAGCACTCCATATTACTGCATAAAATCTCAAATAAAGATCAAGTAAAACAATTATGATGGCAATTACAATAACATAAAAAAGTTCATAAATGGCCTACAATGTAGACAAGCCTTATCAGAACTAGATACATCTCCCATCAAAAATTACACTAATTTGTTTATTTGCCCTGGTAACAATCAAACAAACGGAATCCAAATAAGTCTCAAAGTTCATATGCAGGGACTACATACATGATGAACAGATTACCTCTACCTAAATTATATAAAACAAATCCTCACTGTTAAAATATGTGTTTTTATCTGAAAGAAGAAATTACAACACAGAGTTTAAAGTCTCCGAGGTAAGATGTAACCAAATGAAGAAGAGTAGAAGAAGAGTTCCATAATTTAGGGCCCCAGTACTCAACTGAAAATTGATCTCTACTTGTAAGATGTTTGGGAAGAATAACAGGAAGGAATCTGTGAGTACTCCCTGATCACATAAACACACATTGTTATATGCTGTTGTAATCCAAACTTTCACCAGGACAAAAGAAACCTGACTTACAACATTGCAGCAGGCCTCTCACATTACATTTCACCATTTCTCAAAGTGCTGCAACAGTTTGCATGGAGGCGGAGCTGTGGCAGAGCTGTGTGATGCGTGCTCGCATGCAGACTTCGACTTCATAACTTGTTTCAGACGACACATTGTGTTCCCAGCATGCAACCCCCCCCCCCGGCAGCACTGGGTTCTGATATGAACTTAAAGTCCACAAAAGAGCACATTGATGCCACAGCGTGCAAACACCGCCCCTGTCTGTCTGACCGGGCCAATTGCGTTACCGAGGTGACACACGCCCCGCCACATCACGAGCACCTCCCTCCTCAACCTCAAACACGCAATAAATACAGCTTTGTGCCCAGATTTCGGTCTTCTCACTCAGTTACTGCTGGGAGGTCGCAGAGGACCGTTTGACATTTGCGCCGTCGTCGCTGTTTGATTATAAATCTCAAGTAAGACGTGCTTTCAACTTTTTAACTCTTGCTTATATGAACTTCGCAGATTTCCATGTTTTTTTTTTTTCATCTACACTAGTTCCTGCAAGATCGGTCTGCATCTCTGGGTTTCCTCATGTCTCTAAATGTGCAGCCATGAAACTGACGTTGCAGACAGGGATTTAAGATGCGCGTTTTGTGTAGCATGCAGTTTCTAGAACCGGATAAACGGGTCGTAAATTCTATATCCTCGAGTTCCATGGATAAATTGGGATGCTCAAACAAAGTTTGAAACGGCTGTATGTTTAAGATGGACGTGTGTTGTCTTGTCTAAGGTTGCCAGCGTGCCTTTGCTGTGTGCAAATCCTTGTAATGAAACGAACACACGCCTTCAACCTGTTGTTTATTAATGCATGTTTGTAAATTATGCTCAAAATCTTAATTTTCCACTGGGAAAACCTCATGTAGTCAACGACTTTAAATGAACTGTGAACTTGTGTTGCACATCAAGAGGCAGAACTTATCTGTGTGAAGGCCAAAGTTCAGCTATGTAAGCCAAATATTTACAGTGGTGATGCAAGAGAAGCAGAATGTCAAGTTCATTTAAAAAAAAAAAAAAAAAAAAAAAATCTATTTATTTTTGATGGAGGGGGAAAAAAGGATCAAATCTTCCTCATACTACAGTCTTAGAGTTTCTGAAGACCTGTCAGTGAAATAACTTGTTTCTCTCTTCTAGGATGACTCATCAGTTCCCATCCCTCTCTCCGGAGCAGAAGAAGGAGCTCTCTGACATTGCTCAGAGGATCGTGGCTCCAGGAAAGGGAATCCTGGCTGCAGATGAGTCAACAGGTGAGCCTCAAGTTCAAGTCAGTTTTCTGCATTGAGAGGTGACCGCAGAGTGGGCTTTCTGATATGACCTCCATGTCCTCTTCTTTTAAGGCACCATGGGAAAGCGCCTGCAGAAAATCAACGTGGAGAACAACGAGGAGAACCGCCGCTGCTTCCGTGAGCTCCTCTTCTCCTCTGACGCCTCCATGTCCAACTGTGTGGGTGGGGTCATCTTCTTCCACGAGACGCTCTACCAGAAATCAGATAGCGGCAAGCTCTTCCCCCAGGTCATCAAGGATAAGGGCATTGTTGTCGGCATCAAGGTGAGGAGCCTACAGAGACTGAGGCCGAGGTTAAATTTTCTGGTCTTTCACATTTGGAGCTGTTTTAGAGTTTAATGGACGTGTTTGGTTTTCTTTCTTCAGGTGGACAAAGGCACAGCTGGTCTGAACGGAACAGATGGAGAGACCACCACACAAGGTAAAATGGATTAAAGATTGTTTTTTCTACTTGTTTTACTTCTGCCAATATTAGCCCCTCAATTGGAACCTTTCTATGGAACATTAGTGCACTGGCATATTTCATTAAAAGCAACTCGGATTAAAGAGGTTGACAAAGCTACGAGACTGAGGGACGGTCTAGACTGCTCAGATTTGTAGTGATGTGGGAAAAACAATAAACTAACTGTAAACCTGCTATCATAGCATACCAACACTCAGTAACTGGGTATTCCTTACAGGTCTGGATGGCCTCTCGGAGCGGTGTGCCCAGTATAAGAAGGATGGATGTGACTTTGCCAAGTGGAGGTGTGTGCTGAAGATCTCAGATGGCTGCCCATCAGCTCTCGCCATTGCAGAGAACGCTAATGTCCTTGCCAGATATGCCAGTATCTGCCAACAGGTGTGTGTGTGTTTGTATAGCTCTAATTTTCCACAGAAATGACAAGAGGAATTCAACTTGGTGAGTGTGTTTGTTTGTGAGGCTCTCATTTTGACGTGACATTCATGTGCTCAATCAGAATGGCCTGGTGCCCATTGTGGAGCCAGAGATCCTGCCTGATGGAACCCACGACCTGCAGCGCTGCCAGTATATCACAGAGAAGGTTGGTTCACTATCTCTGGTTTATTTAGCCAAATAGAAGACCACCAGCAGTAACATGTTGTTCCCATCGGATGAGATTTTTAAAGCATGGTGTAGTAATAAATCTGCCTTATCAACAGGTTCTGGCTGCTGTGTACAAGGCTCTGTCTGATCACCATGTGTACCTGGAGGGCACTCTGCTGAAGCCCAACATGGTCACAGCTGGACACTCCTGCACCACAAAGTACACCCCTCAGCAGGTTGGCATGGCCACAGTGACTGCTCTGAGGCGCACTGTCCCCGCTGCTGTGCCAGGTGAGTGTCATAAGGCCAGCTTTTTCCTCTACAAACCAGTTTAAGAGAAGCACGACAAACCAGTTTCTCAGTAAAAGAAGTACATGTAGCGTTCTCTGCTCTGTGTCTTTCCAGGCATCTGCTTTCTGTCTGGAGGCCAGAGTGAGGAGGAGGCCTCCCTCAATCTGAACGCCATCAACCAGGTGCCCCTCCATCGCCCCTGGAAGCTGACCTTCTCTTACGGCCGCGCACTCCAGGCCTCTGCTCTCGCAGCCTGGCAGGGCAAAGCTGCCAACAAGGCAGCTGCACAGCAGGCTTTCTGCAACAGAGCCAAGGTAAGCCTCAGAGGGCATGTGTGGCTGTTTCTAATGAATAGACACCAACAAATAATTCTCACTTATCAATTTGTAGTTGTGGACTGTGCACAGAACCGTCTATTAAATGCCTCTTATCTTGCATTACTCAACTTTACACTCTGTGAATGTAAATGATTGATTTTAAATGTTTTTGTCTGTTCAGTCTTGCACTAATGTGGTGCAGGTAACTTGGCTGATTATTAACACTCAGATTTGACTTTGCCCTAACTTTTCCCCTCTGTTGCTCTCTTCAGATCAATGGCCTGGCTGCCAAAGGAGAGTACAAGCCCACCGGCTCAGCTGACCAGGCCTCTATGCAATCTCTGTACACAGCCAGCTATGTCTATTAAATACTGTGAACATTAAAAACCCCTCCAAAAAATGCACCTGGACCAAATGTAACTACAAGAATTACCTCTGCATTTCTTGTATGATTTCCTTCCTCCCTGTACCACCAACACCAGGGGAAGACTTCTGTGATAATGTTGAACTACTGTTTGTCTACTCAGTGAAATGACTGGAAATAAATTAAGATGCCAAAATGATGTTGGTTTCATGGCAGTTTTTGTGATTATTTTTTTTGCATCTGAGAGCATGACACCACTCCAGCCAGAGATGTATTGCCAGTACATGCAGTAATCAAGGACACATCACACACGGCTGTGCAACTCATCCAAATTGACCTTGACCATACTTACCTGTATGCCCAGCTCACAGCAGTAGGTGATCCCTCTTTCCAACAACAGATGACATGTCTGTGCACACAGAGGTTAAAATCACCAGTATGCCCTATACCACCTGATACAAAATGCATTTGACCTGTGCTGAGTCATGTTTACTGAGTATCACAAAAACAGTCTTAAAAATGGAGCTGGGTTAATGCCCATGTGCCTACACAACAGTTGTGGGGAAATACTGAAAGTATTTAAAGACACACTCCAGTGATAAGAAGTGAAAACCAAAGGACTGGATCCTGGTCTAAAACAAACTAAACCTAAGCAATGTTTCTGATGCTAATGAGTTTGCTAATGCAAAAATGCAAATTTTTCATTTGTAAGTCGAACTATTCAAATATACATATTTTTAATAAACCTACAGTTTTAATGACCAGCAGAATTAATGGTTTGGCCTCTGAGTAAATTAATATCTCACCATAAAGACAAGAGGTTGTGTGATCTGATTATTTGATGGCTAACTCGAGAAGCGGTCAAAGTGTACCTGCAGGTACCAACTACTGAGACAGTCTGCCATTTAATAACCTAGAGTACACTGTCTGTGTGGTCTGACTTGTGCATACAGTTTGTATGAGTGCTGTCAGTGCACGAAGATTTATATGTGGG
The DNA here is from genome assembly GCF_002260705.1 of Seriola dumerili. NCBI lineage: Eukaryota > Metazoa > Chordata > Actinopteri > Carangiformes > Carangidae > Seriola > Seriola dumerili. The sequence continues at coordinate 380,664 of NW_019174415.1, forward strand.
TAATTTTATGACCATCATTTCATTTTATTGATTATTTAAGAAACACAACATACATCACATTGGTTACATCAAATATAGCTAAAAGCTAAAGCTGGATCTTTGAAAAGTGGTTTCTGTCTCAATTTGTTTTTCACACATTCACAGGCAAAAGATGGCAACAGGTTTCCAGGCGGGCCCTTCATATCATAGTCATGTAGATGACCACGCGGAATTATATAAACATGCACATCAGGCCAAAAGCTTAGCTATGAATATACCAGATAGATATAACCTAATGTGTCAAAAAATATGTTTTTTAGAATTTTGCTGAAGTAGCAGTCACAGGTGGATGTGCAGTCCTGTAACCAAAACAGAGCCACATCAGCTCATTCATCCAAAGTCACAGTGTAAAATATCTTCAGCTAGATGTGCAGTACACAGATGATCACACTGATGATTAAAGCTGCAAGCACAATTTATACCACAGTATAAGCTCTGCCCAAACAATGTACATATACTGTAATAATTATGCAGATGATCAGAATTATTGACTACACAAATCCAAGTTTTACAGTGTCCACAATGTATCATTGAAATTTTGGTGGGTATGTTTAGATTAAAAACTGTCATGGCTGCATTTCCTGTGGGTTGGGGGATTGTGGAGCAGATGCAAATAGTACTTCTAATTTATTTTAATGTAAATTTAGGATAATCTTCTGCCTGACTTTAGTGTTACCTAACATGTTCATTAGTGTTTGTAAAATATAGTATATTAAGATTAGGCGAAATAACATTGTGCGAGACCTGTTAGCCTTGAGGCTTTAATTCAGTCTAATGTGCACTGTGAATAATGTAATATAACCTTGTGTCAACTATGACCTATACATTAAGTACACATAAGCTTTGCTAGAGATATTAGTGGTTACTATGTTCCCTTAATAAGTGCATGTAAAATATCTATCTCAAATGGGATGACAGAAATCCCTTTCATTCCCAAACAACCTTTGCAAAAAGCAAACAGTGCATTACAATATTACTGTACCGTTGAGCTGTGCCTTTAATAAAGACTGAATAAATATTGTAGTTACAGACACTGTAGAGAGAAGCTTAGTGTAGAAGTACGGTAACTATAAAAAAGCTGGCTGTAAGATACTGCCAGTAGGTGGTGCAACATTCACTTGTAATGTACTGCACAGGATTGTGACATGTTTCTTTCACAGGATAGGTGAACAGCAAGAAAACAAGTGGTGCTTATTGTAGAAAGAAAACTGAAAAGACTGATCTTAGTTTGATGTTGCGTCACTCTGTGGTGGTGCTGGGATGTGCTGGACAATAACCTGTTGAAGATATTGAGGTGGAGGCCGATTAGGGACGAGGGAAACAAGAAGGCAATAAAATGATGACTGACACAAAAGCCGGTGAGTGATGGTATTTATCAGATATCACTGTGACAAATGACATTGGGATTTCTTTGGTTCTATTAGTTTTGATTTAGTCTTCTCTTGTTCAAGAGGATCTGTCTTCATTCACTTATTCTTTGTACATTTGTGTATGTTGTCTGGAACTTCTATGCTGGTCGGAAGAAATATCTCCCTTCAGTGGGTTAAATTTAAATTATGAATTCCTTATGTCAGTGGGAAATGCCTGTTTTAGATGAAGTAACAGTAAAAAATGTATTACCTGAGTTCGTGTGGATTTCAGTGCTAAACGAGCAACGGCACACAAGAAGATGAGAAGCACTGACACACATAGAGAGGAAGTGAACAGTAAGCCTTCAACACCAAAAAGTTGTTCCTAATGCAATAGAAAGGGAAAGAAGGAGTTATTCATACTCTGTGAAAATGTCTGTGTCATCTATTTAAAAAAAATAAAATTCTATAACTCACCACTCTGTTGGTGGCCCAGTCCTGCTCCTTGTCGTATTTTGCCTTGCTGCTCATAAAAAGATAAGTGGCGAAGCAGTTTATCCTGTAGCAACTAGAGACTACGATTCCCAAGATTGAAATCACATACATGGCCAAACACAGAGTCACCTGGGAAAGATGAGTTCAACAAGTTTAATTAGGTCATTGAGAAGGAACTAAATACAATTAAAAACTACAAATAGAACATAAAATCACAGAGATGCCTACCATCTTCTTGGATGGATGGATCTCAGTGTAGATAGACAGGTTTCCACAGATGAGAAACTTTAAAAAAAACAACCAGAAACAGATAATCACACCATTTTCTTCTGTTATTCAATATAAGTATATTTTGATGACTGTATGTGGCATTAACCAGCTTTGTTCTCTTGTCATGTTTCTCACCACGGATGCAAAGCTCCTCTGTACTGGAATGCAAAGTTTAAAGTAATTCGATAAAGTCTACATAATCGCCCACTCCTCTGAACTTTAAAACTGATTTTTAATATAACAGGTTTGTTAAAATATAAATGACTTGAGCCTAAGTGAACATGACTTAGAGGAATAGTTTGGGGGGGGGGGCAACTACTGTGGCTTTTTCTGAAGTTAATAAAACCCACCCACCAGCACCTCTAAGGCTCACTCATAAAGACTTTTCATCTCATTTGTTTAACCACAAAAAATTAAGTGTAATACATTATGGTTTTAAGGATAGTTGTTTGTTGGACTATTTAATAACTTAATGAAGTTTTGCCATCATTGTGAAGTTGCCAGGCAACCAGCAGAGATTAAACAAAGATCAATTAGTGATCTCTATAGGTGCTGTAGGCAGATTTTTTTAATCTTTTCACTGACCCTGGCTAAAGGTTTCCTCCTGTTTCCAGATGTTATTCTAAGCTAAGTGGCTGCTGGTTATTGCTCGATATTTACAATTCAGAGATGAGAGAAGCAAGAAAACATTTTCCCCAATATGTCAAACTATTCCATCAAGTTCTAACACAGATTTTTCAGGGGATTTTGAGTGCCGTGCTGTGACTCTACATTGTCATTTGTAATTAGTGAACATACAACCAACCAAGTACAAGTACAATTTCTCCATTTTCAGCATGTCATTGCTAACCGCCAAGATGTTACGTACCAGAGCTCCCTGCCACAACGGGATGTAGATTCCACAAGAGGTTTGCATGCTTTCACTGGCCAGCTGGAATCCCATCAGGAGCTCTGCACAGCCAAAGATCAGAATGACAATCTAGGAAGGAGGAGAGGAGGTATGCATGGCCATTTTGCAGCCGTTCTTTCTGTATACATAAATTTCTCTACTCTTATCTCACATTTGTGGCATTGTTTGATGTGTTACCCCAAGATTTCTGGGCTCTCTCTGGATGAAGCGATGCAGAGGCTTGCTGGACATCAGCACAGCATGGTCTGCCTCCTGAGTCCCATCTTGTCCTGTTGTTGTCTCTCTACTTGTTGGCTCAGTGTCCTCCATTGCCAGTAAACTATACGCTGTGTTTTGCTGTGACAAGAGAGAACAAGAATTCATCGAACCAGATTAATATTCTCTTCTACTACAGATTAAAAGAGCCAGAATAGTTGTGATGAAGCAGCGTGACTCCAGATACCAGCTGCATGCAAAAAGTAGTTTAAAAGAATGCAAGGATCTGTACAAAAACAGTGACCCACCTTGTTTTAGTTTTTCATGCAGAGAAGTAGTGTAAAAGATAATGGAAAGAGAATGTTGTGGGTGGGAAAAGGAAGTTAGGAAATTTGAGACTTTTTTTCTTTTTTTCATTGTGGGGAGGAGCTGAACACTTTGTTTGGAAGTTGCAGACTGAGGATGTTGGACAGCAGGCTACAATGTCCACTTAGTTATTGAATCAAAGTTAAATCCCACTGAGATCTGTGTGGAAATCCAGGGACAGGAAGACTGCTCTGATGTCAAATGGCAATATCAAAACAGTTAAATATGGTCAAAACCATCTCTGCTGAAATGAATTGAATCCCTGTAGTAAAGAAGATTTGAAATTTAAAGTACTTTTCATTGAAGTGAATGCAAAAGCCAACTATTGACATAATGTGAACAAATCTTCCTGGTGAAGCTAGTGCTGTTGATCTCATGAGGAAAGCATTGCCAAACTCATTAATTCACAGAATCACAAACTTTTCCTTGCCTGTTTAACAAAACTCATTTTCAATTCATCTTGGTTTAACACAGTTCTTGTTTTATCTTACTATGGTTTTGATTAAAATGTTTAAAGATATTATATAACATGTAGTTTTGCAGTCCTCAGGTCAGTTTTTGCAGCTGCAACAGCAGGGATAAATATCCAAAGTAATGGATTAGTTGAAAAGATGTATCTGGTGCAATGCCATTATTTATTCTGATCATTATTATCACTGTGCTCATTATTAAACCTTTTGAATTTCATGAAACCAAATCTCTTAACAGTTTTATGGGATTCAGAAACACCAGTGTGTTGTGAACATATTGATGTGTATGGCAAAGGATTTAAAAATCACTCAGTACACCAGTGGCAATAATGAAAATAAGTCCTGAACTTATTATCATACATCCTTGACAAAGTTGGGCATATTGTATTACACGCTGATGGGCCTAAACATTACGACCACCTCTGTCTCATACGTGGATTCTTCGCATGCCACCTAACAGCCATGACCTCTGCAGGACCTCTGAAGGTGCCCTCAGGTATCTGGCTCCAGAGTTAGCTGCAGATCCTGTGCGAGGTGGAACCACCGCAGATCAGCGTTGTTCCAGCGCTGGTTCATGGTTTGTACCCCTCTTTGAACCAATCCCAGTCCTCGACATGTGCCATTGTTAAAGAGATAATCAATGTTATTCGCTTCATCCATGTATGGCTATAATATTTTGGCTCACTGATGTATAAATGTACATGTATATTGTCAGTAAACTGAATTAAAAAAATATTGTCAACCAGAGATAAAAAACAACCATCTCTTGTTTGTTGTGAAGCTAAGGTTTATTCATTTATTTTATGAATGTGTAGTCATTAATGGCATTCAATTATTGGCTCAAAACACATGATACTTCTAGAATCCATCATCATCACAAAAAGTGTTTTTCATCATCCTCACTCTATATTTACAGTCAGTTCATATTAATCACTCCTCTACAATTGTACATACAGCGGGTGTTTTCCTGTCAGATGAGACCTTCATATGCAAAATAAAAAAATAATCAGACTTCAGTCTCTCTTGTCATGGTGGCACAAAATTTAACAGAAAAAAACTAACTCAGACCTAATCTGAATATAAATACAATTTCATGTAAAGGTTTGTGAATGAGTGTAAGGCTAGAGGTATTAAAAAACACATACTTCATATTTACAGTTATTAAAATACCATTAGTAACTCACTGATAACCAATGGTAAACACATCATATTACATCATATTTTAAGTTATTAAAAAAAACAACTTTAAATATCAAAACAGCCTCTGTCTGTCACTATTTTTCAGATTGCAAACTGTACATAAGTCAAAACAGAATCAAGTTGTCCTGTACCCTCCGGTGTGTCCTCACGGTACCTGCATTCAGTGACACACTGTACCTCAACAGGTGTAAACTTGATGCCTCTCTGTTGGCTCAGGAACATGGGATGTTTTCCACCTGCAACACAACAGATCAAATGAGTCAATTTTGAATTTCTGAATTAATTGAACAAACAGAAAAATCTGTAAAAAAAAAAGTCTTTACTGGGCAGTCGGATGAGTATGAAAGTAGGTGGTGCTCCAAGAGGTATGCTGCCCTTCGCCTCATCTCTCCTTCACTGTTGTACTGAATGGCTTCTAACAGTGAAACTCCACCGTGCCTTACAAACTCATCTGCGACCTGAAAAGGAAAGAGCAGCCAGAGATATCACTTGTAAGAGTTGTGAGAAAATACAGTTGCTACGTAAAAAGAAAAAAAAAAAAGTTGTTTGGTTATCTCTACTAAGCACCATCGTCGCATCAGTTGTTTCACTCATTTTTGCACTAATCTTATCCTTGCTTACCTGTGGCCTGCTAACTACCAGCATGAAGAGGACCTCCAGACTCAGGGTAACCATTTCTTGGTCAGCCATTTTAAGTGTTGCACAGAGTGTAGACAGCAATCCAAGCTGGGCCAGCTGGACACAGGACTCCTTTTTCTTGTGGGCAATATTTGCTAGAACCCTGAGGATCTGACAAGAAGGCACAGACCGGTGAGACAGAAAGTGTAACATTGTAGGTGTTTGTGAACAATACAAGGTTCAAATTCAATCATTATCTGCCACTATGACTGAGAAGTATACTACAAAAGCAATAATATCAAAGTTTGGCTTTAGCTTGCACTGACCATCGTATTGATGCCTTGAGAGAATGACAGAAGCTGGATCAGACCAGGGACCAAGTTGAGAGTCAGCAGAGCAGAGCAGAAAGCACTGGAGTGAGCTGGAACAGAGAGTGATGGGAAAAGCATTGGAACAAATTACATTACATACAATCAGTCCTGATAAATACATAAATCCTCAGGTTGTTAGAGAAGGAAACATTCCTTTGCAAGACAGAACCACACAGATATGCAAACATGTAGTCATCTGCTGCTACTTTTTGTATCATATATATTTAGTATTTAATTGTACATATTATATTTTATTTTATTTTATTATATTGTATTATTAATCTTCTTTAAGTATTTGGTTCTTGTCATTTGGCAATCTGTTTTTCTTTCTTTGTACTGTCCACTTTGCTGCTGTGACATGGGAAATTTCCCCACTGTGGGACTAATAAAGAAATATCTTATCTTTTCTTATCTGTGTATATAAAGACAAAGATCTGATGATCTCTTAGTAAAGGTACTGACAACAGTAATTTTGAGACTAGAAACACTGACTGTTCTGAACTATACTGCTGGATGTTTGTGTTTTGAAGATAATTACATTGTAATGACTACTGGAATGGAGAGTACAATTGAACAGTTATTTAGTTTTGTTGCGTAAGTTCCAAGAATCCTATCTATAAAAATGCAAGTCAAATTAAATTTCAAAAAACTGTCGACGGTCGAGTGTATGATAAAGGTCTGCTGGTATGAGCTGTAACAGACCAGTCTAACCTGTGAGGTTGTTGAGGACCCAGGCACTCTCCCTTGCCAAGGCTGGCTGGGTGTGTAGGTAGGTCTTAAGAAGTGCACACAGAGCAACCACAAGTTGGACATCACCCACTTGAGTGTTCAGTCTGTCCACCGGGCAGAGGGACAGGAGGTTTCCCACACATCGCAGCAAAGGACAGACAAGCTGAGGAGGGGAGAGAGGAGAAATAAATGTGAACTTATAGTAAGCTTTTGGAAATGAATAATAAACACATAATTTGTTTCAAGTATGTAAACAAATCTGATCAAACAAACAGCAAAAAAGTAAAGAAATGTAATGAAATGCTGTATTTGATCCATTCATTTTCTTACCAGCTCAAGTCCTTCTTCTTTGTTTCCTTCAGCGACAGCACCACCTAGTGACACTAACAGAGAACTGCACTGCAACAGGGCCCCATGAGCCAACAGCTCTCTGTTACCCTCGATGCTTCAAGTAAGATAAGAGCAGAGGAGAGACAGATTGCCATTATTATGATCTGTGCACTTAGTGAAGTAATTACATAAAATGACAGTGTAGTCTGTAAATATAACAGACAGTTGACATTGACTGAGAACATCCCACAGCTCTCACTTGCAAGCCAGGTAGTGCAGGCACCAAGCACACTCAATAGCAGGTGCCAGGCCAAACTTCGGGTCAGGAGTTAGGACTGATAGCAAGTGTGAAGGTAAGCTGGAGGACAGGACCATCCTGCAGAGGGAGAGGGAGATCATTTTACAACTGAGGACAATGAATGCAAGAAGCACTAACATTGGTGTGCAATTAAAGTGCTTACGGGATTATTTTCTCTGCAGCAGCATCTTTGGCCTGAAGAAGCTGAGAGAGGGTGAACCCCACCGCTTCCACCACTGCTAGATTATGTCTCTGGTTCTGGAAACACACAGAATTATTAACATTATTACATTTAACCTGTGTGTGGCACCAGGTCAAGGCTATGTGGTTCATCAGATTTTTTTTTTTCCAAAACTTCCACAGATTATTTGAAAAACATTTACTGACATATTATCAAAGGGACAGTGAAGATATTGGTGTGACTCCTCTATTAAAGCTGAGGTGTTGTTACGATGTTTAAGGCCAATGAATCTTGTTAGGTTACCTCTATACAGTTGGCCAGAGCTGGTATGATTCCCTGGGCCAGGAGTTTCTCTTTCACAACATCACTGTCTGGGCATAAATTACCCAACGTGTAGAGGCACAGCTCCTGTGTACACATGAACACACACACACACACACACAAAGTCAGATCTTGTAGAATTAGGTGATCATATTACACACTGCCTGGTATAGTAGGCGTAGGTACTAACAGTGAACTTGGTGCTCTGGCCAGACAGGTAGGTGAGCAGGTAAGGGGTGGCAGGCAGACAGGCTGGGGCCACATTGGTGTGAGGAGAGTGAGACAGCTCGTGAAGACACCGAACAGCATGTAGACGGCACTGGGCATTAGAGCCAGTGAGGAGACCGACCAGCAGATGCATACTATTCTCCTGCCTAGGTTCACAGACAGACATGACACATGACTGACACAAATAGTGATAGCGTCATTCAAACTCATTTGATGTGGCGACACCATCATACTTGATGAAGGTGAGCTGTGCTGATGGGTGACGGAGCGCTTTACTCAGGTCTTTCAGGTGGGCCTCCCTCTCAGGTCCGCTGTGTTGAAGTTTGTGGAACAAACTAATCACATCCTGGGGAAATGTCAAATTAGGTTCAAATCTCAAGATCCTTCATTCATTGAACCTGCCAACAAATTATCTGTCACATCTGTCACTCACCTGCTCTCCCGAGGTAGTGTCCATGCTAGCCTCTGGCTGCTCCTCATCTTCATTCAGCAGAAGTCTCTTGCTCACCAGCTGTCTGTCTCTGCGGGCCTGTCTCAGTGCTACAGCATTCAACAATGACAATTATCACATTTATCACATAGTTCCTGCTCCAGTCATACTAGAGTAAGCTATCATACCTTAGTTGTTCAGTGTAAAGAGTTTCATCAACTATGAGAATGTCGCAGCAGCTAAAGGATGTATCAGTGTAATATTGAAAGCTTTACCAGACATCAAGTTATATTTTGCTGTCTTCTGATCCATCTGTTCAATCATCATTTTCAGCAGAGTGAAATACTGAATGGTGAAATGGAGGCTGGCTTACTATTATATATAAACTATGAGAATGTCGCAGCAGCTAAAGGATGTATCAGTGTAATATTGAAAGCTTTACCAGACATCAAGTTATATTTTGCTGTCTTCTGATCCATCTGTTCAATCATCATTTTCAGCAGAGTGAAATACTGAATGGTGAAATGGAGGCTGGCTTACTATAATATATATATATATATATATATATATATAGGATACATATACATGTATACTGGAGAAATGCAAAATGACCATAAAGATACAAAATAAATACAGAGACAAAATAACCACAGGGACCACAAAGACAAACTACAAAGAAACACTAAACAACTACCTAGAACCCAAAATGACTACATAAAGAAACATGGCAACCACTACAGATGCAAACCTGGCCACTACAGAGAGTCACAGGACAACAAAACGACTAAGGCACATAATGACAACAGAGACTGAAGAGGCACAAAATGATCACAAAAATTCACAAAGCGACTTGACAACGTTTGTTCTGCGTCTCTTTCAGTCTGGGGGTCTTGCTACAGCGCAGAGGGGGTGGGGACCTTTTACATGTCTGCGACTAGGGGCCCGTCGTCTCATAATCCGTCCAACGTTAACCTTAAATTTGTGTCGTTTACGTTTTTGCTGAGATTGCGTTGCGCTGCATTTACTGATGTTAACCGTTCAGTTAATTAAACAATAACTGTCCAAACTAAACATACGTCACAATTTAACGTTAGACCAGTTTCACCTTTTTCGTGTTCTCGCCTCTTTAACCTGAGCTCCTCCAGGCTGTCGCCTTGTCGACCAGCTTTGTGGCGAACTCTGTTTAGCCTCCACATTTGACTGCTCTTCTAAGGTATCAGTATCTTAAGTTAAACTCGTTATGGTGACTTATTTCATAGTGGAAGATGTAGCTATGGTGCAGGAATGAGTCCTACAACCCGGAAATTGGTCCTAAAACCGGAAGTTCCCTCATCCCGTCCCGAGACCTGTCCCTATGGGTTTTTTTAAAAGTTGGTTTTCACGATTTATTCTACAACATAAAATACAGTCAGTCAATACCCCCGTCTTCTTCTTCTTTGAGGTTTAATGGCAATTGGCATCCAATACATAAATACCCCAGTCACGATTTTTTGTAGATCGAAAATCGATCTACGGTTCATTTTGACCACCTCGTTGTGTTTATACTCACGCTTTTACAAACTCTTACTGTCTCAGAGGAAACGCGTTTGAAGAAGAGGTAAGTACGCTAAATCAAACTACAAGTTGAAAGTTTAGTAGTGATGACGTTACAATCATGCGACCGTGGTATAGATCGTTTATAGCAGACAGTAGAGAACATGGATGTAATACATCCATGGTAGAGACAGTATAGAGGATCTTTGTTTATAGCCATTAATTTTTACTTCTGATGATTGTATTTATGCGTCGATTGTATGAATGTGTCTGTCTTATTCTGTTCATGATAACGGACTTCAGACAGGGGATAAAAAAAACTATAGCGTTTAATTTGTATTAAAAGCACAATGTACAATGTATATATGAAAGTCTTATCATAAAACTTTTTTTTGGAAACACTGAACTTTCACCCAATACCAAAATAAGCTATTTCAGTATTATTTTAATAAACCTGAAACTTGTTTTTTCTCCACAAAATCTGTCTTCTGTGCCAATTACAAGACAGATGGTACAGTAGTAAACATACTGACAACATTCATTTCATTATTCTATCTGAATCACTATAAAATCTGAGATACGGTTAATGATTCAAAGACCCAGGATAGTTTCGATTATAATGGGACAAATTCCTCAGACTGAAGGACATTGAGCTCAAAAATGGCACGTCCATTCAATCAGTGAAACAACTGGTTACAATCTCTTTTACATAATCATGCAATTAAAATGGTAATTACCATACAAAACATTGAGTAAAAAAGACAGCTGTGGCACAGTATGCCACATTCTGTGTGGTAAACACAAAACAAATTTAAAAGATAAAAATGTACCAAAATAAAAAAGTCAAAAAGTCATCTTTACAGTTTGAAGCGATCCTTTTAACCATTAAACTATGATTTGAAATAATGTGGAGGGATGTGTTAACTTCATCCTTGGGTTCAGCACTGATGTAGAATCAAACATCTTCATGACTCTGTGCTCTTGGAGGATTTCTTCTTCTGTGAAGAATTACAGAAAAAAAAGCAATTAAAGTGATCAGTATAATTAATGTTGAGTAGTGAAACTGATTACACCTTTTTTCTGCCTTGACAGTTCATTTCCAGCAGTAACCTAAATCTATAACATATTGAACTGGTGAATTGTACAGTATTGATACCTTTTTGTGGCTGTCACTGGAGGGTGTTTGGAGTATTTGTGATGCTGTGGCATCCTGGACTGAAACTGCAGGTGTTTCAGGGATCTCATCTGATTTCAATTTGTTTTTCTCTGAGATAATGACAAATGAAAATGTGAAAACAAACATACAAAAACAGAACAACTGCATTTAGTTATGATTGGTGTGAGTTATCTACTTACTTTTCTTCTTCTCTGATGGAGGACTTGGTATCTCAGGGCTGGGTGGAGGTAGTGGCTCTGTGTCAACTGAATTGTTTTTCAATGATGAGTCCTTTTTCTTTTTCTTCTTCACTTCACTCTTCTCCTCTGGCTTTTCCTCTCTGTCACTGCTCTCCGTTTTCTTTGTCATAGTCACATTTTCTTCAATAATCTGGTCTGACAACTTATTTTGATCAGCTTTGTCCTTTTTTTTCTTTTTCGTTTCTTCAACTATCTGCTCTGAACTTTCTTCGTCAGGATTTTCTTTTTTCTTCTTCTTTGCTTTCTTTTCTTTAAATATTTGTTCTGAGTTTTCTTCATAATTAGCAGTTTCTCCTTTCTTCTTCTTTGTTTTCTTTTCTTCTTCTATTTGCTCTGTATTTTCTTTTTCTTCTTCAGGTACCTGCTCTGGATTTTCCTCACTTTCAGCTGTCTTTTTCTTCTTTTCTTTCTTTTCTTCAGCTGTCTGCTCTGAATTTTCCTCACAATCAATTTTCTCCTTTTTCTTCTTCTTCTTCTTGGGTTTCTTTTCTTGTACTATTGGCTCTGTAATTTCCTCATTATCAGCATCCCCATTTTTGTTTTTCTCTAATAATTCTCCTCCAGTCTCATTGTTCTTGCTATCTCCCTTTCTTCCCTTTGTCTTTCTCCTCTCCTCTACAGGTCTATCAACACACTCTCGCTCTGCGACGTCATTCTTTTTTTTCTTCTCCTCTTTACTCTCTTTTTCTTTTCCATCTTCGCTAGTCACATTTGCATTCCCTTCCACGTTGTCTTCAGTCATCCCCTTTTTCTTCTTCTTCTTCTTAGGCTCAGATGTTGTCTCATCATTCTCTTCCTTACTGGGAGTCACAGCTTTTCTTTTCTCTTTCATTGGTGTCTGTTTTGAAGGAGAGAGAGTGGTTGTAGTTAGTCTGTTCTCTACAGCATTGGGGTTTTTTTCTTGGCTCGGGGTGGCAGAAGAGGTCACAGGTGCAGTATTTTTTGGACTGCTCTTCTTGCGTTTACTGTTCTTTGTTGGCGTGTCTTTTATAGCTTTCTCCTCCACCTGCTCATTCTTTTCAACAGTCCCATTATTCTGAATGGGAGTGTCAGTTTTTGCGGGAGGCTTAGCCCGGGGTTTTCTGACGCTTGTTTTCTTGGGTTTTGGTGCAGAAGAGTCCAGAGCGTTGATGGTCTCCATCTTGTCTATGTCAGCCTCTGTGGACAGGGTAAACAAAGTGAAGACATTGAACAAACATGGCTATGTGGCACAAATGTTTCAAAGAAAACATCAATGGCAACCACAACACTACTGTACACAACTCTGTTTTTATGAAATCACTGTTTTCCATGGTGAGGTTGTTCATGGGTGGTGATGTCTTTCTCCCTTTAAGTGAGAGGACCCAGCTCTCCCTGTCTTTTCATCTCCTGCATTTTCCACACTTCTTAACTTTCTCCACTGTCCATTCTGTCTCTTTCCAATGTGAAAATCTCCCAAAAACACACCACTCACTTTTTCTCTAACCTGGATTCCTATATCTACCTACTGTATGTATTTTGGCACACACACACACACACACACACACACACACACACACACACACACACTAACACACATACCTGTGAACTGCAGGACCAGTTTCTTCCATTTCTCTACATCCAGACTGCTGTCAGAGTCTGAATCATCTCCACCAGCGGCTACAACTTTGTCTTTTGTTTGGGTCTTTGATTTCTTTGCCTTGGTGACATTTTCTGCAGATTTTCCCTCACTTTTTTTCCTTTTTGCAGGCACGGCCTAAAAAAAGTGAAGAATAAACAGCCTCCTTAGTAAAGTTTCAGAATTGAGATGAATACATTAAATAAAATGAAAATAAAATAAAACTTACCTTCTTTTTTTGTGTCTCTGCTTTTTTTCCTGGTTTATCTGTCTTTTTTGTTTGCAAGGCTAGAAATAAAAAAAGTGTAGGGTTAAAAATTAATCAAACACTCTTTCTAGTCCAGTGACTGCTGTGGGCTTAATCCTGCTGAAAGACTTTCAAAAGCGTCAACAGAGGTGTAGCTACAGTAGCCCTGCACAGAATCCTTAACTTTCAAATAACTAATGAATGGAAATTTGAAGAACCCTGCATAATGCCCAATTTCAATCCCTTGATTTTGGAGCAAAGATGAACCAGGTGGAGAAAAACATCTTATGAAAGTTAAACCATAACAAGTGAACTGTTTTCGCCCACATCTCAGCCCTGACTTTAACTTAACTTTCAATGCTGCATATTTACAGTCAGTTTTGGGAAAAGAAGCAGTCATACCTTTAGTCGTAGTCCTTCCTTGTTCTTTACACTTGGCTTGCTTGGCTGAGTTAGACCGCTTTTTCTTTTTTGAGTCACTGTCAGGAATTAAAACAATACTCCGTATACATCTCATTACAGCGAGGTCAGCTTACAAGATCAAGGTGGGTGACTTCTGAAAAGAAGTAGTAAGAAATCATACTCACTTTAACCATGAACTGTAGATCTCTAGTAACGATGCAGATATTTTTGTCTCCCCCTGCAGAAAAAAAGAAAAAAAAATCAATATAAACTGATAAGATAACATTTTTTTCAGGGAGACATTCAGGAAAACCACAGACGAAACTAATTACAGCAATGTGCCCTCCTTTCCAGCAAATGTTGATTGATAATGAATTAATTACACCTATATTTGACAAGTCAAATATCCATTGTGAAAACACTTTAGTTTCACCAACTTTCTTCTGGTCTTGCGCTCCCCCTGCAACAGCTCTGCCACCCACTCAGGGGGAGCCTGCCCCCCTTGGGAGCCATTGAACTAAACTATAGATTAAATAAAGGCTAATGGCCACTCTGTGATGCAAAACATATTTTAATCTTCAAAAATGTTCCCCATTCTGCTTTATTTGCATTTTGATTTGAAATACCTGACTAATGATGAGCCTGAATGTCCATTTTGTTTCACTTTATTTGTTCACTCTTCAAACTGCTGAAAAAGGTATTAAATATAAAGTGCTGCTCTTCATTGGACTAGAACAAGCCAATGTTTACACATATAGTAATGACTGTATTTTGGCATTGTGTTAATAAATGTAATTAAGTTCTAACAGCACATGATTAACATAAGAAAAGAAACCACCTGTAAAATCTAATTACTAAACTATTTACCTTTTAGAAGTGTCATTTTTAATGAATAAATACATAATACTTTTCTATGTCTTGTTCTGTCTGTTTGGTTTGTTTAGTTCTCTCCTGTCTCTGTGCTCATGTTTTCCTTGTGATTTGCAGAACTACAGATGAAAATTAGCTTTTAGCTAACTATGGTACAATACACCATATGTTTAATATTGTACACAGAAATCAAATCAAATAAATACTGCATGGCAATAAGTGGGAGGCTTGAAGTTCAACTTGTGACAACTCTTTCATAAGGGAACAGTAGATGAACAGAGTGCCCATGCACAGAACAGAAGATCACGATTGTAGCATTTATCACAACTGTACATTATTGTGTAGCGTTGAAACACTTTTACAAACTGCAGCAGTTACATTCACTATAATCGTCCCAAACTTGACTACCTCTCTGTCACAGACAGTGTGAGTGTGTGTGTACAGTGTTGACCTGTGGGCTGTGCTTTTCCAGCTCCTCTGCAGCTGACTGGAAACCATGCTCCTTCAAATGGCGGTAGATCAACTGGATCAGCTCGTGCTTTGATACGTTCACAGACATGTCCGACACACGAGGAAGCCGACAAATAAACACGCAGGAGTAACCACTAAGAGTATTTTCATATTAAAACTGACCACATACTTCACTGAGTAACCGCTAGTCAACTAAAACACGCATGTTAGCATGTTGAACTCAGGAAGTTGTTCCGTTCACCGGTGCAATGCACCATGGGAGATGTAGTACTTCCGTGAAACATTCAGCCTTCAGCCCATGCTTAATGCATTCTCTTATAATAAAGCATAACCCTGCCAAAATAAGATACCACAATAAATTACAGATGTTGTAAGACCTTCCATAGTCCTTTTAAGTATCTGTTAGTGATACCGTCTGGGCATAGCTACTCAGCCTGTACAGATGTTTCAACTGACCTTTCATCTTATTTGCTTTTTTAAGCAGAAGAATGTCACATTGACCCATTATTATATTGAGCCAGTCATACCAACCAACAAAGACCCTCTCTCTTTCCATCACTTTTCTTTCTACCTGCCTGCAACTTTCCTACGATTTTGCTCAGTTTTAGTGCAGTTTCAGCTTAGTTTCACATCCTCTCCCAGGAAGGAAATCTAACAGACGAGTCACGCCCTTAAGCCAGTCAAGGCTTGTATGATTTGGATCAGTCTCAGAGGTAATTTACCCAGGGGCAATCCGATTTTACTGGAAGAGATCAACGGGAAAGGACTGGGCTATTATTCCGGCAAAATTGGTGATCTGATCTGTCTTTCTGACAATATGAATGTAGACTTCCTGAAGTATTGGCCTCAAGGCTTTTAGAGTTTCTGGTGGTTCTACATTACTGAGAATTAATGGCATCCCTCTGGCTTTAGTAAAAGAGTCTCATCTAATTTAGATTTCATGTTTTGTTTATTTTTTTACATTTATAATTCTTTCAGTCACATGATGTATGGTTGAAACACGTAGTCTTAAAAGTTTTAAAATAGCCGACACATTTTCAAACTGTCAGGTCCCAGAATAAACTTAACTTGTGTCCTGGATGTTGAAGATCCCCTAAAAACATATAGTATCACAACAACTTTGTTAAGTGAGGGTTTATTTCTTGATGGAAACTTGTTGATGATTCATCCAAGTACTCCAGTTTCCTTCCACTGTCCAAACACATGCAAGTTAAGTTGACTGTAGAAATGTAGAAATGACTATGTTTGTCTGTCTATGTGATAAACTGATGACATTGTCCAGGAAGTACTATATGACCGGATTAGATAATAAAGATAGATGGATGAAACGGCTCACTTGCTCTCCTTTTTAAAGTTGCTTGTAACAAAATTGAAAATTAAAAGGTGGCACATGGTTTCCTTTGTAGCAAGCAAAGCGAACCCAGATATGTGCAGATGTGATGTGTGCAGACACTAAAAGGTGAGAAATTAAAGGAAAAGCCAACATAGACCACTGACTCATACTTAAGGAAATAACACCAGTATTATCCTGTTAGTATTAGAATAAACCTCCCCTTCTTGTTCCTTCTGGCTGCCATTTTAACAGTTTCTCTTGTGGCTCTAGGTTTCTTGAACTCAGCTCTCTTCTTAAATCTCTTCATGCTGGAAAAACATCCTCCAACCACAGAGCCAGACAATCCACAAAACTATCCAATCAAGTGAACAAATCAGAAACTTTTCAAAAGCTGCCAGGAAGGCCGGTCTCCTGTCGATCAGGTGTATTTGGATAAAAGCATGCCTTTTTTTTGTCTGGCTGGTTTGGGAGGAAGGTAAATGTGTCTGGGCACAACAGGCTGCCAGGGAGTAGATCTGAGAGAGCTGGTGGTGAGACCTTGGGTCAAACTAGAGGAGAGTATTGAGTAAGCAGAGGGTCAGCAGGAGCAAAACGGCTGAAAGAGCCTCATTCATCGGGCAAAACCAGGAAAGCAGTGAGTATTCCAAACTCAACGTCAGTGCTCAGTGGCTCTCACCAGGGTTGATTTCACCATCTTGCACAACCCCTCTCCCCCCAAAACACACATGCACACGCCATCGGTTTGGCCTAAGGAGCTGGTTATGAGGCTGACTCAGCTCCCCATTCTCAGAATGTTGATGGGAAAGACCACCAAGGTTTTATTGGAGAAAAACTATTTGTAAACTGGGAAATGTCATATTTCCTCAGGACACTTTCCTTCTAAACATCACAATATGTTGAATTAAATCTGGCATGCGATAAATTGCATTTTATAGAGTGAGGTTAAGTTACTGGAGAAAAAAAAAGGCAGTGACAGAGAGGACTGAATAACTGCACATCCCTGAGCACAAGAAACATTTCCCTTGGCTTTGATGACATGTTGCAGTAAAGCTGACTGTGATATTTGTACAGGTTACCCTTGTAAATGGCAGACTGTTTTACAGGAAATAAATCTACTTTACATTCCACACATTTAGCTGCTCACATCTGTGCTCACCCTGCAGGTAATTGCCTACAACTACAGCCGGTGAGATTTGTTATTGCTGGGGACCTTTAATGTATCACAACCTGTCAGTGCTGCCACGTTGGTAAGGTTGTAAAACTGATTTAGGCAGTGGCGCTTCTCGCTTGTATGCTGCCCTGGGCAAACACCCCCTTCTTTAAATTTTTATAATAACATTCCTGTGATATTATTCCTGAAAACAAATCGTTGATTTTGTCGAAATTTCTGAAAATATCTCTGTTAAAGTTCTTAAATATTCTGATAATATTCCTGTTAATCTGCTACAATATTACTGAAAATTTTCTTGTAACAAATCGTCATGACTTTTAAAAACTAAATAAATGATGAGTAGCAATTAAAGCTATGCAATCATAAATACCAAAATGAAATAAGTCTCTGTCCCTCTTATATACACACAAATAATAATAGAAAATCAAAATACTAATCTGCACAAATCAATCATCCCACAAATATATTAACAAAAGAACCTACTTCTTCTTATTATTACACTATTACACACTTCAAACAAGACACACACATTGCACAACTGTCATTTGAAGCCTCACCTTTAACACCTCTCTATATATATCTGTAGGCCTATATCTATATATAGGCCTATACGTGTGGTGTGCTAGTTTATCATTCTAAACGATTTCTCAGTATTATGACTGAATTGTGGTTTATTTGGCAGCCTTTCCTGCTGTGTAGTGCTGTGCAGGTAAAACACTTTAGTATGTATCTCATTATTTGAAAAATTTGCCTATGAAATTGATTGGTTCATTAAATAAAAAAGTAACATTACGGAAATGTCAAATACACCCACACACAGGGTGCCATAGTGATTGCTCTTTGAGTCCCTTTCAGACGTCCTTCCAGGTGGCTCTGCTGGAGGGAAGTAATGAAGTGTTGTGCCTGGCCTTCCTGCCCAGGTGCTGCTGCAGCTCCACAAGAGCCAACTCAAACACACCTACAGTCAGAGGCTGAGGTCAGTACTCGAGCCCACACTGTCCCCTCACCTGTGAGGTAACACCTGGTAAGACATAATGTGTGGACATCAGAATGTCTACAGAGAGAAAGGAAGAGGATATATTATCTGAATACAACTGTCTGCTCTTTTTGAAACAGATCTCCTCATGTGACTCATTTTCATGTGTTTTTTAACCTCGCTACACAGATGAGATGCATTATTGAGCTTTCTTAAACATGTACAAACCGTTGTTTCTTGCGCTGCAGATCTACTGCTGGTGGAGGTTGTGGCTGTTGCCGCTGAGGCTTACCCACACCCGCCTGTGTTCACTGAGAGAAACTGAAGCACAGGTATTAGCTGGTACTTGATTATGCTGTTATTAGCACAGTTCATTTTTTTTTGTTTCATTTTCTCAAACTGTCTATTTAAAAAGGTTTAGAAAGATGAAAAAAAGATGTGTCATATACTGCTCCTTCCCCTTGCATTGCCTCCAAAGACAGAGTGTATTATCTGCATTTTTAAGTATAATAGGTTCTATGGATATCAGTAAAATTATCAACTTTAAAACGTATAAAATGAAAGCATTAGCAAAGTTGTATGTTACGCAGTTTGCCAGCCAGCCTGAAAACTCATTTTTGGTATATCCGTTGAAACCTGCTGAATTTAAATAACTGAACCAAGAGAGAAAGATGAGTGTCCTTTGCCCTAAAATGACCCTGATTTGATTAACTGATGTTGAAAAGATGATAACAGATTTTTTTTTTTTTAAAAAGGAGATGTTGAACAAACTCTGAAACAAAGGTACTTCTGTACATAGTAGAGGGGCGACAAGCTGAATACAGTTCTATTGAAGTAAGGGTTTTGGCTCAGGGTTGAAACACAGGAAGAAAGAAAAACCTCCATCCAGTCTTTCTCAGATTAGAAAATTGGGGTAGGAGGGGGAGTAATGTGCAGCTTTACTGGCAGGGCTGCGTTGACTAGAAAGGGGGTAGTGTTCATGGCGAAGGGGAGCAGCCGTATTCAGTAACAGCACCTCTTCCTTTAGCCAAAGCCAACATCTGGTGCCGACCGACACAGAACAGCAGCAGCAGCAGCAGCAGACGCAGCAGCAGCAGCAGCAGCAGCAGCAGCAGCAGCAGCAGCAGCGGCAGCCAGAGTCTCTGCTTCCCTTTCAACTCATTATTGCATTTCATGGTTCCTTACAACCCAGATGGAAAGTGATGTAAAAATGAGGAGATGTTGTTGAATGTGTATGTGTGTTTTTCTGTGTTTGTTAGTTTATCAGAAGAGAGGAGGTGAAAGGTCAATACAAAGGGTTTAAAAGCTACTACTACCTCTTGTACTAACTTCATGAATGAGGCAAGTAATGAACTCCTTCCGAATGAAACCGCACTTTGATTGTGTTTTTATATATCCGCTTTTAATTAAGCAGTAGAAAAAAGGAGGTGTTGTTAAATTTACGATGTTCCACGACACTCTGTTGTGTTCACAAGCTCTGGAAGAAATTGGACATATTAGGTGGGTAATGAAAAACCAACAAAGACACCACAGATGTTCACAGCACAAATACTTGCAACTCTGAGCCTTTACCAAGTAGCTTGAGTTCAAGGCGACCGTCACATTTTTAAATTTCCATTTAGAGAGATAATTTTTCCTCTCAAAACCTCACTCTGAAAACGTCCCAATGATATGTAACCATTAGGAGGAAAGTGGTCTGAAAACATTCATCATTTTAAACAGTTACACTTGGGACAGCAGAGGAGAGGGATCAAACGGGTGAAAGGATGAAAAGAGCAGTGGAGTAAGAGTTTGAGAATGTGATGTGTGAGTAGTTATTAAAGCTGTGTGACTAACTTTAACCTGACCTGACCACTCACTGTGTTTGAATCAAGCTGTTTCTGCAGGTAGACAGCTGCGGTTCACAAGAATGCAAAAAAATTAACATACCTTTTATTTTTAGGTTATTTTGACATGGAGCAGCAGCAGCAGCGTGAACCAAGTTATGGCAAACAAATAACTGAAAATAACCTCCAGAAACCAAGTATGGTGTTTGTTGAACATCTTGGGGGGGGGGGGGGGTCAAAGAAAACTCCACTCGTGGTGTATTGTAAGGTTGCTGTTTCCATAAATACTGTCATCAAACCATTTCTTGGTTAATGGTTGAATTCTTTATTTTGGCAAAATGACAGTTCAAAAAAGGATAAAAGGATTAGTAAACGTGTGGTGTAACTGTAACATATCTGTGGTATCAACCTATTAACATCTTTCAGACTTTGGAGTATGATGAGTATGTGGGCACATGCTTGTGTTAATATATGCGCATGTTTGAGTTGATAGGTGTGTGTTGTGGTGTTGGTTGTGAGTAGGACTGTTGTTGACCCGGTGAGCTGCAGCAGTTACACCTCTGACCAACAGAAAACAGATGAGTCACATCTCATCAGAGTGGCTGCCCAAAGACATGAGGACTCTTAATTTCCTGGCAATACACACACACACACACACGCACATACACACACGTACACACGCACACACACACACACACACACACACACACACACACACACACACACACACACAGGGTCACTTGGGGACAACCCTGACTGTCCCGTCTCCTATCTGTGACATATCGTAAACTTACTATGATCAACATTATCCCGTCCCTCAGTGTGATTGCACAACAGCTCTCTGATTTTTGTTGGGGCTTTTGCGAACACCTTCAGCTGTCCAAGCCGCTCCCTCTAGGAAAACTACATAAATAAACAGGATGGTGTAAAACTCCAGGTGCACCTCAATTTTTTTTTCTTCTCTCTCTTTCCTGGCTTGACCTGCCTTAGACTCAGAAGCTCCAAAGATGCCTCTGCCGCTGCTGCTGCTGCTTCTGCTGCTGCTGCTGGGCAAACATCCCCAGCCCGCAGCTTCATACCCCTTTACGGGAGGCTCATACTTCCTTTGGCTGTGCGGTGACCTCCACGCCCACAAGTCCCAGTATCAACATTTCGCAAGGTGTGATGTTTTACCTTCCAGTGTGTTGACCAACTCCTGATGTCGACGGATCTTATTTCTGTGTGCGGGCCATGTTTCACCTCAATGACCTTGAGCTATTCAAAAGATTTAAATTTTAAAGACAAAAAAATTGTGACATAGTGAATATACAGAAGATGTAAATATTAGGGCCTCTTACACAATTGAAACAGTATCTTATGCATGGTATAATATCAGCCTGATAACAGCCCAATCCAACAGGCACGGGGGACATCGGGAATCAGAATATGAGCTGAGCACGACAGTGTGATGTTTTATCCCATGTAGAGATTGTGCTAGTAGCACGCTTTGCTAGGTCCTGGAGGAAAGACTTGCATGCCAGAATTTTTCTCAACTTTGACAACATGTACAACAGGGGGGGGGGGTCCAAATCTGTTTCACTATCTGACAAGCAGTTCTGATGGAGTACACTTGCCTTAAATGTTGTGATATCTTCCTTTGTAATTGATACAATTGAAATCACTCTTTGTTTTGGTCATTCACTATTTTCTACCTTGTGCAGCTCTCCACAGACCTTCACTGACTCCCCAGTCAAAGCGAATCAGCAGCGTGATGAAGGTCTACAGACAAGATGCCGTGGAGCAACAAGTAGCTGTGGCTGAGGCTGTGCAGTCCCGCTGCTTTCTGTTGACCCACTGGATGATTTGTAAAGTGGTTCTTTGACGCCTGGTTGGAGATGTTATCAGAGTCTGGTAAGTCTGCTCTGTCTCTCTCCTCGGGTCTGCAATACTCATAAAACAGCAGGAATAATAAGAGAGTGTTTGAGAGCGCAGTGGAGTGCAGCGTGGAACAGTGTCTGTGATTGTGTCTGTAGGGCCCCACAACCGCCCCGAGACTCAAATCTCCCCCACACACCGTGTTTTTCTGAGTGAGGGTCTCTCTGTAGAGCCTCTGTCGTCCACAGCTAAACCAGGTCAAATGGGAATGATTTCTTCCTGCTTTGTAGTCATTTGTAAAGTTGACAGTACGGTTCACTGAAATCAAATGACCATGAAATAGTGGAAATGAAGAGGAGGGTGAATGATGTGACTCTTTTGGCTGATTTAGCATTTTGAAAGCTGCCTTTACGCTGAAGGGAGCGAAATGTGACAGAACTACATTCATCACATGTAGGATATTGCAGAATATTATCCAATTTTAGCACAAATATCAGTGCCTACTAATGTGAGATGTAAACTCACCATAAACACCTGGCTGTAGTAGAAACATTTCTGTGTGTGTTTTTGGGTGGTGGTGCTGGGGGGGCTGATGTTATTTCAGTGAGGCGGCTAGGCAAATGGGCGGGGTTAATGGGACCACTAGGGAAAGTGAAATGCTTTCAAAGAGGCTGAAACAGTCTGGAGAGAGTAAGGATGGAGGTGTAGTGCGCGTTGAGGTCCAGGATTTGCTTTACTGCCATAGAAGCAGTGAGGATATTTTTCATCCCGAGCCCCACTCCACAATGATTTAGTGACAACATACTAAATACAAGCTAGTTTGACAAATATAAAGTGAGACAGAAACCATGGCAACGACAGCTCTGACCGGTTTCTCCATGATGAGCCTGCTCAGCCTCGGGTACCTGACCTGGGATACGATGAGTCCTAACCAGGTGGAAAACGAGCCCGACCAAATTTTTGGAGACAGGTCTTCCACCCCTCAGCCTCCTCACATCATTTTCATCATGACAGACGATCAGGGATTCAACGACATCGGCTATCACAGCTCTGACATCAGGACACCGGCGCTGGATAAACTGGCCGCGGACGGAGTGAAGCTGGAGAACTATTACATCCAGCCCATCTGCACCCCGTCCCGAAGTCAACTCATCACCGGCAGGTAAAGTGTTATACCTCAGACTTGACACTGGATTTTCTCTTGTTGTGAGTCTGGACCATCATTTCTTAAATAAAAACACTGATGAAATGAAATGATTAGGCTCCATGTATTTTAATAGGCCTACATGTATATGTTTTTGTTAGCTATAAGATTTGAGTGAATGGAAAGGGGTGTGCAGAACCAAAAGCACTCGTAACATTTTATGTAGATAGTTTTGGGATACTGTGCTTCATGCCTCAAAGAGTAAAAGTAAATATCGATGAATGTATTATACAAACAAAAGTAGGCTTGTCTTTTGGACTGTGTCCCAGCGTTACTGATAAATAAACTTCAGTTTAAGTTCAGTTTAGTGCACTCTTATTCATTTTTCTGATAAAATGAAAGGAGCTTGATCATTTATTTTGCCTTTAAACCCATATACCTGCAAAGGTGTAAAAGAACCTCATATTCATATATACTACATTTTTCAGGAAATGGTTTCACTCCAGAAAAATTATTATTATTACTATATTAATAGTTGATAATTACTATATTATTATAAAACATTTCCACTGAGATATGAATTACATTCAGTTTTCTGTAAAAGCAGAATGACTTTAATTTTGAATGGAAATCAGTGTTTCAAACCTATAGCATCAGCCAGAATATAGGATTTGAGAATTATATGAAAGTTTTGACTAAATATTTCTCACAGAAACATCTGGGCCCAGATGGCATAAGGAGGTTAGGCCAAGACAGATGCTGTAAAAGAAAACTCGTAGCTCAGGGCTCAGAGAAAAAACAAAACATATAAAGCCATTTTCCACAGCGCTGTATGTGGCCTCATCTTCATCAAACACTGTTGACCACACATCCAGCTGAGGGAGGAAACCTTTATTCAGTCCTTTTCTTTCCTCCTCTTGCCTCTTACTCAGTTTACTATCTGTTGGATTGGATTATTGATAACACATTAGTCTGACAGTTTTCTTAACCATTAATTCTACAGGTACCAAATTCACACTGGCCTGCAGCACTCCATCATCCGGCCCCGCCAGCCCAACTGCCTGCCCTTTGACCAGGTCACCCTCCCCCAGAGGCTGCAGGAGCTCGGCTACTCCACCCACATGGTCGGCAAGTGGCACCTGGGCTTCTACAAGAAGGAGTGTTTGCCCACTCGCCGTGGCTTCGACACCTACTTCGGCTCCTTAACGGGCAGTGTGAACTACTACACTTATGATTCCTGTGACGGCCCTGGGCTGTGTGGCTTTGACCTCCATGAAGGGGAAGCGGTCGCCTGGGGCCAGAGGGGCAAATACTCCACCCATTTGTACACGCAGAGAGTCCGCAAGATCCTGGCAACCCACGATCCTCAGTCCCAGCCGCTGTTCATCTTCCTCTCCTTCCAAGCTGTTCACACACCCCTGCAGTCTCCACGGGAGTACATCTACCCTTACCGTGGGCTGGAAAATGTGGCACGCAGGAAGTATGCTGCTATGGTGTCAGCTGTAGACGAGGCAGTTCGAAATATAACATATGCTCTCCGCAAGTACGGTTACTACCAGAACAGCGTCATCATCTTCTCTACTGACAACGGTGGCCAGCCTTTGTCTGGTGGCAGTAACTGGCCCCTCAGAGGACGTAAAGGCACCTACTGGGAAGGTGGCGTCCGGGGTCTGGGGTTTGTCCACAGTCCTCTGCTGAGGAGGAAGCGGAGGGTGAGCAAAGCCTTGGTGCACATTACTGACTGGTATCCCACACTGGTGGGACTAGCAGGTGGCAATGAGTCCCTGACAGAGGGGGTGGATGGGTATAATGTTTGGGAAGCCATCAGTGAAGGTAAAGAGTCACCAAGATTGGAAATCCTCCACAACATCGACCCTCTCTATAACCATGCACGCAGTGGCTCCCTGCAGAAAGGATATGGGATTTGGAACACAGCCGTTCAGGCCTCCATCCGAGCTGGAGACTGGAAACTTCTGACAGGAGACCCTGGTTATGGAGACTGGACCCCGCCACAGATCCTTCCAGGTTTTCCCAATGGCTGGTGGAACCTAGAGCGCCACACTCAGCCTCGGAAATCAGTGTGGCTTTTCAACATCTCCGGAGACCCTTACGAACGTTTTGACCTCTCTGAGCAGAGACCAGATGTTGTCAAAGAGCTTTTAGCCAGACTGGTGTACTACAACCGCACTGCGGTGCCGGTAAGGTATCCATCAGAGGACCCACGGGCTGACCCAGTCCTGAATGGAGGTGCCTGGGTCCCCTGGGTGGGAGATGAGGAGGAGGACAGCTGGGACAGTGTTTACCAGAAAAAGAACAAGGATTGGAAGAAGAAGCTCAAACAGTCCAAAAGCAGGTCGTTTTTCAGGAGACTCAACACTAGGATCATGTCCAACAGGATATAGAAAGGACATGACTGAAAAAAGATTCAGAAGAGACACTTCTGAAAGACAACGTTTATATCGAGGATGTTTTCAAGTTGGGTTTTTGTTTTCACTGACAGTGAATATGCAAGATCCAGCTGCAGTTATTGAGTTGTAGATGGAGGTATATGTTCAGTCCACTGAAAGTATTCATTATTCAACTGGTTTGTATCCATTTGAATAAAAAAAAAAAAAGTTTGCCCCTAAATTGAAAACTACAAACAGAAAAAACGTGAGCTGACTCCATTTTACCAGATGATACAAGTATGTAAGCAAATGTGTCTTACTAGCATAAAAGAGACGGTCCTCCCAAGAGAGAGAGACATATAAGATAAGATTGTTTTATAAAATCAGAATTGCTGTATTTGACAAGGTGACATGCGGAAATCATCTGCAACCATTTGTAACTATGATTAATATAAATGACAACTACCTCTATGTCAATGTGACATTCATTGCAAGCTTTATTTCTTTAACTCAAACTCTTTCTCAGCTTCACCTTTTTATCATGTACACATTTTAAAATAGAGGAATAATAGGAAAATTATTAGTTTTCTTACTGGTTACAAAAAGCAGCAAGAAAACTAAAGTATTTCCTGGGTTTATTTAACACTCTGACTCTGATTATACCAATCACCTTTTTCAATATGTCATCATTCAGTTTAATGACTCTCCAAACATCACACGAAGACGTTCTTCTTCTTCCATCCTTTGCATGTCAAATCCTGTCGCCAGGCATGAGCCTTTCTAGTTAAATGAGCTTAAGGGCGTTTGATGAAAGCAACGTGCATTTAGGCGTTTGTCACCACTATTTAATAATAACTTATTACTGTCAAGGGGATTAGTAAAAGGCATCTTGCGAGTGGAAAGAGAGCAGAGTCAATAAGCTTGTGGCTTTGGAAGCACTGATGCTAATTTCTGCCTTGCTTCATTCCCTCACAACAAAACATATTGGATAGCATTCTGTCTAATTAACTCTTCTGCGGTTATGTTGTCCATTCAATCAGTCACATTTCATGTTAACCTCAGCAGATTGGATTGCCATTGGCAGGAGAACGCAATTGTTGAGACACCAATAATAACATTGTGTTTTGTGAAAAATGTCCAGGCAGGCAGTTATTTGGAGAAAGTACAGGCAAGTGTGTCACCTTTTAAAGACCTTCGCGCAAACCATGTCCCCAAATTGTGGACGCAGCATTGTGAGTCCATAAAAGAGGTGAACACAACATAGTTACTATGTCAGTTTAAGTAATTTAGAACTCAAAACAAAAACATAAAAAAACTAATATTGTCTAAACTAAAAATCCCACTTTCCCCCCATGATGTGGCAGAAACTTGGTATAGTCCGGTTGGCCACTTCCTCTATTCATCTGCTCTGCTTTCGTGGGATCTTTTTGCACAGGCCTGACCAGATGTGATCCACAGCAACCTTGCACTGGGAAGTCAAAGAAAACAATGAGGGTAAGTTAAGACCAACTTAAGTATAGACAAATTGAGGCGTGGCTGTTCAAAAGTTAAATAATAGAATAGCTACAAATAGAAACCTACTAAATATACTACAGGGATGATAGATGATGCTCGCTTACTGATGTGCAATGTGGATGTGATGTGCATGAGGTCAACAGAAATTTAAATGAGAAACCATCAAGTGTAAATCAAAGACAACTAAGGTGTGTGGCATCAGGAGAGTTACTGGCATTTAAATCAGCATCATCACCTTCCTTTTAAAGCTGCACTAATCAATACTTGTATGAACAATAGATCAAATGATTATATATAACGTGAAAGTTGTTGCTCATAGTGATGAACCCATTTAAGCAGAAAGAAAAAGCATCCATAACAGGCCAAAAAAATAAGAATCTGTAACCTACTTTTGTTGTTGTGTTGAATAGTTATCCCTCTTTGCTGTCTAAAATAATGTCAATGTGTTTTTTTAAAAATGCATTAATGGTTTTCTATTATCAAAATCTTTGAACAAACATCAGACATGCTCCTTTTCCTTCGGTTTGACCACAGTGTTTAACTGCGCTTTACTGTGCTGTGGATATATCACTCACTGACACCCACTGAAAATCCCACCGAAAATCGTAAATTGCACTGTGTGTGATCTGCTCGGGTTTCATTGGATTTCACGACCTTTCCTCAGGTAAGTCTTTCATCTTACAACTCTTTGGAAAGTGAGAAAACTGACAGGAAAAAGTCACCAACCTCCCTGTCAGTTCGCTCTGGGCCATTTCAATGTACTTATCATAAAAATCAGAATACATTCTAACTCCATGCAGGTTCAGGGTTTGACGACGGAAATTTGAGTAACGGCAAACTGATGTTAACAGTGAATATTTGGTTGCTTGTTCAATAAGGTTCAGGAGTTCGAGATTTGTTCTGGATAGATAGATATACCAAATGAGATAAAACGCCAAGTTCATGAGATAAAAAGTCAAACTTTTGACTGAGTAAAAATTATGAGATAAAAAAATTTAAATTATGAGATAAAACATAAAAGATTTATTCTGAGTCAATATTACAAGATGTCAATATTTTGACTTTTACTCTCACCTGCAGCTGTGCTGACTGAAGTGCTTTTGTGCTTCAGTGAACCACATTGTTCACATTGCTCTTTGAACTGAATGAAGTGATTCGAATCAGCAATCATGTAGAAAGCTAATTTGCATTGTTGTGCAGAGTGTGTGGCTCTTGTGTTGGCTGCTGTGTGGCTCAGTGTGACCACCTGCTCTGCTCTTTCCATGACAGAACGCTTTACGCAATATTTGATTGGCTTTTGATCAAAAGATCTCCATCTGTGTAGACCATGAAGTAGATGGCTACCCCAACGGCATTTCATTGAGAATTAATGCAAAAGGGGGGGCCATCATGAAACTAAAAAATGAATTTAAACCTTATGTCTTGTGATGATTTCAGTCTATCTGAAATTCAGATGGACTGTAAAATTTAAATTCTGACCATAATGAATTGAATTATTACAGAGCAGTAACAGATCTCTGGTATCTTGTGTAAATTACAAGTCTTATCATTGGGCTGATTTTTATTAGTGACACTTAAACTGTTGCTTTTTGTCTCCTGCAGTCACTCACATATGCGTGTATAGGTATAATTTCACTTCCAGTTTTTGGGGGACAAGAAACAAGAAGAAAAAACAAAAATAAAACTGTCTTTGCAGTAGCGGTAAAACATGTTGAAACATGCTTGAGCTGAAATCCCTCTCACACAATGTTACCTAATGCAGTCTTGAGATTCAGTTTCACATGATTTCAACAGAGGCATGAAAATATTCCACTATAGACATTTCCTGAGATACCTTCATAACAACATGCGGTCATAAGTTCATGCTTGCATGGAGAAGTGAGGCGGTTACTTTATTTCCTGCCTTTCAACTCCTCTACCAAACCAACACCCATTTAATGTTTCCTTTCAGTATCTGGCACAACCTTTCAGCTGTGGTTCCTCATTGATTTATGTCAGTTGTTAGAGTTTTATTTGTGCCGAGTTCATCATTTCTTTGGATTTTTTTTAGGTAAAGGTTCTGGATGACAGAGTATGGAGAAAGTTCTAATTTTTCTTGTGATGTTAGCAGGTGTAACTCATGGTAAGATCCTCATCATTAAAGAAATAAGCAAATTAAACATTTCGCAAACCCATTGAAAGAGCATTAAAGCATTAAACTCATTTAAGCTGATTAGTATATTCTTGTGAATATATCTTTCTCACCTTTCTTTCAGTTGCTGAGACTAGATGTAATAGCACCCAGAACACATATCTGTGCTCTGTCACTCCTGGAGGATCTGTGAGTATCCAAGTGATAACCAATGCCAGCGGCCATCAGGTGTGGTGTAAGAAACAGCTTCCCAGTGGATCTATCAGTGTGTTCACCCTGAAGAATGAAAAGCTGACAATAAACAAAATATTTAGCAACAGAACAGAGTTTTTCATCAACAACGGGACATTCATGATGACAAACATGGAGAAGAATGATTCTGGTCAGTACATCATGGAGGTGTTTGATTCAAAAGGAGTCCTCGTGAGAAAGATTGATGTTCAACTGGATGTTGAAGGCAAGTATAAAAACAGTTCATTATCGCTTCACCATCATGAAAATACAAAACACAATCTGCCAATGTCTGCGATGTAAGAACGAAAACCTAAGAATGTAGAATTCATCAACATCAATCATAGACTGTTTTCAGTTCATTGAGTATGAACACTCAAGGCTGTACAGTTACTTTCAAAAACTACCACTTCTGAGAGCTGTTACTTCCTCTGTCTGGTGACCTTTTCTCTTTTTATCAGCGATGTATATGAATCAAAATCTACATAAAAAGTTATTAAAGTATAACCATGCTTTCTGTTCGGTCACAGATTATTTCTATGTGAGCTTTATTTAGCACTGATGAAAGATGGTGTGAAGAAGGGGCGCTTGTGGGGTACATTCACAGGAAATGGCTGTGGTTTAACGGGAGGTTTCGGTATTTGTCACCTTGTGTGTGTGTGTGTGTGTGTGTGTGTGTGTATGTTTTCTTTTTAATATGAATTTTGCCCATGACAATTTTTTTACTAACTAAGGAGTGGAAGGTGCATTTGCTATAGTTTCATGTTTGTTTGTATGTTTGGCTTTGTACATGTCAAATTTGTCTTGCACTTTATTCTCAGATTTCTCTGAGAATAAAAATCAAAGCTTGAAATTAAGCACAACCTTGGTTCAGGCAGAGCACTCAAGTCACGCCTATATGTAGGCTGACTGTGCTCCAGGTGACTGCAGCATGCTTTACAATGATTGACTCATTCACATGTGTGTAGCTAGCAATGTCCAGTCATAGTTATACTCATACACGTATCCTGTGTTGGACATTATTACCTGACGCTTATCACTGTTACTCTGCTGGTTACGCTCATGCCTCATACACTCTCTCCACCACCCCAACCTCCTCCATATTTTGTATTGTTGCTTTAACTAAGATTTAATGTTCATGTGTTCATTAAGGGGGGCAGGGACTTTTCAATCACACCTAACTGTATAACCATTTTCTATAAATGGTCAATTTGTTGACGTAGGTTTCTCTGACTGAACAGCATATCATAAAGCAACAGCTGTAGATCTCAGATCAAACTGTTTTGATGTTTTAGTCTGAGTTGATGTATGACAGTCTGCCAAATGGAGCTCCTTGATACTTGTATTTGGATCTGTTTATGGAGCACTTAAACACAACTGGATGCTTTATTTATTGTATAATGGTGGTTGATGTGGTTGTGTGAAACTGCAGGGTGTGTACCTTTGTCATCTTAGTTTTTGCTCTCATTGCCTGGTGAACAAAATGTGATATATATAAAAACACACAGATTTTTACCTCTAAGTCATATACAGGAAGTGAATATATTATATATAATTAACAGTGTGGCCTCTTCTTTCTAGAACACGCTTTTTCCATCCTGATGCCAGTCTTGGTTGGAGTGGGTATTCTACTGCTACTGATTTTTACTGTTTCTTGCTGTGTGTGCAAGTGTCGTAAGAAGTCAGGTAAGACTTAATAGGCTTGCATGTGATCAAAAAAGGTCAATAAATAATGACAGCATATCAGTCAATACCATAATATTTTGGTGAAATACAGCTGCTTTAAGTGCTGAATTCTTTTCTTTTCTTTTCTTTTCTGCAGACTCGGGGATATAACGGAGAACGAACATATTCATAATGAGTTTGGACTTTGATGAACTCACCTGTGGATCATTATCAGCCGACAGTGATCTAATGTCTCCAAGAGCCAACAGCAAACAGGACTTTTAGCATAAGTTAAGAGCTGGAAAAGACTGTGGAGTTTTCTTTTTGTATTTGGCATTAACACTGAAAAAGATTTTGAATAGAAAACACTTGTGTAACAATGGTGAAATGTTATGTCCTTCATGTTGATCTAATATTAGTATAACAGCTGCAGCAGCTGTGTAACCATATTTGTGAGGTCAGTGATCAGAATAAAGTGGTGTGAATCTTTGTACTTTTGATCTCTTTTCTTTTTTTCAAACACAGGGTTATTTTTTTCTTTTTACTTCACTTCAATATCAGTGGTCTGTTTACACAGGTTAAACATTTGATACATATGGAAGTCGAATGTTCATGTTCAATTTGTCATATTTATCAATAGAGATTTGAATATGATTTTGTGACTGGAAGTTTTACATAATGGGAGGATGTAGACAATGGCAAAGGCTTTATGGAATTAAGAATCACTATTATTGATCGTCATAAAACGTTTTATTGATGTAAACAAACTTTTAACAGCAACAGAAAACATTACTGACTACGATGTTAGTGCTTGTACTGAAGATTATATCTATCGAAGACTATCAGGAGGTAAAGTGACTAAAGTAATTTATTTCTAAAGCGCGTCTGTCCGACTGGTATTAGTTGATACCGAAGCCAATTAAACACATAGTGTTGTGACAACATATGCAGGCTGTGTTTGGGTTCACTTACATTATCTCATGGTTAAATAACATTTGTTTACTCTATGTTCGCTTTTAAGTGTAGGTTTGTGTTAAGTTTTCAGGGTGGATATGAGAAATGTGCTTCATCGTGTATACTGTATGTCTTAGCAGTGGAGACACTTGTTTTTAATAACGTGATTTTCTGTGTAGAAGAGTTGAAAGTTAATCGTTGTAAAACTAAAATGAAATCTTGAACCTCTTCTGTTCTTGATTATACTGGTGTCTCACTTTGTCCAGTATCACTTTGAATAAAGAGAGATTCAACACTGTGCACACATGAACACTGTCCAAATGCTTTCATTGTGGGACTCTATGTCCATGGATCTAAATTTGGATGAATTACAACAGGCAGAATGTAAATAACAGGAATAGTAGAATAAAAGAGAAGATCTTTGTGGGGAAAGATGTGTCTGTGGTTAATACTGTATTTTGACAGTTTTACGCAAACATTTTTTCACTTCCCACACAGCTGAATGTAACGCAATCCTTTCTCATATATTATGCTGCAACCTAACATGTCATGTTTACACATGGAACTTCAGAAAACATGTCACAACCTCTGCTAAGATTCTGGACATGGGCATCTGTTTACGGGCTGTGCCTCAGTTTTCTTTCACTTTCTTTGAAGTCCATGGAGAATAATTTGAGCATCTAGTCATCATGTTCCCAACATAAATTTGGTACTTGCTCAAATTATGTATGGCTTGATGATGGACATGAGACTTTACTCTGTCAAACTGGCCTCATACGGTGCACACAAGCATTCTGGGTATGAACACAACATCAACTGCCCTGCTAAAACATTGTTTACCTAAGTTTCATTAGATGATGTTGATTTTCACTTTTTCAGTTAGTTGGATACAGTGCAAAAGTCAGCCATATTGTATTTTTGTATGTGTTGTCTGTAGTGGTGTCATATGTGTTAACTTGTTTCTTGCACCACAAACTGCATGTACTGATAGCCACTTCCTCTTCCCCCTCTCAAATACAAAAATAACCTGCTCAATTCTCAGAACTTTGTATCTACAGCTGACAGGTCACATTTCAGACTGATCAGTGTTGGATGTGCATGTTGGCACTTAGGTGAAGAAGAGGAGTTTGTCTGAAAGCTGCTGATGGGGTCAACAGAGGCTGAACAGTGAGGAGACATGAAAGCTGTGGTTGGACTGTTGCTGATGCTGCTCGGAGTCTCTCATGGTGAGCTGCTCAGATTTTTTCAACACAATTTACTGGATTAAGTCTGTCTGCATCTCCAGTGATGTGTTATGGAGCTCAAACATTGACCCTCGCTGGGACCAAATTCATTCAAGCATCGTGACATGGAAATGAATTAAATATAATTATGTTATTTTAACTTTTAACTGCAATTGACTGGCATAAATCTATAACGATGCAGAATAAAAGTGAAAGCTTTCTTTTGTTTAATTTTCAGTGACTGTTTGTGGATGACTTTTTTTAAATAAGAAATTAACTTTACCATTGTTAGCTGTTTTTTTTTAATAAATAAAATTGAAACTCAGATACAAATGACAGATACAAAAGATACACAAGAGCACAAGAAAAAGAACATTTTAAGCACATACTTCAAATTGACATTTGATAAAACTCTTGACAGTGACTTACTCATTAATGTCTGTAATGATTCTGGTTGAATCTGTGATATAAGGCCAAAAAGCAAAAAGATGTATGTCTTATTTTATTTTAATTACTGTACATGAAAAGGAGGATAGCAAGATAAAGCTAATGCCGAATCATAATAACACACTGTCACAACACAAATACAAATATTCAATAACTAAAGACACTGCTAAGGGGAGGGGCTTCACGTTTGTGTGCGAGTTGTTAAGTGCAATGATTTGCAGTCATATTTCATGGCTCTATTGCACAAGAAGTCGTTCTTGTCTGCATAATGAGAGACTGTGAAATGAAACAGTTTACACAATTGAAGTTTGATCTTTATTTTTTTTTTCAAATTTTTCATATCAAATTTCACTCAAGTTCATTAATTAATCCAATTTGACTTCCTACAAGTTGCTTTAAAGTTCACTGCGTGATACTTCTGAGGAAACATTGAGACCTGAGACACCATGTTTTTATGGTTGTATCTTTGTTTAAAGATAAAATCTAAAACACAGCCTAAAGTATAATTTGTTATTTTTGGTAGGTTTCTGGAACTTCATTAAAATTTAAAGATAAATGTGCACTCAACAACACAAGTGTCAATGACTGTAGTTAACTTTACTTAAACACAGAATGTTTGACAGAAAATGTTATAGTAAAGTAGCTAAACCAAAATTGTTCACCAGTCACAGACCTGTGTAATACTGAGCTGCCAATGAATTACTGCTGTTTGCATATTTTAAGGTACTGGTAGTCAGAAAGAGACAGACGCAGAAAACATACTATTTATGTTTTTGATTTAAAACTTTAACATAATTGCCCATTCATAAACATTTCAAAGTTCTCTCATTTCATTAAGAATTGGAATGATAAAAATTGTTTTTTTCTTAATATCAGGTGTGGAAATCTACTGTGACGGCAGACAGGATGGAGCTCAGTGTTATGGAGCTTTGGGAGGAACTGTGGTCCTCCGGCTGATAGCCAGCGCCTCAGAAATAACTAGATACCAATGGAAATTCAACACAACAATAATATTAAGTGGGAAAAAGAATAGGATTGACTCTAATCTGAGAGCAGACAGATCCTTCTTTACTCCCAGTTATGGAACATTTAGGATCAATAACCTGAGCAGGGCTGATGGTGGTGAATATACCCTAGAAACATTTGATTCCAGTGGACACGGTTCAAAGCCTCAGACTCTACAGTTGTTCATTCAAGGTAAATAACTTTTTTTGCCTACTGGAGAATTTAGTAATATTGATATATCTCATATTCTACAGATAAACTACATATATCTCATAGTCTCCACATAGCTGTATTTTATACCTATTGATAGCAACATAAACCAGTGAGTGTGTTTCCTCAGCTCCTGTGTCCTCTGTCCGGCTGGTCACTGAGTGTCTGTCCCAGGGAGAGATGAGGGCGTCCTGCTCCTCTGAGGGAGGGGACAGTCCTCAGTACAGCTGGACTCTGGGTGGACGCACACTGACACGCACTGAGCTCCTCTCTGGAAATCATGAGACTAACAACATCACTCTGAAACAACACGTCTCAGCACGTCTGGTCTGCTCAGTCAAGAATAATGTCAGTCATGTCTCCAAAGAGGAGACGATATCTAACTGTGGTGAGTGAGAACATGAGATGAAAACAGTTTGTTGATATTGACACTGATGATTACGGTCACTCTGTACATCAGTCATGGTTAATCTGTTTCTTTCCCATAAGGCTTCATCTTCATTAATTGCACCTCTAATGGGAGGCGCATATCACAGTGGGTGTTTGCAGCCAATAACACACTGTGTATTGAGTCGACAACAGCCCCTACCACGGTCACAGAAGTGGAGCCCTCCACTGTGGGTAAGGAAATGGACTCCACTCACATCACACCTTTCTATCAGTCTGGATTTCTCCAGCACAGACGACCCACGGTACATTTTAACTGTAGCTCTATCAACACAGGGAGCTATCTCTCATCCAAGTGTAAACACACATGAGAGTTTACCTTATGTATGTTCAGCAAGTCAACCTGGGATTAATCTGTAAAAAATAAATTGCATAAAAATGTCGTTGTTCACTAACCACTGTACTTCACAACCTACTGGGGGACAGAGTGACAAGTTCAGAGGGCAGAGAAGAAGAATACATAATGGTCAATCATCACTGATTCTTCCATTAAACATGCAGCTTTTTCATTTTAAAACAGTATGAAGTGGGATTTTAAATTTTTGTATGAAATTTTAAATTAAATTATTTTGACATATGTATCGTAAAAAAATTGTCACCCAATGTAAAAAAGTTTAGTGACAAGGAGGAAATTCTTTTGTGATTCACACAACCTTTTGAACAACTATTGTCCAAATCTTGTATTTTACATTGTCATGAGCAGATCTAACTTTTCTTCAATTCAAATGATTAAACCAGCAATAACCAATATATCAAATGACAGTGTGAAAACTATTTGACAATGTGAAAGGTGTCGGTCATAGTTATGAACCTACAGTGAATTATCGCCTGAATCTGCAGCTCCCTTCAACTCTACAGAGCTTTACAGAGAGATTCAGCTCACTGTTTAGCTGTTCAGCCACGACTTTACTGTTTTGTTCATTCTCACCACTTTCAGGACATTGTTTTCAGGCACAGCAGGCAGCTGTTTTCAGAGAAGCTTTAAGTACCCACTGTACACTACCAACTCAGCATCAAACAACAGACAGACATTTAGCTATTGGTGAACGTAGCGGAGCATTTAGCAGCTAAAGAGTCAAACATTTCCCTCAGCAGTTGGTAGAGAGCTAGAGGTACAGAGCTAAAAAAGAGTAAATATTGTACTTACATTGGCCAGGTGATCAGACGCATTAATGAATAGTTTTTGATGATTTTCCTTATGTGTAAATAAGCAACTGTTTGCTAAAAAGTTCACCATATCCACTTAAAAGGTGAAGATATATCAGTGTTGTATTCACAACTTTTTTCATTTTTTTATTTTTAGTTTATAAAAAAAATACATCTAATTTTTCAATTCTCTCTTCTCCAGGTGTGGAAATCTACTGTGACGGCAGACAGGATGGAGCTCAGTGTTATGGAGCTATGGGAGGAACTGTGGTCCTCCGGCTGATAGACAGCTTGTCAGAAATAACTAAATACCAATGGAAATTCAACA
The DNA here is from genome assembly GCF_002260705.1 of Seriola dumerili. Classification (NCBI taxonomy): domain Eukaryota; kingdom Metazoa; phylum Chordata; class Actinopteri; order Carangiformes; family Carangidae; genus Seriola; species Seriola dumerili. Next base: position 417,993 of record NW_019174415.1, read on the forward strand.
CAACAGTAATATTAAGTGGGAAAAAGAATAGGATTGACTCTAATCTGATAGCAGACAGATCCTTCTTTACTCCCAGTAATGGAACATTTAGGATCAATAACCTGAGCAGGACTGATGGTGGTGAATATACCCTAGAAACATTTGATTCCAGTGGACACAGTTTAGGTCATTGGACTCTACAGTTGTTCATTCAAGGTAAATAACTTTTTTTGCCTACTGGAGAATTTAGTAATATTGATACATCTCATATTCTACAGATAAACTACATATATCTCATAGTCTCCACATATCTGTATTTTAAACCTATTGATAGCAACATAAACCAGTGAGTGTGTTTCCTCAGCTCCTGTGTCACGTCCGGCTGGTCACTGAGTGTCTGTCCCAGGGATTGATGAGAGTGTCCTGCTCCTCTGAGGGAGGGGACAGTCCTCAGTACAGCTGGACTCTGGGTGGACGCACACTGACACACACTGAGCTCCTCTCTGGAAATCATGAGACTAACAACATCACTCTGAAACAACACGTCTCAGGACGTCTGGTCTGCTCAGTCAGGAATCACATCAGTAGTGTCTCCAAAGAGGAGACGATATCTACCTGTAAAGGTGAGACAGACCATCACAAGAGTACAACTTGATATTGATCATCACAACACTGATGATTATAATCACACTGCAACTTAACCGTAATTGATTTGTTTTCTTGCTTAAATAATTCAGTAATGTAAGTAATGCCTTGTTAATCAATGAAGCAACAGCCTCACACAATCTATTGTCATTATTACAATGTCACTATCAATAGATATTGACATCTTTATCAGTCACAGCAACTGAGACCTCCACCATGGGTCTGGACACTGGCATCATAGAATCCCTTTAACATGAACTTTGCTGTGATTGTGCTAATATCTAACAATTGGTCTTTGTGCCTCTTGTTTGAACAGATCCCTCCCTGCTCATATGTGGTTTGCTCTTCGCTGTGGCAGTTCTTTCAGTGGTTGGGATTGCCATGTTTTTTCATTTGAAGATGAGGAAATACAAGAAAACCAAAGTGCCTGCCACACCACGAGCAATGGAGTATTCAGAGAACTCCTTTTCGGTGGTTGAATTGAGGAGTTGATCTGATCATTAACATTTTGGTTATGCAGTTCATCTCTACTTCTAAGATCACAGGTGGAGACCTCAGACATTTTCACCTTGTCACATCACTGGTTGTTGACTTAATGAAAGTGATATCATGACATCTGTAACAGAGAATGAATCAAAGCAAAAGGACACATGAAACACGTGAAAATGATCAGTGGAGTCCCACATACTACCTGCCTATTATCAGAAGACTTTTGTCGCTAATTTAAATAGTATATTAACAATATTAAGTGTTGAATTAAGTGTTACAGTACAATCACAGACACTTTAGCGCTAAATGTATTAGTAACAACTTTCAGCTGTAAGAATCAGTGAATCAGTTTATCCAGAAGCAAAATGCGTAATTAAAGTGTAAATAAAGCTTGTATTGTCACATTAGAAATGCAACTTGTGATGTTATTTGGAAATTAGTTTAATGTAGATTTTCATGTTGTTTTTTCTCACTGCTATATTGCAATTGTTGTTTTTTTTTCACTTTTTAAAAATGTATAAACATTATATATATGATGTGTTTTGTATATTCATTAATGTAACTGAAGTGTTTGACTTAGCCAAGTGAATGATGTAATTCATTATTTTGTTTTTCACTGGATCATATTTGGGAAAAAGTTCTGTTTCACTTCCATGTTTATAAACATCACTGATGTAAACAAACTTTTAAAAGATTTTAACATTAAAAGCTTAAATTTAGTTGTTTTATAGTGTTTTGTTTTCTTAATTAAAGCTATCAGTCAGTCAATCGACCATGTGTCTTGATAATCACAGATTGTACCTTTAAAAACAGCTGAGTTTCATTTTATTCCAGACCATGCAGAAATAGATAAACACTTTCATGCTAAAGATTAAATCCAGGTAAAAAGATCATTGAACCATATCATACGGTGGCCCACGGGTCAACACAGATGCAAAAGCCACAACATGACTTGTGGCTTTTACATTTGTGTTGTGGCTTTTGCATTGTGTTCACCCATCGGGCCACTGTTTAATAAGTTTTCTGTTGCTTTGACATCCTTCTTTCAATATAATGCAGTCCAGTACAACACCGCTAGTAACTGTGACCTCAGTATAAACATATGATAAGGTTTACACGTTTATGACAATGTCATCAAAAACCGTCCATTATGAGTGTCACAAAGACAGATGTCATGGCAGGGTTACTGTATTGGATTACTTTATGTTTTACAGGTGAACCTAATAAAGTGGCCTCTAAGTGTATAGAAGTTAGAGTTGTCATAGACATATCAATATGTGTTTGATGGTACTGTAAATTAAACACAGAAAAATAGAGGAACAACAATTAGAGAAATGAGAGAACTGAGGACGTAAAGTCAGCATCTGCAGGAAGAAGACAACGTGCGTTTCTTTCTTGGGCTTAAATTAGTTTCTAGGTAGTGACTATGTTCAATTCATTTCCCTTTTCACCTCCACACATAACAGTTCCACAGCTTCTGTTTTGATGCTGATCACTAACAGGAGTCAGTTCTGACTGGTCGGTGTCAGCTGTATGGGCCGAACACTGAGGAGACATGGAAGCTGTGTTTGGACTGTTGCTGATGCTGCTTGAAGTCTCTCATGGTGAGCTTGTTCACTATTTGAGATATTAATATTGGATTTGGTATATTGTGTGAAAAAGACATTTTGTGTTAAACAATCATTACTGTTGATTTTATGCAGCCATGAGATCAATCATACTCAATAACCGCACTGATTCCAGAATGGAAAGTAAGTAGTAAAGTAGTAAGTAAAGGATTTAAAAATGAATAAATTCAAAACTGAGCTGGGAACTAGGATTTCAGGGATTATTGTCACACCATGGCCCATGAAATGAAGCAAAACACATTGTTTAGTGATGGGTTAGATCTGTGTTCAACTGCCAGTAGCCTTAATGCTTCAATGTTGCAACAAACTGAAAACTTTCTGTGGGTTAAATTTAATTTGTGGAGTCTGTAAAAGCAAATGGAATTGTAAGAAACTTGGACACAAATCACAGAATGTGAGAACATTTTAATTTAATTTTTAACAGTGGCACAACTCTAACGTACCAAAGATTAGGATGTGAAAATATCAGGAGTCAGTCTCAGGGAATTTTAAAGGCCAAACAGACCTGTGTAAATCTCAGCTGCCTGTTCTCCAGCTGTGGTCCACAGAGAAATGTAGCAAGCTAAACTACACCAACATGGCAAAAGTAGTTTAGGCTACTACATCAGTAGTAGTTGTTTTAAATTGAACAAACTTCAAGGCAAATCAATGCCATCTCACTGATCAATACTTGATCAATAAAAGAGCTTTGCTATGGAAAATCTATTTGATTCAGACGACAGCAACATTACCACCACACTACTAAGAAGTATAGTTAAACTAGTACTACTGCCCAATACTGATTTTACAATATTTCATTCTTATTGTCATTCATTTTGTAAAGATAAAAAGATAAAAGTTGTTTACATCTTTTTCCAGGTGTGGAAATCTACTGTGACGGCAGACAGGATGGAGCTCAGTGTTATGGAGCTTTGGGAGGAACTGTGGTCCTCCGGCTGATGGACAGCGCCTCAGAAATAATTAAATACCAATGGAAATTCAACACAACAATAATATTAAGTGGGAAAAAGAATAGGATTGACTCTAATCTGATAGCAGACAGATCCTTCTTTACTCCCAGTAATGGAACATTTAGGATCAATAACCTGAGCAGGACTGATGGTGGTGAATATACCCTAGAAACATTTGATTCCAGTGGACACAGTTTAGGTCATTGGACTCTACAGTTGTTCATTCAAGGTAAATAACTTTTTTTGCCTACTGGAGAATTTAGTAATATTGATATATCTCATATTCTACAGATAAACTACATATATCTCATAGTCTCCACATATCTGTATTTTAAACCTATTGATAGCAACATAAACCAGTGAGTGTGTTTCCTCAGCTCCTGTGTCCTCTGTCCGGCTGGTCACTGAGTGTCTGTCCCAGGGAGAGATGAGGGCGTCCTGCTCCTCTGAGGGAGGGGACAGTCCTCAGTACAGCTGGACTCTGGGTGGACGCACACTGACACACACTGAACTCCTCTCTGGAAATCATGAGACTAACAACATCACTCTGAAACAACACGTCTCAGGACGTCTGGTCTGCTCAGTCAAGAATAATGTCAGCCATGTCTCCAAAGACGAGACGATATCTAACTGTGGTGAGTGAGAACGTCTGGAAAACAATAGAACAGCCCCTACCACAATCACAGAAATCAAGGCGTCTGCACTGTGGGTTAAAAACAGCTTGATGATGCTGACACTGATGATTATGGTCACTCTGTACATCATTCATGGTTGATTTGTTTCTTTCCTGTAGGCTTCATCTTCATAAACTGTACATTATGTGATGGGACGCACATATCACAGTGGGTGTTTGCAGCCAATAACACACTGTGTATTGAGTCGACAACAGTCCCTACCACGGTCACAGAAGTGGAGCCCTCCACTGTGGGTAAGGAAATGGACTTTGTGTCCTCCACTCACAACACACCTTTCTATCAGTCTGGATTTCTCCAGCACAGACGACCCACAGTACATTTTAACTGTAGCTCTATCAACACAGGGAGCTATCTCTCATCCAAGTGTAAACACACATGAGAGTTTACCTTATGTATGTTCAGCAAGTCAACCTGGGATTAATCTGTAAAAATAAATTGCATAAAAATGTCGTTGTTCACTAACCACTGTACTTCACAACCTACTGGGGGACAGAGTGACAAGTTCAGAGGGCAGAGAAGAAGAATACATAATGGTCAATCATCACTGATTCTTCCATTAAACATGCAGCTTTTTCATTTTAAAACAGTATGAAGTGGGATTTTAAATTTGACTCTTGTGTCACAGCCCTGACTGACATGATTTTTGTGTCTCTTTATTAAAACAGATAACTCCCTGCTCATATGTGCTTTGAGAGCATCTGTGGCAATTCTTTCAATCATTGGGATCACCGTCTATTTTATTTGGAAGAAAAAGAAATCGGAGAAATCTGAGGGCTCTGCCATCCCACCAACGCCAGAATATCCGGACAACTCTGTTTTGATGGTTGAAATGAGAAATTCCGCATATGAACTTTAACTTTCTGAAATGAACAGTTTAGTGTCGTCTCTCTTGCTGTGTTGGCTCATGTCTTCGTGGGTGTGAAATAATCATTGAGAGTGAAAATTCTCTGTGTTTTCATTCTCCATAAAACTACATCTGACTGTTGTGTTGATAGTTTAGCAGCTCACTGTGACTGCTTTTCCATTTTCACTGCACCACTGCCTTTGGAGAGTGATAAAACATCCAGAGGTCCACAGCTGCAGCTGTGATCACAGAGCAGAGAAAACATTAGTGGTAAATGTACAGTTGATCTATACAAAACGTTTTCTTTCATTTCTGCTGAATTAAATGACAGTACATAAAGATTAAAACAATTAATAGTAAATGTGAATATCAGCTGATGTAAAAACCTGTTTGTCCTGAAGCAAAATGTGACACTGTAAAACTTAAAGCATCACGTTAGCAGTGAAACTCATTTTGATGCCAGTTGCAAATGATTGATATGGAAATATCACTTTTCCATTTCATCACTGTACAGTGAAAACAATGTATATACAGACTTGGTGATTTAGATTTTTTCAGTTAAACTGAAGGATTAAATGTTGCTTGATGGGTTGAGAACATAACTCTTTCACTTCTTCATGTAAATCAACCGTTTTGCAACACAGTGGATTATCTGAAAAAGGAACTGTCACAAAACACAAATAGCAGAATTTACTTATAAAAGAAAAGTTGATGTTTTGGAAATAGGCGGTTTTCACGTGTGTACAGGTGCTTGGCTTAGTGATTTTGCATCAAAATATGTTTTTTAAGATTGTGTGTTTTTTTTTTTACACCATCATAAATTACAGGTATATTCACACATATGCTTAAAGTACATAACTCAGAAATGATGGAGTTATGTAGATAATGGTTTTGTGTTTTTCTCCCAAATTTTCAAACATTAATTGTATAAAACCGTTTAAAGCATTAAAAAGCAAGCTTTTTAATTTTGTTGTGTATTAAAAACTTGTCAGTCAGTCACTAATGTTTGATTTGTCGTCACTCAGTTTAGCCAAGCTCCTGTTTTGCTGACAGTTTGATCACGGACTGCACCTTTAATGACTGCAGAGAACCAAGTAAAACTTCCAGACTCATTTTCAGTTGTAGGAGGTGTGAGGTTTCCCTCTGCTGGTTTACAGAGGTGCCACTGTTGCTCACAGATGACTCTGTATTCAGTGAAACTCTCTGTTGAGAACACGCAAACATCAGAAAACATAATTATCATTAAAACAATTTTTGCATTAGCAGTACATTCATTCATTTTGCTGATACGGCCTTCAGAGGCTTCTCTGAAACAGTCTGCTTCTCTAGATACTGCATGTGAAAAATGCTGCTTTATTGCTACAAGTGCAATGTGTCAAGTCTTTGAATATTTCAAGCCATTTGCCTTCAAACAAGCTGCCAGTAGAGGGCGACCTAATCTAAGGCGACGACAAAGGGAGAGAGAGAGAGGGCGGAGGACGACATGATATATTTAACTGGTGAGCATCAAACAGGAACATTACAGAGAAACGACATGAGGCTCAGACCAATGTGAGAAAAGAGAAGAGTGTGAAGTGAGGTGTGATGTTTGAGCATCTTGTGTGTGTATCTCCACTGCAAATGAGGAACTGAAATGACCAACTGAGCTGAATAATCTTCTTCCTTTGACATGAAGTGACTGGCAGAGCAAAAAAAAACCCAAACCAAAAATGACATAAACAAATGTCTCCAGGAAGCTTTTTGTGACAAGATGTTTTGGTTTGTAAGGTTGCAGAAGTTTAGCACTGGAAATAATACATTTCAAATATAGCTGGCAGCTGTGAAGACCACTGATAAGCAGAGACTTGGATTTGTTAAACTGGCTTGTAGCTATTTTTTTGTATGAATAAGCAGCCTCAAAGTCAGGGGCGCCATAAAGGGGGGAAAAGTTAGGATGATTCTAAAGGCCCATGACTGACAGGGGGCCTCCCAAAAAAAAAAAATATTTTTTTTTTTTTATTTACCTTTGGGGAGGGGGCCCAATGGGATATTTTTTCATTGGGCCCAAAATCCCTGGCGGCGCCCCTGCTCAAAGTTCAACTCTCAGTTTGACCCATCTCAGTTTGATGTCAGAATATTGCTTTTCTCAGTTCGTCAAGAGCAGGAGAGTTTAGGTGGTCTATGAGGATAGTAGGGCAAGTATTGTAAAAAAAGGCAACAAAGGAATGAACTGTCCAATAATAAAGTCTGATGTTGTCGATTGCTGTTTTACCACTCCGTCTAGAGGTTCAAGGTGTGTAAAAAAAAAAGGATATTACAATAATTATTACTGCAGTAATCAAATGTTCAAAATCATATTATAAAAATTCTAATTCATGTTCACATCAGTTTCAATTTTTTCAACTCTATTTTAGTGGATCCTAATCCTTATTTTACAGACAATGTGTTTTCAAGTATGTAACCATTCACACTTCAGTGGTGTCTGTTCATCTAAAAACAATTTCCTCAGTTGGCTGAACATTATTCTCCATTATGTAAATCCAATGCAAACACGTTGATGTCCTTCACAGAATTTTTCACACATTTATCTGAAATTTTAACTTTGTTCTTTTTTTTTTTTAAATATCTGAAGATTTCACGTATTGATTGTTTGGTGTCTAAATAACTTTTATGTGCTCATCATGGCGTTGTAACAATGACCAACTGGTGGGTTTAGGGCAGTTTGAGAGGTTGAGACAGAACCTCAGGCTGTTAATTATGATTCAATTTTAATTTGTTATTATATGTGAAGGGATGAGGAATATGCACCATGATGAATCATATACTTATTTAGTCACAAAAGATGAGATGGAGAGACAAATCAGCTAACAGGATCCATTTTGTAATTGTTAATTTGACGGCACATGGACATCTCAGAAATGTCACATCTCAAATCCTCTTTCCGTATGAAGGAGGAATGTTTCTCTCTCCTTCACTCAGTCCATCAAGAACAGCAAGCCCCTCTTTTTATAGGCTCAAGGGGAAGTGAAACTGATATCACTTCCTGTTCTTCTCTCTGCCCACAAAAAGATGAATACAAGAACGCTCCACCTGATCAAAGTTTTGACACATTCTCCTCTGTGGCTGATCACTAACAGTAAAACATGCTGTTTGCCTCTGGGTGAAGTAGGTGAAGAGGAGTTTGTCTGAGAGCTGCTGACGGGGTCAACAGAGGCTAGACAGTGAGGAGACATGAAAGCTGTGGTTGGACTGTTGCTGATGCTGCTCGGAGTCTCTCATGGTGAGCTGCTCAGACTTTTTTCATGTGGCACTTATTAATTCTTTATTTAATACATAGATAATATGTTTTGTGCTGATACGTTTTTATGCAGCAATGGGGATCACATCTAGTCTTTTTGTTCCAAGGATCAATTGAACATACAGTACACTGAATGCACTTATGGTAAATATAGCAATTATGACATCCCTCCTTAAAATATCCCTTACATCACTTTACACATTAGAAACAAAACAAAACAAAACAAAAGCTGGTGTTTGACTTGTCATAGCAGGAAAACCTCAGGTGTTACTAACAACACTAACAATGGGTTTGTTCTGTTCACGTGTCCCCGTAAACCCGTACAGTGTGTCAGTGATCCAGCAAGTACAACACCAGGACCCTGAAAATGAAGCAGCTGAATGGAATTCAGCCATTGTTCATTTCATTATACACTTCTGTTTTTCCCACTGTGACATGTCAAAATGTCTGCAGTGGAAAAAAGCCTGTGGTTACAGGGAAAATAGCTGTGTTAGCTAAACCTCTGTAATGCTCAGCTGCACAACCATGAACGCCTGTTTGTACAATGTGTGAGAGAGACACAGCAGCAACAAATGCACTATTTCTGTTTTATTTGAATATGTATAAAACACTGTCATGGTCTTTGTGGTAAATGACATGATCAAAACTGATATTTAGGATTTTCTTTTACAACCTATTTTTCTAAAAGTTCCAGGTGTGGAAATCCACTGTGACGGCAGACAGGATGGAGCTCAGTGTTATGGAGCTTTGGGAGGAACTGTGGTCCTCCGGCTGATAGCCAGCGCCTCAGAAATAACTAAATACCAATGGAAATTCAACACAACAATAATACTCAAAGGGAGAAATAATGAGATTTACTCTAATCTGATAGCAGACAGATCCTTCTTTACTCCCAGTAATGGAACATTTAGGATCAATAACCTGAGCAGGACTGATGGTGGTGAATATACCCTAGAAACATTTGATTCCAGTGGACACGGTTCAAAGCCTCAGACTCTACAGTTGTTCATTCAAGGTAAATAACTTTTTTTGCCTGCTGGAGAATTTAGTAATATTGATATATCTCATATTCTACAGATAAACTACATATATCTCATAGTCTCCACATATCTGTATTTTATACCTATTGATAGCAACATAAACCAGTGAGTGTGTTTCCTCAGCTCCTGTGTCCTCTGTCCGGCTGGTCACTGAGTGTCTGTCCCAGGGAGAGATGAGGGCGTCCTGCTCCTCTGAGGGAGGGGACAGTCCTCAGTACAGCTGGACTCTGGGTGGACGCACACTGACACACACTGAGCTCCTCTCTGGAAATCATGAGACTAACAACATCACTCTGAAACAACACGTCTCAGGACGCCTGGTCTGCTCAGTCAAGAATAATGTCAGCCATGTCTCCAAAGAGGAGACGATATCTAACTGTGGTGAGTGAGAACATGAGATGAAAACAGTTTGATGATATTGACACTGATGATTATGGTCACTCTGTACATCAGTCATGGTTAATCTGTTTCCTTCCCATAAGGCTTCATCTACATTAATTGCACCTCTAATGGGACGCACATATCACAGTGGGTGTTTGAAGCCAATAACACACTGTGTATCAAGTCAACAACAGCCCCTACCACGGTCCCAGACACTACTGTGGGTAAGGAGACCAGTATCACAGTGTCAAATAAGCCCTCCATTACTATTACATCCTCCAATCAAACTGTGCCTTCCCCGAGCAGAAATCACCCATGGTACATTAGTAAGTGACAACAATTCTGCAGCAGTGGATTCATAGATGTCATTTCCCCATATTTTTTACTTTGTCTCTGTAAAAACACGCTTTTGCTGTTTTAACAACACGTATGTCTCTTGTGTCTTTTATTACTGAAACAGCCAATTTGCCGGCGTTGGTTGGTGCACTCGCAGCACTGGTAATTCTCTTGGTGGTTGGTGTAGCCGTCATCTATGCTCAGAAGAAAAAGAAAAGCAACGAACCCCAAGGTACAAAACAAAACTTCCCCTTTCCCAAACTCATCGCATTCATGTCGCTTCGTCTACCCATAGATTAAAAGAGTAGTTTGAACTATTTCTTTAACACTCCACTGCTATCACTAAGTATATCTATTCATACCACATTGAATATGATGTGTTTGTGACACTTCTTCCTTCCTCTTTGCAGAGGAAACCGATGAGCAGGAATTAACCTATGCAGATGTCAGGATCCTGCAGCGGCAGAGGGGGCAGGTGAAGCAGAGAGAGGAGGTGGAGGTGGAGTACGGCCAAGTCAAGTTTTCAGCGCGATCTCGGCAGACTGTTGAGCCAACAGGAGATAACTGTGTGTACGCCATGGTCCGTAGGTGATTTGAAGGGTTCATTGTCTGGAGGACTTGAACCTTAATTTAATGTGATTTCCCATTAGGACAATACAACCCATGAAAGCGCACACATATTGTGGTTTTCTTTACTTCTACTGTACTCCTGTACCTTCTTGTTTTTACCTTTTCCCTTAATTTATGAGCATATGAACATGTATTTCATAGTCAAAACACTGTAAACTTGCAATGACAATGAAAGAAATTTGTCATTACAGTGTATTTAGTTTTGTTACTCTACAGTGATGACAGACACAAACTGTCATCTATTGTATACTCTGAATAGGCGTCATCACTATGTTTATGTTGGTCAACCATCTGTGTTTACATGTGATCTAAAAAGGCAACTTTTAACTTGATGTCAAAGTGAAAGAGTTTGCAATTACTTAAATTAAAATGTATTTATTAAAGAAATGTGGATAGATTAGTTGGAGTATATTTAATAACCTCCTGTACAGTGTGCATTGCAAAATTACATTTATCAAAGTTTCGGTGCAGTTAACATCAAACTCTACTGTGCAGTCTTCCCTTAAATTTCTAGCCTAAAGATAAGTTTGAAAGAGGAAGAAAGAAATGTCTTGTCTCTCTGGAAGTTCAACATAGCAAGTATGTGGTTCCTGATGTAAGCACTTCTGCTTTTTCTCACGCATGAGCTGTCAGTCTTACAAAATAGTTTATCAGTTGCAGGGTGTGATATTTAAGAAAACCTAATTACAGGGTGTTCAAACCATTTGTGACATTTAACTTTTTTACATATTCCTTTAATGGAATGATAAGTTTGAATGGGTTGAGCAGTTTGAATCATACTGCCTATATAAAGTCAGGGGTAGACTACAAGTTAGTTAACGTTTGTGTGTTAGTAGATGGTAGTAGGTGTTGCCTGCAACTACAATATATGGAGTTACTTCTGAAATTTGAAATGGTTACACTTACAATTACTTATTAGTTAATACAGTGAGTTAGCAGCAGCATTGGAGAGACACGTTTTAAAAAAGTGTGTCTTCTTCTGGGGAGAACCGGAACAAATATAGTGTTGCTGTATATTTCAGTGAACTTGTTGTTATATTTGTACAGTGTCTAGTTCAAGAAGAACTTGATGTTTTCTTATCGTTTAACACCATCAAGCTACATTTCCTATATTTAGTTTGTTGTATTTCCTATTTCTCTGTGGCTTCCAGTTTAGAGTGTACCTGAATAGAGATATCAGTGTTACTGAACAATAGTAAGACTTAAAACTTTGTGATGACTGATTAATTTGGAATAAATGTTGAACTATTTTAGACTCCAACTTTCAAGGCTGGAGGTGAAACATTGTGGATATTCATGCTAATTATTTGGAGTAAATAGAAAATCAGCGCTGTTGACTTAGATGTTTTATGTTTTAGTATTAATAGTCAGTCATAAATGTTTATGATTTAAAAGATGTACAGCTATTTGTCCAAAATTAGATTAAGCTACACACAACTGAGGGCTAGATCAAGTAGATTAATATGTCATTTACAGCCATTTTTAATAGTGACACATTCACAGAGCACATTCATGGGCAGGATGTAAGCTTGTACAGGAGGGTTTCCGTAAGCTACCAGTAACTCTTCAGCTCATTCACGATTCAAAGGTTTTATTGTATGAACATGTGATGGATCAAAACTTTGAACCTTGAATGAGCAGAGGTTGATCACTACGTTCTCCTCAGCATAATTCCCTTCCTGAAAGGAGTGCTTTAATCACATAAAACAGCACAGCATTACATTCTGTCTGTCTATCAGTATGTCAGACTTCAACAGACAGCAAAGCACAAGAAATTTAATGTTTTCAAAAATCGTGGAATTAAATAACTTGCACTGAATAACTATACTTATTGTTATTAAGTTGGTATTTCTTCTGCTTGCAATTAGTGAATTGTTGGGCCTTAAGTCAGCAAGAAATTCACCCTCTATGGTTGGACCCCATCTGTTTCACTAAAAGGGTAATGGCCAAGAGCTTGTTTGGAATTGACCGTGTTGGTGTTAGAGCTAACGGTGGAGGGGTGGGTGGTGGTGCTGGAGTGGATGTGGATGAGGGGCCCAATTTGGAAAATTTAGTCCCCCTGTCCATAATATCTAATGGCTGATTTCAGTTCACTGTAACTTTAGGTCTTTTTTTTCAGTTCCTCTCTGCTGCATACTTCTTCTGTTGCATACTTTTTCAATACTTTGTCACTTCTGTTTTAAGCATCCACTCAATGGAAATTTCCAGTCTTAATCATTTTTCTGTCTTTTTTTTTTTTTTGGTAGTTATGTTAACATACTGTGCTTTCAGTTGTTTAATGTGGGTTTAATTAAAGACAGGTTACATGTTTGGTTTTGTTTGATGGTTGGTTAAGGGTTAAAGGTTGCCAACCATGGACTCCTATTCAGCTGATTCACAGTGCCATAAAATTGGCATTTATGGTCCATGATAGCTGTAGTGTCCTTAAACAACCACCTGAGCTCCTTTTTTCATTGAAACACATCTGAACACCTGACTGACATGATCTCCTGAGCAAATGATTGACAACACAGGAGAAGTGTAATAAACCTGCTCCAGTGATCCAGTATCATTTTGCCATCTGATCAGTCAGCCAGTTCTACTTTATGCAATATAATAATTGTGTGGGTAACAACTTGTTGAGCTTTGTTTCAGCTGTTCACCTTTTAATATGTGCATTACATAGTTTATCCAAAGAGATTAAGCTGCTGCACCTGAACTCTTCATAGGTTTGGTTGAACCACAATTGAACATTTATTTTTTTCCTCATAAAAACCAGGAGATTTTATCATTGTCGTGACACTTTCATGTGATGTGACCATGCCATGCCAAAGCCATTAAACTATAAAAGTAAGACTTTTGATTGGTGCCAGTTCTTCCGTTCTGGGTATGTCAGTCTTTGGTTGATGGTAACTTTCAAGTGACTTATAATTTAACATTTCATTTGAGAACAAACAAAAATATTGTTTGATGCAGCACTCTTTTTTGTTTCATATTCAACATGTGTACAGTACAGCTGATTACTATGCAACAGAAAGTAAAGAAATGCAGTGTAGAAAGATATAAACGTTACTATGAAAACATCTGTCATAAGCCAGGAGCTGAATTATTACACTGAAGTCCTGAAGCATATTAATATATACGTATGGTGCAAAACTTTGGTAATCTCAGGCCATAATTTCATTAAATGAATACATTAGTGGCCAGGTACTTTATACCACTGGTGCGTGTCTTCATTGGGGGCCTGAAGTTATGAAGAAACTTGTCTCTTTTGAAATGTTTCAGATAATTGTGGTGCAGTGAAAGCAAATAGACCCACAGCTGACTGAGTGTGGTTAGTGCTAATGAACAGAAAATTCAACCTGATCAATAAACCTTGGTGCTTTCTTTTCTTTTTTCTTCTTTACAAAAATGTACAGCAAAAGGCATTTTACAAATCTTCAACATATGAAAACCCACAAAAAAATTATTAAAGAACAAATAATAACAAGTGCTGAAGGAGAAAAGAGAGAAATCCTTCACTGCACACCCTAATTGCAAAAACACATGGGTTGCACAAGTTTGTGGTACAGAGGTTTATTTTAAAACAGTTTTTGCAGTCCTTGGTTGACTGGTTGAGACTAAATTTGCATTGCAACATTTGCCATTTTTCCTGCCGATTCTTTAAAGTGACTTACAAACAGCAACATGTGCAGGTGTGTTAACATTTCTTACATGTGTAATACATTATTATTTTTCAAACATACATAAGGGAAGCACTGACTTTCCTCAGTTGAAATCTTCTCACAGGTTCATGATTAAGATGAATGTCTGTGTTTAGTAGTAGAATGACCATAGATTGTGAGTCGTGCGGTTGAACTATCTACAGCTGTTTTTCAGGATGTGGCTAAACACTGCCGTCTGAATGTCTTTTTCCTTTTTAAACACATTTCCTCTCAGGTCCTTGCTTTTACCACAATGTTGCAAAAAAATTTAGAATACATGTCATGTTTTACACCCGTTTATCATTTCTTACTTCCTATATTTTTTCAACATTTCTGTGACTTTACCTCCTCCATTACGCTATATATAGCTTCCTCCCTGTGACTGAAACCCACTGGTTCCTGTGATATATCCTCAATTTTCAACAGAAAGAAGATAGAAAGAAGAAAAGAGCATTAAAGAATTGTTGAACTTTGGCATAACCTTTCCTTCCTTAGTAATAACAAACCAAAAGAATTAATCTATTTGCCATATATTAATTTTACTTCAGTTAAAAATAAGTGAGAAGCTGGTATCTGATATCTTGACGCAATCTGCTGTGACCATTTTAATTTCCGTGCTCAAGTATGATTTTGAGATTTATTTCCTCACATAGTTAGACCACAAAGAAAGAGAGACGAAACAAATACACACCATTCCTCTTTTCTTGGTCAGGTTGCAGATACGTGAATATACAGTACATGCGCATATCCTCTCTGTCACCATCAACCAAGAACATTTCAACATGCCTGTACGTTAAAGAAAGGAACTTCTGAAAACACAGTTTCATTGTCACTTTAACCACCAGTTCGTAAACACAGCACGTACGTTTGACAAGTGACAAGTTAAAGTCCTGTGGTCAGCAAACGTCCAGAAGAGACGATCAGTACAAAAGATCAGTGGTGCTTGTTAATGTGAGAGGCAGAAGGTGCAGCATTATAACATCATGTTGAATCATCTCCATTCATTCTGTGGTGAACTTATAAAAAAAACAAAAAAAAACAACTATGTACACATCAGATGCTCCATCAGTCTTCCATATGAAATCCACCTAGTATTCCTCTGATATTGCATCAGACAGAATGTTGCTGCTGGGGCTGGTGGTGACATGAATGTCAGTGGGTCCACCTACTACAGGTAGGGTGGGTGTAGTGGTAGAGGCCTGCTGGGAGTGCTGCAGCTTCTTCCTGTTGATTTTCCTCTCTTTGGCGCGTCTGTTCTGAAACCAGATCTTCACCTGAAACACAGAGAAACACAAACATAAGATATCTACTAACATCTTTACAAGGTAGTTGAATAGTAATAAAAACAGCAAGTGATTACGCATGACCGCTTTTTCATATGTCTTGCAGATTTGGTATCTTAAGTGGGACATTTTTGTGACAAACTGTAATGATTGTGCTTTTCGTGCTAACTTTCTCTTGCGCTGCTGAATCTACTTTTGCTCCTGTTATGTAATTTCCAACTTTCCCAGAATTACTTAAGGTGCCGCAACCATCGCACTCAGCTGTTGGTTTAACAAGTGGAATGAGTAGACAGAAAAAAAACAGTAATAACAATAACAGCATCAAGAAAGCCGGAGTGAGGGTTTCACCATTAATGCTACTTATGTGAAATGCTTTGTTTAGCCACATGACATTACGGTTTACAGAGGTTTTCTATCTTAAAGCTGGTTTCTCCAAATGGGATTGTCGAAGAACTTTCTGCTAATGTGTGCTGTGTTAGTATTAACTCTACATGATGGGACAAAATATACAGCTATCAGTATCAATGGTGTGAATCACATTAAAAAAAGAAACAACCCATTTCCTAACCCTCCCTTCCCTAAACCACCCCTCAGCAACTAAAAAAGCCATAAAAACAGGAACTAGTGTGGTCAATGAAAACAAACCAAATTGTTTTTCTCATACAGAAGACAGCTGTCACTTCATCCAGCCACATCCCCCATATTGACAAATATTTTTCTGCCTTATTACAGTCTTTAATTTGTAGGAGACTTTCTTAACTGTCAAATATCATGATTGAATACGTCTGCCTGGGCCCAATCCTTAAAAGATTATTTAACTGAAGATAAAATAGTAGATTTTTGTCTCTTTCCAAAGAAAATTTGATTTCGTCAGTGACAAAACACACGCTTGCTCAATCCAGTACACTCTGCGGTCTTAGTGCCACAGCCATACTTAGTGTGGTACCACCACTGGCTTATGCAGATACTGATAACTGCTGTGTTTGCTGTAATTGCAGCCACAGTTGTTACTGCAACAGTGACTACTGTTCAGCAGTAGTTACAGTAGTTATACGTTTTGAGGGAAGTTTTCAAGAATGAACTTTCATGCTCAAAAAGGAAAAAGATATGAAATAATCTTACCATCTGTTAAAATTGCTAATAGCTTTCTAACAATGTTAAAGAGTTTGGGGTTGATTTTTCCCTGCGATTCACACCTGCCTTTTTTCGTCATGTCCCTTTGATTCTCACCAGCCTTGCATTGTAACCCTTCCTGTACTTCCACCCACTTCTCTACTTACCTCTCTAGCCTTAACTTGAATTCCCTTCAGTCCTCTCACCTGTCTCTCGGAGAGGCTCAGTGCCATCGACAGCTCACTCTTCCTCCTCATGGTGATGTAGCGGTTGTGCTGAAACTCCTTTTCCAGTTCCAGACGTTGGTGGTCAGTGTACACCACCCTGTACTTGTCCTTAGTGCGAGTCTTCCCTCCTATGTCATGCAAAAAACAATCCTGAATTACACAACAAAACAAGTTTGGATGATTGATTGGGTGAATGTAAGTAAACAGGGTGTTATCCGTTACTGTGTATTTGTTTGTCTTCATTCCTAACAGTTATAGTAATACATAGAGGAATGATTATAATGTCAGTGAGTCATGTGTAGTGTGATTCGTGGCCAAATAAATGACTAATGTGAAGATGTCTGGTGCCACGTTCAAGTTCAGGCGCCACTTAAAGCCTCATCAACTCTATTAATCACGTTAACTATAACTAATGTAAAGACTCCCCACTGCATTGCATCAGTGGTTCTCCTTATCACCGTGAGTGGTGTTTACATAGGTGTTTACACAGGCAGCTATTCATTGACATGCGTGTTCTCACACGCACACACACGGATACACAGACAAACGCACACACACTCTTCGGAAAGGGTGAGTCTGTGAGTTACTGATCTGAAATCTGGACCAAGTGACAGCATCGATCGAGGAAGACCAAACAACACACACACACACACACACACACACACACACACACACACACACACACACACACACACACAGACAGATATCAGTAAGGCCTGAGGGCCTTTAGAGGAGGTTTGATTTCTGCAGACTTCCTGCAGTGACCGTGTTATCTAGCCTGTCTGTAACCCTTTTGCACCCACCCAGTGGACAGAGAGGGTGGGGAGCGTCACCTCTGTAGACTCCACTGTTAGCTTTTTATTGACATCTTGCTGGCGGAAGGGAGAGGTGAAAAGCTTGATGAATGTGTGTGCAGACTAGTTTGACTATGTTGAAATTGTTCCTGTCAATGAAAATGTGTTTTACCATATCTGTCATCTGTATTCCCACTCCACTGCTAAGGTTCATTTTGTCATGTGACTGCACCAAGGACATATCTCATGACAAGAATTATGTTTGAGCTTCCTTAATCATAGGGTCTTATCTAGATGACACATCCTGCTTGTTTATGGCATTTAAGATCTGATTTGTGATCAGAAACAAGATGACAACTTCAGGTGTATATTTCAAAGAAAAGCATTTCTCAGCTCAGTCAAGTGCTTAAATGTATAATTATATTTTAAGGTGGAGGCCAATGCTTAATCATACCATGCAGCCTACAAAAAGCCAACATGTTGACCTCTAAGGTCAGTATGTATGTTATGATGAAGTCCCACCTGAAACGGACGGTCTGATGGATTCATGTGGCCTCCTCCTGCAGCTGAAAGGGTCCTGTCCAGAGATTAAGTTATACGGGGTGTACGACCCTCCTCCGGCGGCGGTGGGCGTGCCGCTCAAATCCGGGGAGGTGAAGCTGACCTGCCCGGCGCTGGGGCTTGACCCCGGGAAGCTGTACGGATACTCCTCCCGGGGAGAGTAAAAAGGGTTCCAGGCACTCGTTGACTGGTCACCGACTCCCTGGACGTGATGATAGCCGGTGAAGTCATACGGAGGCGGAATGTACTGACTGTTCATTGACAGAGCCTGAGTCGGGTGTCTGACCGACTGTGAGCTGGGGTACATACCGGTGGCCTCG
Source organism: Seriola dumerili (assembly GCF_002260705.1). NCBI lineage: Eukaryota > Metazoa > Chordata > Actinopteri > Carangiformes > Carangidae > Seriola > Seriola dumerili. The sequence goes on from NW_019174415.1 coordinate 436,868, forward strand.
TCCAGACAGGTAGGGTGACTCTCAGTAGACCTCGGTGATTCAAACCTCCTGGCGCATGTTAGGCCTCCGTGTTTACTCCCGGCAGCCTCTGGCGCTCTGGTTTCACTTCAGTCTAAGGTAAGGCTTATTACTGAACCACCTGTGCAGTAAGACAACACACCTTTATAGATTTACTGCCAAGGAGTTCAAAAGTATCATAATGACGTCACGTTTTACCTGCGACCCACCTGCCCGCTCGTCTTGGCGACATGAGGCCATTGACCCTCATTTACCCGGTTTGCCCTGGTGGATCATTTTGATAAGGCCACTCATATAATGTTAGCGTGCCGTGCACGCTCGTGTGCATGTAAGGCTCATGTGATAACCAGCACAGATATTGTAAATTAAAATATGAGTTGGCTCAGTGGTGGTGGTGGTCAAAACCAATGCCACAATGTAAAAAATCGTAATATGTAAAAGAACATGTGTTATTGTTGAGGTATTAATTAGGCAACAGAAAACCTCGCACATATGTTCTGTAAATGCTGTCTCCCTACATTAAGCTTTAAATATTTCTCCACATGTCCAGGTATGTGGTGGATATGAAGTTCCTTTAATTGTAATTAATTACATTTAGTTACACTAAATAAATATCAGAAGCACACTTAAGAAAACAACATCAGTGTTACAGTGTGACATTATTATTACTGATGCATTACTGCGTAGGCTTAAAGTGACACATTTTACAAGATAATTGTATATTTTAAATGTTAAAGTCAATCTCTAAAGTAGTAACTGTAGATGTCAGACACATGTGGCCTGAAAAGCACAAGTAATATACTGTATGTTCAACAAGAATAGGTGTTGTGGATAAATTTGTACACCTGTAAATATTTCCCAATAACTGTTTAGTTTGAACAAAAGATAACATGGACTACTTCCTGTTTTCAGTCTCAAAAAACAGTTTGACTGTTATTCTTCATGGGGTGACAACAGATAATGGTGAGCTATTTATGATTTCCTCACTCTCCAAACTCACTCTCAGTTCTTTATATATGTGAATAGTCAGCTACAATATATAGCAAATACAGAAATTAGCCATTCAAATCAAGTGGCTCTATTTTCCACTAGATCCCTGCATAAAACAACCACATGAGGGCAGCAAAAAACTAAATACAAGCAGGTAATATTCCAGGTCTGGAGTCCTACATAGACGCAAACTTGCTGTTTACAAACATACTATATGATCAATATGTCCAAAGTTTATTCTTTATCCAACTTGCTGCAGGCTTTATGACTTTTCCACAATCAGTTGATGCACTCAGATTATCATACATTGAACTGTATATTCCACTTGACAAGCTTGTCTGTGGGTTCATCTGCATCTCAAGTCTGATCAAACATTCATAAAAGATTCATGCCAGTATCTTGGTCAGAACACTCATTATCAGCTATAACAGCTGTCAGCTGGTAGCATGAGGCAGGCTCATGTTAATGGAGAGAAAAGTGCCACAGGCCTGAACATTAAAGCAAGTGCAACATAAACATCAAACTTGTGCAGTCTATTGCGAAAAAGCTTGAAATACTTGAGATCAAAGCCACCAAGTAGAACCAACACGGCTAAAAATAAAGGGATGTGGTTTTAGCACTTACATTACACACATACATTTTTTATTCAGTTCCATTCAAAGGTGTTTTACTTGGCATGAAAGTTTTTAAAAAGCAATGCTGCCAAAGTGAAAATGTTCATCAAAATACAATTTGCAAAATACAAAGCGCAATGGACAACACCAAGATTGAGACTGCACTAAGCCTTAAATGACCCTAAAGTAGTACTAAAATGTCTTCAAACATTCAGACCCCAGAAAAGATTCTTATACTTGTAATTTACGGCACTTGTCTGCTGCTGTGTGCCAGAAATAAAAACCTGTGCTTTTTTCAGGCTGTATAAATCTTTAATATTTATCTAAATGAAGGGTTACTGTAGGGGACAATCCATGTATAGTGACTCAGTTTAAACAGTGCAGCATAAACATTGTTCCCATTGGTCTCCTTGTAGTTGTACAGACGTTCAAGTTCATCGAGGGGGAACTAATAAAAGGCTTATATCCTCCTTTGGCCAATTCTAAAAAGCTCACATGTGTGAGAGAGCTGCTGTAGGTGCCGAGACACACCCAGAGCTTTCATCCTCCACAGCCAGGCTTCCACTTAGACATATTACAGTCTACAGAAAAAGCCTGAAAGCAGTAAACAGTGCTAAACCCTTAGAGCATGCATGGCAGCCGAACGCTGAAAAGTTGAGAAGGGGTTATATTATTTAAATGTACAACAAGTACAAAAAGTGGTTATTACAAGTTGCGTAGTTTACTCAGTATGATCAGTCACCACTCCAGTCGTTTTATTTGATCATAGAGTGCGAGGTGGTCTGTATACTCACCCACTATGTCTGTGTTTAGACTTGCCCAATTAAAGATAAGACAACGTACAAATTTGATTTAAGTAATATTTCATGATGCAGGACCACATCAAGTTACTGTTCTGGATGCACAAAAAATATATTTTTCTTCTTGTAAGTTTTTATTGAATCTTTAAAACCAGACGTGGAAAGTGATTACAACTCAATAAGATTCAGTTTAGTCTGAATGCAACTAAACACAACAACAACATAAAACACATGATCAAGTGAGAAAAAAGTATCATGTGCAAATTTAACCTATTCTCCCTCTACTGTACGTCCCCCATTTCAGTCTCTCTCTTTTTTAAAAGACTTTTCTGTCATTGTTTCCTTTATTTGACACTATGCAGTAAGGAGCTGACAAGATGAGGCTCGCTCGTCACCAGGACGCCCTTAGTTTCATTAATTCCTCATGTCGGGCTTTTTATCAGTTTTATGATGTTAACTGAATTAGGGCTGTAACTCAAGATTATTTGCTTGTCTGATTTGCCAAATATGAATGAATGAATTGAACATTTTGTCTATAAAATGTAAAAAAAAAATTTGAAAAATGTCACAAGGAGGACATCACACCGAAGTAGCAGATCCTTATGTTGGAAAAGAACAAGGGAATGTTTGGAATTTTCGCTTGAAAAAAAATGTGCTTAATCGATTATCAAAGTAGTTGCCTATCAATTTTCTGTTGATTGATTAGTCAATAAATGTATTTATCCTGTCCTGTCCTGTGCTGCTTGAATTGTGTTGTTTTGCTTGCAGTGACATTATTCCTGAGAGGAATGAAACAGTGATGGGTACGATTGTCGCTGTTGTTGTTGTATATTAGACATATCTTCATTTTCTGGTTTTGACCTGAATGATGTCATCAGGTTGAAGCCATGAGGAGCCTCCGACTCAGGCACCCTTTATCAGTACAGCTTAAAATGGATTTGAGTTCAGATCAAATATTTTATGGCTTCATCCATCTTCATCTATCAGAGGTGAGTTGGGTTCAGCTCCAGGTCCAGACCTCAGCCCCGGTGCTTCCTGCTTCTACCTCCCTCCCCCATCGCAGGGGCCTCCATGGGGCCCAGAGAGATAACTTCCAGCCTTATCCAAAACACAGCAAAACACAAACTAGCAGCACAGTTGCACTAGTTGCACTTAAGCTATGGCAACAATCCAGATCAGCAGTGAGAGAAACCGCTCTTAAGCTGTTCAGATAGGCTGAATAGGCCGGGTATTGTTGTAGCAGAATGATCTGGCATCCAGTTTGTTAAGTGGTCCACCACTCTGTCAAGCTGTATGAATAAACAAAGACAGCTGCCAAATTTAAAGCAATAGATACCCCCTCGTGTTCTCTTTCTCACCACTCCATTGTAACAATATCCTAAATCGTAGATAATAACATAATGCAGTGTCTGTATTAGACGTGTCGTTCTTGTCTGTCTTAAAACTTCCACCTAGCGTGTCCTGTTAGAGCTGTGGTTTGTTGCAGGATGTTTAGACACAGTGTGTGTCTTATCTCCAGCTGATAAAGGACTTTGTGTGGAGGACATATTTGCATACGTGAATGTGATGTGTATTATTGTTGCCGTATTACCTGCTATCTCTTGTGTCTACATTTGAATTGGCATTGCACTAGAAATATGTAGATATGTGGGTAAACGGATGGATTTAGAACAGATTTATTGCAAGGAGGTGTTAATTACACAGACAGAATTAGAAAGACGTTAAGGTGGGACAGTCCTGCGTGGTGTTGCTCCCCTCCTATTTAATAACTGGGGCTTCAGTGGCTCTCTAATTACTGCTAGCAGGGCTTTTAGATTTACCCTCACAATTAGAGGAGAACATGGTTACTGTCCAATTTAGCCCCTGTTCCCTCCTCCCCCGTCTGCCCCGACCCCTTGTTAGAGAGAAAAGACCTTCGTCAGCTGCAGGGTTGTGTTATGAATTTCAAGCCATCCACTCATATCCTGGGAAAGGAAGAAATTAGGAGGAGAGCCAATGTAGAAAACAGACGTATTTGCATGGTGTGTGTGTGTGTGTGTGTGTGTGTGTGTGTGTGTGTGTGTGTGTGTGTGTGTGTGTGAGTGTGTGCGCACACGTGTTTGAAAGAGAGGAAAGAAAAGAGACAGAAGCGGGTGAAGACAGAGGGAGGTGTTGAGTTATCTTAAGTGGGACAAATGGAATAAAAAGGGAGAAAAATAGATTCACCATGTGAAAAATCCAGATTCACTCAAACTAAAACTATTCTATGTATTTAATTTAGTTTACACTTTATTCTAGCAGTGCGATTATATAAGTGAAGTTATTTTCCTGAGAAACTCAGACCTCCATGTTTGTTTCCAAAGCAGGCCACCACAAGCTCTGCCAAAACCTTTTTTTTTCCTGCCTGGACCTCTCACTCACTCTCTCACTCTTTTTCTTCCTTTTTATTGTGTTTGTTGTTTTATGCAGGGGTTAGATGCGGTCCAGATTGCTGTTGCCAATAGAGACTGTCTCAGTCTCACCTCCAGTTGCTCGCCACTCCATTCATAAACAAATCACTGCAGCTTGGGACCTCTGAGCTGCTACCTAAGAACAACAAGCAGAACTCGATCTGTATTTTGAAGTTTTCTCCCTCTGCCTTTTTCTCTCTTTCTCAGTTCACTCCTTTGTTTTTGAAACTTCCCTCTCTCGCTTTTTGCTCAACTCCCCTTCACTGTTCCCTCCCTCCTCTCCCTCTCCTCCTCTGCTCTCTCTCTCAGCTTCAGCAGGGTTGGACCACTGACACTCTCCTCGGTGTGAATCCGTCAGGCAAGGAGTGTGCATGTCTCCATTGGGAACACTTTTTTTTTTTTTTTTTTCTTTTTTGGAGAGGTAGGCAGGCTTTTTCAGAGTGTGAGAGTGGAGAGAGAGGAGACCCCATGTGGTGCTGTGATTTGACCAAACAAACAGCCTGGCTCAGAGCGGTACCTCCTCCAGCGGACTGCCGGGACAGCAGAGATTAACCTCAGACTCTGAACATCTGAGGGATCTATACATCTGAAGCAGTAGCCCCTGTAGAGACAACCAGCTGGAAACCTCTCCTCTGATTTCACAAGGTTGAGACCGACTGCTGGCCGGCAACTTCCTCGGACAGAGAGGGAAGATTTGTCTGTGCATCTAGGATCACTCTGAAGGTAAGAGGTCTTACTTCTCTGTCACTGTCAAGGATTTTACTTTTAGTCATGGCTGCTTGGCAGCTGTTGGCAGATGTGAAGATGTGCTGTACAAAGTGGTGAAAATTCACTTAGCCTGCATGGGAAGCCCACTGTGACGGATTGAATTTCATAGCTGTCTGTCTCAGAGAGGATGCACCTCATCCTCACAACTCTGGGCTGTTGGTTCATATAACTTTCTTTGATTTAAACTGATAAAATTATCTGATTTAATACCTGAAGACAAAAAATTCTGTTAGAAAAGTTTTTTAAACAAAGTCTGTTTTGTTGTGTGATGTTGTTGCTAGTTGATGGTAATGTGTCTGAATTGGTGGTATTTGTTACCCGCATACTTGAGTGTGTACACAACAGGAATTACAATGTGAAAGAGTGTGAACAACCTGTTCAAACACCAACATGGTGAGGGCTTGCATCTCTGTACATAGACACCTTTTCACTCTTTACATACTGAAACTCTAACAATGTTTATCTTCTCACTAAGAGAATACGTTTGACAAGGTATCCCAGGGTCCCTGACACACACACTCACACACACACACACACACACACACACACACACACACACACACTGGCCTTTATAGTACAAGCTGTTTGTATGCGCTCCACTTTGTGCTTCACTGCTAAAGGGCTTGTTTATACAGCCCTCCTCAGTCACCCCGAGTGAACTGACGGTCCTCACCGCTAAACCATCAGTCTCTTTCCTCCCCTGTGCCTGTCCCCTCTGCATTGCTCCAGGGAGAAGCTCTTTGAAAAGCCATGGCTGTGCAGTGATACCATGAGACCTGGCATCAGTCACTGTCACCAGCGTCCCCTTTAACTGTGAATAGATCTTCTTTTAGTACTAACACATACCAGCTTGAATTTAAAGCTTAATTGCTTTGGTCACCCTTCGTAAATGTAAATCTTTCATAAACCGGTGAGTCCGTCTCGTCTGAGGAACGTGGAGCCGAGCACAAATAAACAATCTGTTGAATCATCTCCATCCATTCATCACAGGAGAAGGTTTTAGTACCTGGAATCAGTTACATTATAGCATTGTGAGCTATTTCATGGCTGAGGCACGTGTGGCATGCATGTCTTTCCACTCTAATCCCGCCATATGTTTTGCACCTGAAAGCTTCCCCACTTCCCTCCTATGTATGGCTGCTGCGGTGTTTAGTTGTCGGTTTGGTTGGCTGCACATCCTTCTTCTGTTTACAGATGACCTTTTGGATATGGGAGCATCTGAATTAGCATCAGTCATAATAAAAACAGTGTGCTGTCGGCCTGCTGTTCTCCTCCTCTTCAATTAGGAGTTTTCTTTTGAAGTTCTCGGGCTCTGTTGATATTTTGGTCCAGGCTTTGCCTAGTACTGTTGCTGCAGATGAGCTGTTGGAAACTTGCATGCATGTCATACTTTTGCCATCAACGGTATTAGCCTGTGTTACCTTCATAACATAATTTCCCCATCAGCAGGATGCCTCTTGCAGGACATTTCACAGAACCAACTTGAAAACAGTAGATGTAGTCTGACGGATCTTTATAGCATGGATGTGTAAAACAAAGTGAAGTTTCATTTGTCTCCTGACCGGTGGGGATTTTTCTGCCTGTGCGTCAGGCTGCTGGTATGTACTACAGCAGAGCTCCACTCCCCGGGCCCTGATGCGGCGCGGCCCATTCGGCTCCATTCCCCTGACCCAGACCTAATCCTTCGTCATCAGCTGTTTCCTGGCTCTCTGGGCTCTCCACATGCCAGTCGCTCTGAGAAAATGTGCTTCACATTATGACCGTGCAGAAAACATGCCAGGAGTCTGATTCGGCTCACATGTGCTCTCGAGTGCCGATATGTAACAGTTTGAGCTCAGCAGCAAGTTTTGAAACACATTGATCCCATTCTGTCCTCTTGTGATTTTTTCCCCCGTGAGCTGAACAAACAGCTGTTGAATAACCACAATTTCAAAACTACTGTGACGTTGTTTATATCTGGATGAAGTGTATGGTTTCAGAACTTATTTTAAGCTCTTAGACATCGCATCACATGATTATTCTTACACTTATTGATGAGTATGTATATTTTATATTTAAATGTAGCGGTCTCTGACTCATTCGCTGGTGGTCACTTAATGTCTGATTCATGATTCATCATCCATACTTTAGAACTGAGCAATTGTTTCTTTGGAAGCCCATCAGTCATGCCCCTCTGGACACTATACTTAAGTCATATAGCTTTAATGAAGAGCACTAAGTGGTGCCTCAATACAGCATCCTGTATTGCTTCCCGTCCATCTGCCCCCCCCCCCTCCCTCCCCTCCATCCCTCCTTCTTCCCCTCCCTCCCACTCACACAGAGCTGACAGGCAGCTGCATCTCATCTTCAGTCAGAGAGCACAGCCACTCCTGTCGGACGACTCCTGGAGGAAATGTTTCTTTTACGAGTTGCTGCCTTAAAATGCAAAGAAAGGTGTCATTTTGCAAAGTTGTTGGCAAGTAACAAATTGCTGTGTTTGAGTATAATATTGAGGCACTATGAATATTTTCTATTTTATGCTACTTTATTCTTCTAATCCAGGACATTTCAAACGGAAAAATTAACATTTGTTGTATGTGATGACTATAGCTACTAGTTATGTTTCATATATATTAAAAATAAATAAATGAATAAAATTAATTGTATAATCATAAAGAGACCATTCTGCTTAATGGATGCTTTTACTTTTGATTCGTTTCTGCTGATATAACTTCTGTACTTTTACTTTGAACCAATTTTCTCAGTTAGCTTTTATATGATGAGCGATTGGGTCCTACATTACTCCACAAACCTCTGCCAAGGGAGAGCAGATTTGGTCATTTGTTAGGATTAACTGATTTCAGTATTTGTGTTTTTCTCTGTGCTCTTTTTGCTGGTTTAAAGTGGGTGGGCCTCTTTTGGAAAATGGTGATGTCATGTCTGTCTGTGAGTGTGCACCAATCAGATAAGAATTTGACAATATTTTTAATTAATATGTATTGACAGGTGTGGGGTTGTGTGTTTATGTTCCAGGCCACACCCACAGAGAGTTTGATCAGGTATACAATATTGAGTTTTTGAGTGTATATATTTAAAAAAAATCGAATTTTCGGAATGTAAACTTTACCATTGCTTATTGAGTCATAAATATTTATTGTTATAGAGAAACATTTAAACCAATAATAGAGAAATACACTTATCTATTTTCTTTCTGGTAGTTTAATGGATTAATAGCAGCAACCAGTTAACTTAGTTTAAGAGTGGAAACAGGAGGAAACAGATGACTGACTCTGTACCTATACAGCTCGATAATTAGCATATACACACATATATTATCATGTACTGTACATATGAAAACTGAAGTGTAAAAACGTCAATATGCCTAGAAAAAAACTAACACATGATTCCCTCTAAAATGGGGTTCCCAGTCTTTATGCAAGGATAAGATAATCAGCTGGTGGCTTCATATTTACCACACAGACATGAGAGTGGTATTGATCTCCCCATCTAACTTACTGCAAGAAGTGTATTTCCTAAAACTATTGCTTAAGATTTAAAACCAAGTTCTCAGTAAGTAAAAGTGAAATCAAAACTTTGAATGCAGGACTTTTACTTTCTTTTATTACTGCCTTTTCTTAATAAAAGGGTCCTCCACCCCTGTATGGCTATAATTTTAGAAAGGTATTATGATCGCCTCTGAATTTACTGCATAAGGAAAAATGCAGATTTTCAGCAGGAAGTTTTGGTCTCCATCAGATTCTGTTAAAGCAACACACTTTCTCTGTGGAGCTTGTGCTGTCCCTGCTCCAACAAAAACAAGCTGGAATTAGTGATACAGTGCAGTGAGACAGGAGGACAAAGAAAAGCAGTCTTTTGCTTTTACAAGATAAGAATATTCCACGCAGTGTAAAATGGAGACATTAGGATTTCTCACAGTTTGTCTCTTAGCTTTGCCGCTTACTTTGAGGCGCAGGGATATTTATCTGTGGCATTTCTCCTGATTTGTCATTACCCATCTATAGAAAACATTACTCAAAAGAACTATTCCAAGATTGGTTTGCTGCAAATGTAAACATTAACATAACTCTGCATAAAAGAACAGTTTTGCCAGCTTGCCAAAACTGCACAAATAGTATAAATTATTTGATAGATTAGAAATATATTTGAATAGATGTGTGCTTCTCTGTCACTGTTATCCCTTCTTTCCTCTTCAGGCCTATATTGCTGTGTTTAGGGAAACAAGTGGAGTTTAAAGCCAGTCAGTCCTAATTGTGTTCAGCTGTTTCTGGTTCTGTCTTGTTGGGGGGTGTTGGTGTGTAAGAGCGGAGGGACTGGAAGTGTGTGTAGGCGTCTTCCATTTCTCATGAGGCAGGTTGGGGGTCTTATACCCTCAAGTTTTCACAGGATGGCCTGTGTGCAGGAAAAAAAAAAGAGAAGAGGTGGGGTGTTGCACATAGGTGGGGAGGTGTAAGAAGAAAAACGTGGGAGGATATAGTGATGCTTATGCTAGCAAATATATCCTTGTATTCCCTGAGAGCAGGTTGCATTGGTGGGGACTGGGACGAAGCACACACAAAATTATAGCTTTAAGTTGTAGCAACTCAAAGATTTACTATCCAAGAAAATGGGAAAAATTGTCATGACTTCAGTGACAACCGCTGCTTTAGTTTTTGATAAGTTACTCCTTTTTTCTTTCATTTAGGTTCCCAAATGAGTAGAAAATTAGACCATTAAACCGATATCAAACACTACCCACATCTAAGGATGTCATTCTACAACCATCAGTTTTACCCAGAAGCCCCTTACATCCCCCCACCGCCACTACAAACAGCATTTACAACTCTGTTTGAAAGGGAGCAAACCAAAATCCACAGTTTCCCAAACATGTGTTGCCTCAGCACGAGTACAGAATCACTTTGTTTGCTGAGGTACGACCTCACAGTCACTGTATCCTATAGCTGAGCTGAGCAAAACCAGTGGGAGATTTATGAACAGGAATAATAGTAGAGGATTTTTTTTTAATTCTCCAGAATCTGATAATGCAAACTTGAGAGAGGCTTCAGTGCAGCTTCAAGCTCTAAAGTTACAGGATACAAGCTGCTATTTGCTGAAACAGAACTTTTCAAAGTCCTGTGTCCAGATGTGTGACTGCGAAATCCAGTTGGGGGTCAGTGTAAGTGAGCCAAAAATCTTGACAAAATATTTCTGTCAGCCAGATATTGTAATAACAACTGAATACCTCTCTCCAGCCTCAGCCTGTTCTGAAAGTAGTAACTTAACACAAAAGGTTCTAGAGTGGAGAAATATTTTAGCAGCTTTAATGATCCATTGTTAAAAATGGATCAAATGACTACTTATGTAATGTTTAAGGGGTTGCTTCTAGTGACACTTTAGGTGTATAGAGAGTTTTAGTGTCTTTCAGCTCCTTGTTTTGGTTTTCTGGCCCATAACATTATTTTTTTAGTTCACTCTCACGGCTCTCATCAGTGATGTTTTCAGACAGAAAGCTCTAAAATCTAAAAACTCACTATACTCTACCTGCTCTTCACTAAATGACAACGAGCAGGCAGTTGGTGACTAGCTGGGGAACACAGTGGAATATCGGACCTTATCACTTTATAAGATTGTGCTCACAGCTTGTTTCCGCTGCCCCCAAGTGGCCAAAAATAAATTTAGTTAACACAGCTGCAGCTTTAAATATGTTGTGTATGACACATGTGGCATTAAGAGTTTTTAAACCAAACAAAACATATCTTTCTCTATCTTAACTTTTACAATATGAAAGATGGATTATTGTGATACAAACACAGGCTCCTTAGTCATTTCCTGCTTACACTAACTCGTATATTCTGACAGCATGTTGGTGACATGTGTGCTATCCCAGCTGAAATGGCCTTTTACTTGAGAGCCTGCAGTTCATCAGTCATTGTTACAGCTAAGTGCAAAGCACAGTATGTGTATTAGTCATGTTGGAGGACATTGAGAGCTGTCTGAGGTGGGAGCAGTGCATCGTGGGTCTGCTGCCGAGGGACCAGAAGTTTTTCCTCAGGGGGGGCGGGGCTGGTCTGTCCAAGACGAGTGATAAAAATGGAGATTTGTTTTAACAAAGACACACTGGGTCATTTTTTTCCCACAGAGCTCGCCAGAGTCCTGCTGCTCAGAGATATGTCAAGAAAACCTGACATCCTTCTCAAAAAGAAAACTGAAAAGACAAGTATGGCATGTACAGTACGTTTATGCTCTGGCGTAGCTATTTTAGTGATATGATTTAGTACATGTCCTTTATTAACTACACTTGTTTGCTGTGGAAAGACGTGACCGCTAAATTGGAGATGTTTGCTTTGCAGATCACAGCTTCCTGTACACTTCAGCAGAGTAAACATCACTGTGATATAAGACTGTGTGTGCGCTCCCTCTGCTGTCCCACTCTCTGCTTTGATGTGGTGTTTCCCATAAACTCTATTCTGTATGTCTGCATGCCCCTTTTGCTGTTTTTTTTTCCACTGTCTGGTGCTGTGTGCAGTATGCTTGTGGTGTGTCGATGGTTTGTCATGCTTTGTCATTGGTCTAATTGTTCTGTTCTTGCATGTTTTTTTTTCTCTTTGATTTTTCTCTTTCTTTTCTCTTTGTTCTTGTTTTTCCTCATTTCTGATGGTGAGTTTACATCTTTCTCGTGCAGCTTGTTATTTAAAGCTGTTTTTCTCTTTGTATAAATTTCATTATATGCTGTTGGTCCTCTTCTCATTGTGGCATCTCTTGTCTCCATGAGTATTTGGTTAGTGGTTGTGGTGCTCTGCTGTGTCATTGATGCATCACTGGCTTACACCCACACAAGGCCAGAAAATTTCCCCATACAGGAAGTCAGAGCTCTCCAGCTGCACTTGGGGAAGCTTTTTTGGACATCTTTCTCTCTTTTGTTGTAGATTACTCTTTTTTTCCCCTTTTTCCAAGTGCAACCTTTCTCCCCTGGGGCACACTCAAGCAAACAGTTGGCGGCAAATGTGGTTCGGAAAACATTTCCCACCTCATTGAAGACTGCTTCATCACTGCCAGATGTTTAAATAAAACATGCAGATACAGTATAGATAATCCCAGAAGTGGTATTACAGGCTGCTGAGGGACTTGAGTTTACACACTTGAGCTGTATCCCGAGGCTGTGCGTGGGCCGCGTGCACCCCGCTGAGGTCGATTTTAGCATTCTTCCTCGTTAGCTGGTGACACTTTGAGTGTAGCTGTGTTGTTTATGAAAACCGAGGAGGGTCAATCAGCCACCAAATTCCCAGAATCTGTGGGAAAACTCATATGGCGGGATAACAGACTATCCTTCACGCTGATTACTGTGCCATCACTTGCATAAACACTGTTTGTTTTTGTCAGACCTCCACAATCATTGTGGGACTGCAGTATCCCATTTCAAAGATTGAAAAGACAACAATAAACATCAGGGTTAGAAAGATGTTTTGCTGATCCTTTATCTCATCCTGAAGACAAGCTCTCTTCCTCAGACTGAGGACCACTTGACTCGACTTGATTTATGGATATATTGAATGTTTCTTACTGTAATTTGTCTCGAACCCTCCTCGGTTGTCCCTACGGTTCAAACGAAGTGCAACCTTGTGTTTTAGGGGGTCAAACTGCTAGTAAGTGTTTTTATTAAGTGGGAAACAGAGTCACTGAAATGCTGCCAAACCTTCTTGGCAGATTCACTTGTGTCCTGACCCTTTTAACGCTTCATACCATTGTCTGTTCTCTTCTTGCACAAAGACCTCACCAGGATAGAGCATGAAAGCAGCCATGTTTTCAATAGCGTTTAGACCTACCCTTAAGTGTCTCCTCACACCAAGACTAACACTTTGATGTTACTGTTGCATGTTCTTAAACCTTGGATTCATCTAACGTTCACTCTCCAAACTCTTTTTGAAGCGGACTCCCGCCTCCCTCTGATCCTAGTCAGCACATCCCGTTTTGAGGGTCAGATTGCCTGTCAGAGTCCCCCACTGCCCACTGGTCAACATAAAACCTCATCGTGTTGCACTAGCCAAACATTATTTTTCCGTCCCTTTCAAAGGCGCCAAATTAAGAGTCGAACACACCTAGATTCTTGTTCAGCAAAGAACGTGTTCTGCTTTTTTGATCTCAGATGTAAATCACACATCCTGCAGGAACCCTTACATAGCAGTCTGGCTTGTTTTAGCAAATACAGCCTCAGCAGCAGTCCACAATAAGATTTGTTAGTTCTCATACTGCCAAGTGACACATGCCGTTGGCGTCACCGCGTTTGGCTTTTGTCGCTCAAAGTCATCATCACTGACACAGAGGTTACTGGCACTCGTAAGCACTGATGTATGGGTTCCTCTGTGGACGGTCCCTCGACGCCGGTTGCTGGGGGCCCCTCGGGGATGAGGTGACCCCGCTGCTCTCGCCGTCATCACCAGCAGGGTCCCAAGTGTATCAGCGGTCCTGGGAAAGTTTCAGAGTAATACTGTGGGAACGTGAACTGTACACAGACAGCAGTGGCAAAAGGGGTAAGAGAGAGAGAGCTCTGAGTGTGTGTTAGTGTGTGTGTGTGTGTGCGTGTGTGTGTGTGTGTGTGTGTGTGTGGTGTGTGTAAATGTGTGGGTGTGTGTGTGTGTTGCGGAGGATGGGCAGGGGTTGTGGTGTAATACAGCATATGTCTGTGTGTACAGTGTGAGTTTTAGCATTATGCTGGCACGCAGCATACATTATGTGTCAGGAAGCCAGCGTTTATATGCTGTATCTCCCTCTCTCTCCTGCTCTCTGTTGCTCCTTCATTCCTTTTTATTAGAACCAGGAGGCGGGGGAGGAAATGGATCAGTCATGTTTTTGGAGCAACTCAAGAACTTTTCGTTTTGGGAGCGGAAGTGCCAAAGGCAGTTAATTTAGAGAGACAACGTGTATCTGGTTTGAGTAACTGGCTTTGGGTTAGTCATGGAACTTCTTGTAGCTCACCAGAACTGATGAGGTCATTTTTCTTTCTTATACCTGCAAATATAACCATTAAACAATCACCACCTTAGTTTTATAGACACAAAGGTGGTGTCGCCAAATATGTTTGGCTAAGAAATGGAAGCTGAGAAAAGCCCTAATAACTTCAAATAAGATGGAGATATGCCACCTTTAAAACATGTGTTGAATTACATAATGCATAAAGATAGTCCAAGTTCTTAAAATAGAGATTGTAAAATTGGATTGCATTATGAAGTAAATGGGGAAACATTACACGAGATATATTTCACAATTTTTCCACAGTCTCCCTCCTTCTCTTCCTCCTCCACCCTCGCTCTTCCCAAGGCTCCTTCTTCCGCCCTCTCTCTCTTTCCCACCCTCTTGTGTACAGGCCTGTGATCCATCCTTAACTGTTTCCAGACGCCCGTGTGCTGCAGGCCTTAACCCTCCGTCCCAAACATAACAACAAACCACCCCCCACCCCACCCTCCCCCACACCCACCCCCTCTTTCCCTCTTCAATCTTTCCCTCTGCCCTCTTACTCTGCAGTGAAATTACCAGTGCAACATTTTAAGGTCTTGGGTAACAGTGGTTAATGTTGGCCATGGGAGGATGGTAAGTATTAGTCACCTCTGACCTCAATAGCTGCTGAATTGATTCTGGGATGTTGGTATCACTTTGCTGTACAACATAATATCCCATTAGTATTACAAAACCATAGCAACCTTTCAAAACTCCTAAGTACACTCCTGTGTCAGCAGCTTGGGATGAATGCCCTTATTTTCACTTTTGTTTACACCAAAACCAATTAATGGCTCAGCACGGCTCTAGAATAGCTTGGACGCAGCATTGTTGCCAGTGAGCGTGTTGCAAAAGCTGCACACAGTGACCCGTTTGTTAGTGGGCAGAATGCTGGTGAACCAGGAACAAAAAGAGCCAGACATTGTCGCTCTGTCCTGGTGCAGTGAGGCATCAAATACCTCCAGAGTGAGCTGCATCTGCACCTCAGACTCAGTGTGCAGGCCAGAAACCATTAAAGGAGGCAGCTTGACAACAAACTCAATGCTTTGTGTTTGTTTGTTTCCTTTCAGTGTGAGCAGAGCACAGTTCTCTGTCATTTTCTTTGATTGGAAGCAGATTTTTTCTGACATGCAATGTGATTTACTTTCTAAACTCTACTCTAAACCCGACCTGCTGGGTTTCATGAGGGCTATCTCTAATAGAGAGGTGACAACTCTGGTGGAGCTGTGTGTTAACTGGGGTGAACACCAACTAAATCTTCCAGCTGTTTTGTTCATTTTGACAGAATTTTATTGAAAGTTTTGTGGACAGAATAATCTGTGGTTTTTGAACTATTGTCTGAGACAATATGTAAAGCAAAAATATTCCCAAAAGTGACACATGGCATTTAACCAGTATTGTTTTCCCATCTGTTTGTTTGCAGAAGAAAGCGTTTGAAGACATCCAACATGAGGAGGGTGGCAGCGTCCACACATCTGACAGTCACTGTTACTGGTGAGAACTCACTTTCAGTCTATCAATAAAAAAAAAATTAAATCTGGAAAATGTTTTTTAAAATTTTCTTACATTTTCAAAAGAAATTTAACACAAGTGAAAAAGTCACAATTAAAAAAAAAAAGCCTTACATAATTTATAGAGCTTTTAATTACGATAAAGTCGTGTAAATGCAATAATAAAGTCAAGGATGGTCAAAGTATAGACACATATCTTTGTGGTTAGCTGTCCAACCTGTGAGATAACACAAGGACAACTGATGAATTCAAACCGACCCCTGTCATTTTAAATACATCTGTCACTGACACAGCATCATTATCCTCCCACTTACCGCTCCAGACAACTCATATCCTTCATCATTTAGAGATAGAGCAGGATCTGCCTTGTATTGTTGATTTAACCTTTAACCTCATGCTGCTGTCTCTTTGACCTCCAACCTGACCTATTTCCTTGTTGTGTTGTGTTGTGTCAATCGCAGTTCTGTTGTATCTCTGCGCTGAGTTGTGTTGCCTGGAGATCACACCCGATGACAAAGAGCTGGTCCTGGCCGAGGGCTCTTCTCTCAACCTCACCTGCTCTGGCTCAGGGGAGACGACCTGGGAGTTTAAGAGGGAGGATGTGCCGTATATCCAAGCGGAACAGGATCATAATGGTGGTCAAAACTTCCAAATTTTGCAAATCGGCACCACCTCCAGTGTTTTGACCATGTGGAACGTGAGCTGGAGGAACACAGGGGCGTATCAGTGCACTGACCGGCACACTGGAGAAACTAAGGAGGTGGTCGTGTTTGTCCCAGGTGAGGTCTGATTTACTCTTCATTCAACATCACTGTTTTGTATCACATAGCCATAGCCATGAAGCGCTCCAGGAAGACATTGGAAAACAGAAAAATTGAATATGTAGTATGGAATTGGGACACAGCAAATGTTCACAACTGAAATAATGAAAGGAGTCATGTTCCTGTCCACAGACCCTGATGTGTGGTTCATAGAGAGCTCCCATGGCATGGTAACTAGAACCAGCGAGGAAAGCACCATCCCCTGTGTGGTCACCAACCCAAAGATCAGCGTCGCCCTGTATGAGAGGGACACTGACATGCCCATCAGGGGACATTATATTCCCAGTGAGGGGTACAAGGCACCGCTGGAGGACAGGACCTACGTGTGTCGTGGAGAGCTGAACGGGGAGGAGAAAGAGTCTCAGGACTTCAACGTTGTCAGCATCGTCGGTAGGTGTTCAGGTCAGAGAGACTGGATGGAGGAACAGCTCCCTCCCAGAATTAAAATGTGGTGATTATCGACTCACCCCCATGTGTGCTGAAACCCACAAACACACGCACAGATTCAGCCCCTTTAATTCAATCTCAGCCTACACCCAAACTATTAAAGTTAATGAGTCTGTCTTTTTAAAGCACCATAAAGAAACTCATAAAATGTCCATCACATTTCTCCAAACGGTTTATGCTGCATAATCTACAGGTTTAGCCGAAGCACTGCACTGTGAGTCCAAAGGTATAATTCATTCTCATTTTAACACATATGCTTTGGCCACACTGTCTAGTGGAAGAGAGAGGTGTGAAGACGTTTTTTTCTTGGTGAGGAGATAATGAAGTAAATGCTGGACTTTTAGTTCCAGAGTGCAATTGTTTGGCTTGAGAACACACTGAAAAATGTTGCACAAGCTGTTTGGAGAAAAACATTTCACAGTTGTAATTTTTTTTTTTGCTGAGATGGAACAATAGGAGCCAGCCATCAAGTTTAGTTTTGACTAATATTAGGGAGATTGGATAAAAATGTGAATCAGTTTGTTTTTTTTCTTACCAGTTTAGTGACTGATTCGATTTTGAAGAAGACTTTTTCTACATATTGTTTTGATGAAATACATCACCACCTCTTCCTCCTCTCCCCCGCACTCTCTCTTCCCGTCCCAGTCCCTGAGGCCATCGACGCCTACGTCAATGCGTCAAAGACCGTCCTGATACAGGGCGAACCGCTGTCAGTAAACTGCACAGTGCACGGAGTGGAGCTAGTCTTTTTTTCCTGGGATATCCCCAACAGAGAGGTGAGTAGGAGTGAAGCAGAAGGAGTGCTTTTGTTCAGCTTTCCCTTCGTGATCACTCTCAGGCTTCATGACCGAGGCCAAATTGCATCAAGATGTAGAGACACACCTCAAATTTTATCCTCCCGTGAAATTGTACTCATAACACATGGTGTTGGTATTTTAATAAGTGGTTCTTAAATGCGGAAACTTCAACTATGTCTCATTCTTAAAGATAATCTACTGTATATCCGTGGAGAAACTTTCAGACATTTTGACTAATAATATAAACCATAAA
This sequence comes from Seriola dumerili, assembly GCF_002260705.1. Classification (NCBI taxonomy): domain Eukaryota; kingdom Metazoa; phylum Chordata; class Actinopteri; order Carangiformes; family Carangidae; genus Seriola; species Seriola dumerili. Next base: position 455,283 of record NW_019174415.1, read on the forward strand.
ATTGATAAAATCAGTTACATATCGAGAGGGCATCACCCAGTTTCATCGGTGCATCTGTCATATGATCTTGGCTACCGATCAGGCAATACTTCCCAACACTCACCAGTATGTGATATCTAGGGGAAAATGAATTCCCTGTAGAAAAAAAAAGATTAATTTCATGTTGGATCACTTAATTTTTGATCATGTTCAACCTGATAATGAAATGTCAAATTCAGGGAGATCTTTAAGAGCGTTACTTTAATGTTGTTTTTCTCTGCAAGATTATTGAGTTGAAGCCGCAGACGGAGGTCCAGCTGGCCGCCATGAAGATGCACTCCTACCTGATCTTCCCCCGTGCCACGATGGCCCACAGCGGAAACTACGTCTGCCATGCCCTTGATAGCGTCCTGGACCAGACTGCCTCTGCCAGCGTCAACATCACTGTGCTCGGTTAGAGACACACACACACACACGCCCACAAAAATAAAACAAACTGATGCTGGGCAGATTATTATTGTGTTTCGCTGACAGAGGGACGACTGCTTATTATGTAAACCTTCGTAAGTCAAGGTGAGAGAGGAGCTTCTTTTAAAGGAAATGAAGATCACGTCTGTTTATTTCTGTTCAAAGTGAGAAATAAACCTTTGACATGGTGTGGATGCCCTGAGTGATACCTTGAAAAACAGAACTCCAAAACCTGGAGGTGCAGCAAGTCTGTTTTTAGACTTTTGGAAATAAACTTTAAGTTCACAAGAGGCGTTTGTGTAGCTGAGATTTGACTTCAAACATTAATATACAGTAAGTCAGAAATCTAAGCAGCTGAGGCGTCTGGAGACGCACTAAAAGTAGCATTCATCATGCTGAGCTTTTCTTCCTTTCTGTCTCTTCACATTCGCTGAATGTGTTTGGGCCTGTGAATGCTTATTCTGTCTGCAGCGAGGTGTGTTATGTTTATGAAATCCTTGAATAACTAGAACCACCATGCTCCGTGGAGACTGGGATGGTGTAGTAAAGCAGTCTGGACATCTCAGTGGAAAAGACAGATACTCTCTGGCCACAGAAGTTCAACAGTGAACAGCAGCAGGACAGTACACTGTTTATAGCCTACAGCCTCCAGTAGTTACTTGCATACACAAACGGTTAAACACCAAAGAACAATAAGTGTATGACTAAGTGGTTAATTCACGTTTTTTAATCCTAAATGGAAAAATTGTTATTTTTTTGTCCATAAAATCAGTTGGTATGACATGTACATGTTTCTGTATCTGATTTTTTTCCCCTCAGAGCGAGGCTTCGTGGACGTGAAGACTGCTCAGCAACAAAACATTTCAGCCAAGTTGCAAGAGAACGTGGAGCTGAGAGTTGAGATCGAAGCCTACCCTCCCCCCCAGGTCCGCTGGAGCAAAGACGGCGCCACCATCAAGGGAGACAAAACCATCCCAACCAGAGACGAGCACGAGATCAGGTGAGACGTTCAGCCAGACTTTGACCTTAAAAATGCTTCAAATACCATAATGCAGTTAAACACCTCATAGACCTTGATAAATGTAACCAATTAGCACCGGACCTCTGTTCGGGTGACAGCCTCCAGAGGCATCTAGCTCTCGTCAGTCATCACCAGATAAGGCCTCCGTAGAGAGAAACACAATACTCTCTAGAGGGCAGGACTCCATCATTCATCACACAGGAACCTTAAACACAACATACCTGTCACAACTCACAAACGTCTTTCAGAAAAAGGCCAAACAGTGCTTTAATTGCAGGGCCATGTTTTCACATTTTTGTCAACATGTGTTTGAAATCAAAAAGACAAAGCAGCATATCATCCACAAGTCTGATGCACAGATGGAGAAACTGTTCACAAACACCGCCCAGCCCTTCACCACAAATAAAAGATAATTAAAAACATCAAAAGTGACAATTTTTTATTGTAAATTTTAAACAACCACATGGGAGATGTATTTCCTGGAGGCTTGAGCTAAAAGGAAAAGCTTGGGATCTTTTTTTTTATTTTCTTTAATATTCCCTGGAGTTCCCTGAAGATAATGTCTAGAATCTAAAAATGAGTTTGCACTCCCAGGAGCAGTGGAAATATTTTACATCTCCATATCTGAAAGACTCACAGAGGAGAGAGAGCAAGATAAGAGATATGCAGCCTGTGGAGAATCTTGTTGCACGCTAAAACAGATCTACCAATCATCTTCGATATATTTATAACTCAAATCATTCCAGAGAAATGTTTGGCAGCTCATACCTATTTTGTCTGTATTTCTTTTAGGTATGTCACTATTCTCACTTTAGTGAGGGTGAGAACGGAGCAGAAAGGGCGCTACACCGTCCTCGTCTCCAACGGCGATGATGCAAAGGAAGTGACCTTTGACCTGGAGGTCCGAGGTGAGAGGATTCTCACAGTATCAGGCTGTTTTTGTATATTTTTGGCCTTTAAGCCTCATTATTGGTTATGAAACGCTGATTAGTTGAAAATAATCTTTGTGCATTGGAAAAATCAAGGACACACACTTGTTTTTATTCACGTCAGTAATGATTAATGACCGCTGCACCCCCTGTGTGTAGTCCCCTCTCAGATTAAAGACCTGATTGACCACCACCTCCCGGGGAAGAGACACTTGGTGACCTGTGTAGCTGAGGGGGTCCCAACCCCAACCATACAGTGGTACAGCTGTGACAGCATGCACAAGTAAGTCACACCACCACCCATTCATCACTGAACTGTCATACAGTGAACACTAGGGGGCTGACCATACACAGAAATTTGTTTTACTTTCAAATCATGTACATCTGCTTTGGCTTCACACCACACTGCTGCTCTCGTGTCCCGCTGCAGGTGTAGCAACCAGACAGCGGTGTGGCAGCCGCTGATACCAGAGCCAGAGGAGCTGAGCATCCAGACCAACGTGAACTACAGCGAGACTCGTAAAACCAGTCAGGTCCGCAGCCAGGTGATCTTCCACAAGCCCCAGCAGGTCACAGTTCGCTGCGAGACCAGCAACCAGGCAGGGCTCGTCGACAGAAGAGACGTTAAACTGGTGTCCAGCAGTAGGTGTCATGTGAAGAATGTCCCATCGTAATGGTTTTTATATTCCTGTGTTGGTTGAGGGACATGTGTAAAGGGATATTGGAATTATAGAACATTATATTGTATTGTATAAATGTGTAAATGTGCAGTGTACCGCTTTAAAAATAAATATAAAAAATAAGAAAAATAAAATCTCACCACATTTGGGCTAAACTAAACAAACACATGGTGGTCTGGCAAAAACAAGAGTAAATAGTCTGAAAAGTTTATATCTTTGAGTTACAGTACAAGGTTTTCACCAAACAGTAAGACTGTGTGTTTGAAGTCAAATTATGTGTATTTGTATTTAAGCTATAATTATCAGTCTAACCACTGCTTTCTTTGCCAAGATGTTTATAAAGTGAAGTTTTATGTCTGTTGAGAATTTGAGACAACTTGGTTAAGTGTTCTCTGCTTGAATTTATTACTCTGTCTTCTTCCTGGCTAATGCTCTGTGTGCTGTTGCCTGTTGCAGCGCTGTTCTCCCAGGTGGCAGTATTGGCTGCTGTTCTCGCCTTAGTGGTAATCGTTATCCTGTCTTTCATCATCCTCATCGCTGTGTGGAGGAAGGTAAGATGGACAAACTCAACTGTCAGTTTCCTCTTCACAAGTTATATGTGAATGGAAAATACAGTGAATAATGATAAAGTACGAAAGAAACCTTTTGTTCGGGTGTTTTGCTCATGTGTGTTTTCTTCTATGTCGTCAGAAACCTCGCTATGAGATCAGATGGAAGGTGATAGAGTCTGTGAGTCAGGATGGTCATGAGTACATCTATGTGGACCCCATCCACCTGCCCTATGACCTGGCCTGGGAAATGCCGCGAGACAACCTGGTGCTGGGTGAGTCTTCAGGCAGACAGGGGACAGATCAAAGTGCGGAGAGCTGGGAGTCAGTCGGAAAACCGATGCTGATATGAACCTGTAGAACTTAGTGAAATACTATGTGCGGTGCTCCCTCAGCAGTTGATTTTACTTGCCGCAACTCTAGCCATTTAAATTAGCCAAGTCAAAATATAAAAACAAAATGTGTAAAATTACATTTTAGACATTTTCTTGTGTAAAATCCTGAAATGAAAAGAAAGTACAAATTACAGGAAATAAAGGAATTCGTCATTTGACAAAACAAAAGAAGAACTGATAAAAGCAATTTGTCCATTAAAAATATATGTAATTTAAAAGGTACACAGTTACTTACAAGAGGAACAAAGATTAATAACAATAATTAATAGACAAAAAGAACATTTCACAAATAAATGTAATAATATAGTTTGAGGGTTTTGATTTAACAGTTGGTTTCCTCTTCACGTTTCCATTTACCTGCTTTATCATCATTTACATAGAAATCTCTATTGGCTTACATTTAAAAGATGAATATCCATCTATGTAGGTATCAAACTACTTTTAATAAATATATTTGTCATTGTTTTCTTTGGTTAGTTATTGGTTTGGTTAAATCATATTTTATTTGACACATTTATGAATAATCATAGCTTCATTAATTTTTATTGCTCTATCTTTTATTGTTGATCAATTTATCAATGACTTAATAACCATTTGATGAGGTCTTGTGGTTCTCAAGTGCTGTGGTTCTAAAAAAAAGTTGAAGTTTGTTAAACTTTGCTTCATGACCTTAAACCCACTTTATTTTTAACGCTCCTTTTAAACTTTTTTGTCATGTTGTTGGTTGTCAGCTGCTCCCTACAAACATCTTTCCAAGCACACTCAGTTAGACCTCTGCTCAAAGAATGATCTGTACCATCTGTTACCAGCTGCTATAACACAGTTTCTAATCTCATCTTCCTTGGGAAAACAATAGTAATGTGTTTACAGTAATATTTTAATGAACAGAAAATGTTCTTCCTTCTCAGGTCTAATGTGTGTCTATTCAAACCCTGTCCCATTGAGTCCGTCTTTGTGTTTCAGGTCGCACTCTTGGATCAGGAGCCTTTGGCAGGGTGGTCGAGGCAACTGCATATGGTCTCACACATTCCCAGTCCAGCACAAAAGTGGCAGTGAAAATGCTGAAGTGTAAGACAACACAATGTGAAAACACAGTAGAAAGCCATGTGTGAATTCGTGTGAACAATGCAGAGAGCACAGTGGAGTCCCTTGCATAGCTGTCAGATGTTGTGACACCAGTGCCATATTCCTGTGAGCACGGAGAAAGCAGCAGCCTGCTGAGCTCTAGTGTGGTTGCCAGCTGGGTTCGCAGTTTTCAGCCAACGGGTCATTGAACAGTTTGGCAAGGATGCAGTGTGTCCTGGTCTCAGTTCTCATACCTAACTCACACTGCCCAGCTTTTATACATCTTTCTCCCTCTGTTTTGTTTTCCCTTTATCCAGCCACAGCCAGGAGGAGTGAGACCCAGGCCCTGATGTCAGAGCTGAAGATCATGAGCCACCTGGGTCCACATCTTAACATCGTAAACTTGCTGGGAGCTTGCACTAAACACGGTGAGCGTCACAGTGAGCACCAGAAACCTTCAGTGCTAATACACATGATAATTAGATGATTTTATATTTTGTTTACAGTGTCTGATATCAGTGTTGAGCATTTTCTTCAAGGGAAACTGTCCTGGTGGTTCAGTAGGCTGAGGTGGCACTTTATTAATGTAATACTGTAGATATTTGTTTTGGGGGTCTAGAGACATTTCTTGACATGCTATTCAGATCTGCTAGTTTTTTTTTTAGCGTAGCAGTTACAGATGGCTTGTCTGTCCCTCCCACTCTCCCGCTCTCTGCTTGGTGTGCGTTACCTTTAGTTTTTCCTCTCTCTCCTTTAGTAATAATGGTACATGTTACTAAAGTAGTTTATTTGGAGGTGAGTTTCAGTGAATTGGGAACATTACTCTTCTTCCCTTTTTTTATATACATTCTATGGTTTCCTGCCAACTCCAGAGCAGCCAGGAAACCAGGGCGACAAGGTTACAGCCAGTAACAAGAGGCGTAGCCCTAGGCCCACGGTTGGTAACCATACACGGTCCAGCCATATACACTGCAGGCTGTAAACGTCCCCCTAATAGAAATTGTTTGTGCCAACTCATTTTGAAAATGGCCAATGGGGAAACTCCAACTCTGAGACACTTTGTGTGGTTGCAGGACATGGGGAATGCTCAAGGTGTGTGTTAGAGGTACACGTTGCATTTGATAGACATTGAATTGACCAATGGCAGAAATATGATCCCTGGACTGATCACTCACTCACTCACTCAGTCACTCAGGGATATTTGTGATTATAGGGCTGGCCCTGCTGTTGCTGTCCAGCCAGTCTGTTAAGTTTCAGTGTTGCGTGCAGCCGTGCTTAATTCATTTGTTTTCAGAATGTCCAGTTGAAAGTCCTGCTACTTCAAAGGGAAGAGGCAAGGGAAAACTACTTTGATAATTTAATATTCTATTTAAAATGTTAATGTAACAACTCATGGCCAATATAATCAGTTGATGTGAACAGATGATGGAGCAACAGATGTCCTATTTGCACTTTGAGTGGGCAGGAGGAGAAAGCAAGACAGGGAAAGGTTGTGTACCACACATTAATTATCAACTAATCTTGACCATTAGTAAAATTGTATACTCATTTAAAAAGTATTCATATAAAGACTTTCCTAAATATTCATATGTTGAGATATTGTTGGATATTTGTGTTGTGTAATAAGTAAATGTGTTCTGTCTTAGTGAAATCAGTGTCCTATTAATGTTTGGTAAATCCTGAATTTTAATTTATCTTCTCCCACAAACCAGGCCCTTTGTACCTGGTGACTGAGTTCTGTCGCTATGGCGACCTGGTGGACTACCTGCACAGGAACAAGCACACCTTTCTGCAGTACTACGCTGAAAAGAACCCAGACAATGGCTGCCTCATCTCAAGAGGAAGCACTCCACTCAGCCAGAGGAAAGGGTGAGAGAAACAGACTCCACAAAATCTCCATTCAGAGCTACACAAAGGAGCATTTTGTGTCATTTGTGCAGGCGGGGGGTTTCCTTTTTGAAATATCTGTAGGCACAGATGTCATATAAATTTTGATATGATGCGGGACCATGAATAAATACGGATTTAGGTCATTAACTGCACTGCAATTTTATACACTTCATGCATCCCTCCAGTTATGTGTCTTTCGGAAGTGAGAGTGATGGAGGATACATGGACATGAGTAAAGACGAGCCCTCAGTCTACGTGCCCATGCAGGAGCAAATGGATACCATCAAGTATGCAGATATCCAGCCCTCTCCATACGAGTCCCCCTACCAGCAAGACATCTATCAGGAACAAGGTTTGATTTGAGCCACGTGTGTCTGTGTTGATGTACCCCTTATGAGTACTGATAGTGTAATTAATGAAAATAAGTATAAAGAATTTAGCACAGCGAACACAGGAAACAAAGTAGAGTAAGATACATTTATGATGTGAGGCCGACCAGCTGCTCACAGGAGGAGGAACTCTGGGAAAATTAACAATATTTGTGTGTAAACGCACTGTATTTAATCAATGAACTTCAAATGGTGCAATTCATGAACAGATGAACAGATAATTGTTTTAGCCTAATAAATCAATGAATACGGTTTGCTTTTTGATCAAAGACCATAGAGAATGTACAGGCAAATGTTACAGCATATAAGGGCATGTCAGCCCATGTAGTCACAGCAGCTGGAGTTCCCCCGAACACAGAGGAAATGTCTTCATCCAGCACCCTCTCCTCCTCTTATGTTTGTTGTCTCACCTTGTGATTATGTTCAGGTGGTGGCAGATTGGACCTGGTCATCAGTGACTCCTCCACTCTCACCTACGATGATCTGTTGGGCTTTAGCTACCAAGTGGCAAAGGGGATGGAGTTCCTCGCCTCCAAGAATGTAGGATATTGAAAATCAAGTTCCATAATATTTATCTGGTGACTAAGCCTCTAATTACTTACTTTTATTCCCAGGTTTAGAGGAGAAGATTGATACAACTCTCAGGACTGTACACTAAATGTAAAACTACAGCCAGCAACCAGTTAGCTTAGCTTAGCATAAAGACTTGGGGCAGGGGGAAACAGCTAGCCTGACTCTGCTTACCAGCACCTCTAAAGCTCACTCATTAACATATTATATATTGTTTGTTTAAAAAAGCAAAAACAAAATAAAAAGTGTAAAAATGACCATCTGTGGGGTCATGTGTGTTATCTGTAGTTGCTGCTAGTTGCCTCTGCTAGTTGGCAGCCTCACACACATACACCTGGCAAATTTGAAACTACAGGTAGCAGACAGTTAGCTTAGCTTAGCATTAAGACTGGAAACAGCTAAACTGGCTTTGTCTGTAGAAAACAATGTCCACCTACCAGCACTTCTAAAGCATTATAGTATATTAAGTGTAAAAACAAGAATGTCATTTTATTTAATTTTATTCCACCACAGTGTGTACATCGAGACCTCGCTGCGAGGAACGTCTTGATCTGTGAGGGCAAACTGGTGAAGATCTGTGACTTCGGCCTGGCCAGAGACATCATGCATGACTCCAACTACATCTCTAAAGGCAGCGTAAGTGGCAGAATATAGATCAAAGATATGAACACACACACACACACACACACACATTTTAGTTGTTAGTATGGGAGGGATGCACTTCCAGTTGTTGACACCAAGCTGTTATCAAGTTTGAATGCATGAATGTCTGTTGCTTTGGTGAAAGCCGACTTCCAGCTGAATGTTGTAATACATAACTTTATAGAACTTAGAACTATAGATAGATAGATAGATACATACATACATACATGCATACATAGACTCTTTTAAACCTGTTGACATCTAATTTTTCAAAGTAGGTCTTAACTTTCTCACATGGAGTTTCTTATCTTTCATTCAGACCTTCCTGCCTCTGAAGTGGATGGCACCAGAAAGTATTTTTCATAATTTGTACACCACCCTGAGCGATGTTTGGTCATACGGCATTCTTCTTTGGGAGATTTTCACATTGGGTCAGTCCAAACACACAAACACACACACACACACACACGCACACACACACACACACACACACACACACACACACACACACACACACACACACACACACACACACACACATACACACAAACACAAAAATTACAAATCTAAATCAGAGCTGGTTTACACATAAAAGGGATTCATCCTCTTTAATTTCTTATATAGGTCACCTTGTACTTACTGAGGATCACCTGCTTGACTCCTCATTAATCCTTAAAGTAGCACAAACACTTCTGGACTCCTCTTGTGGTGAACTGTAAATTATCAAAAAATACAGTCTGTCTCCAGGTGTCTAAAATGACAGTACATAAGAGTATGCAATTCTACAGCAAATTTCAAATTCCATGTCTGATTGCAAGTACATACCAGTTTGTTTTAAGACTCATATGAGGTCTAAATTGTATTAAGCACAGTCAAGCCTTTAATTTAGCATTTCTTTGTATTGTGAGCTTTTTTTTCAACCCTCTTCCCACGATTTTTTGAAACTACCACGAAAATAGGGAAGGCAGTTTATATTATGTGCAGTGTAAGCCTGAGTGGTGGAAAACAAACTCACAATCCAGCCTCTGTGAGCAATAACCAAAGATTCTCTGTGCTTCACTGTTTCACTCTGACATTCATTGGACTTTTCAGATCCAATTTTCTTACAGATCTGGGTCAGAGCAAACACTTCACTGCACAACAAATGTGATAATAAAATAAATAAAATAAAAAAAGTTGGTATTGTTCTTGGAAAATAAATGAAATTCATTTAATTTGGGAAGTATCTAATAGGTAAAGACAGTGTTATTCTGTGTGCATGACTTTAGTCTAGATTAGATTTATTTTAGATTTAGATCTAGTTTAGATTTCGAACCTGCTGCATGACTTCAGATTTCTAGGTTAGCTTTTGAATTATTTGAAATGCTTTGTGCAGGAGGAACCCCCTACCCTGATTTGCCCATGAACGAGTTATTCTACAGCGCTTTGAAGAGAGGCTACCGAATGACCAAACCCGCCCACGCCTCTGATGAAGTGTGAGTCTCCCTGTCACCTTGCCTCACCTTGTTGCCCTCACAATAACTCCTCTTACCTGATGTATACATAAAAAATAAACAAATTTTATGTTGCTCATGTTGTAGTTATGACATCATGAAGAAGTGCTGGGATGAAAAGTTCGAGAAGAGGCCTGAGTTCTCATTTTTGGTGCACAGTGTGGGGAACATGCTGACAGACAGCTATAAAAAGGTACTTTATTTATACATCATCTGTATCCAAGTTCACTGAGCTGCTTTATCTATGTTAAACTGTGAGCTTGGACTTGTCGCATCCTACCACATATTCCAGATCCTCATATGTTATTCTGTACTTAGGTAAGGTTATTACCAGTCATTCATTCATCCCCTCACTCACTCATTCATTCACTCAGTGTTAACCCATCTGCCTATCAGTTTATCTGTCCCTGCTACTTCTTGTGACACTGTTGTTTACACACTGATATTTTGTATGTAGGTATGTTATGCAGCTACAGAATATACTGTATAACACAGAGGTATACATGTTGAAAAATTCAGAAGTCAGTAAAGACACATACAAATAATAAATGTTGGAATTTAGATACAGGGATTTTGGACAATGTTCTCTTTTAGAATTAGGATTATAGATAGTAATATATGTATAATGAGTTAGACAAAAAACCCAAGAAACATGTTTTGTTTTTGCTTCTCTATGGTATTGCATTGATGAGTAGCCATGCAGGTCAGTAGAAGATAAATCCAGTCAGTAATTGACAGTCACTAATATCTGTAGAAGTGGAGAATATTGCATTGGGCTCTGTGTGATTGAACTCTGCAAGACGGAAAGAAAAACTCCAAGTGTGCAGGTCTGTGCTGGTCAGAGGATGCCCAGCACGTCACATCTGCACTCTGCAACCCCAGTCTCACGAGACATCTCTCAAATGATCAAACTCTTGTCTCCTGACCACAGAGATACAACCAAGTCAGCGACAACTTCATGAAGAGCGACCACCCGGCAGTCACTCGCACCAAACCCAGACTCTCATCACCCTTTCCGATCGCCAATCCATCATTTGGCTCCCCCTCGTCCGTCACCCTCTCCTTCCCCCCGGACCCCTACAACCAGAGCCCGAGCCCAGGAGAATTCAGACAAGAGGCAGACACGCAGGAAGTTATAACTTCATACAACGAGTACATCATCCCCATCCCAGACCCCAAGCCGGAGGAGGTTTTCACTGACGAGCCATCAGAAAGCCCTGCAAGGTACAGAGCCGCTGAAAACATGCTGCAGATGTGTGCCAAATGCTGGGGTTGCAAGAAAAATGAGGATGTATTTGCTTAACAAGAGCATTTTTTTTTCCACCACACACCCACTCACCCAGATGTTGAGCTGAGAGACAATAGCTGTATTATGAAGGCAGACATGGAGAAATGTTTTTATTGCTCATTTTATTGATATAAATAGACAGCCAAGCAAAGTTGGCTTTAAAGACCATTAAATGTTTGACCACAAAATCCAGGTATAGTCACGTGAAAAACAAGTCATTATTAACTTGGATTTAGTTTCAGTTTTGTGAGTCATTCAGTTTGAGAGTGATAGCAGGTTCCAATCCTGTGTTTTGATTTTCGGCAGTGGTGTGAATCTACTGCTTACATCCGGATCACAGATTGTGCCTTTAACACTGGGGTTAAGGTTTGAGGTCTTTGGTCTCCTCGTGAGAGAAGACAGAGAAGAACTGTTCGGTCCAGGATTGCTGACTCATTATCCATGAAGATCTCATACATCAGGCAGAATAAGCTTAAAATCAACCATGGGCCAATCAATAACAGGATTATTCAATGACCATCCTTCTAATTTTCTTTAAAAACTGTAAAGCTATGGCTGAAACAATTTATCAATTAATTGATTAGTCGATGAACGGAAATAATTTGGCAATTGTGATGGGTATTTTCACTATTTTCCTCACATTTTAATGGACCAAAAAATTACTTAGATAATCAACAAAATAATAAGAAAATTATGAACAATAAAAATAATGCATTAGTTGCAGCTGTATTCATGGCCTTCAAAGTTAAAACATTTTAGTTTCAGTTGTATAACTTCCAGTAAGTCAACTCATCATTTATTTTCAAACTTGATATTAGGCAGATGTTGTTTAACATCCTTAAGAAGTAAGATGAACTGCCCCTTGTATTATTGATTACTAAGAAAAAAGATCAATTGATCAAGATCAATGTGGCAGTAAATCGATTCGTCCTATTAATTTAATGCGAGAAGCACACAGGGAGCACTCAATATTTATCTACGCGAGGAGTTGTATTGGAAAATACATGCAAGAATGGAAGTACTGATCATTTAAAGCAACATATGCATCATTTCCTTAAGTGTAATCAAAACAAGTGCAAGAACCACTACTGAGTTAAAAATATAACTTGTGGTTGCTGAAGGGAAGATGTAACAAAAATGAGTAAAGATGTCAGGATCAGCATTAATAGATAATGATCATGGCGTGTCAATTTGTGAGTCATACGTGACTGAGCATACTGTGTGAAACTGTGTTTTGTTTTGTCTTCTCTCAGTTCTCTGGCTCTGGAGGAGGAGACGGACTCCATGTCTCAGGACACGGCTGACACTCTTCCAGAGGAGGACAGGCTGGAGGAGACCAGTGAAAGAGACGCTCTGCTGGGCTCCTCCGGGACGCCGGAGGTAGAGGACAGCTTCCTGTAGTCACACGTAGGAACCCTGACAAACCAGAGCCCTTTTTTTTTTTTTTTTTTTACATGCCTGAAAAAGGGAACATGACTAAACTAGAATGTAGCAAAATGGAGACCGAGAAGGCAATCTTTGTATTTCCACTAAGCACTCTAAAGTTTTGCCCTACTCTGAGTTTTTGTTTCACACTTAGTACCTCTGGAACTGTTAGAAATAATGAGCGTGATGTCATCAACCAGTCATTTATCGGAAGCTTGCCACAATATAAAAACGGTACTCTTCTCACACTTATAGAATCAGTTTACAGTAAGCACAGATGTGTTTACTGTATTCCCCAATGGGATTTATTATTGTGAAACATTTAGCCATTTGTCCCTTTTTGGCTGTTATTATTATATCACGAAATCCCCCCTCCCTTTCACATCGGGTGTAGATCTTTGAAAAGCGGGTGATTTTTTCATTTTTTTTTAATGAACAATTTCATTAATAAATCAATAATACAAAATAATTAACAAAACAATAATAATGTACACACATAAAAACAAAATGCTGTCCATACAAGAACAATTCCAATATTAATGGGAATCATTAACATCACTTAAGGACCTAAACTATCATCAGATACAGTATGTGAGAATATGAGTAATTGAATTAAAACTTTACGTTGCATTGTTTTTCCTTGCCATAAGTGCGGCCAACAGCTGCAGTTGCTGTAGTGTAAGATTTTTGTAAATGTTATTCCCAGGATATGAAATGCAGACAGAATCTACATGCACTGTTTTACTATAAAATTTGCTTTTTTTAGTTTTATATGCCATAGAGTCAGAATTTTCCAGTTCTCTTACTCTTTTTTTGGGAAATATATGAGATTTTTGGGATTATATGAAATGTATATTTCATTTGTGAATTTTGAATAGTGTCTTGAATTTTGAATACTTGTTTTGTGTAGGCTTAATTCACAGTTCTGTGCCAGATTTGCACTTTATATAGAAAAATGTGGATATTCATTATGAAGAAAGACAAATGTACACTATGTTAAAGATAGAAGATTACAACTAAGAACTTTGATTTATGACTTAAGTATGTGGCTGTTACAGTGATTATGACACTCAGTTTCTGTGATGACAGGCGACTCAAGTGAATATAATAAATACAGCGTATCACTGCCTTAGCACAAGATGGCACACATAAATGCCTTTGTATAGACTAGAGATTTATGTCTTGCAGCTACAGTATTGTTGCTTGCTGACATGAAGGGCTACTGTACTCAAGGAACCTAGATAGCCATATGTGTACATGTAAAAATGACGCTTTTAGTCTTGTGTTGCATTCTCTAACATTCACTTACACAATGTTTATGTTGTGTAATTAACACAATACTTCCTTTACATAAACCACCTTTTAAAACACCACACTTTTATTTTCCTGTAGCATTTGTTACACAGTATAAAATGCACAAATCACTGTATCACAAGCTATGGTACCAAAGCTCTTCTTAACGTTTACAAATGTATTTTTATATGTGTCATTTTATATGTTGTAAATGTGACAATAAATGTGTATTATCATAGTATTATTGGAAGTGTGAGTCTTTTATGAATGATGTGAAGTCAGTGGTTCTCATCTGGCTGCCCTTCTCTGTCTACATCAGTTTTTCTTCATTGTTTAAACAGCTCAAAAACACTACAGCTAAACCACTAAAAAGTACTAATACTGGTGGTCTCAATAATATAAAGCTAAAGCACATTCACTGATTTGTAGCTGGATCTTTTTGGAAAAAAAGAACTTACTTAAGAGATGTTTTTTTTCCTGATGTGAAGTCTTACTCAGAACAGATCCTATCTAGAAGAGTGACTTCTCTCACTCTGCACCCTCATCTTTCTCTGACTCCTGGGTCAGATTTCTAAGAGCCCTTTGACTGTCCTCCCCTCTCCCACGAGTCCACGTTTTTCCGGCTTAGAAAAGCCTGGCAGCCATGGTTCTACAGTGATGGAGATGATTAGTCTCACCTCCACGGGTGTCTCGGGAGAATTGTGCCTCTCTGTGGCAAATTGGTACTAGCTCATTAATTAGTTGAGCGTGATATGCTGATCCGCCTCCCCCCTCACACACACACACACACATACACACACACACACACACAAATACACACACACACACACACACACACACACACACACACACACACACACACACACACACACACACACACACACACACACACACACACACACACACACACACACACACAATTCCCTCCACCCTCCACCACTTGCTGTCTGAAAGATTTCATGTTTGCTGTGTGACTTCTGTGGTCGAAGACACTGTAAACAAGCAGAAGGGAGAAGAAGGGCAGAGGCAAACAGAAAGGGAAGAACGAACTCCTGTCTCAGCTCTGGATGCTGGAAACATCAAACCCAGGGACATTATTGTACCCCCTCTGTTCAGCTGAAGACATCTGCAGGTGAGTAGTTGAAATAAATGAGTGATGCTTTCGTAATGCATGGGATTTTATTTATATTTTAAGATGTAGAGATGTACTAATTCCCATAGTTGTGACCAAGAAATGCTTCCTCAAAGTATTTCATATGTTAGTCTGTTTCCTTATTCTAATGTACACAAAACAGAATAAACAATGCAAGAGACTGTGGTTCAGCATAGTTTCATCTTCAACAATGCTGCTCAGACCAGTCAGAAAAGAGAAGTTCATTATGGGAATGAGTGGTAGGACAACTTCTGAGGTGGTGTTCCCTTTTCCCTCTCCAACACCGCCACAGATCAAAAGAAGAGCATTTGGTAGCACACACGGACATCAACCTCTCAAACTGCAGGTTTGGAGTTGATCCAGGATGCAGTCATACCTCACGGTGCTGCTGGGGATTGTGGCCTCTGCTGCTTCAGGTAAGGCCCAAAAAAACACTGACTGTTACATTTACAGCTGCAGTGATTTGTCCTTTCACTCTATTTATTCACTTTTTGACAACAACTGTAGACATAAATGAGTAATCCGCAATCTGAAATAAAACAGTGGAAGAGAAAGACAAGAGAAAAACAAACAAAAAAAGACTGTTTTTTTAATGATTTGAAAGATGTAAAATCTCACAATGTTTAGGGTTCAGTATATAAAAAACTGTAAATGTTGAATTAAAGAAAACGTTAAATAAATCCAATTCCTATGATATACATTTTCTACATTACATATTCATCTGCACGACAGCTAACCAATTATTTATATAATACTCTGAAAATATCTTCTCAGACATGAATTACTGTGTATACAGCACTTATGATTTTACCGGAAATTTCATATACTTGCATAAACCTGTGGTCAGTGTGGAGCAGTTGAGAGACACTTCATACTTCTCCATCTGAGATCTGACACTCTATTGTTTGTAATGAGCAGAACAAGTGTCCACAGTATCATGAGTTGTTTTTTGGGGTCATTGTTGTGATACTTGTTTTTGTTTTTTTTTTGGATTCTGAACACCACAAGTATGGGTATCACCCGCTGGGCACCAAATTGCAATTTCATGTATTTGTATTTGAGCACATAAAAGTATCTGTTGTTTGGTTTAATTACAGCTGAATGCATTAGCTTTGCTTTCTGGTGGATTACTGTTTGAGGTGTAATTGGGGTCATTTTGAGGTTGGATGAATGGTTCATTTAGATGATCGGAAAGGGGCTTTGGGTGAAAGGCAACTGTTTACTCTGACAGTCGGGATGTTCAGAAAAAATAAAATGCCGATTGGTTCCAAACATCATTTTGTTCCTGGTAAGTCTACTAGTGCTGAATTGAAAAAAATGCTGAACTTGGAATCTCAGTTCTGCTTCAAGCTCCAAAAGACACTGTACAAACGTCTAAATGGAAACTTTTATGACTCTTACAGAAAGTGTAGTTTCAATACTCAATAAGAAAGAAACACAGATTAACAGGAAAGGTACTCTCAGTCAACATAAGTGTCAACAATTTTCAAAAAAGAGTTTCAACCTCAAACAACCCCTATAACTGTCCTGCTGAGTTTCTACAAACTTCCAAGTCCTCCACAAAGGCATCAAAGAGAGCCCTGTTCTGCCTCCCTAAATCTTGCTTTGTTATTCCCTCAGGGTTGGGGCCCTTTTTTTCATTTTTTTATTTTTTTATTTTTTTAAATTTCACCCTCAAAGATGCCTGTTAGATATTACTCCATTTTCCATGCTTAAAATGCTTGGGTGTTGTGTTGAATACAGCGGAAAAAGTTAAAATTAAACAGTAACAGATTTGAAGCTTTCCATATTTTCTGTTTTTGTGCTGCCAGTGTTTAGATAGCAACACTGTGAAAAGCAGAAGTGAAAAGGATCGAGAGATGTTATTCTGGTCCAAGTCTTCAATCTGTTTCCTGAACTCTTGAGATTACTTCCAACATAAATCTGGATCCTGGAGCAGATGAGACATCTCTGAATTCTCAATTATCTCAAAATGATCAAAACAGAAACAACATCCTGAATTTTCAAGGAGTAACAGCAAAATAGAGCAAAACTACAGTCTAAGAACTTAAGTAACATAGTCCGTTTTGATTGATTTGCTCTCACACTTCTAAAAAGTCAATAAATGCATTCATTCATTCAAATTTGCATCCCTTCTCAGCAGAATGGAGTCGTCCGGTGATCAAGTTCAACTCTAAGGTGGTGGGCAGTTCTGAGCTAGTGGTCAAACCCGGGACCCCTCTTGATCTGAGGTGTGAGGGTGACGGTCCAGTAAACTGGCAAACCAGGCTAGCCAAGCACAGACGCTACGTGTCCAAGGGCAACGGGAACGTCCGCACCCTAAAGGTGGACCGTCCCTCTGCAGAGTTCACTGGAACGTACAAGTGTTTTTACGTTGCTCAGCATCGTGACCTGACCTCTTCAGTGCATGTGTACGTAAAAGGTGAGCTCGGATAAATGAGAGTCCGGCTGTTCTGTGCACAGAAGAGTAGGACAAGCTTCCTAATGTTCAGTTCTAAGTGCTTGCATGGATTATTGTCCACCCTGGTTATACCTGTCTGTGATCGGTTATTAGATTCTGTTCTATGATCTAATACATTCTCCCTCACCTCGTCCCTTTAGATCCAAACCGTGTGTTCTGGACCAGCAGCACATCCCTGCGGGTGGTGAAGAAAGAAGGTGAGGACTACCTGCTGCCCTGCCTGCTGACCGACCCAGCAGCCACGGACCTGGGCCTCCGCATGGACAATGGCACCACCGTACCACCAGGCATGAACTTCACAGTTGACCGGCACCGTGGTATTCTCATCCACAGCCTCCACCCCAGCTTCAACGCTGACTATGTCTGCACAGCCAAGGTCAACGGAGTGGAGAGGACCTCCAAGGCCTTTTCCATCAATGTCA
The DNA here is from genome assembly GCF_002260705.1 of Seriola dumerili. Classification (NCBI taxonomy): domain Eukaryota; kingdom Metazoa; phylum Chordata; class Actinopteri; order Carangiformes; family Carangidae; genus Seriola; species Seriola dumerili. The sequence continues at coordinate 473,394 of NW_019174415.1, forward strand.
TTCAGAGTGAGACCTGTTTGGCTGTTTGGAGTGATTAACCAAAAACTGTTGTAGAGTTATCTGAAGAGATAGGTGCGTCCAGTTTGACACTTTCGTATGATTTCCTCTTGCTCCAGAGCTTCGTTTCCCTCCATATGTCTTCTTGGAGACAGATGAGTATGTGCGCATCGTTGGGGAGGAACTCAAGATTCGCTGCACCACACACAACCCCAACTTCAACTACAATGTCACCTGGAAATACACCACCAAGTCGGTGAGTATGAGGCATTTTGGGATCTTTCTTAACTGTGGTAGTAATCATGACTTTAACTTGAATTTTTTAAAATGCATGTTGCCTTCAGAAACCGACCATCGAGGAGAGGGTTCGCTCTGGTGGAGAAAACCGGCTGGACATACAGAGCATACTGACCATCCCTGCTGTGGACCTCGCAGACACAGGAAATATTTCCTGCATTGGTACCAATGAAGCAGGGGTGAACAGTTCAACCACATACCTGCTGGTTGTGGGTAAGCCGCAGAAACAACCACACTAGCCATAACTGATTCTGAAAAGCTTGGAGCGTCTATTAACCACTGAGAGATGACAAACTGAATGTCTCCTGATTCGTCTGAACAGACAAGCCCTACATCAGGCTGTTGCCCCAGCTGTCCCCTAAACTGGCCCACCAGGGTCTTTCGGTCGAGGTGAATGAGGGAGAAGATCTGGAGCTCAGTGTGCTCATCGAAGCGTACCCTCACATCACAGAGCACAAATGGCACACACCCACATCTCCCAACACGTCCACACAGGAGCACAAGTTCATCCGATACAACAACAGGTACGACGCCACAGCAAGCACGAGCTGGTCTCAAGTGAAAGCTGCTCTCTTACATGCTTACAGCACAGTTTAAATGTAATAAACAATCAAGTGTACTACAGGAAGGGGAAGCTACTCTGGAAAAATGCTGTTAGTGCATTTTGGGTGAATTTGACAGGGAACGCCAAGGTCATAATATTTTTCTCAGGTCATGAAACTGTTGCTAGAGGGAAGAGTGGCGTTCTCTTTTTAGTTTCTTGACGTACGCGTCGATGATAAATAGGAAATGTCTGAATTCAAACCGCAGAATTAGTCACTTCTTTGACTGTGTAGACATTCCCCTTTTTCTCATTTTAAAGATCCTTTCGGTATTTTTTTTCTTCTGTAGATACCATGCCACTCTGCAGCTGAAGAGAATGAATGCACAGGAGCAGGGCCAGTACACCTTTCATGCCCGGAGTGACTTGGCTAATGCATCGATCACATTCCAAGTCCAAATGTATCGTAAGTGATTTAATTAAACACAAATCAAAGCAGTAAAAACATCCATGGTCTTGTGGCACAATTTGTCTTTCTAACAGTTTGATAGTGCAAAAATAAAGGTTTATTGGTGGATCATACTGCTGAATAATCTGATAGATCATTCTGGTAATTGAGCAAAGCTGAACATGAACTTTTCCCCACATTTTTCTTCACTGGCAGAGAGACCAGTTGCTGTGGTGAGATGGGAAAATGTTACCACACTCACTTGCACCTCATTTGGGTATCCCGCTCCCAGAATTGTCTGGTACCAGTGTTTTGGGATACGACCTACGTAAGTATCACTGTACATTGAAGCCATTCAACAGACACTTTCACCCATAACACTAAGCAAGGATGTAAGGTTTTAGTACCAACACTCCTGTGATGTTTGGATCCTGTGTCTAACTGTGTATGTGTTGCAATGAGGCAGGTGCAATGAAAACACCTCAGGGCTTCAGATGGCGATCCCTCTCCAGGCTCCCACAGTGGAGGTCCAGAGGAAGGAGTATGGGGCCGTGGGGGTGGAGAGCGTCCTCACTGTGGGGCCGTCCAGTCAGAGGATGACGGTGGAGTGCGTGGCCTTCAACCTTGTCGGTGTCAGCAGCGACACTTTTGCCATGGAGGTTTCTGGTGAGTATCTGACATTATGTTCTGATCAGAGTCACTGTTCTTGTCAGTCTGTTATCATACAGTCACGGAGACGGGGGCTCAAACCAAATGTAATATCTGGTTTGTAAGAAAATAACAGTTTGTATGACACAGTCATACGTCAGTATATATGACGTTAAATTATATATCAATATTGATTTTTCTTTGATTGGACAGATCAGCTCTTCACTTCCATTCTGGCTGGAGCAGCAGGGATTCTGTCCATCCTCCTTGTGCTGCTGATTTTCCTGTTTTACAAATATAAGCAGGTTAGTGTAAAAACATATGTAGTCTAAGTAGTAAAATATCGCTCAGATATTTCGAGGAGAGATGGGTTTTGTGGCTTTGATTCAGTGCCATTCTGTCCTACTATTATGTTCAGAAACCCAGGTATGAGATCCGATGGAAGATCATTGAGGCGAGAGATGGAAACAACTACACCTTTATTGACCCCACTCAGCTGCCTTACAATGAGAAGTGGGAGTTCCCAAGAGACAAGCTGAGGCTAGGTTTGCAACATTTGATCATAAACTGACTCAACTGCTCTTAAATGCTCACATTTTGGATTAGGTTTTAATACAATATTAGATGTAAACATAATGGGAAAATGATAAAATAACATAAAAATTTGATAGCACATAAGCAGGCTTTTGTTATACTCATAGCTCTCTTATCTTCTGTCTGACCAGGAAAGATCCTGGGCGCAGGAGCTTTTGGAAAGGTCGTCGAGGCCACAGCCTACGGTCTGGGAAAGGAAGACAATGTGATGCGTGTGGCTGTGAAAATGTTAAAAGGTGAGGCGATGCTCAGACCTTTGATTTAACAGAGAGATCTTTGTTTTGTATGAGCACGTCAGAGTGACTGGCAAATCTGAAAATGTTCCAGATAACATGAAAATTATGCCTGATTTAGGCATTTGAAAATGTCACTTAAAGAGATCGTAAAACATGATCAGATTTAAATGATATGAAAATCTGTAATGTGGTTATGTAGCCAGTGCCCATTCAGATGAGAGGGAGGCTCTGATGTCTGAACTGAAGATCCTGAGCCACTTGGGACACCACAAGAACATTGTCAATCTTCTGGGAGCCTGCACCTATGGAGGTCAGACAGCATCTTGTGTTTGTTTTCTATCATGTGTGATGAAATATATTGTAAAAACATGTTTATGAAAGTTCTCGGCCGGCCAGTTAATGGAAACTCTAGTACAACTAAGTAATTTGCATGCAAAACACAGTTTTTCTTTGTTGAAAGGGTCATAACTCTTTGTGTGTGTTTCCTCATCAGGACCAGTGCTTGTGATCACAGAGTACTGCAGCCTTGGTGACCTCCTCAACTTCCTTCGTCACAAGGCAGAGACATTTGTGAACTTTGTTATGAACATTCCCGACATCATGGAGAGCTCAAATGACTACAAGAACATCTGCAATCAGAAACAGTTCATTAGAAGGTACATCTCCAAACATGTGCAGTCGGATGATGGAGGATTAGTGAAAGTCTTAGTTATCTGTTTCTGTTGACGTCCCGCTCTTTATGTTCTTTCCATCCAACAGTGACAGTGGGATCTCCAGTGCATCATCGAGCAGTTACATGGAGATGAGGCCCAGCCAGCTGCCAATCATGGAATCACCTCAAGGTAAAATACTTTCCTACCAAATCCCATTTTGATTTACACTTATTTGGCATCATGCTGCAGCATGCTGATTAAAATCATTTGCCGCTTTACTTCCTGTCCCTGGGTGTTACTAATATTATTTCTTTCTGAATCATGCTCAGACCCTGTGTGTGAGGAGACTGGTGACTGGCCGCTGGACATTGATGACTTACTGAGGTTTTCTTTTCAAGTGGCTCAGGGCCTTGACTTTCTGGCTGCCAAAAATGTGAGTGATTTTTCCACTGAAAGGATGTGAATGTGCAAACATATGAAATAAAAAAAGCTCTACAGCAGCAGTTGCTGTATTGTCCCTAGAAAGCGGGTATTACCCAGATGACAGACATGCATGAGTCTCACTTCGAATAGAATATGATAAATGAAGGGTGTGAAATCCTTTGTGAGGGGGTTATGAGGGGTATTTCCCATTATGTTGTTCATATTTACTCATTGTCACAGTTTGACAATGTAATTGATCACAATTCTTCATGCTACTTCGCTCCATCTACTGATCTCATCATCTTTTATTACGGAAGACTTTACAACCAAAGACAAACTGTGTGTGTGTGTTTTCGTGTGTGTGTGTGTTTGCGTGTGTGTGTGTGTGTGTTTGCAGTGTATTCACCGAGATGTGGCTGCCAGGAATGTCCTCTTGACCAACCGCAGAGAGGCCAAAATTTGTGACTTTGGCCTGGCACGTGACATCATGAATGACTCCAACTACGTGGTGAAGGGCAATGTAAGCACTTGAGTACATTAGAGCCAACTTTTATTCATATGAGATGAGTTTAGTTAAAAAAACAAAACAAAACTTTGTATCATTTTGACATTGTTTGTGAAGGCACGTCTGCCAGTGAAGTGGATGGCTCCAGAGAGTATTTTTGACTGTGTGTACACCGTCCAGAGTGATGTCTGGTCCTATGGCATCCTCCTGTGGGAGATATTCTCTTTAGGTGAGAACACATGCATGTTTTTCATCTACATTTACTCACATTTACTTTATGATTTTCTTGCTGAAATCACAGTATATTATTTTCTGTTAGGCAAGAGCCCCTACCCCAGCATGGCTGTGGACACCAGATTCTACAAGATGGTGAAGCGCGGCTACCAGATGTCCCAACCAGACTTTGCCCCACCTGAAATGTAAGACTTACAAGGATGGATCACTGCTGCCTTTTGCACACACCAGTCTTTAAACACTATTTTTAATACTCTATTTCTTGTCACCTGATTATTAGTAAATAGTAATAGTCAGCTTTTTATCAGTTGGTGAAATGTTTGCACTCAACCTCAGACTGAGAGGAAGAATAGAAGTAACACTGTGGTTATGCTTACTAACTGGCGAGACCTGCTGCAAAAAGGATACTATTAACTAGTGCACAACATGAAGTTTGCATTAGCATGAAAAGACTGATTTATAAAAAACTTAGATCCTTGATCCTAAGTTGACTTTACCATCAGACAGTTCAAACGGCTGGCTTCCCAAATGTTCGTCACAACTGAACAAAGATCCTTTTTTCTTTGCCAGTCTGCCACGCTATCTAACATCAGAATTAACTGACACATGAGATAAACTCATGAAGTACTTCTATTATTCCTGATTTTAATTTGCTTGCTTTGGATTATCTCCTAACCCCAAACTCAAAATTCAACAAGCCTAAACTCCAGACTTTACAAGCCAGCGAGATGTGAAAATAAAGAGAGTGTTTTTCCCAGTATCTCAGAGGGCCCTAACATCTGTGTGTGCTGATTTGATGTGACTGTCACACCACCCGGAATAACTGTGTTGTGGAAACGGAGGGGACTGAATCTGAGTCAGGGCCTAATCATCTGTTGTTCTTTTGTGAGTCAGGCCTCGGTTCTGCCTGTTAGCCACATGATCTCAAAGCTAGGAGGCCATGTAACTGGTATTTCACGGCAGCGAAATAAGACTGGAGGGGCAGGGATTCTTATGAACGAGTCTCTCTTATCAAACTGCGTCACCACCTCCATAAGTCTCGCCTTATTTGTCAGTTTTGGCTTTAGTTTCTCAATTTTACCACAAAAGCTCAGCAGTTTGCACTGAAAATCAGGTGCATAGCCTCAGATATAAATCCCTTAAAATGAATAGCATCAATTAATGTTTTGTCTGGTTGAATTTGTCGGGAAATAAATCTATCTCCTAAGTATGATTTGCTTTTGTTTCAGTTACATGATCATGAAGATGTGCTGGAATCTGGAGCCCACGGAGCGTCCCACGTTCAGCAAGATCAGTCAGATGATAGAGAGACTACTTGGGGACCAACCTGAGCAGGAACAGGTGGGTTTACTGTAGAGGAGGTTATAGTGGCTCCAGTCTGGCTTCAGCAGAATCATACAAGGAACAAAATGGCATTCCCCAGCCTAGATGTCCTCAGGAAACCTTGTTTTTGTTTTAATTTAATTCTCCCAAAGAGAAAACAAATTCAGCTGTGCTGTCAAACCAATTAAATGAATTAGATTGCTTGTGATAAAATCTCGTTTGGGTGTTGTTTCCCAAATTAGATACTCACAGAAACATTCTCTGGCACATAATTAACAATGGACTGATATTTTAGTTACACATGTTGTTTGAATGCAAGACTTCTTTCACTTATAGCACCGTAGCACTGAAGCTGGATGAAGGCGATATTTGGCTTTTCTGGATCCAGTCTAACCATCATACTGATGCCTCTCCACAGCTAATCTACCAGAATGTGCAGCAGCAGGTCACAGAGGGTGAAGTGTGTGACGAACCCAAGTGCTGTGACGGCCCCTGTGACCAGTCTTGTGACCACGAGGAAGAGGAGCAGCCACTGATGAAGACCAACAACTACCAGTTTTGTTGAAAGCCCTCAGCCCCAATCAATCAGTAAATCAATCACTCATCAGCAAGCATCATGGGATGAACTGTAGATTGTGGTCAAAGTACCACAGTTTGTTCCAACCGCTGGACAGTTGCAGAGAGTCGCCATCACAGCTATTTTTTGCTGTTTGCGTCTGCTCGACAGACAGACGAGCAGCTGCAGCAAGCATGTGACTTGCTTCTTTGCAGACCATGACTAGAAATTGCCACGTCTCACACCGGCTGCAGACATGAAAGGAGGAAACATGTCGACAAACCACACAAACATCCAAAGCTGTATCTTACCCTAAGCGTTACACCCTCACGGACTGTTTTATCACTCCTTCTGTTATGTATTTGAGGTATAATCTGATACAGCTTATCCAAAGGAGACAAAAACCTGTCTGTCCTTTCTTCTCACGAGTGTTCTTAATTATATATTGTACACTATGTTTATTACTATTTTTTATTACTGTCCCTTGAGTGTGAATGTCTTGTTTTTTGTGGAGATTTCGGCCACTTTTGTCAGCAGGTTCACTTCCTTTTCATCACTTTATTGCATGTATGGTTTTTTCAGAGGAAGCAAGCCAACAGGCACAAACACTGGATCCAAAACTGTGAGAGCTGAGCCACCAATCTTTATGTGGTGCGGAGAGCTAGGTTTTATTCTCTGATCACCTTAATTGAACATCTAAAGAGTGCAAGTGTTTCTCCCTGGGTTAAACATGCTAAATCATCCATGGAGAGGGCAAAGAATGGCCATGTTGTTTTCCTCTCTGTGCTTTGGTCATAGCTGTGCTTCTTGTGACTCACTTACAGTAGCTGTCAGTTGGTGGCAACATGTGATTGTTCCACTGCAATGTAATTAATTAACCAGTGTTCAGTGTGATTTAGGAGCAGGGAATACAACTGAACTGAGCAGGGAAATCTGTGGATCCATGGTGGATCAGGTGAACAAAGGTTCATGTCTGACAATGTGAAGGTTTTTTTGTTGTTGTTGTTGTTTTTTTTGTTTTTTCACGGCACAACTTAATCTTCTCATTTCCTGTAAAGTTAGAAGAGTGTTAGAATGTAAGCTTCACCCATGTCTATATGTACCAGTCAGCCTACACTGCCAACTCTATGAAGATTTTAGAATAACATAATATAAGCTATGTGAGAGATACAGACTGCAAATTTGTATGACTTCAGGCATTTCAAATGTGCTTGCATCTGAATGGAGCATGAGTGAGATGTCTAATAATGTATATATCTATATCATGTAAATCAAGAACCATCTTTATTTTCACTGAAATGTTGTAGAGTAGAAAGTCATACATCAATATTTCATATATTGTGTTGTGTGGGTTTTTTTTGTGCAAATGAGACAATCAATGCAAAAGCTGCAAATTTAATCACTGAAAAACTGCAGAGGTGTTGAATAAAGCTTTACCATTGAAAATCCAGATTCCATTGATTCCATTGTAATGTGTGAATACTACTGGAACATCATGTACTGTATATGTCAGACATTTGTGCGGATAGAAACTGTGTGGCCTTGATGTTCTTCTCTCCTCACTTCCTATTTTTTATTGGATAATGTCCAATCTGCATTTCCTCTGGAACGTTTCCCACAGTATCTGTCAACATTGCACAACCTTGAAATCTTTGTAGGGAAGTATTCATCAGTATTCATCCATCGCTGAGGCGACAGAAGGTCCAAATGCTTTTCCTCCTTTGTCTGGCTTACCACTCACAGATCCTCATTTTTACTTTATGAACTGCCAGACTTAATGAAGTATATTTTGAACAACAGTCTTTAATATCTGTTTTTAGAGATATTATCGAGTTTGAGTGAAGGCATAATTATCTCCCACTACACTCATTCCTACAGATCCTCTTTCTAACACTCTTCACATTAACTGTGGCGTGTTTGTCCAAAAAAAGTTCACTTGTCATTTTAATGATCTTTTTTAGCAACATCACAAACAAACATTCCTGAGCTTTGTCTTGATTTTTCTCCTTGATAATTTTGGTTTAAAACAATTTTTGTTTTCAGGTATGTAAAGTACATATAATGAACTTAATCACACTGCTATACAATAAGTGAAAAGTTTAACTGTGTTGTATAGTTGTGTTGGTCATTTTGGACTGATTTATTGGAATGATAGAGTCAATTCAAACCAAAGTTCTTACATATGTTGAGTAAATATAATGATGTATCAGCAGTAAAATGTAAATATAAAACAAAGTGAGGCCAGACTAGTTGTTATGAAAACGGAGAGCTTTGTAGTGTTGTAACTGGTGTAGCTGGTGGTATGCCCACAGTGATGCATCATATTGCATGCAAAACATTATTCTGCAAAGTATAAAAAAAACAACATAAAAACAATATATCTCTTTCAAACTTATTGGATCAAAGTCCAATGAGTCCTTCACACACAATTACTGTAAATCCACAATCCCGATATAACTTCGCTTGAGGGAAAAACCCACAATTAGCAGCGATGTGGTGCTAAAAATGGGGTTATTACAAGAAGTCCAAACTAAGCGAGAACAGAAAAAAAACATTAAATATGGCAGGGGTTGGTTTTAAATATGCATACATGTATAAAACCTATTAATCTGAAGAACTATAAGGTTAAGGTCCTGAAGACGGAGTGAACAACAAGCACTCTTGTTAATTGACAAGAGTAGACAACAATGTACGGTATGATCCTCACTTTATTCTGTCAGAGTCTCTGCCTGAAGTAACATTTGATGCCAAAGAAGCTTCCTGTCCTACTCTTTACACATTCTGGAGCTTTTTCGCTCTGTGGTGCTGGAGATAACCATGACATCCATGATGTTTGAAGCCTTTTTTCATATCACATGACTGGTATGGGAATGATAGTAATTCTGGTGAGGAGTTTTTATGAAGACATGAGTAAGAAACCGCTTCACAGTTGTTAGGTTTGTAGCCGACATGAGATTGCGTGTCACTCCACTTCTAATGAGTTATAAAAGAGTATTTGTAGACGAAGTCCAGCTACAAGAAGCTTCATCACTGTTTAGCTAATCACAAAAAATGTTGCTCCTCCATATTTTTAAATGTCACTAATAGCCACATGAGCAAATGCATTAGTAGGGAGGAGTAATACTATATCAGACAACGATTTGTATTACCCATTAACTTAATGAGTCAGATCATTTAACAGTTTTACCACAGTGAAGCTGACCAGAAGTGTAAATTCATTTATTTGTTGCATCAGCAGTTTAATTAACAGAATTTCACTAGTCAAGCTATTTCAATATCGTCTTTATCTACACAAAAGCTTGGCTGCTGCATTTTCTCCTGACTCACGGGTGTCGCTATTGAACACCTGAAACTTCAGTTTATGAACTAATTTGCATCATAACTGCCTGGTCAGCCTGAGTGCTCAAAAAAGCCTTGTTAGCTCATCACAAAGCATTACTGACCAATTCCAAAGAAAAAAAAACAAAACAAAACAAAAAAAAAACAGCAATCAGTTTCACTTTTAAAGCAATTCATGCTGGCAGGTTCACTACATATCTCCAGTTTATTGTTAATGGCTAACTGGTGATTGGTTGACAAGAGTCAAGACAACTGATTGAATGCAACCTCGAATGGATCTCCACTGAGAAGCCAGAATGATCCAAAATGAAGCAAAAGGCCAAAAGGTCCATCATCACATTATGATACAGTAAAATGAACAGATAGATTTTTATCATCACTTTTCAAAAGCAAACATTGGTCGAAAAGGCAACAAGTGGCAGGTGAGAGGTAAGAGTGTAAAACACAAAGCAGAAATGTCTCTGGACATAAAAGGGCAATAAATATACAACTATTCACGGTTAAGTATTCTTAGGCTTGAAGTAGCTGAGTTATTAAAATCCTGTTTACATTCGTTCAGTCACAGGAAAGCACTGATTTAGATTTAGGACCCAACTTTCTATCACCTTCACATACTTTTTCATTTCTTTTAACTCTTGGCACCACATTGGTAAAAGTGTTGCATTTACTCCACCATATTAACTTACACTTATTATCACACCCACTGTTATAGATGGTTAAAAATGACTTTGTAACCTGTAATTATAATGTATGTCTTTGTCAGTATGTTCACAGTAAACACTACTGAGCACTCTGCAGTCTTCTCATTACCAATGATAAAAAGGTCCACTTCTTCAAGATTCAACCCACTGCATCCATATTCAGCACATTTCCTCACATCAGAAAAACCTGTCAGCACTGTATAACTGATGAAGAGTGTTGTTGTACAGACTAGTCCTTTACTAACAGTAAAATACTCTCTGGTACTTTCTGCTCCCTCAGGGTTAGAACTGTATTTCTCACACTCTTGGACGCTTCTGGTAGCACTTTCATCTCTCCTTATGGCATCTCCTTTTCCCACATGGCTCTTTTGTTCTGCAATCACCTCTTTGCATGCAGCCATCTTTACATTCAGTCCATGCCTCTGTCTGCCTGTTGATTCATGCAGCTGTCCATCCTAAACATTTTTATTCAGGCAGGACAACCTCATATGTTTCTGTCCCTCCCTCTTGTGTCTGTTCATCAATTACACTTCCTTCTTCTTCTTCTTTCTCTGTGTTGATCTGTGCCACTCCCAACCGGTACAGAGCATCCCTGATCACCACCTCTCCCGGCTGGCAGGCCTTCACCACTTGGTTGATCTGCTGGCTCACGATGTCCCTACTAATGAGGTAATCTACCATACGGTTGTAAAGGTAGTAATAGGCTGTGTTGCTGAAAACGACAGGTCGCCACCGTGCACGGTTCACAGAGGAACAGTCCTCTGATTTCTCTGTGGTGTCTTTCTCAGCTTTGTCTGTGTTTTCTTTCTGTTCTGGCCCCTCATCATCCTCTTCTTCCTTCTCTTTCTCCAGCTCAGCCACCAGGCTGATGTAGGGCTCCAGGTCTCTGCAGTGGGACATTGAGTGGTGCTCTGGAGCAGGAGGCTCCGGGGGCTGTTCCGCTCCAGGAGGATGAACCAGCCAGCAAGAAGAAGATTTGGTGATGGGGTGGACCTGCTGGTTCTCAGCTACCAAGGAAAGGTCAGCACTGTACGGCTGGTCTTGTAGCTCAGCACATGACACAAACTGTAGAAGAAAAAGGAGAGCAACACTGAGCCTTAAGCAAAGAAAAAGAAAATAGACAGGCCTTCAATTTTCAGCACAGAGATATGTATTAAAAAGATTGATCTTCGATCCAAATGTAACAAATAGGTAAAACGCACTAAAATAAAATAGAAAGATAAAGATTTTCAGAGATTACCTAACTTTAGTTGAAAACAAAGACATGAAAACAAAGTTTTCAACTTTTACATAAATAACTTTGCAAACACAAACAAACCTGTATTTTTTCAATTTACTTATCATCAGGTGACAAACAGAAAATCCACAAGTCACCACTTATCACTTGTGATTCATGTGAATATATATGTGCATTGTCATATTATTACTTGTTGATCCTTTAACTCGTTTTGTTTTCATTTTAACCAGCAGAAGTCTGAGTTCCTTGACAGATAAGTAGGTTACACTGAAATCCCTCACCTCTGGCTTTTCAAAGGGATCACAGAAGCAGCCTTGGTTCCTGCCCCACATCTGGGTTGCCAATTCTGGATACAGCATGTCTGTGCAGAGCGCCACCTGACGGGCACAGTCACTAACATAGACTGGGGGCCAGTAGCGAGAGGACAGCAGCAGGTCGACGTGATCTCGAGCCGTCTCTCCTCTCACCAAGTATTTAGAGCCACACACCACCTGGTCACAAGAATGGGACAGGAGTGGACAATTAGTGCACAAACCATTTCCAAACTTTTCAAAGTCTTACAGAGGAATGTTATAAATACATGGAAAACATAAGGGGAACATTTGAGTTTTAGGCTCATATAACTTGAACAATTTTTGTTTTAGTTTTTCATACAGTACATGGCTGCATGTTGCATTTGGAGTTTTAAAATGCTACATATTGTATCAAAGCTTTGACACAAAGACATTGTTCATTTGGAGCTTTGAATGGACAGAAGAATAGATTTAGGTGACTAGTTATTAAACATTACAGAGCTACTGTTTTTACCTTGTGGGGGCAGACCTTAGACAGCTTGCCAGCAGTGAGGTGTGGAGGCGGCTGTGGCGCAGTGGAGAGGCCGCTATGAACAAGCGTGCACAATGAAATCAGAGAAGCCAGCAGCTCATTCTAACATAGAGGAAGACAGAAAGGAGACTTTTAAACATACTCACACACTGATATAAGTATGTCAGAGATAAGATTAACTCAAACTTTAAAATTAATCAGGAAGTCATCTTTCAGCCAGATTCAAACTCCCATCACAGCAAGCAAATCAACTTGCTGAAATACCCTTGAGCAAGTCCCAAAGTCCCTTCAACCCTGGGGTGCGGGGGAGGGGAGGGGGATTTCCTGTGCTTTAATCCAAGAATTTATCACATGATCAGCATGTAACACTCGATATCTATCTACTATTTTACAGCCAACATGTTTACTTCAAGTCAATAACATACAACAAAAAAACATGTGCATAATAAGCGCATAGGCACATGCTTCTCTCTCCCTCACACGCGCACACATGCACACACACACACACACACACACACACACACACACACACACACACACACACACCTTAGTGGAGCCTGAGGTGATGTTCACCCCACAGCCGTCCAGTATTGTTCTCAGCTCGTCCTCACTGTGATCCTCAATCTTGTCGAGTCTCAGCTGACCATCATGAATAAGACGCACCAGAACTGATGGATCTCCTGAAAGAGATGGTGGAAACCAATCTCATGGTCAACATAATGGAACCAAAACAAAGCTTTACATACTTTAAGTACTACATGCAATAATAACTTTAGCATAATGCTAACACAGAATTAGTTCAAACTGGAACCCTTGCATGACCTTTGCATATATTAAACTACTACCACCTACCCATAATAAACAAACCATATGATTGTTCTGAAATGAATGATCTTTTCCCACCTCTTTCCATTTGTTTCTCTATGAAGCTATGAATGTGTGATGGGTAACATGTGAGGGGTAGAATCACTTTTCCCTCGTTTCTCACTTTCAGAAAAAATGTTCATGTTCATAAGTGAAAAGTCAACTCACAGGATTAGTGCATATAAAATCTGATAGTTCAACAGGTTCAGTACCTGAGGGCTGCTCTGTGTGTGACAAGGCCTTGTCTTTCTCTGTGTTGATAACATTGGGACTCCTCATCAGAGGGGGGATGAAGGGAGCGATGATGGAAGCGTCCACACGTGTGATAGGGATGTCGGTGGGGAAAGCTGCCTGCTCAATAGCCTCACTCTCCATGGTCAGCCAGAAGTCATCCACATGTACCTCATCTGAGACCGTAAACTCAGGCCAGGTAAACTATGGAGACAGTGTGGTTCAGGGAAAATGTAAGTTGCTGTCACTGCTAAATAGCTTGAAGAATGGGATTCATTTTGCAACAATTTTGAAATTACTCTGTCACCTCCACATTCTTGAGCTCCAGCACGTTGCGTGTGTGTCGTTGTGCAATCTCCAGCTTGGGAGCAACACCACAAATGCCGCAGATCATATCGTTGTAATCTCGCACCGTCAGACACTCAAAGGCCCAGTAGCCACTCAGGAGAAGCTCTTGAATTTGGGATAACTCCTCAGGATTCAGTGCATGGACTGACGCAAAAGAGGAAAACACAGTGAGATTCATAGAGAACATACAGTGAAATACAGTAAGAACAAAATTGGCAATACAGAAAATGAAAAGTGACTATCAAAATCACATACAAAATGAAACTCAATTGCAGTATTCATGTATGTAGAGAGTAATCCACAATTTACCAGGGTGATTGGGGATGTGGTCCAGTATGGTCCTGGCTGCCTGAGAGGGCGCTTGGCCCAGTCTAATGTTCACCCTGATCTTCAGGAGCAGGTCAATACTCACCAGCAACCTGTTCCCGATGTTGAACAAACCTGTTAAAAAAAAAAGAAAGAGACATAAAAGGAATCAGTGTTTTAATTCTCTGAGAAAGCTACCGGCTTTACCACATTAGAAAAAATAACATTGTCAGGAGACACTGTTTATATACACTTGATATACTGTGACAGAGCATTGCTGTTACCATAAACACACAAGAAAAATATTGTTGTTTAACTGTGATCTTCTGCTACGGTGGCCTTTAAGGACAGAGAAAATAAAAGAGTTAAAGCACAAAAATGAAGGGAAATATGCTACAAATAACAGAACATATACAAATAGATAAGACACATGCAGCAATAATTGCTACACTGGAAGTGCTCCAAGCCACTGGGGGGATGATATATATATATATATATATAGCATGCATATAGGCTTTATGATCCTAACCCAACTTAAAAGTTTTGATATTTTTCAGGTGAGAAATTAACTATTTAGATTTTAAATGTGTGGTCTGTTTTATCGGAAAAAATGCTGGTTTGGAAATTGGACATTTTTGGAGATTTGAGAACCCATCTGTTGGTTGAGGCTGGTGGTCATCTCAGCAGCTTGCATTCCAGCTCCAGATATCACCATACCATATATAATAAATACATGTTTTATTTAACAGTTTAACGACAAAAACACCTCTTTGCACTTTGATGTTCTTATATGTACAGATACATCAGAACATTTCAGTGGAGGTGAATAGAGGCAGCGCAGTCTACATTCAATTTTGCTTTATTTTCTAAATTGCTGCATTACGAGTCATTACACTAGCTGATGAAGATATGCGTATTGAAAAGGTAAGGAAATTCTGTAAAAACACTGAAGATAAAATATGATGATAGCAATTTTTCATTTAATAATTACACTTTTTGCGTTTTTATATCAAAATGTACCACAATGCTGTGTCTGAAATATTTGTACTGCAAGCAAAACAACCACCATAGTTGTAGTTTTGGCCAAACAGCAAAAATACTGATGTAATTAAGGAAAAGTCTAAATATGCAGCATGCATCAGACACAATTGTGGGATGATGTGCAAACAACTACCACCCTTTAATTTTGAAAATGCTGAAATGGCAGTATTACCCAGAAGTATACCCGAAATCTTTGAGGTACTCTGTGTGGACAAATGTACAGAGACTAGACAATTGGAGACAGTTAACCAAAAGTAAAGAGAATCTGCCAGGCTTCGGTCCTTGACCCTCAAAGAAAACATAGAAATACAATATACAAGTTGTTGAAAGAGCTGCTGTTTACCTGGATGCAGGTCAGTGAAGCTGTGCAGAGCCAGACACTGAACGTTGAGGCACACCTTGAGCTGAAGAGAAGCTGTCTGCACCAGGGCCTCAGTAAGCAGCCAGCAGTCTTCCTGTCCTGCCACAGTACTACAACATACAGGCGCACACACGCACACACACACACACACACGCACACACACACACACGCACACACACGCACACACACGCACACACACGCACACACACGCGTAAACCACTGGAGTAAACCACTAAATCACGCTCTCTCTCTCAAAATATCACTTTTCATCCCACTTCCCATTTTCTCACCTCTGACCTCCCTTGAAGAGAGGGTAGTTACACAGGCCACAGTGAGTAGCTGCTGATTCAAAGTATTGAGGCCACCCAGACTCAACCAGCGTCTCCGTCCCTGTGCTGTCTTCATGCTCCTGGTCACCTGGTTGAACCAAGATGATCTGGAGACTATTGAGCTCTTGGATGAGGTTTAATGTTTCCTGAAGCTCAGTCTCGCTTTCAGGAATCTGCAGGGAACGACGCAGTAGCTGCAGTGTATTTTGCCGCTGGATGTCCTTCTGAGCAGGACTCAGGGCCTGGTACGGATCCAGCAGCATCTCAGACTGAGAAAGGAAAACAAGAGTAATAAGAGCAATTTGTCCACATTAAATTATATAAAAGATAGTTACGATGTTAGCTTTAATAATCATTAAAGTGAAAGTGATTCATTGCTACAGCAAATAATAAAGATGAGAAGAAGGGAAGGTTTGTATATACAGGCTAGTTCATGCATTTCTACATGGTTAAATTAACTCCTCCAATAATTGGAGTGGACACATCTTAATGTCAGGATTAACAAAATAAAGTTCGAATATTATTAGTACTGAGACCAATAAAATGCTAACAGAATGTCTAAGAATGCTCAACAGTGAAAATAAGAACAAAATACACATAAAAAAAGAGAAAAACCAGGGTTTTATGGCCTGGTGTTATCGGTCTTAAGTCTAGATTTATGAGTGCTAAGAGGAGGCTGCTCTGGAACTAGGATGTGTTGAGGCTCACACAGAGGTTCAAGAGGTCAGAGATACAGCTGGAAACTAATCTTACAGTATCTGCACTTCAGAAAACATTTTCACCTTTGCTGCCTTGGTGTTCTTCTGGGTCAGCTCACATCCACATTTAGGGCACACTGCAGGTTTGTGTCTGTTCTTGTACATATAATCACAGGATGGGTTTTTACAGCGACCCCTGCCTCGTGCTGTGGACAGTCCCAAGTCCTAAGAGAGTAAAGACAAGCAAGAATGACACACAAATCAAGCCACAAGGGACATTCAGAGACAAAATTACATTCCACAAAGGAACATTGAGTGTAATCTAATAGAAAAAGAAAATTTACAGCAGGCTAAATTGCACAAAGAATAGTTGTATACTGACAAAGTTAGAGACAGTGTGCTGTTTGAAAGGCACGACTGACAGGATATTCACTCTCCTATCAGTCAGTGAAGACACAGGCTGGCTTCCATCTGCTGGAGCAGGGGAATCCTATGGAAAGACATGCAGAAAGTGAGGGAACGAGATTAAATCTGCAGCTAGCTTTGCTGTTGTCTATTTGTGTTGTCTAGTGTGTAACAACCTGCTTGGCTGTGGTTGTCGTGACTGCTTGGCCGAGCTGCTTTAAAGTGCTGGGTTTTAGACCTGAGAAACTCTCTCTGGTCACTGAGGTTAGAAAAACAACCACATCAGTTGAGAGCAGAAAACCTCTGAAAGATACTTATACTGACACCTCACTTCCTCTCTGTGTAGTGAAGATAGTCAGCACATGCCAATAATAAGCACTGAATGAACATAAAATAAAACTGTATGCAAACTGACCTGAAAGATTACATTTAGTAAAGCTATATTAGAAATAAAATCAAATGATGCACAGTACCAGTTGATGATTTGTTGTTGTTTGCAGTCTGAAATTTTCCCTTGTCAGGTGGGACAGTTATAATCTGAAACAAGGCACGGCCTACAAACACAAGCAAATATGTAAATTCATATGGTAACGGCTTATTGACAGCTTATTGACGACACTATCAACAAAACATTTCCTGTGTGTTGCATGTTTTTATCTCACCTGTGCTGTAATAGGCAGGGAGGATGGGTCTGACAGGCCTCTTTTGAACAGTGGCACTGCTTCTGTCTGGACATTGGACTGTGGCACCTTTAGGACTGGGTTTCAATTGTCTACTTATACACAGAGGGAAAGTATGTCGGGTAAGATGCTAACTACTCTCACAATAAAAACAATAAAAACAGCAGCTATAACAACACACCAAGGTTTCAATATAATCCTATTCTGTTTTATATTTTCAGGCTTTCAACAGGTATTTGTCCCAGACTTTTATACATTTCAGTGTTTCATTAACAGAAATATTTATGAAGACAGATAAAAGTAAGCCATGTGTGTAGTAACCAAAACTGAACACACGTGGGAACTTTGTTATGTATATGTATATGTTGTACCTTCTACACTTAAAACCTTTAGTCCTGCAATCTGCAAATGTACAGTGCAGGTTTTACCCGCTACAGTCCACATGGTCAACATGCTATTAAAGTCCATGTTAATATATTAATGCTCACTTTGTTTGTTCTCGTGGCTTGGTGCTGCTGCCCTCTGGTGGCTTCCCACCTGGAACTACATGCTGCTTTCTGGAGCGCCACTGAACTCGCCCTTCTTTTTTGCTCCCAGTGGTGTTTGTTTTACTGACATCAGCATTCGCCTCCTGAGCAGGGAGCTGTGTGGGTTGGCAGCTTTCATTAGGCTTGATTTCAGCTCTCTGTGGAAACTGCTTTGATGCTGCTTCTTTCTCTTGTGTCTTCTTTGCCTAATATATAAAACAGGCAAAGTTGATTGACTTGAACCACAGGTCAAAACTGGAGCCCAAATCACTGTACTAATACTCAAAACTTCAACATCTCTAACTGTTTGTGCAGATATTGTTCCACACTTACAGCAGGTATCCATTTTCCACCCAAAAGGCTCCCACATTCAGGGCACGTTGGTGGCTTGTGGCGGGTGACATACACAAATGAACATCCAGGATTCAGACACCTCCCTCGCCCTCTCCTGGTGTATGTTTTCACAGACTGCAAAGAAGAGGAAAACAAGTTCATGTCTCTCAACTGTTACAACCACACCCACTAATCAGATTTTTCAAATATAGACAATGATATTCTTGATTTTCCTTTTCTGCATACAGACTATGATTGCCAGTTTTAGTGCTGACATTTCACAGCCAGATGAATGCCATGGGTGCTTACCATTTTATATGAAGGCTTGGCACTTTGTTCTGAACTGGCTCCTACAGAGACCATCATCACTGGGCCCACAGAGCTGATACCTGCCAAAGACTTTGGCTCCAGCAAGTTCTGAAGGGAGAAATCACGTCAACGCGTTACTAACAACACTGTTTTGTGACTAAAATAGTGAGCTAGATAGATTTTTAACTAATAAATTATAAATGAAGCATTTCAATATATAGTATATATAGTCTCACCTGCGAGGGGATGATGGCAACCACCTGTGTAGTTTCCCCCTGTATTTGCTGCACCATCGTCCTGCCATAACCACTGCTGGCAGCTCGTGTCTCATTTCCTTTCAGTGTTTTTGCTGTGAGGTCAGCGGAGCCCTGGACGTCTGTGGAGACCCGGACTTTGGATGAGACACAGGAGGAAGAGGAGGGTGGGATTCCTTGGAGGTCAGTGGGACGAGACACTACTGAAGTTTCCTCTGCTATCTCTTCAACAACAATGGGCTGTTCGGAGAGTTCCACCTCACCGGCCAACCCTAGAGCTGTCAACTGGGGCTCTTGGGCACTGGAGCCTGAGGGCAAGCCTCCTTCAGCTAGAGGCTCCAGAGACTCCATGCTCACCTCTGACTGGGAGCCTCCTGGCTGGTGATTTGAGGGGCTGCCTTTGGACAAGAGGAAGTAGCTGGCTCTAGGAAGGATCTTGCGGAAGCCTGGCAGGTCTTTGGAAGGACTGAGTGAGGACTGAGGTAAATACAAGGTTAGCATGATTATTCATAGAATAGTGTTGACATGACAGTAGACACCAGTAAATTAGGCTGGTGGAGAGATAAAGCAGATAAAGTATCTTTAGTGGCAGCTAAATGTATTCACTACAAATTAAATCTTTTCAATATTCTACATACATGCTCTGCAGTGTATGATCATAAAGAAGGACTCAGCAGCGTAAGACAAAACCAGCACTCTATCATCCACAAACAGTTTAAAGAAGATTGGCTTGGGTTGACTGCTCAGCACCACCTTTAAGTTACTAATGTATGTTCTATATGTTGACATGTTTTGTCAGAATATACATTACTATCACAGCAATTATTACATTTTCTAAAGAAAAATAAAGGTTCAATAGCCTAGCTTTGTTCAATTTACTGC
Source organism: Seriola dumerili (assembly GCF_002260705.1). Taxonomy (NCBI): domain Eukaryota; kingdom Metazoa; phylum Chordata; class Actinopteri; order Carangiformes; family Carangidae; genus Seriola; species Seriola dumerili. Next base: position 493,519 of record NW_019174415.1, read on the forward strand.
AGACTTTTTTTTGTAAATTATTATTTGTACTTTATTAATTAGTAAGTGATGATATTCAAATCAATCAATGTCAACTGTGTGAACTTCTTTTGGCACCAACTATGATTCAGATTCTCAAAGAAACTGGTTAATACCATTTAACTCTAATCACAATAATAGCAGATATCTTTACTATAGATAGTCCAAATGAGTATTTATGTGATGAATGTTTGTAATTTTAATTAATCATAACCGGTTGATATGTACACACATAAAAAAGTTGGTGTAGCTTACTGTATCTATGCCCTCCTTCTCAGACTTGGCCTTCTCCAGATAGTAGGCTTTCTCAGCCACACTTAGCCTTTTCCAGCTCTCACTGATACGCTTGTTGATCTCTGACTGTGGCAGATTAGGTATATCCTGTTGCATAATCTGGTGAACATCAAAGTAGTATAGCAGGTAGGCAGACCTAAAACAGACAGATTCCATTTCTGCAATTAGCGCATGACAATGAGAGAGACATTTTTTACTTTTAGAGAATCAATCCTCGTTTAAGACAGAGCTGTACTTACTGCTATGATATTTTAACAGCAGTATGTAAAAGTCCTTTGGGCTATATGTAATTACCTAGGCTTCTTAGGTTTCTCAGTAGAGTCTTCTTGAGCTTTGCTCTTCCTCTTTTTTGGGGTAGCCACCTCCATTTGGCTGTAGCAGCTCTCCACCTCCTCAGTGACTTTCACCACCTCATACACCTCCACTTTCTCCATGATTTCCAAAGATGGGGTCAACTTGAAAAAGTATGAACATAAGAATGAGATTAGTTTGTTGGTCATGTTTAACATGTTCATGAAGGCAGACTTAATTGCAGGTATGTTATGTCAGAGTGCAATAATTTTGGCTAAACATAGGTGTAAAGGCATTACATAATACTATGCATTTAACACCCTAATTTGAAAGCGAAAGTTTCACCAGTAGACCAAGACTGAGCAGCGTCACTATGTGCTTTGATGAAAACACTAGATTTGTGAAGCTTATTATTACAGTAAATAGCTATATCACAGCTGACGAGAAGCAAGTAGATACACTTTATCTGATATAAGCTGCTGCAAATAGGACAGTGTGACTGCTGGTCGGTACTTCATACAGAGAGAATGTGGCACTGCAGTGTCTTAGTTAAAATAAAATAAAATAGAAACGTGTCATGCATAGCTCTTACAGAGACCACTAACCTATAGCGCTAACATGTTAAAGACACTGGTCCTTCCCTGCTTTAAAAGTAGGTTTAATGGCGTGTGTTTATACTGCCTGCACAGTCACTGAATTATCCAATGAAATGCCTTCTTGTTGAAGCCTTACCTACGATGGCCCGAGGCTCTAGGAACTGCGTCGAACAACCTTTAGAAGTCGCCGAAAATGTCAGGCATTGTGCCAACGGTAGTTACAGCTGAAATGTGTCTATGCTTCATAATATTTCGGAGATTTTCGATGCATTTATGTCTGTAAAGTACTTTGGTTTCTCGTCGACTTGTAAAAAAAAACATGGCGGTTTGTTGCTATGGTCTTCAACGAATCAAATGCCGAAATGAACAAGTACAGGCCAATCACAGAAGACGTTTTTGACACGTGAAAGTAAGGCGTGCGTCCCATAGATTGATTATTTATTTATTTATTTATTTATTTATATATTTATTTTTTATTTATTTATTTATTTATTTATTTATTTATTTATTTATTTATTTATGGTGTATGAATACACATATAGTAAGAGATATGAGTTTTGTGGCATGGAGCCCCTTATTTAGATATATATAGTATTGGATCCGACACATTTCTTCTCCTGAGAAGGGTTTTCAGTAACTAGCCCTCGGTTTTGTCTTACAGTACAAGTGAATGCATAACTAAAGAAAAATAACGTTGCTAAATATTCACATCAACATGTTAGCGGTAGAAAAACAAGTACTTTAAAGCATATAAATGTCTCATTGAGCAGTGTCCAAGTTCCAGCCATAGTTTTATTTACCTACAAGACAAAATTGTGGGTTTAAACGTAAATTCTAGCCCAAACTAATCGAGCTGAAACAAAATCAGCAGCTGAGGCTGACGAGCAGAACACTGATCGCTCCACTGAGCAAAAATGGCGGATGACAAGGTGAGTGAGTTAGTGTGCTCTGGCTTTAAATGCATTAATTTCACGTGTTTCGTCAGATGACAGCAATTACTTGTGGGGGACGAAAAAAACGGTTAATCTCAGCAGCAGTTGGCTCTATGCTCGGATTAAGTTACCAGGGTGAGTGTCGCATCTTAATTAAACCGGTGGATCCTTGAGCTGGCTAAGTTTTGCTGCTGTTAGCTAACCAGCAAACTTCGACAAATACTGTTCAGCTGTGTTGTTGGAGGAGATCTTCACAGGATAATCTGTCGGTAACTTTAGGCTTTGTTGTACAGCAACTTTAGCTACCCTCAGTAACATCAATGTTGTCACGCTGTTTGCTTGCACACATGTAATGTCCTTGTTTTATTTATTAGGATCCACTGAAACAGTTGAAAGATCTGACGCAGCTCAAAAATCAGCTCGAGGAGATCCAGAGGCGAGTGGAGAACCAGGTTTCTGTAGGAATTCCGCAGGTAAGTTGTTTTCACAGCCCCTGATACCTGGCCACATGAGCAGAATACGTTTTTGAAAATATTTTCTCCTCGTCTGTCAACCTCATGCAGCAATATTTCACTGTGTCATTTTATATATTATCAGTTTTTATTAGTAGTAATTATTCTCATATATTTTATATTAGTGGAGGAATGCTGACCACTAAGTGACAGTTATTATTAATGAAATGTGAAACTATTTCTCTTCACCTATGGTGGGCTTCTAAAAATATGGTTCCATACCTCAGTATATCAACTTAAATTTGTCTGTCACTAATGATCATTTTGTGTTTGTTTTATTGTTGACGATATAATGATTTATTCCCTATATGTCTATAAATGTGTTCAGTTTTTATACCCATCTTTTTGTCCTTCCCCTGTGCTGGGACAGTGCTAATGATCCTGCTGTTACATATTCCTCTTGCAGGGAGGCTCTGTATTAGGATCTCCATTTCTGAAGGGCTTTCTGGCCGGCTATGTGGTGGCCAAGCTTCGCTCCTCTGCCATCCTCGGAGTGCTGCTGGGAACAATTACTGGCATATACGCGGCACAGAACTATGATGTGCCCAACATTGAAAGGACCGTGAAAGATTATATGAGCAACTTGAAAAAAGGACCAAAGTAATTTGGGCTCACTGCTAGCCCTCAGTCTTTTGCCAGTGGCATAACAGGCACATGAAGAAATACTGTTGTAGCTGCTGGCTTCTCAGTGGCTTGTGACAGATCAGCCTTCGAGATTACTTGATGTAACTGGAATTTCATTTGGGACTCAAAGTAAAAGACTGGATTTTTTTAATTAGCATTTTTGTTATCTGGTTCAGTTAAACACTGCTCTGCTCCTTTTCCACTTGTATCTGTTTGATGTTAACACAAGATGTAAGACTTTGTGCCCGTAAGGTTTCATCCTTCAAATTTCATAACTGTCTGAGCCTGTTAGATTTTCAATCAGTCCTGTTTAAAAAAAGAAAAAAGGCAGTAATTTCTGCAAATGTTTCCTTCACCTTTTATTGTTCAGCTCAAGTTACATTTACAGCGTTATACAGAGAATGTTATGTATAAGTATTTTATAATTGATATTTAAATGATTGAGATTTATAGCTGTCCATTTTAAAATGGCCTGAAGTGAGGAGTTTTGCACTAAAGCTAATAGTCAGATTTGTTAGAAATTAAAAGTGTTTATTTTGCATCACTGAGGATGATTGTGATCCAGAATGTGGGGACCAGTTCCCCAGCGAGGATTAGGAGACAGTGGGTGAAAAGGATTCAGTGGGGTGTCCTCTTGGGGCTGATGGTCCTCATCTATGGCTCTCATGCACCGCTCATCACCCTCACCAAAGTAGAAGGTCAAGTCCCTTTCAACCCCTCATCATGTGTCGTCATGATTGAGTTAGCTAAACTCCTCATCTCTCTGGTGACTCTTGTTCTAAGTGGGGCTTCATCCGCCTTACGTGCCCCACCACCTCTAGTCCTTGTGGCCCCCTATGCAGTCCCTGCCATACTCTATGCCCTCAACAACAACCTGGTAGTTCTCATGCAGGCCTACATGGACCCTAGCTCATACCAAGTCCTCTCTAATCTTAAAATTGCCTCAACTGCCCTGCTGTACTCTGTCTGCCTGGGCAAGAGGCTGCGGCCTGCTCAGTGGTTAGCCCTGGGGTTCCTCATGGGTGCAGGGGTGTGTCACAGCTACAGCAGCCTGGATCTAGGGGACCCTGAGAGGGCTGACACTGAGAAAGCTCCCAGGCTTCATATCACAGCTTGGGGGCTTTTCCTTGTGCTGGTGTACTGCTGTGTTTCCGGGCTGGCAGCAGTTTACACAGAGAGGGTGCTGAAGAGCCAGAAGCTGCCCCTCAGCCTGCAGAATCTCTACCTCTATGTATTTGGTGTGGCCATCAATGGGCTGGCCTCCTTCTCCTCTGTAGCAAGTGAAAAGAGCTTTCTGGAGGGTTACTCAGGGGCAGTTTGGCTCATTATAGCAGGGCAGGCAGCTAACGGACTCCTGATGTCTGTGGTGCTCAAGCATGGCAGTGGGATCACCAGACTGTTTGTCATTTCCTGCTCCATGCTGGTTAATGCTCTGTTGTCCTGGGCCACCTTAGGGCTTCAGCTTAGTCCTTTTTTCCTTGTACCTGTTTCTATGGTTGGACTGGCAGCTTACCTTTATTACATATAGAAGAGTGGAGGCCCATTCAACCCAAAAAGAACTCTCATTATAGTCTTCTTAAACTTCTTTTTCCTAGTTTTTGAGTTTTGAGTTTTTCCCTTAGTTTCTTTTCTGCCTTCTATCAACCTGCCTTTGGAGTCTTGGACTGACCTGGACTCCAGAATCCAACACACGGCAATTTGCGTCATAGTTTAGAGTTTAATTTATAATTATGTTACACTTTTGCAAATAAATACATATTGTAATGCAAGTAAAGACCATTATATCTTCAGTTAAACACTTCTGAAGAGTGCTGCTATTGTCCTGTTTTTTTTCTGTTTTGTGTCACACTCTCTGCCAAGAACAATGTCAAAGCTAAAGTGTTATACACTGTGTTAATAATAACCAATAAATTGTCAAAAACAGTTTTGTTTCTCATGATGTACAGTAAGCATGCTGTTTCATAAAGATCTTTTAGTCATTATATTCATTGTTGTTGGGATACCAGTTCAGCCTTAGGGTCACCTCTCACAGCTAGAGCATCCTTTAACTCTCCAAGGGCTGTAGAAGAAAAAGAGGAACGATTTTTAAAATGCTGGAGAGAGGTACTATCACCTCTGGCCATTTCTGTAATATTTTACTTCAGATTTTACGTTCTATTGGTAATATAACAGCCGCTCTGTTAGAAGTTAAGAGATGTACACTGACCTTTGCAGAGTTGTTTGTTGTCAGCTTGTAGCTGCTGGTTCTGGGCAGAGAGGTAGACAGCATCCTGCACTGCCTCCAGCAGCACACTCCTGTATCTGCTCTCTGACAACTTCCTCTGCTCCTCACTTACCCGACGAAACACTCTGAACACCTAGAGAAACATAAAAGCATAGGGTTGGTGCAGAAAGGATAGCAACATTTTTTGTGAACATTTGATAAAGTAGCTGTAATCTTACCAAAAAAATTGATATATGATATATGATAGATATATATTCTTTGTGTCAGACAACAGTAAAAAATATTTTTCCTGATCTCTTGTAGATGCAGTGTCCCCATTCTGTTTTTAGTTTTCATTTTTGGGAAAGACTTTGAAGCAATTGCCCTAAAAACTTAAAAATTTTTTATTGAGCATGATTTTTAATTCTTCAACACCCATTGTTCAATGCTTTAGTTTATTGAAACATGCAAGAAGAAAGCTTATTGAAGATATTCCCCCAAAACCTATGTTGAAAACATCAATATATCATACTGGAGATATTTTCATTTGAGTCTTAAATTTTAAAACTCACCTGAATTCTTTACTAACTTCGAAAAGTCATAAAACTAAAATAGGAGAAAAATCGACATATTACTTGAATCAATGTTCCCTCACTGTTTCAACAAACTCCCACCTGCAGGCTCTCCTCCCTCAGACATTGTAGCTCCGTTTGGTGTCTCTGATACTGATCCTGCAGGTGTCTCTCAGCTTGCAGGGCCTCAGTGCGCAAGGCCTCCATCTGCAGCACCAGGACCTGCCTCTCTCTGGTCAGCACCAGAAGCTCTCTCTCGGGGCCTTCTGTCTAGCAGAGGAATGGATGAAACCATAAAAAATGCAAAGAAATATCAGAATCAAGTTGCAAATGCAGTGGTTTCCTCTGCCCACCATAAATCCAGCCTTGCATTAATTTAAACTGACTCAGCACCCTTAGCTAAGATAGATCACAAACTGAATAATGTTAAACAAGTGTATCTCATTATCTCACCAGTCGCTGTTCCTGTGCCAAGTCTCTCTCCATCTTCTCCACCTCCTCTTGAATTAATCTCCCATGATCCTCCTTAAGTTGCCTCCTCCGCTCCTTTGCTTTATTGTATTCCAACTGAGACTGATCATTAAACTGGCAAAGTAAATGTCTTGGTGTGGGTTGCCCACTCTCACACACACAAATCTCATTTATATGCTTAATAGGGTATTCAGACAGCCTTCAAGACATGTTTTCCAGTCTGCTGTGTAAGTGTACAATATTATATTTAAAATGGCAGAAATGATATGGAGTGTATTACTTGTTGACACAGGTTATGTTTCTCCGTAGCAGCCGTGTTCTTCAGTGTCTCCTCTCTGAGAGCCTCCTTCAGCTGCTGGATTCTTGCTACTCTCTCCTGGACTTTCTCCACATTCCCTCTACCTTCTGTGGATAAGAGAAACACGAACAAAATCATCGAATTGCCTAAGATGACACATTTTTCATATGACAGCACATTACCTCTGATGTGTTCTTCCATTTCTTGTTTCAGCTGGTCTTGTAAATGATTCATTGCGTCACTACTCTCTTGATGATCACTGCTGTGCCAAGTGTCGTTTGGGGTCCAACAACTCTGCTGAATCAGTGCAAAACATGACACTCATTCCATTAGACTGGGAAAACACATCATTTGTTTACATTTGCTAAACATGTGGAAATGTAACCTGTGTTTTGCCCTTTATCTTCTTTGACGTTTCCCTCCTGCTCTCCCATGACTGATTTTTCACAATCTGTCGGAGGGATCGCAGACTGTGTTTCAGCCGTGAGCTCAGTTAGTCCCTACAGGTATTGATACTGAGGAAGCACCATTTAGTATCAGGCCCATTTAAACAGTTACCTGCAGGTTTTGAGTCAGCTCCGCCAGCCTGTAGGTGTTGTGAACTTCACTTTCCCCCTGTGACATCATTAGGGTTTGGAGATCCATGATCTTATCGCGGATCTCTTGTTCGGTTGCCCTTGGACACCAGTGACCAACACTGGTTTTAGTTACAAAACCTCTCACTTTCTGGGCCAAAGCTAAGGCAGAAGGGGTCTCATCATCTAGAAGACCTGATGGGTGAGGAGGAGAGTCAGTTTCACATCAGTTTAACACTGTTGAGTTGTTGTGGTTGGGGGCAGAGGACCACTTACCCTTAGGGTTAATACAGTAGATGAGGACCGTCCTACTGTTTCCTATCAAGGCATCATGTAGGAGGAAAGGAAGGAGCTTGTCAGTTGTTGTGGTTCCATGTGGGATTTGATCCACAGCCTTCACCAGTGGGCTGACTCTGGAGAATATTCAGCTGTTACCACTGAGTCTGACACATGTTATGGATAAAAAAAACAATGCTGCTACCAATATGTGCACCATGCGAAGGCAATGAAACTGCAACTTTAGAGTGCCACTGTCAACTACACAAACATATTTTTTCCCCAAAGGTTTAGTTGTAATTTTCTGTTTTCCAATGTGTAACTACAGGTGTTTCACCACCATTCATAATTAGCTTTAATATTTTCTGCCTCCTTTTCCTTTGTGTGTTGTATTGCGGGAAAGTAATTCAAGGCTCTTTTTTAGTATGCATATTAGCTGTTTTGAGTATAACTCCTTTTGGCACTTTTCCAATTTGAATACACAATATATTCAAAAACAGCTTAGAATTAATATGCAGTATGGATTTGGTACACAGGGTGTATTGTGAGAACTGAGAATGATTTATTTTTTATTTTTTATTTTAATGTTGCATGAAGCTGCTAGGCTCATTTAAGTGATTGTTATAGTACATCAAATTTTAATGAAATAAGGTCCTCGCATGGCAGAAGATCTTGCGATCACTTTGATCTGTTCACATTGGAAACAAGGTTGTCCTCATTGCTTATCTGACTTGAGGAACAGACCGTCTTCACAGGAGACATTTTGACTTGTCATAGCAGGAAAAGCACAGGTGTTACTAATAACTTTAACATGACAGTGGTCTGGGGCAGTTATTAACACCTTATTAACCTCTAACAAGGTTCGTCTGATTACAAAGTGGTCCTCTTAAGTGATTGCTGTGCAAGACTGCAATGAGTACTTAACACACTAAATGTTACAATGTTACCAGTGCACAGGACAGAGCTAAATAAATGACCAATCCAGATATCAGGTATTGCAATAGACAGCTCACTGTATTTGAGTATACGACTGACCCTCTGAGGTCATTCCTGCTGGCTCCTCCTGCCAGGCTGAACAGCTGCAGTCTGCTGCGGCAGACCTCTGACTCCACCTCCTCTGGATCAAGTTTCCACTCAACAGCCACTGAGAACAGGAAACTACATCTGAAGGAAGCACACACCATGTAGAGACGATGAGATATTCATTCATTCATACGTTTCTGGAAAAGGGCGACGTGAATGACACCATGTGCAACAACCTGATCAGAAAACACAGAGTTAAATCTGCTGCGTGACAATCTGCTGCGTGACAATCCAGTCACTCAGGCGACAGTAAGACACTTGGCTCTATTGCGATCAACCATTGTAATTAACCCAATTCAAAGTAATTCAGTTAGTGGATTATATGGTCAGAGTTTATTTGACCTGCCTGCTGGAAATGGAGCCTGCGCTGGCATTCAGTCTCTCCCTGCATGTTTCATACACAGCATAGGCTTCCTCTTCTGAACACACACACACCTCACATAAACCTCCTACAAGACTGGGACAGAAAACATATGGGTCACATTTTATACACTTGAATGTACATGTGGGGTGTAAGTGTTCCATTGATAATCCATCTCAATATGTATTTGTTGTTTATTGTATCTATCTTGATACTGTACATCAGTAGTCATCATTGGACTCACCTTCCAAGGACTGGGTGTGTGACAAGTTTTAGAGTCTGTCTGTTTGGGCTCAGCAAATCCACAGCACTGCCATCTGGATAAAACTGACATTGAGAAACATCAGAGGTCATTCTGCACCACACTGTGTCTCATATGATTTATGGTTATGATCTTTTATACAAGGACAAACCTGAAGGAACGACACAGAGATGAACAACTCCTTCCTCACTTGTGACAACATGCGACTAAACAGATTTCCCAGGAGCTAAAACAGAGTCAAGGGTAAGGTTAATTTAATTTAATTAAAGCATCAAATCTGCCAATATTAAGTGTAGTGTGGTCTACCTGTTTGATGACACTGTGGTCGATCAGTGTGCAGATCTCCTCTGTGGAGGCTCCACATGTCAGCAGAGCTCCATTATAACCACAGGATATGGACTCAGAGAGAGGCTGCAGGAGCTCAGGGTGGAAACTCTGCAGATATATATTCAGACTTTGAGTTTGCAGACATCGCAATATTTTGTACCGATAAGGTGTAAAGAGAATTTGTGTAGCGGTTCAAATAAGGTCAGCTGCTCCTTTGTACCTGTATGTTATCAACATTCACCGCTTGGTCAAAGGAGAAGGACTTGGTTTCCTGATTGGAAAACAATGAGAGTGAGAGCTCGCGGAGAACAAATGATCGAATGCTGATTGGTGACAGTGAGTAAATGTAAATGTTCTACCTTATACTTTCCTGATGTGTAGTTCACACCATGCCCATCTTCACTAATAACTGCACAGTCATCTGAGTGTACAAAAAAGACATTTAAAGGCGAATCTCCAGCAACAGCAAATTTACAGATTTGATATTTTTGTCATTTATATCCTTGCTGTACCTGATATTGTAGTAAGCACGACTCCCACTCTTACTGCTTCAGCTCCCTCACACATCTGTATGAGGATCAAGTCAGAGAGATTACAAAAGACATAAAAAACACGATGCTCTCCATTCCCTTAAATTACAGTATATTCAGTCATTACACATTGTGTCACACTATCACAAAAAAAGGTACTTACAAGTGCATTCATGTTCACAGTGGCCATCCACCGCTTATGTCTGCCATAGCCACTGGGTCACCTGGATTTCATTACACATAGGCTGAATTATTAATGAGCCAGAATCCACTTTCGCTGGTCTGATCAGGGTACAGTTACAAAGATGGACAGAAAGGTCACATCTGGGGTTATTGTTGAGCAATAATGATTTTAAAATAATTTCCTTCAAATATCTTTATTGTGTTGTTTTGGGACGTGGAACATTAAGAGGTCAGGCTGATATAACTTCACTAACAAGTGTGACTTTCTCAGCTTTATGAGATCATTCAGCGTACATCATGTAGATATTCAAACATTTACCAGTATTAAACAATGAATTAATAACAGTGTTATTAGAAACATTTATCCTCTATTCGTCTTATTACCAACAAAGGTACCACTTCCTAGTGAGACAACCTTTAAAAGGGGGTTAGAAGTTTAATAAGCCATTAATAAGACACATTTCAGTTGCTATAGGTTGTGAAAATCCCTTTGCCTGATTAAAAAGTTCTTAATAGACTTTGGTCTATATCCTCTGCAGCCCTCTGTCAGCGGGTAAGTGGTCATACAAACCAATTAGCCAAAGGGATTTTTCACAACCTGGCACCCTAAAAGTTGTTCCTATAAACGTCTTATAAATGATCAATAACCTTTAGTGAATGATTTATTGACCATTAATCCAGCCATTACTTACCCCTCATAAACTCTTTATAAAGGATGCCTCGTTAGAAAGTGGTAGAAAGGCGAACATTAAGAAAAATAAATCATGAATGACGGTAAGCCAATACATGCATCAAACGGAGAGAAGAGCTGTGCTGTTGTGTTCCACTCTAGGGTCCACACACTCCTCTCCAAACATAGATTCATCATCTGAATCCCCTGCTGGGCCACAGGTGTGTCACACACACTCTCCAGGCCTGTCCTCCACAGACACAGTGTATGTGTGTATGTATGTGTTGTTCAGGGGGGATGAGAGGTCTCTTTTATGGCCTGGTCACATTGATAGAGGTTCCTCTCTGCATGCAGAATATCAAGCTGCTCCCCCGTGCTCAAGCTGGTTACTGTCAACCCTTATTTCCTGGAGTTGAGACAGGATAACCACAGAGGGGAGAAGAACTCCAACCACTTCAGGGTCTGTGGTGGGTTATTGAGAGTTATATCTATCTATCTATTATCCAACCAGCTTCAAGTCAAGCACGTATCCCTGTAGATGACCATTTCTCACAAGAGGTGTTTATATCTGTGAATGGCTTCAGTTTTTATTCTCAACTGACTTCTGAATTTCTTTTTCTGTGCTGTTGGCACTTCCCTTCCTTTCCCTCTCACTTCTAAAAGAAGACAGAGATCTGTGTTCTGGGACGTACTGTACATTTTCTCCACACAGGACTGAAAATCCCCTGAAATATTCCTACCAGTCTGATCTTCGTCTGTCATCGCCCCTGGGGAGAGCAGGAGGAATCAACACTTCACCATCAATCTAAATGAAGCTGGCAGATATGCATCCCTCGAATCTGAGCAACTAACATGATGCTCCCACCAGCAGCTCTGAGGACTGTGAAATGGCCGCTGAGGGCTTCAGCTGGGACAGAAACCAACATGGTTTTCTGCTGGGCTTCTCAGATCCTGTTAATTTAATTTGATGATTATTTAATGACAAGCATGACCTCATTTTAAACTGCCAGCTTCTTGGCTTTACATCTTTTGTCTCTCTGTCTCTCCTCAATGATGCTCTTAAAACATACATGGGGAAAGACGAAATGAATCAATGAAAAAGGAAACTTAAAACCAGAAACAGATGCCAGAAAGTCCACGACTGAGTGAGCAGCATCAATGCATCTAATCAGGTTAAATTTTATTCAGGCCTTGTTTACTCCATAGCTTTGACAAACATTTCATCTCAAGACAACATGACTGCAGTTGAACATATATGTATAATAATGCAAACAATGTTGTTAGGAAAACTTTATTTAGCCTTCTTAACACAAATACCTTCATAGAAAACTTGCACATCCTTTAAAGGTTCAAATCACCCAAATTACTAAAGGAAAAAAAAGAAAAAAAAAAAGGTAAACTCACTTAACTCTCATGGAATGTAACCATGCAGATAGCTTTGGTTTTATTTGGCCAGGTTTTTATTTGTGGTGCTCACACTGAGGAACATTTAGAAATTTAAACAGCAACACCTCTTTCAAGAAACAGTGTCCTCATTACCCCAAATAATTCACAGAACACACTGTGGACAGTTTTTATTGGAATTACTTTTATTGGAAATGGTGCCCATGAAAACTGTCCCCTGTGAGGTCTGTGGATTATAAGAGTAACCGCAGACATTGTCTCTTGAGAGAGTCGTTGCTGCTAACAGTTTTTTAAGTCATTTTTCAATGTTCTATGCACCATAAACAAAACTAGAGGAGAAGCAAAACCAGAAGTACCTCCATGCTAGTGGAGTGAATGGAGACATTTTTTTTGTTGTAATTTGAGTGAACCAACCCTTTAAACACTCTGCAGAAACAAACACTCACATACTTTAAACTGTGGATATATGAATATCTTATTTCAATGAGAACACCCCAAAATTAAAAGACAAAAATTACAAAGACTAAAAGCAATACAGTGTAACAGGCCTCTATTAATTTGATTTTAAGCAGCCAGCAGAGCAGTTACAATCAACAGATTACATGTAAGGAAAAGTGATCAGGCTTCAAAACCATTATTGTACGTGGGGCTGTATCCAGCTTAAAATGTCTGCTTGAGATTGCGTGATGAAAAGAAACACCTTGCTTCGGATTTTGCTTCATTTGTTTTAATTTTCTGGAAAAAAGAAAAACACAACATATGATTATGTGTAGCAACCAGCAAATGCTTGAGAATAAACATAGAACTTTATCAAATTACTCAGAGGTCTAGTATTTAAACAATAACTTTTGAGGGTCTCACCATCAACAGCGATGGTCTTCTGCATCAGCCTGGGTGCGATCATCATGCGGCGAGGAGCTGAACAGCAGAAAAAAAGGGCAAAAGTTACTTTCATTGTTTAGGAAAGCCTCACATGAAAAGCAACAGATGCAGTGTTGAATCCAAAGGCCTTTAATCTACCTACCTCTACCTCCCTGACAGTCGGGGCGCCCACGCATGGTGGTGCCCTCAATGACAGTGCCGGACTGGTCCACACACCAGCAGAAGCCAGTGGGGTACCAGCACTGCATGGGCAAGTAGTTGCCCTGCTTGTCACACTGGGGCTTGTAGGAACCGATCTTGCCGGGTCCGGCTGCTGCCTCGGTCTGACATTTGGTCTTGATCACAGTGACTGGGAAAGAAAAGAGAAGAGAACATTGGGACATTAATGACCAGTTTGGTGTTAATTACTGGTGATGGCACAGTAACAATACGTATTTAGCAATGGAGGAAAGGATGGAGTTAAAGCAATAGTTTGAATGTTTCCAGTCTTTATCCTAAGCTAAGATAACCAGCTGCTGGCTATAGCCTTATGTTTAGTCACTGATGCAATTCACATCAGAAACGTCATTCTCATCTGACAACTCATGCAAACAGGTAGGATACAGATATACAGATAGAATTACAGATGTCACATTCACCTCGATACTGTCCTGCATTGCGTTAGTGTTTTCAATCAAATCACTTTAAACTTTCTTAAAATATGTATGACAGACTAAGGACAGTCACACACCGTCACTGGTATTAAGTAAAATTACCCTTCAGTTGAAAACAAATGTAATCACATGCGCTCAGAACAGGATCAACAAAGAGAAACGCATGTCCTCAATCTTGTATCACAGGTGAATGTCACCGCACCACAATAATTACACACAAATATGTATGGAAGCATTTGTATGGTGCAGCCTTAGGTGACATGTTCTGCTGTGGCATGTGTAATACGGACTTTTACTGTGCTGTAATTGGTGCTATGTTCGTTTGATTGCATATTTTTCTTTGTCTATTTTCCAATGCATAGTTCCATGTTTATCATTTTGCTTCCCTCACTACAGCAATTATACTGTGTGAATTTACAAATAAATCATTCACAATTCATTGTTTTTCACTCTACATTACAAATATCAAAACATCTGGCGTCTAAGTCTTAAAGCACTGGTGAAAGGGTTTTATTCATTGGTGACAATGTTGACGTAATCAACTGACTTTGCATGTTTCAACACGTGAACAAGGTTTTAGTAGTTCTAAATGCTTTTGCACAGGCCAGTTAGTGTCATGAGGAATGTCTGTTTTGAGAACTGCATTAAGAGTTGTGAGAATGATGTTTCTCATAACTGGACTGCATCAAAGCAATTGAGAAAAAATGTGAACAAGCCACTGGTATCTCTCTTGTAAACTCCCAATATTACACTAATATTGTCACAGTAATGTAGTACAACCATGGTCGGTCCTTAAACACCCCTTCTGCTGGCTACTAGAAACGTAACATCTACTGTCACAGAGCCACAAGTCTGGATACGAACATCAGCTCAATACACAAATGTAAAGGAAAGAAAGTGGCAGAAACCTGGCTCAGATGTGGGGGCTGCAGGCTTCTGTTGGGCCATCTGGAAGATGAGCCAGTTACGCATCCAGGACTCCAGGCTCTGCGGAGTGCAAAATGACAAGATAATTTAATTTTATTCATTCCTATATCAGTTTTATTGGTTTGCATTTGAGTGAGTGTGAGGCTTCACCTTCCACTCCTCGCTGTCATTCATCCGCTGCTTCAGGCTCTGCATGTTGACCTGGAAGGTCTCGTTGAACTGGGGCAGCTGGGAATCCTGCTCAAAGCAAGACCAGAGCTTAGTGACAACAGTGCATCAATACACAACATCAGCAATGTGAGGAAACTGAGCGCAAAACATACCAGCAAGAGATCCTTCAGCTGCTGCTCCACACTGACAATAGCAGTGTCCTGCAGTTTCTGATGGGAGAGAACAGAGAAGTCAAATAATTCAGTGTTTATTTACATTTATATTGACATTTATGGTACAACTTTCATGTTAAAGCATTCATTATGCACCATCCAGGACAAAATTTGGTTAGGGTTAGTCTTTAACAAGTCCGAGGCCACCTAGGTACAGTTAAATGGAAAATCTTCACTGCAGGTGAAAACTCACTGTCAAGGGTGTCTTCGAGTCCTCATCCACAGTGTAATCCATCAGCAGAGGCAGGCTGTTCATGGGCATCGACATCCTAGCAGGAGCCACAGCTGAAAACAAAACAAACAAAAAAATAATTAATAGTTTGATAAAAATAAAAAAAAAAGAAAGGGGAGAATGAGAATTTTTCTTTGTTTAAACTTGCCATGAACAGATTCAGCTATGCTAGATAATATACAGTATAATGGGAACTTCATATAACACATTGAGATCTTATAACAGTAAGATTTACATAAAGATGTCACACAGCTGACCTCTTCCCGTCTGAATCACCAGTGAAACTTTCCTGTTTATTGTCTGACTTTCAGATCAAGTTCCGTTAAGCAAAGTCTCACTTCCTTGTCCACCTCTTCATCCCAACAGCCTCCTCCCCCTCCCTACTGGTCTGATGATGACTATTGCTGATAATGACACCTCTCTACTGGACTACTGCTATGTCTGACCGTTAGGACTTTAATGCCCTCTTTTACCCTTGGATGAGCGGGTCAGCTGTTTGCCAATTCTCTCCGAATTCTTCTGCAGAGTGTGAATCTGCTGCTTCTGGTTGAACACCATGTAGGCGGTGAAGACCTGGCTGGCCAGCAGCAAGCATGCTAGGGTTGTCAGGCCTGCCACTTTCAAAGCACGGCTGTTGGAGCTCCTGAGGGAGTAATAGAGAATAAAATGTCACTTGAAGAGGATGACGCAGTAGGGGAGATTTGATAACAAGTGTGGGGGAGGGAAACAAAATCACACAACAAAACCGAGAGACTAAAAGTAGGATTTTAACTTTTACAAAACATTTCATGTTATTAATAACAGGTGGGGGGGGGGGGGGGGGTTTCCAAAAGTGCTGTGTGTGGAATTTTCAAAGCCTGGGTGATTTTTTTTCATACTGATGTGAAAAAGTCCAGCACACACAAAAAGGCCCATTTATACAAACATAAAAACAAAGAAGTTGTTATAATATTTCATAAAATAATAAAAGGTCTGAGACAGGAATGCAGTATTTCTTTTTTTTTTCTACTCATAATCAGCCAATAGAATGTGAGCATCACTAGTTACTAGGCAGATGTCTTCTGCTGGTGTTATAGGGAAGTACATATACAGGTAAAATTTAGAGCTTCTTAATACGTGTAAACAGATATAAATTGATTTTTCTCCCATAAAAACGTTCAGCCACAACAACGGTCATTCGCTTATTTCATAAACAGTTTTGCTTCATTGAAAAGCGAAAATTCAACCCAGAAATCCATGTATGTCTATGTTCTACGTGTAAACAATGTGCTATTTATTATGAAGTGAGTGAGTTAGTTCTATTTATTCCAAGAGAAAATGATTAAAATCACAGATCAACTTCCATAAGAATGATATAGTCATTATTGGAAGGGAAACAAGTTTTGTTTACCATCAAAACTAACTCTTAACAAATACATGTAGAGACATTGTTAAGTTGTAACACTTATATATTAATATTTCTAATGTCAAATAATCAACATTGATATGAAAGAATTATGAGTTTTTTGCTGTGGTTAATTATAGGATGACATCATTAGTTACTAGGCAGACACTTTCTCCTGGTGCAAAGGGAAGTGGACACTCTATTGCAGGTTAATGAAGATGGTTTATGTTTGTACTAAAAGTAAAAATGTTTGAAACATATAAATAGTTGCAACAGAATAACACAAATACTTCTACTTCAGAACTTGTCTGTCAAAGAGAAACTGAAAATGAAAAAAACATGGTATGCAATTTAAGATTAAAATTACATATAAGCACAATGTTAATCATCCATTGAAAAAAGTTGTGTGTTTTTATTCTAACTAGAGGTGCAAAAATTGTAATTGTGATCTTTTTTCATTTCTTGATCAACTATTTAAAGAAAATGATGCAAATCATTGCTTTATTAGCAAATATATTTGGGAGCTACTAGTGGGCAAACAGCTGTTGTTTATGATAAGTTCCTCTTACCCTCCAGGTCCTGCAGGGGCAATCAGGATCTCTTCACTGTCTGCCAGACTCCCTCTGGCCAGGGGAGCATCTTCTGGATTGTGGGCCATCTGTAACTCTCGGCTTCTTCAAAGCAACAAACTGGACAAAGCTGGACAGGTCAAACAGATAAATTGCCTTGAAAATGAGGAAGGAGCATCAGACAGGTTCCTGAGAAAGGTGAAGGGATTCGGAAAGTCCCTCTCTTTAAAGCCCTGTGGGTTGGCTTGGTGGAGCTCTGAGCGGGCGTGAATTCTGATTGGTCAGATTATAACACCATCACTTGTTGACAGAGGCAGACAATAGTGAAAGGAGCAGGAGTTCATCTACAGTCTGTATTTTCAGCCTAATATTTTATCTATCGTCTGTACTAATTCTAAGATAATATTGTCTGTCCGATGAACTTGTAAATGTAGGTTTAAAACTCCCATATATTTAATTATTTTGTATTGAAAAAAATATGCTTTATAATTTAGATGTATTGTACTGGTAAATACTTATTATAGTAAACTTTATATGTATATTACTTTTCTTCTTTGTGGCAGTTTGTGCCAAAAGTGTTTTACAGGGAAAAGAAATAAGCAAACAATAAAAGTACTACTACCTCTAATAATAATAAGTTATAAATAATGTAATATTTATTAATATTACTGAAATTCAGTTCTGAAATATTTGTTAGTAGTAACCATGAGAACATGTGAGTCGTAGTAAGTGCCTTAACGTCTTTTTTCTAATATTTCTAAATACAGCAATTCCATCTTTATTTGGCCACTGTTTACTTCCTAGAACAACAGAGGATTTAATTCCTTATTTTCTCAACAAGGAATTAAAATGAACAAACATGAGCCACATGTTACATCTACTCTGAGTTGTGTTAAACATCAGAAGGATAAATTTAATAAAAAAATATCTTAAGTTGATGTTGTTGTTGAACAGGCTGATGCTTCATGTGATTTTGAGAGATTCAGAACGTTTTCTTCTCAAAAGCACCTCCCCATGAAGTGAAACCAAAAGACAAAGCAGTCAAGCAAGTAACAAGAAACTGACAGATTTCTAGAAATCTCTGCACCAAATCAGCCACCGTCATCATGCTGGCTCTGAATTCAGAGTGGCCATCAGTTCAATATCATTCAATAGAGGCGAGTTTGCTCAAATGTGACTGTGAAAAGAGGGAAAAAAGATCCAACTACTGAAAAATACAGTGGTGTTTTATTTGCAAATTAAAAAGCACCGACAATATTAGTTACACTGTAAAAATTATTGACAACAATTACAAATCTTTATCATACAGTCCAGGAGATTAGTACCATCGTTGCTGTTATGTGTTATCACTTAATACTTTATATGGAGAGACTCAGTACCTCTGTACAATAGTTGGCAGTGAGAGGACATGAGAGGAAACAATCTTAGCGACACATCTCCGCACGATGAAATTATCCAAACTCCCCTCAGTACAGCACTGACATTTCACACTATAGGAATGGGCTGATGGAGAGTGTAAACCCAAACACATTCAATAATTTAGGTCTACTGAGGGTTGCTTATTATGTACATTACAAAGTCAGGAAATAAAGGACCAACATGTGCATTGTTATCACATCAGAACATTGTACAAAACTATTGCAATAAGAGCAGCTTTTTGTTATCTATGCTTGACATCTAGTTGCAGTGGTAACACCTTGACCGACAACCGAACGTCTGTATGGGCATACTGTTGGTTTGCCTGGCAACTTTACACGTTTTTCCCAGAGACAGCCCCCCCCCCCCGCCCAACCCCCAAACTTAAACAACTCATCTACTGAATGAAATGAAACAAAATATGAGACAAAATATACAGTTTTGACAAAAACCCAATGCTGAAAACAGATTTTGAAATGAACAATCTTGTTCTGTACACCATCTGAATCTCTCGAACCAGAGTGCTTCATTAAACATACAGTAGCTAGCTTATGATCTTCTTCACAGATTGTAGTAGGGAGCCGTTTTGTTAGTGTGCTTTCCAGTAACCTGTATGCTCAGAATCGATGTTCACTTGAGTGCCTTAAATATTGTGCTTTCAACATCTATCCTACGGCTCCTGCTTTAGTCAGTTCATTGGTCGTGGAACTGCCTAAAGAGGAGGCTGAGCCGAACAGTTGAACTAACTGAACTGTACATCTGGCCTATATGAGACAACTGAGCTAAGGTGTTTTAGTTTTGGTACATTCTACAATAATGCATTGCCATCAGCATTACAGAAATGTTAAAACAAAATCCAAGTAAAAGGAAACAAAACATAAAACTTCTAAAAAAACAAACAAACAAAAAAAACAAAAACAAAAACAAAAAAAACCCTCAAAAGTCCATGTGGTAATAGTTTAATGAGATTCTGTCCTGGCACTTGTAAATGTGATAACTAGATTCTACCAAGGCCTATCAAGTAAGGCTACAACATGCAGCCTGAGTCAAGATGCCAGATGTCCCATTCTCCTCCCATAAAAACATATATATATATATATATATATATATATATATATATATATATATATATATATATCTCAAAGGCATTTGCAACCAATGTCTCTCTAATCAATCAGGCTGTCATCCATTCAGTCAATGTTATGTTGCCTGTTTCAATGTGCTCCAAACACAACAACTCATAGCTGGAGACACAGGTGATTTTGTGTTTGTCCTTTTTCACCCGTTTTCCAGAGCTGAAAGTGTGACGACTGCTCAAGCTTCAGAGTTTTTTTGTTTTGTTTTGTTTTTTTTTCCATTTCTTTGATTTTCAGAATGAAGTTCATGCGAAGAAGAGGAGGTCTGATTACGAAGAGCAGGGGTGTGATTATCAAACACTGAGGGTCCCTCCTGTGCATCACTGAGCCTTCCTTCCTCCTCCTCCTCCTCCTCCTCCTCTTCCTTCTTCAGGGCACAGTGGCGGCCATCATCAGAGCATTGGCATTTCAAACCTCAGGTAGAGAGGGGCGAGCTCTCAGCTGCTGGAAGCAACTACGCTCTCTTCTTGCCCACCATCCACTGTCGCCCTGTTCATTTGGGAATATCACAGTAGAGTGTTGAGTTCGAGTTAGGCGTCCCATCCTCATATCTCGGTATGTTTCTTTCAAAACTATTTGGGACCTTCAACATTTCGGGCCACTTGTCCGGTGTCCCCCAGCAGGGTCAAGCAGTGGTTCAGTGTATAGAGCTGTGTTCTCCTGCTGTGGTGCTGCTACCTGGTGTGGACCAGCTCCTCTCTGAGCCAACTGGGCAGCGGCTGACCCATCCTGTAGAGCAGCTTCGACAGCTCGATGTTGTGATCCCTATAGTATTCCCTGAGGAACCCCTGGGACTGAAAGAGAGAAAGAGGTAAGATGAAATCAGAAAAAAATATATAATCAAAAGTAAAGCAAAGAAACAACATATAATTAAAATATCGAAAGATAGTAACATTTATCTTGCAATGGATCATACCTCAGCGTCCATGTCAGGGTACCTGCGCCCTTTACTCTTTCCCAAACACTTTGTCTTCCCACCCTCCAGCAGCTGACACCAGAAACCTTTCTTAGGATCGAACCTGTACATAAACAAGAATAAATTATATATATGGTGATGAATTACCACCCTCCTGCAGTTCGTTCACAAGACAATTTAAGAGAGAGACTTGCAGCTAATTACTTATTCAAAGAACAAAAACAGGAGCAACAAATAATTTATGCCAGGTAAATAGGGTAAAGCTGTTGATGTCTGCCTTGTCTGATCTGCTGCACACATGAAACTCAACTTGCTTGGAACAGGTTTCGTTGTATAGCCATGTAAAAAAGTGTCAAGCATCTACCAGCTCCAAACAACAGCTAACAAAACCTGTGACGTCTATAAATAAATCTGTACATTCATTTGTAAATGTGGCAGCTGAAGAAGCGATACTGCGAGTGATTTAAAGTGTAGGAGGACACTCACGCTAGGATCTTGTGGTAGTTGATGATATTGGCGAGGCTTAAAAACTTCTGGATTTTATCCATGACTGAGGCGGGCTCAGTCTTCAGCATCTGTCCATCTAAGACTAACAACTGCGTGAGACACAAACAGTAGCACATGTCAGAACAGGAACAAGTTGTGTATGTAAAACCTGTGAAACAACTTCAATCTATTATCACAATAACTATACAAACTGAACTTATTAAAAAATATTCCTGGTTCAAAATGACAAACTTTCTATTTAGTACTACAACTCCTTTGCCCCAAACTTTGCTACGTCCATAAAAACACACAGTGTACCTGGCTGGAGTGGTAGTAGTTGAGCCAGCGCTCCAGGTGAATGGCGTACCAGCCTGGCACCAGACAGCGATTCTGGAGGACCCGTAGTTTGACTGGAGCGTCGTGGCCTGCGGTGATGACGTCATGGAAGGAGTACTTCAACGCTACTGGATCATCGTGGGCTCTTTGGTGCTGTGGGCAGACAGAGATGTGAGGAGACATCTAAAATCAATTCTTACTTATATGAATAGATTTTTATTTAAAAGGTGCACGTGCAGAGACTAACAGAGGAGTTAACACAAGGCACTTTACCTGGTACCAAGAGTAAGCTCTGTCTGCTGGGTTGATGAGGATGGTGATGATCTTGGCTTTGGGCAGGAGAGCTGCAGCCCTCTGAGCAGCCACCTCAGAGTCAAAGTAGTTGGCACTCTTCTCAAAGTAGTAGTCTGAACTAGTGTTGGAGGGCAGAGGGAAGTACTCCATATACCTAACACACACACACAGCAAACACAAACATACAAAGTGTTACAAGCAGCCACAGTTGATCTGGTCCAATTTGCTCTCTGCAGATAAGGATAATTTCTCTGTTCCCTGTGTGGGTGATCAGCCATGTGCAACAGCTTGGCACCACACATACAAAATACATCTAGCAACACCGTACAATGTTAATATTTGGGCAGCCCACTCACAGAACTGTCCCGCCTGCCAAGTAATTTTTTGTGTTGGACTCTCTTCAGGTGCTGTGATGCGCAAAGTTTGTCACTGATGCAGGTTTCAAATCAATTAAACCTACAGGAAAGTCAAAACAGTGGATTTCTAACTAAAGAGGTGTTTATCTAAAGAGGTGTTGCTGGTCTCGCTCTCAGGACTGTCACTAATAAGCGGATGAGTTGTGGCGTGGGGTTGATTCTTTATGTCAATTTCTTTAAAACAGAAACATGCCAACTCACAGATTAACTATTATGTTTTTTTCCGTTATTTCATGTTTTTGTAAATTTACATGCCTTGAACACGTCACCTGAATTCCCATATGTAGATATGGAAAAAAACATGATTCTAGATCTAGAGGTTTCCTAGACTGAAGTTATACTGCAACAATGTGCTAAATGCATGTTCATTACAACTACAATGACAACTATTCATTGCACTCAAACAAAGCATCTGTTCTAACACACTAATTACAAATTTTCAAACATTACGAGTGATCAGAGGAAGCCAAACTTTTCAGCTGCAATGCCATCTGGTTATATACTTAAACAAAAGACGTTAATGGCCAAAAAGTTAATGAAGAGAGTGACTGAACTCCAAATTAAATGAACGTTTAAACTGCGGGAAACGATACGAGCATTAATTGATGTAATGGTAACATTTCTCATTATAACTACACTTGGTAAGTGTAGCTGATTGCTTACTGCTGCCCCAGCACTGAAGTGGCTGGGAGGTTTCTTACCAGTCGATGCCTCTGTGGTAGTTGTGTCCATTGAAGAACTGGATCTCTTCAAAGGTCTCCTTGCTGGGGTAGTTACTGGTCAGGTCAGGGTGCATGCCGAGAAACAGGTACAGCGCTGTTGTCCCTGAGAGGGCAAAGAAAGAACGAGTGGTGTAGAAAAGAGGGAGAAGATAAAAGACAGAGAAGAGCAGGTTTAAGGGAGTGCATATTCTATCATCAGTACAGTGAAGATTATCACACGGTGAAAAAAGGCAACAACAATAATACATAGACAACAAACCATTACTCTCGCTCTACACTCAACAATCAGTCTACCACCACTACTACTACTTTCAAAGAAATAATCACAACCTCATTCAAACCACTGAGAGCAAGTTTTCGAGATTTCTGTCCTGAAGTGAATAAGACTTATTTTAATTTCCATCTCCATCTCCGTCCTGTAGGGGGCGTTGAAGTACTGTGTCTCACCTGTCTTTTGAGGCCCGATGACAAGCAGTTTGGGGAAGCGGTCACATGTTTTCTCTTTGGACCAGATGTCCTTGTGCCTTTTGTCCTCGCAGGGATCCTGTAGCCACAGAAAGATAAACAATCCTTTGTTTTTAAGTGCGGTTCAAACAAAAGTCGAAACAAATATGTAAATTAAAGAATACAAGAGAAAGCCGGGTTGACCTTTGTTTACTCGGACGTTGTCCAGGCACAACAACAAAAGGAGATACCTTAAATCCTTAGGATGGGTAACAAGGTCCAGCAACAAAACAATGTATTGTTCAGTACCACACACTGTGTCTATATACGGTATGTATGCAAAGGATTCAAGCTATTGCTGTATAATGAAATATTTTAAAGGGATACCACTTGACATGTTACAACAAGGTGTTCTTTTACAGTACCTGTCAGCTATGTTGTGTTGTTATTGCAGTATTCCATTACTGCTGTCAAAAAATGACTACCGAATGCAAACTTTGGCTTTTGTGCCAAACAAATAAAAAAGGAAACGTGATAAACATATAAATAAATGAGATCATCATCAGCCTCCTCTTCTCACCTGCCAGAGGGGATCCCTCTCCGAAGGGAACAGGCTGAAGTACTTCTGAGCCAGCTGAATAGGCGGCAGAGTCTGCATCTTCAAGTTAGTCCAAGTCTGGACGAACATCACCAGGCTTTTAAAGGTGTACAGGCCGAGGCGATCGTTCCCATAGTTGGACAGGTGGGTCATGAAGATACTGATCTGTGGGTGGAGGGAACAAGCAGCGAAAGTATGGTCTACATTAGGGATGAGCGATACACACTGTGTGCACTATTGTATATACGTGCCATGATATGAACTTTTCTAGACCTGAAACAATTAGTCGATTAGTCGATTAGCTGATTAGCAGATCAACGGAAAATGCTGAACGTCTGATGATCAAATGCTAACAAAATGCTAACTGTTGGTCAGATAGAACGAGTCACTGGAAGATGTTCGCCTAGAGCTCCGGGGAATTATAATGAATATTTTTTGCTCTATTCTGACATTTCATAAACTAAACAAACAATGAATTCATCAAGCAAGAAAATAATAAAAGGCGATGAAAATAATCATCATAAAATTTGACTTGAACATTTGTATGGCTATACAGTATAATGAATGATGAGTAATGAGCCACTGAAAACACGTGTGTTAAAGTCAGACATAGAAGAACACAGTTACCTGCAGGGTGACATTTGTTGCACAAATGGAAATAATAAAACCTTTTCTAACCTCTTTTTTATCATCTGACAACAAAACATGTTGACAAATAAGAGGAATTTTTCCAGAATGCATTTTCGGCTCCAATAAAAGAAGCTTTCAAAATAGTGTAAAAAGAGATAGTACAATGCAGACATCACAGCATGAGTCACTGACGAGCCATTGTCCCGTCCCTCATTTAAATTTCAATTTACACCACCAGTTAAATGGGTTTCCAAGTGTGCAAGACAAAAGCTGCGCCGCGTGTTTGTGTATTTGACTCACAGGGTTCAGCAGAACAGTGAGGAAGAGTTCTCCTCCATTGATGAGTTTGTCCAGTTCATTCGGACTGCCAGGGTAGTCTTTATAGAAGATGGTGTGTGTGAAAAGGCCGCATGTCTGCCTAGGCAGCACCTGTGATATAAACAAGCACAAATTCACCAAACCAAAATTGCAAAAAAAAGAAAAAAAGAAAAAAATCACAAAGAAATGTATTCTCAAATAAACACACAGACACCATCAGCCCTCTGCTGAGAGTGGAGCGGAGCTGTCAGTGCTCCAGGCAGTTACTCCACACATTGTTTGCTTTCAATAACATTCATATTATGCAGCTCATCTAGCCAAAGCAAACCTCTTATTCACTCTGAGTCTATATGGAAATTCATGGAAATGCGTTTACAGTTTGGAGTGTCTGTGGAACTGAATATCAATCATCAGTAAGCAGTGGAAACTGTCCATTCAGACTGCACAGCACAATCTCAAGGACAGGAATAGAGCGCTGAAACCACACAGGGCCCACTGAATGCCAACACTACAAAGGAACTGGACTGAGGCTGCACTCTTTCCTATCAGTGCTGAAGGTCAACCTGGGAAAGAAATAGATAAGAATTTTTCTTTCTTTTGAACCTCATGAATGTAATCTATTCAACTTTAATTTTGTCTCTGCGTTATTCAGCACCAGCTAGCACTCTGAAGCTGAATAAAGTTCAGGATTTTTTGTTGACATTTCACTGATTGGTTGTGTGCAGACACGTGCTATGCTGTTGCCAGATATGTCAGTCCTTGTTATGATGCTGGGGCCTGCTAGGTATAGGTGTCTCATG
This sequence comes from Seriola dumerili, assembly GCF_002260705.1. NCBI lineage: Eukaryota > Metazoa > Chordata > Actinopteri > Carangiformes > Carangidae > Seriola > Seriola dumerili. The sequence continues at coordinate 519,543 of NW_019174415.1, forward strand.
CAAGAGGGGTTCACTTGACAACATCATCATCTCCCACACTGTAGACGAATACAACGGCCCAGCCAGACTAATGAGATGATTGGCTTTCTCAGGACTTCTGTTGCCTCCGCGATATGGAGTAAATGAAAATAAGATTCTGCTCGGCATCTTTGCAGACAAGACTTCAGAAAAGCAGAGTCTAAAAGGAACAGAGGATGACGGACAAATGCAGCACGGAGAGTAACTGCTGGCCTTGAGAGAAGAATAAATACAAAAGAACTGGAGGAGGTGGAGATGGAGAAATAATGAATCAAGGATAGCATATGTAGATGGTGAAAAACAACCCTGAAAGGGATTACTGGCAGAAAAGGTAATGGATGTTGAGAAGCCAAGTGGAGGGAAAGCAACAGGCCAGAGGTAACAAGATAATGAGGCCTTATGGATGCCTGGATGGATGACTTACACTAATGCCGCTATGGATGAAACCTCGCCGGAAGCGAGCAGGCTTCAGGTGTGGGTACTCCTCTGTGCTGGTCACCTTGATGCCCCACACCTTCTTCCAGGCGTCGTACAGCTGCATGTGGACAGGGTAGACGCCTGAGTGATGAGGTGCCACAGCGTAGCCCATGTTAGTGGGGATCCCATGCTCCTGGAGGATGAAAATACATGAGTGACAGTTTAGAGAGCAGATGAGCAAAACCCATTAAGTTCCTCAATGTTAAAGTTAAAACTCTGAATATTTTCCTGACATCAGATTTTTTTTAAGATATAATTTATAATTGCCATTTTCTGCAATAACCACTCAATGTAATTATCATTAGCAGTCCACCACTCCCATGCTCAATTCACAGTCCCTGCTTAAGCATGAGGGAACCACTGGAAAATGATGCAGCATGTAATTCTGTGTAATTTTATCTCACTGATATCAACCTCACTGGTTACTGTCTTTACACCATGTCATAGCTGTATTAAGCTGCTGCTGCTTCACAGCGTTCAACTGGCTCTTACTGTGAAGCAGGCTCAGGAAATGCAATGCCACATATTGGGATGACATTGATCATTCATCAAAAATGCATCTAAAAGAAAAAACATGGTCATATTCAGCGTTGTTTTTTTTTTTGTTTTTTTTTTTGAGTGTATCATTTTTAATTTGTGCAAGCGAGCCATTGAACAAGAAGGAGCATCCACAGTGAACCGTTATATGAAGAGCTGCAGGCGACAGGCGACACACCTCCAACTCCTCAGCAAAGTAACCAACTGCACTGTGACCTGCTGTTGCGTGGAAAACTACTCACACCATGAGCAGCATGAAAACAGATCGCTGGTGCCTCAACTTTGTTATTAAAACCATATGAATTTGTTTGGCTGCAATGTAAACAGTCACACCTACTGTGTTTGCGGTAGTATTAGATCATGCGGACAACCCGGACGGAAATCTTACGAGTTACAGTAAAAAAAAAAAAACAGCATTAACACCTTGCCTAAGATTGCCTATCTGAACAAGGAGAATGGGATTTAAAAAAAAAAAAAAAAAAAAAAAAAGCTCTGGTCACAGTGCTCTCCCAACGCTGTGATCTGACCTTTGGCCCCTGTGACTCACCATGGCAAATTTCTTGTTGAGCAACATCTGCTCAGCCAGCACGGACTGGTTGTGGAATAGATGAGGCTGCATGTGGCTCCACATGTGAGGAAACCACCAAAACTCCTTCACGTAGGAAAGCAGCAGGTCGTCTCCCAGGTCCTCCTCATCAGAGCCTGGATGTGATGGAGAGAGGGTGGACAGTCAGACGGGGAGCGGGGTGGGATGGGGACGAGGGAGGTTAACAGGAAAAAAAAACAGGCGTGAAGGTTAAAGAGGAAATGGAGAAGATAAAAATGGACAAAGACAAAGAAGAAACAAAAGGTGAAATGGGGTCGGCGATGAGAAAAGGAGGCGAGGAATGTGGGAGATGAGCGGCAGGAGAAAAAGTCAGGACATGAAGGAACAGGAAAGGAGTAGAGATATTAAAATAACGTGAATCTAATCGACATCAGGGCGTGTTCTCTCTTTCAGTTTAGTGCATGTTCGTCTCTCTGCTTGAGAGAGCAGCAGAGGTTCTCTTCACGGGCCACATCTTACCAGCGTGAAAGAATTTCCCTGAGAAGCCCAGATTGAAGGTGAAGTTGGGCACATGGGTGCGCAGCTCCCTCTGTGTTTCCAGCAGGGCCTGAAACAGTGATAGGAAAAGAAGGATGGGTCAATACATGGCGCGCTCGTACTGGTACACGAGCGCATTAATGGGGAAAGCGTGAACACCCCGGCGCATGCGTGCCCGCATACATATTTCATTCTGCAAGTTTCTTTCGGTAAACATCCAACATCCACTCCCAGTTGCCTCACTCCTCTCCTTCATTCTGTTTGATATTTTGCTCTCCTCTGATTCGGGTGTTTGTTTCATTTGATCTCCACGCTGGATGAGACTCCCAGCGCACACCCTCTCTCACTCTCTCAGATTTCTCCGTCTTGTCAGGGTGTGATTTGTTCCTAAAAGCTTGCTGTTGCGCTGCCAGTGAGGAGGCCTTGATGCTTCTTCCATAACTTTTTCTTATACCCTCTGCCTCCACATGTGAGGGGGGTCTGTTCTGCTCTTGAGGGGACGCGCGCAAGGAACTTTTCAACATTCTTTGTATGTGTCTGGGCCCCTGAAATATTCATTGCTGTGGAGCTTCTGTGACAGTGTGAGCAGTGGGGCCTGTCAGCTTTGAGCGGCCTACTGGGACGAACGCATTCAAAAGGAGAAGAGGAGCGAGAAGAAGGGGTTTCTGTATGACTGGCAGAGGATAGCACATGCAATGTGTGAGGCAGTTTTTATTTTTCTGCAAAGCGCTGTCGAAATCAATGGGTTCAGTTTCTATTCTGATAACTTTCCTAACGCTCCAAATGCAAAGTTGTGCACAAAAACTCACCTTTACATCAGGCACCTTCATGCGTGTGCCTTCTTTGCCCACAAAGATGTCATCTATATCCACCAGGATGTAGCGCTCCAGGGACAACGAGAGCCTCTTCCCTGTCAGAAAGGCCACAGCGTCCACAAACACCAGCTTGTGCAGCCAGAAGACCAAGTTGTTGCCGAACAGGACCCTCTGGATACCGTCGTGGAGCCCCAGGTCCTGCACCACAGACGGGAGCAGAGCAGCGTTCTGCCCCATCGATGCGACGCTCTCAGCTGACTGGGTCTTGGCCAGCAACACGGGCTCGTATGTGGAGTGGTTGGACTGGAAAACGGTCCAGTCATCCCCAGGGAGAGGACCCGGCAGGGGCTGCCCGGACCGAGTGATAAAGAGCAGGGGGGACTTGGGGTTGACCGTGCAGTCCTTCAGACCCAAGTTAGAGTGAAGAAAGAGGGGGAAGCCCTTCAGCTGTGCGCTGAGCAGACTGTTTTCATTGGCCTGGTCAACAGAGAGACAGAAACAAGAGAGAGAAATGACACAGATTCATCATACACCAGAGTGATGAAGACAGCAATGGATTGGATATAATTCCCCATTTTCTCCAATCATGTGTGAAATAAGGAATGTCAGGCCTACTCAGATGTGAAGGCATGAGGCAGCTTCTACCTGCTATGCTCAATCTGCCATGCTCCAAGATTGCAGTCAAAATGAATAACCTCCTGCTGTGCCCTCTAAAATCCAAAGACTGAGGGTTCGGTGATTATTCATTGAAATTTTCCCTGCCACATTTGTCATTCTCTGACTCTCTCACATCCCTATGACCACAGATATACGGTCCTACTTTCTCCTGCTCTTTTACTTAGTTCTTTCACCACCGTGTGTGGGTGCTGGTGACAGCATACATCAACAGATAATCTTAGTTTCTTTAACCTTTCCTTATTAGTTTAGTCCCCATAGATCCTATTGTTGTATTTGTAAATATAGCAATAATAATAATAATCGTCATCATCAACCAAATCAAGTTCATTTATAGACTTTTCTAAGTATGTAACCCTGCAGAGTGACTTATGTTACCTATGGGAGGGAGTCGTTTTTGTTATTTAGCCTACTGTTATTAAATGGGATGGAAAAAATAATAGGAATAATGTAATACAGCTCAACAGCACCACAATCCCCCACGATTACACCAGAGTTGAATCAACACCTCTCTGAAACAGTTTCAATAAAACCTGAATATTATAACCTAAAAGTTGAGGATACCAGCTTTTCACAAATACCAGAACCACAGTTTGAGCTAGGTGTACCTAATAAACCGCCAACTGTGTGGATATCAGTCCGGCTCTACTGCAAACGGTTGGGTTCAGATAGCAGCGTGATGTTGTGTGTCCAGGTTATTAGGATGCACGCCCTCACTCTATTTCCTCCTTTCCCAATAGATGGTAAATCCAGCCAGGCTTCCCTGACCTTCACCTACACTGCCTAACATCTCTGCACCACCATTTCACATATCTTTCTATATTCTTTTCATGGCTCAGAGATGGTGATTAAAACCATAAGACCTGAAAACTGGCCTTGGGCAAACAGGCTCAGCTAAGGATTACTGGGAGAGAGAAAGAGAGAGAGAGAGAGAGAGGAGAGAGACAGTAAGAGAGATATAGAAGGAGAGTGGACTGAATATCGAGAGAAAATAAAACAAAGGAGAGAAAACAAGGAAAGAGAAACAAGAGACTCAGCAAGGAAGAGTGAAGGAGGCCAGATTGCAGAATAAAGAAAAACAAGAGAGAGACAGAACATAAGAGATACAGTGCAGTGGGACTGAGTGATATTGAACCAGGCAGGTCTTTCCAACCCTGTGAATCCTATCTCCTTAGAGACGGTGCAGCCAGATGGACAGGGCAGAAGGTGTGAGTGAGAGGAGGGAGAGGAGGGAGGGAGGCAGAGGGAGTGTGCTGTTGTCCTAACCTTGAAGAAGCCAATGATGCCCACTCCATATTCCACACAGTATTTGTCCAGCAGCTCTCGGTTCCAGGCGTCTAAGTTTACATACTTGAGAATGTTCTCATAAATCACCAGCGTGAAACGCCCTCGCTCTTTGTCTGTCAATGTGGGCATGTCCCCTTTACCGGGAGAGATCTCAGTCCGGTACCTGAACCGGCCAGACTCCAAAATGGCCACAATCTCCTGACCCAGTTGAGAATACTGGCTTTCCACAAACACCAGAACCACAGGATCTGTCCTGGCCCCTCCGGGATCCACCCCGGGGCCCCCTGAGACGCTCCGCAGAGGTAGCAGGCGGGACGGAGTGACCCTCGGGTCGTCGGAGTCGGCGGATGCACCCTCGGCTCCGGACACGCCCCCTCCCGATGGCTCCAGCTCCCGCTTGACGCCATAGAGGAAGTAGGCAGAGATGAAGACGCTGACGGTGCAGAAGAGGAAAAGGAGGAGGAGGGAGGTCTGCAAGGGGAGGAGACGGACCAGCCGACGGAGGCGTGTCACGCATCCCAGCATCGTCTCACGCCACACCGCTCCGCCCCACCGGCCCAGCAACACGCCTTGGGGGCAGTCTCTCTCGGTGTGGGTAGAAAACGGTGAGCAGGGATTATTCACAACAAAGTCAGTCTCGCTGTGGAGCTAAATACAAACGGCGATAAGGTAGCAGCTGCAGCAGCTACTGGAGAAAGAAATGAGACGGTCTCACTTTGGCTCTCCCTCATATTGCAGCGCTGCTTATGTCACCATGGCAGAGAAATAGGGGGCCTTGGACCGCTGGTACACACTTATGCCTCAGAGGAAGGGCTGGCAGGCCGAGTCACTGGTGGAGAAAGATGATGGAAGACTCCATCACCTGTCCATCATGTGAACCTGCCAACCATGTACCAACTAGATTTTGCTCCACTCTTTTGATTGGAGAATGATCTCTTGAGGAAAGTGAGGTCACGCAGGTCATCTCACCAGCACCATTCCCTCAGGACCGAATCTCCTGACCTAGAAAAACAGAATGACAGAAGAAAAATAGTGTTAAAATCTGAAAGTACAGCATCAGCTCCTATAGAACAAACGACATATCACTTTCTTGTGTTGTGTGGGTTTAGCATTGTGTGGGAGACGTGTGTATACTGCCAGTGCCAACACTCCAAAAGTTCACACCAAAGTAGTCCTTGCACTCACCTACACAAACTAAGAGCTGCCAATTCCCCCCCCTACACACACACACACATACACACACCTAACCCCTGTGTTCACAAACACGAACACACACACACACACACACACACACACACACACACACACACACACACACACACACACACACACACACACACACACACACACACACACAAAAATCACCCGCTCCCGCAGCCTCCACACAATCAATAGGCAGAATGTGAGTGACAACAAAGCCTCGGGGCGAGCCAATTCCCAATTCAGTCCAGTAGGACTGTGCGACTGCATACAAGTGAAGCCATCACCCGCGGGGACACTCGCCTTCTATTTCCCTCAAATCCTCACAGCATCGAGACCAAAATGGAGTGCAGGGGAAGGGAGAAAAACAAGCTGATGGAAGGGAAATGATCCAAGAGCAGAGGAGTGGATGACAGTGACAGACAGACCTGGCAACAATAGGATCCTTTACTCTGGGAGAAAACCCTTCATCACGCTCAATATACATATCCAAGCCCTCTGCAGACCTATGTTAATATACCAGCCCTTTAGTCAGTCTCCATCAAGCCAAGTGTGAAAAGTACATGGTTCAGCATGAGAACCGTGCGAGCTAGTCACAAAGACATCATTTCTCCATTTGGACGCCTGGTGGAGAAAATGAGACGGAGCATCATTACCTTTGCATGGAAATGCTCTGTCCATTAAACTAGAGAGCTATCAAGGTGCACGCACATCCCTTTATAAAACCCTAGATACCACATTAGAGCAGAGTCACACCCCTCTCAACCCGAGGACATTAAACAGTGACCACCAAACCCATCAAGACTCATCAGACTCAAATCAGACATAAAATAGATCTGATAATGCCATCAAAGGGTTTATTAGTAACACCATAAACCAAGCTTTAATTATAGGGGGGTAACATTAAAAATACAGGAGTGGCTAAACTATGCTCAGCACAGTTAACTATTCTCCATCCGACAGCATTACAATCAATAATGATTGATTTTTCACAGCCTGATTGGAGATAAATTCAGATCACATCATACATCATTTCTAAGAGGATTCCATAAAGATAATCCTTTGATCGTTGAAGTTATCATTCGTGTACACACAGTAGTACAAAAGCGGAAAAAAATTATAAATAAATAAATCAAGCTCACATAACTGTCCCTTTAATGTAATCAAGGTCAGCATTCTGGCGGGTATCTCTGCCCCCTCTAGGCCTTCCAGCTAAGCTTAACAGGATGCCTTAAATCTCCCTGCGAGTGCAGTGGAAGAAAATCACACTTCTCTTTCTCTGAGTCGTGTCCAAGTTTCCTCTTCACAGGGAGGCAGAGTCTAATGTAAAGAGAGGCCGTGAAAAAACAGTGGGCGTTCAGAGAATGTATCGCAGCAGAGCAGACAAAAACCAACAGCCCTGGTCGCTTGAAGATCCCCCCGGTACCTTGTTTGTTCATTTCTGAGGGAGCCAGGGTTCGTGCCACCGCATATCAAAGTATGATTAGCCACAGGAAGTGACTGCTGCTCGAAACAGTGAAGCAGAAAAGAAGACGAGGGAGACAAGTTTTAACACTACGCACTGAAGCCCAACTGTTTTTTCAGGTCTCCTGGCCAAAGGGCTCGTGTTGCCACTTAAAAAATAAATAAATCAAAACTTACAATGATGAGCTTTCTCATCGCCAAATTCTAATTATGTTGTAGTAATGTTGACTTTCGGCTGAATCTACAGATGCAACTTCTGATTGTTTTCATTACTGTCTAATTCATTGGCTATTTTACTGAATAACTGATTAGTTGTTTTGTCTACAAAATGTCAGGAAACGAAAAAAAACAACAACAAAAAAACATTCATCATGAGCTCACAGAGCCCTACTTGACAAGTCCTCTCACAGCTTGTTTTCTCCAAACCAACAGTCAAAAACCAAAAGATATTAAATATTGTAAAGATAAAAAAGAGAAAAGAGCAGCTACTCATTACATTTGAGAGGCAGAGACGTAACAAAGAACTCAAGCACAACAGAGAAACACGGTTCTTCACTTTGAACATCAGTACATGCTTACACGCATCATCCTTCCCTATCATATTGATACAAGTAAATAACTTTATCTATAATGCAATAACAATATCAAAACACATATCACTAAGCCCTGCCCTTTCAGAAAGAAGCTATTTTAAAGTCATTTTCTGGTAATGATTCATGTTATCTTTGGCCAACGTCTGCAGAAAGACAACAAGCTCTGCTGTGACTCTAATGACACTGTTGACATGGCTTGGGAACAGATTAAGTGGTGACACAGTACAAACAGAGCAGGGGCTCGGAAAAGCTCACTTCTTGCCCAATTCACAGCAGTGATGACCGCCTCCCAATGTTGACCTTCACTCTGTGGTAGAGAGAGCTACAACTGAAGGAAGGAAGGGAGAGGGAGATGGAGAGAAAGTGGGTTATGGCCTGAGTGAGGGGAGTGAGAGAGGAGCTGACACAAATAAAGGGAAAGCTCAAGGACTCAAGTGTGAAGCAGTGAGATCAGGCTGGCTAAATAGAGAGTATAATACATCAGACTATAATGGAGATGCGGGTATAGCACATACTGAACAGAATAATGGCTAATGGATCTCAAATGTCTGCACGTCCATCTCACCTAATGTGTCTTCTATTTTATGCGCCGTGTATACCTTAGAAGAAGCCAGGATGCAACCGCAAAACATCTCCGTCCTCCAAAATAATGTATGCAAAAATGCAGACGGGGAAGAAAGGTGAACATGAATATTTCATGTTAGCGGAAGCTGATGAGAGGTATAGCCAGCAGACACATCCGTAAGGTAAAGAGCAGCCAGAAAGGTGCGCAGAGACCCCGGGTGTTTCAGTCTGCCAAAGAGAGTCAGTATCTTAACTCATGCATAAAGGAGAGGCAGATGGAGACTGATGTGTATCTGATAACCAACCTTTTCATTCTCAATGATGGAGAGAGCTCAGGCTTAATATGACCTCTGTAATGTCTCCCTAAATGGAGGCGGCACGTAGACCAATAGGAGGAAAAAGAGCAAAAGCAAAGCACAAAGAAAAGGGAGATTTTCAAAAGTGTAAGTGGAAGGGTGGACAAAAGCAGAGGAAAGGACAGGATGCTCGACTACAAAACCCTGGTGGGAGAAATGAGCGAGACATTCACCCCAAGGGCAACCATCAATCTCAAGGCTTTGAAAAACATCAATTAAAATATTTACCTCATTATTTTATAGCAGCTGAATGATGGTGACAGAATGAAGTGGCGGCATAAACAAAAGCAGGTGACGGCCGAGAGGACAGACTAATGCTTTCCCTCAGGGTGGGTGGTCAGTCAAACCTGCACGCTCTACATCATGGGAAGCAGGCCAGCAGCATACTGCTAGATTAATGAGAGACGATGAGGAACAGGAGGACGGAGCCTGGTCCTCAGCTGTAACAACTCTCTGGGTAAACAACGCTAAGGTTGGCCATATGTAGCCGTGCACGTCCTGCCCCCTCCCCCTTTCCTCCTCTCCTTTTACCCTCCCACGCTGACACCATGGTTGCACTTCTTTTAAAGTGTGAATAACACTAAGTGTCCTAGGGCTTGCGATGAGAGTCAGTACATTAACACTGTCAGCCAGCAGTAGGTGATCCCTTCGACAAATAAACTTTTAAAAAGGAGCGCTGGACCCTCCGAGCCCCTGAGGATCCAGCGCTGCCCCCTTCTCCTCGATCCGTCCCCTCGTCGCTGACTGACAGAAATAAACGACGACCCTCTGTGTTCAATCATTGAAGGCCTTGGCAACAGAACGTTCTCCATGGAAACGCAAGAGTTACGTTGTGTTCAGAGGCATGGAAACTGTGTAGAAGGAAATGGGGGGGGGGGGGGGGGGGGGATCCATAGGACACTCATCAAAAGGCTACTGTTGTTGTCACTTTTTCTGTCTTTGTCTGTGTATTGATGTGCCTCTACCAAAGTTGCTCGATCACAGCGGACACAGACCCAAGAGACTCATTAGAAGAATCTACAATCCCAGTCATCTCACTACAAAGCGCGCACGCACACACGTTTTGTTTGTATTTATTCCTGAACAAATATTACTGAGCTTTTGTGCAAACACTCAGGTCTTACAAACACAAAAACAAGTTTGGACTGACCGTCTGAATCGTCTGAGTGGGGCATGGGTCAAGGTTAAATGGGTAAGAATGACGCCAATGTAATCCCTAATCTGTAATCCTGTTAATCTCGACACTGCAAACAGTACCAAATGTGCTTATGCCAGCTCTGTTACTGTGTGAGGTGCCTTGAGGGGATTAAGAGACGAGACACAATAGAGTGGGGAAGGCGAGGGTTGAACATTGTTTTAAGAGAGAAGTTGAAATGCTAAGTATCTTCCCTCCTTTCCTTGTTTTGATGTTGCTCATCTAGAGGCCTTTACTAAAACATGAGGTGATAAAACTCAAAACCAACAGTTTGAAGTGTTGTGACTACTGTGTTGGAATTCTCCACCACGAGCAGTAATAAGCAAAGCTATAGCAAATTTCTGCATTTGCATTCAGCCTCCTACCTTTTCTTGTGAGAGATTAAACGTCAGAAAACGAGAATTTTCATATTTTGAAGCACGACTAAAGCAACAAACAGGCACACGAGAGGAGTAAGGACTCGCCTTCTCAAAGAGGTTACTTTTTTTTTCTCCTTAAGCCAGCCTTGGCATTCATCAATATAGAATCAATCAATCTGAAATTTGAATTCCATTTTATGCATCCATTGTGGCTGCTGCGATTAAAGGCTCAGGCCGTGAAATAGTGTGGAACGCGGTGGCGTATCCTCACTCCAGCTTCCGCCTCCCACCCTTCAGCCAATCTGAATGCGCAGGCAGGCAGCTTCATTCTAGCTGCAAACATTTACACCGACACTTCCCTCTCCCTCTGTCTCATCAATTCATTTCATGCCACCGCGTGAAGGACAGAGGACTCGGGAGGGAAATGTAGTTTTGCCTTCTAATTCTCTAGAAAGTGACTTTCAGACCATTTCCCCTACCAAACCATGCGGCTGAATTATCACATCATTTTTCAGCACCTCAATTTACTGTCCCCAAGACTGAGGCAATTTCACAGAAGAAAAATGCCTTCCCTCAGTTCGTCCGTGCCCCTCCAATTACATCTCAAGGCCCCACTTGAAGACCTCGATCCCAGCGCTGTCATAATTGAAATGATTGCAATGTTATTCGTTGACAGAGTAATGGGACAAAGAGGCAGAGGCTCATCTTCAAATCCAGACAAGGGAGTGCAATCTTTTCCTAAGAGCAATTATGAACAGAATGGGAAGACAGAAAAAGTGTGTTCAATGACAATTAGAGAGAATTGGGGCGTCTCTGTTCCACTACTGTACTGAATACTCTGTACCAGACAGAGCGCGATCCCACCCGTAGACTTCCATTAGAGGGATCATGTCAGATCCCATCAACACACATATCATCCTCCATGAGGATAACCTAAGCAGGCACAGGCATTATGGCGTGATTACACATTCATATTATGTGGAGACGATTAGGACCAAGATGAATAAAAACACGGAGGCCAAAGAATAAAATATACATGGCACTCCCTTAGTCTTTTTCATCTTAGACAGACTCCCAAACCTCCTGTTCTCTTCAGATCTGGGCTCTCAAAGCAGGAGCTATAGGGACAGGGGGATCTGAGAGAGGCAGGTAGTGTAAAATAGATTACCTCACAGTGGGAAAAGCAGTTGTGGATGAGCTGTAGGAGCCATGGGAGAAATGTTGAGGGGTGGAGACTAAGCAAGGAAGGGTCATTAGGGAACGGTGGAGCTAAGATGTGAAATGGAGACTTTCCTCAGTGGTATTACTCCCATGGGCTGTGGGGATGAGCGGCGAGAGTGGAACCTGTGCCTTCATCGATAGCCTCAGCTTCTATGCAGCGCATAGAAAGTACACACACACACATACACACACCCCACCCCCTGCTGATAACCACCGGCAGCTCGCTACCACAGTATATCTATTTATAGACACTCTGTGCCCCATTTACAGGCATGGGGACACTGGATCTGTAGATTAAAAAAAAACAGTTGAGAACATGGAAGACATCATTTGTAAACTGCAGACCTTTATTAGCAGTTGAGAAAGAGTCAAGGACGGCACAGAGAAAAAGAAAAGATAAGTATAGAAAATACTGCAGTAAGATCAAACTGCATTAAGACGTCATACAGTCAAATTATTTTTCACACATGACAAAAGAAAAAGGTGTCATGTCTGAATTAACTGCAATCTGATTCATGTGATTACACGGTGGACGGATTAATCAGATACATAACGAGAAAATGGACTGATTAAGCCTTTGACAAAGAGAAATAATTGACCCCACTTTGAAGGCTCTGCATATGATTTCATCTTTGAGTGACATCTCAGACTATTAGCCAGCAGCCACAGGAGAGGAGATCCTAGGGTGTGTGCCGTTGAAATACATAATAATTTCCTTCATTCGTCTTTTCTGATGTTTTGACATCATGCATATGGATGTCCTGCAGGGTTGAAATTACGCCAGTGACATGTTTATGTCTGGAAATTATAGGAAGGACCTGAAGCAATGACTAACCCCCCCCCAACTCTCTTTCTCCTTCTGCAAAAAATAAAAACGTACACTTCTAAGAAAAGGGGGAGCTCACTCTATTGGATTTCTGAGGGGAGAAATAGGCTTGTAGTGCCTCGGACAGCCAACGCGAGGCACGGGGAGGTGGTGGCAGAGGAAGGAAGGGGTTGGTCATTTATCATTTTTGTCAGTCCTGGTGGAAAAGGGAGGGGGGGGGGCTTTCATATAAATTGAGTGTAGGTGGAATCAATGTGGCGTTGTTGGTGAGAGCAGGGAGGGGTGAGGGAGCCAGATCAATGCTGTGGGGAGTGACTGTTTGTTCCCATTGTTTATCTACCGTCATCACAGGACGCTGCTGAAGGACAAGGGAGCACGGCGGGCAGCACAATGTCTCCGCTGGGACTACAGATTCGTAATGGGTCTCCCCTTATACAGACAATAGACATCACTCAGAGGTGAAAGTCATACTCCTCATGGATATGGCACGTCTGTGTGTGCGTGTGTGAGAGAGAGAGAGAGAGTGTGAGCGTGGGAGTTAGGGGGGTTCTGAGTGGAAGAGGCAAGTAGAGATAACAGTACTTGTCAGTGCGGTTTCATGCTGCAGGGTCCGCCGATCAAATCAACTGCCTATTCAGAGGAGAAAACCTATACTGAGCTCCACGGAAACTCTGACTAAAGCACAACAGTTTTATTAAGGCTTTTACACCTGCAGCGGAACGGCAATAACAGATTTGCTGACCTTACGTGAACCAGAGATGCTATCAAACACCAGCAACGCTCATGATGACCGCAGATGAATAAAAGAAAACGATCAAACTAATAATAAAATCCCCAGGCACGCTGTAACATGGGCTGTGGCACACACATAAACAATATAACTGTCTAATGTACTCAATCAATCTGGGAGAGACTGAGGGAAAACAGCCGAGCAGAGGATGTATCCTCGGCTGTAATAGGGATAAGTACGATTCCTGCTCATGAAATGATGATGAGCTAGATTCAAGAGGCCGCCCAGTGAATTTCAGGTGTTATCATTCCCAGGGGAGCCCCCCCCCCCTTCATTTCCCTCCCTTTTACACCTCCCTCCTCCATCTTCCCTTCTTTCATGTCCAGATAAGAAACAGCCCGCACTGATCCGACTGTGATTCGCACAGCAGAAATGCGTCCCCATGGGAATATCACGGTGCGGAAGAATAGCTGACACAAGAGATGAGATTCTGTTTTCCTGCCCATATTTTTGCCTGTGAGATCAAACAGATAGGATTTTTCCTCCTGCATGAAAACATGCTCATAATCATCAGCTTGCTTTCAAAGCACAATCAAGAACAACAGATAAATGGATAGAAGTGGAAATTTGTCTAGAGGGCTGTATACACTATGTTTTACATAAACAAACAGTACACACTTGACACACGCCCCCATCGTGGTAATTGCAGGCAGTAAATGTGTGAAAACTCCAACTGCAGAGAAATACCCAGCCTCATGATTGTCTTATAGCAATAACAATAATTACACTCCCAATTGTAGCCCCAGTCATGAATCCTATTACAAATCCTGTGTGTTTTTTGAAACTGAGGCTGTGCTCCAGCTTTTCTCTTCTCTCTCATACTTTCTGCTTCAGTTGTGGTTTTTAAAACACAACCGCAGCCAAGGCTCTGCTATACTCCACCGTTTTCCAACGTGGCAGTATTCACCCCCCTCAGACCGTTTTCTTTTTCTGTGTAATTATGTTGGTTCAGCTGAAAATAAGATGAAAAAAAGAATCCACAAATTGATCAATAATCTACAACTGATTGATCAAATGTTTGGATGACACACAACTAGTGCAGTCAGTTTTACAGGTTGCATAATAAATTGAATGGGCAGCAAGTGTGTGTCATTAAGATGTGACGACACACGTGACATTAAATCCATTCATATCTGGATGATATAACAGCTGCCATTTTCCTGTCAAAAACTACATTATGAAGAAGAGGAACAGTCTGAACAAAACAGGAGGAAGACACTGAATTATCCCCTGTAGTACAGTAAGATCCGCCATAAAGAAGGACTAAATCTGTGCATCACAGCTGAGTCTCTGCCAAGATGAGGCCATTCTCAAAAATTGACCTTCTCTGGACTGAAGGCCACCAAGAGGCCTGCAGCAGCTCTGAAGACTCTACAGGGTCTCATGGATGAGAGATGGGAAGACAGTGTATTCAACAACTGTTGCCTGGGTGATTCACCAATCACAGTTTTACAGCAGACTGGCAAAGAGAGAGCCACTGTTAAAAAAAAACTGACATGACATTTCAGCGAGTGTTTGCCAGAAGGCGTGTGGGAGAATCTGAAACAAAGCTGAAGTGGATTTTATAGTGTGGTGAGACCAAAAAATAGCTTTTTGGCCATCATACTAAATGCTGTGTTTGGTGTAGGCTAAAGAGGAACAGTGGAGGTAGAGGGTAAATTAAACGCAGCAAAAACCTTTGAAACCCTTGAAAACCTGCTGCAGGTTGACAGAGGACTGTGACTTGGGAGGACATTGATGTTTTAATAAGACATCAAGCCCAAATATAGGCCAAAAGCTACACAGGGATGGTTTAACACAACAATTAATTAGCTGCAGGCCTTTAAACTTGCAGCTTATGGAACTTGACAGAGCCCATGCAGTTTTATAATAGGTCTACATGCACCGATAGAGACCTGTCCCCACAGGCACATGCTCGTAATGGCTGCCAGACTAAAGCCACTACAAAATATTAACTTCAAGTGGATAAATACTTCAATCACTATTTTTTGTTACACATTTGTATTAAGTTTGCAGATTGTAGATTTTACTTTGACTACTTTTACTTCATCTGTTGATTAGCATTAAAAAAAAAAGGCTTAATTATACCCGTTGTGATTCAAAGTAGTAAAACAAAATCATAGAAAAAGGCAAAGGAGGATGAACACTTTTTTAGGCATTGTGTCTTCCAGGTCTCCCGTCTCCTCTCCCTTAAGTCTCCTCATGTTCCCCAAAATAAACACGGCTCTGCCACAGCTCACTGTTATCCTTTTCACAGCTTTAGTCTTAACGCTGCCACTACTCGAGACTGTCTTTTTCAGCCCCTCGCCGAAGCGCTCTACCTGCACCCAGCCAAGCTGCTTTCTCCTCCTCTGTTCTCATCCTGGACCAGAGGGTGAGGCATGTGTGGGTGTCACAGAGCTGACAGGTCTATCTGGGCTCTGTCTACTTTGCTGGCTCTTCCCATTTCCCCTCTTCACTGCCGCATCTACAGCTGCTGTGTATCCTACCGTGACCACACACACACATAGCAGTTTACAGTAGGGGGTTAGCTGAAGCCTGTGCACAGGGTCAAGCCTCCACAGGGCTGCATGTATGGTGTATGTCCAGGAACACAACACTTTGAAATCAAAACAGTTTTTTTTTTTTTTTTTTTTTTTGAGATCAGACTGCGGGAGAGAGGGGGGGGGTATTTATGTGGAAGAGAGCTATTCTTTTCCCTGTCAGCTCAAGGAAAAATTGTCAGAGCATCTGACACACTGACACACCCTGACTTTTTAATGGTGTGTATATGTATGTATGTATGTGTGTTCATGTGTGTGCATGTGGCTCTGCAGTGGGATATGGGTCCAATCAACAAAGCAGATTGTCACGTAGTGTGTTAGCCATGTAAAATTTAAAATCTGTTTCCTGCCACCCATCCATAGCAGGCCAGCAGCTGCCAAAGTCAATGCAGTTCAGGCACACGCCGTCACCATAAACCCTATGTAACACATTTCTCATTTGATACGCCTCTCAGCCATTTGCTCTCCTGAGCACACAAACAGCCGTTTCCACTCTCTCACGCGCACGCACACACACACGCACACACACACACAATCAATTTGCACACACACTTCCACATGCAGATTGGTGGTGTGTTTTTCCCTCCTGCTGGATGTAACAGGTGTGGTGAGGGGAATGGGGGGTAGGAAGTAGTAAGCTGATCCAGCCATGGAGACTCCCTCTCCACTCTTGCCAAAACATCCCCAGTCCCAATACAATCCTTCACCTCCTGAAGGGAAACTTCCAATCAGTCCAGCAGATCAATACACCCTAGCCTCAGGATATGAGGCTCTAGAGCTAACTAGAAGCACTCAAGGAGAGGGAAGTCTGTATTGATCACAAAGGGTTAATGAGACCTCTGTGCCAGCTATGCTTTTTTTGAGACTGGAAATCCGTGACTCAGTCAGTTAATTGATACAAATTGGTAACACACGTACAACTTGACTGCCACTGAGGATTTAAAATAACTATTCTACAGCCCTTGGCCTTGTGTTTTGACGCTTAGCAGTATACACAAAGGTGAAGTAAACCTGAATGAAATCATGATAATAGCTCCGCAGTCAGTGGAGAGCATGGTGCCACAATGAATCAGCGCAGACTGAACCAGACGACCAGAAAGAAAGCAAACTGGTAAATCTTTTATCTGCACTGCCAGTGAAAATACTGAGTACGATAAAGTTCAGGATGCCATGACATCTTTGCTCCAGTATCAATTATTCAGCATCGCCTTTTCTAACCCTTTAATTATACATCAATGTTAGAATAACAAAGGCTGGGGACGCTCACTGTGTTCCTGCTAACAAACACCATGACAATGAAACCGGATGGGGGAACTTTAGCCTTTAGGTAAGGCTTGGAAGAAAGACGGAAGCAAAAAGGCCTTCAGGCTGCTTTCTCCTGCTGTCGAGCTGTCATTTGTGATGTGTCCGCCTCACCCACTGTGTGATCAGAGATCAGAGGGTTAACTGAAACTCTGGCCTATAGCCCTGTGCTTACATTATTCAACAGCTTGTTACAACAGCCTGCTCCCTGATCTCACACACAGGGAGACGGAGCTGGAAACTCCAGGGAGGGGAACGCTGGGGACGAAAAGCCGGATTAAGAAAAAGGGATGACAGAGAGACCGGGAGGCTGGAGAGAAGAAAGATAGGAGAGAATGAGGGGTGGACCTAAGGGATGTGGGGGGAAGAAAAAAAAAAAGGTGAAGCGTGGAAAAAAACAGGGGACTCGCTGGGATAAAAAAGAGGTATTGAGAAAAGGGAGGGATGAGAAGGTGGTGAAAGATAGTAAGAGAGAACAGGTGGACAGAAGAGGAGGGCTGTCTATCCAAATCTGCCTGTTGCCAGGGGAGACTGATCAGAACTAACTAATTTGTTGACTCACCTTCACATTTTGTCTAAGGGGAGCAGAGGGTTTGAGCAATATCTAAAATGTTTTATTTCTCAGCTTTTCACAGCAGCATCAGAAAATGCCACAGCCGATTGACTCACATCCCAAATATGATGAAACATAACAGTGTTAAAAGGCATTTTGTGCTTTCCTGACAAAAATGTTCAAATCCACCCCCTGTTTCAGTCTTCGTCATCAATAGGAGACACCTGAATATTGACTGGTAATGCTCAAACAGGTAACACAGCAGTATCCACTGGCTTTACACTCTTCAGAAATAGCACTCGCAGACACACACTCAGACATGAGCAAAACAACAAAGCAAAACAACATCCATCAGATGAGCACTCAACTGACAGCGACCATGTTTTGGGAGCGCCCTGTTTATAGTCCCAGACTCGCGTCGCTCGCTCAGTGAGCGGGCTCCTTTGTTCATTAATTGATTGGCCTCCCCTGCTGGGCCTCAGTAACTAGGTTACACAGATCCATGAAAAGAAGAGGATTGGCCCCCCCGGTGAAAGGCGGAGGATAGATAGACGACTCCGGGACAGGAATCCGAGTGTTAATATAACTAATGGAGTGAGGACGACGGTAACTTTATTGAAATCACCCTCATCTAATTAGGGCAAGCAGCTGATGAGAGCAAAGAGGAACGGGAAAGGAAGGCTGGATGCCATTATGCAAGGGTGATGTCACCGTTGTATCAAGTGAATGGGCGAGGCTGCGGAAAGGTGAAGTGATGGCTGAGAGAGAGAAACAGCATGATGTTCATTATCCAGCTGTCACAAACAGATCTCTCTCACAGTCGCACTGACAGGAGCTTGTAACATCCCATCACTTTGTTCACCGTCACCTCTTCCTCTCCCAACAAAGGAAGGGTGTTTTCCTAAAATAATGGAGGAAGGTTAGGGAGAGTGCAGAGGTTGTTGAGAACATCACTCCCAGGTCACAGAGATGTTTGCTCTGAGATAAGGAGCTAGAAACACAATGTACCGACTTTGCTGACATGTGAGGCTAAAGGCAATTGTTATACTCAATACCAAAGGTTTAAACCTTCCGTCTCTGTAATAAGGTCAGAAATGAACAGGGGTCAGAACGAAAGTGTCCTTTAAAGTTCTTAAAATTATCTGTAGGTTCCATTCCTGCAATTCGTTCTGCTCATTTTATAAACTGAGTTGTCATACAGTTTGTCCATGTACAGAATGAATTTGATTACCCTGACTCCTGGGAACTCATCACTGGCTGATTATGTCCAATGTGTGTGGGCAAAAAATTATTTTGTTAATTAGTTTTCTGTCGGAAAAACAACCCAGACTAGAGCTTGAAGCAGTGGAGAGAGAAAAAAAAAAAAAACTGGCAGTCTGCCGTCACCAGCACAAGTGGGCTGACCTCAGACAAGCCACCATGTCCAACGAAACCATAACCACCAACCAATGACTTTGAAAAACAAGAGGTTGAAGATGTTTACTGAAAGCTCGTGTTTTTTGGGGGGTTTTTTGCAACGGAGTGGACTATACAACAAGTTGGATGTTTATTTACCAATAAGAAATGCAAATGAATTAATACAGAGTTAAATAAAATGATCCCTGCCAAAGGACCACCATGACTCTAAATTGAGGTTTAAAGAGGCATTAAAAAAAAAAAAAAAAAAAACTTCTTGCAAACAGTAAATGTCTCACCCTGTTTTTATAATTCCTCCAACAACAGAGACAGAGCCATGCTGTGCCCACCCTGTCTACACAGGGCACAACAGCTGAACCAACAGAGGATCTGTATCTGCACCGCATACCTCAGTGTCCATCATACAGTTTATTACTCAGGTGACAGGACTGAGCTCCCTCCACTAACAGAGATGGACACAGCAAGCTGTGTGGTGGCGCTGGGTGGTGGGCAATGTGGCCAACAGTGACACTATGAGCCAGACAAATGTGGGCACTGTGTGTGCTAATGGCAGTCAATACAGGGGATGAGTGGTGTGGATATCTTTGGCAATAGGTCAGAATCCAACACAAAATCAAACAAGGCCTTGGACAGCCTTTGAAAATAAAAAAAAATAAGACCTACCAGAGTATGACTTTGCAGAAATTTCTGCTGGCATAGTACTTCTCAACCCAAGTGGCGTGTGACAGCCCGCAACATAATCTTAATATATTATTCGATCCTCCCACCCCTGAGCGATGGAGTCATAATGCATTACGAGCTCCAGTGAGGCTCAAGACCCTGAGCGGCAGAACAGTTGACCACTCCTCACAAGAGATGACTCCTAGGTCACATGAGGACAGCGCAGCGGAGATGAGGTTAATATTTCTGTCATTGGTAGCCAGAGGGAGAGAGAAAAGGAGCAGTGGAGTAAAAAAAGAAAAAAAAGAAAATCCAAAGCATTTTACTTGTATTCCTTTAGACTTCAAATTACCTACGCTGCAAATTGCAAGGAAAAAAGCAGCCCACCTCCTCCCAACAGCCTCTCTAATGGTGTTGTCTTTAAAACCTTTATCACTAATTCATTACTTGTGATTTTCCAGCAGCAAGGGCTGAAGCTTTGTCTTCAGTCTAAATGAGAGCCAGTGGCTTCAGGCCCTAATCAGTCAAACCTACTAACAGCTTTCCTCGGGGGAGGATGAAGTCAAAAACAGCATTATTATACCAGTAGGCCATTTGCAATGTGTGCAACTTCAAATTACTTTAATTTCACACTCACCAAGATGGTGATTTGTGGAGCGGGTAAAATGTCAAGCAGTAATGAATGTTGAGGTTTTCCCCAGTTGTCCCTTGTCAGAAAGTGAATGCTGTCATTAACACTTTCAAAAGAATATGCCACATATTCAATAGAGGTTTTTGAAGTAACTTTCAGAACACATTCAATCAATAAAGCAAAAACTTCCAACGGGGAAACAAGCCATTTTCTTTTTCTTTTTTTTATGCATTACGTCTAGCTCCATCTCACTTCACCCCGACCTCTCCCACCCTCCCCACACATGGATGCGTACACAAGTCTAATTAGCTGTGTTGTATCCCTTGATGACTCCACCATTTCCTCTCACTGGGAAGATTAACCACCACAACACTAATATCAGCCTCCACATCAACACAATTAGGTGAAGAGTGAAATGTGAGGCATGTTGTCACATCCCATCTCCCCAGCTTCATTGGGGCACACAAAAGGGAACTTGACGAGGGAGGCCGCTGTGTCTGCAGGTTGGGGACAAGTTCTGATAACCTTTATAGGGGTATATGAATGTTCCAGATCAGGGTTAGACCTTTATACTGTACCTGAGTGATTAAATAAGTCAGTCAGTAAAAATCCAACATCATTAGGTGAAAGCTAAGCACAGCTGACATGAATGGGGATATGACTTCACCCTGTCAGGTTTAGGGGTAGCAGTCTATGAAATCCTCATAAAACCCGCCACATTCCGCCTCAACACTTATGCCAATACACCAAAAGTTTTTGACTTCAGTGACGAGTTTTGAGGTGAATATCAAATCGAAGAATGCCAAGTCAATCCTCCTATGACAGCCAAGTTCTCCCCAAGTTGTGACAGGGGGGCTGAAACTCTAGAAAGTCAGGAGACAGAGGCATCCATACAGTTTGACATGGAGCTTGCTGAAGACAATCCATTGTTTCAAATTGTTTCCAGATGCTCTGTACTTTAAGCCGTTGCATTTTCTGGCCATGATTTGTCATTCTTTTAGTCAGTTTTGGATCTTCCTATGAATTCTTGTCAGCCAAGCCACCACCCAGTGCATCCTTAGTGAGCAAGTGAACTTCTTGTCCTCTCTTCTGTTACAAGAAATCTTTCAGCAACTACTGGAAATTATTTGATGCCGAGAATACAACTGTGCTCCGAAACACAAACTAAGAGAAACCCAGAATTCCCCATGGTCCTCATCCTGTCTAATAAACAGCTTGTTTATGCCAAGAATACATTTCCAGAAGAACACTGAGTATTTGTCATTTCATGGAATATTTTTGTTTTGGCAGGTTCAACTTCAAAATTACATATGAGGCTTAGAAATGAAAATCCACCATAATCAACATGAAATATTACAAGACATGACCAGTTGCACTAATGATGTCATTAATTAAAAAAGCACAATTTGTCATTTAAATGTAAACCAGAGAGTCGCAGCCTCATCATTAAAACTCAAACACTGAAGTGGAGCCTGCTGCAACTCAACCAATAAACTACACTGGACAGCAACCCAGTCTCACCTGTTCATTTTGCTGATGCTGTTTTCTTTCCTTCATAAAGGACATATTACATACAGTGTAAAATATAAGGCTTAAACAATTCGTTGCAAACAGTTGACAACAGCAATTGCTTTTCTTTGTCACATACAATAGTAAATTTAATAATTTTCAGGACTTTGAACTGTTGACTGGACATCAGTGAAGACATGTTCTTGGGGTTTGGAACATATGATAGCCCTTTTTGACTATTTTGTAAACCAAACACTTAAACGATTATTAAAGAAAATAATCATCAGAAAATAATTGTTAGTTGCAGCCATAGTATTACATATTTTAATCATAGTTGCTAGATAAACATAAAAATGCTTGTTTTCATCGATATGTTAAAAATCCAAATTATGTGCACTGTGATGATACCTGTAATGTATATTTTCAAAAATAAAATTCTAACTGGGTCTCTAAGAAACCACATGGTTAAGTGTCAGAGAGACACACCGACACCATGAAGTCCTGCCTTGTACTGTGATGTTCACAAAAATATCTGGATCCGCCTTCAAAAGTTGTTGTTGTTGTTGCTGGTTCCTTGCGTGATGTTTTCATTTAAACCTTCAGACCACCTAAAGGCTCCCTGGCAGGGAAAACTCTCTTTCACTGCACGAAGAATAGACGCGGACAGGAAGACAGAGATATCCTCACGATCCGATATGCTGTCAACTGACATTAGAGCACACAGCAGATATTTACAGCTTTCTGGAAACATCTGTGGGCTCATAGAGCACTGTCAGGCAGGCAGGGTAAACAACATGCTTACGAGCATCTCACACCCCCATGCTAACCAGGCCTGTCAATCACATGAATCAAGCTAGAGGCTGCGATTCAGATGTGGATGAAAGAAGTCTGCTCCATCAGCCACATGAGTGAAAAATATGGCAATTTATAGCGAAACGCAAAAGTAGATAATTTAAGACGCGTAGATTCAAACAAAAACATAACAAATGCTCAGCTAATTGAGATGTTTTCCTCCAAGAACTTGAGCTGATCATTTACTGATATCTTGAACAGCAAGTTCAAAAATATGTAACACAAGGGGGGAAAAAAAAAAGATGAGAAATCTGCCACTGAACAGAAGCGTACTGAGCAGAGCAGAGAAGAAAGCACGCAAAGTGGCAAACAAGAGAGCTAGAACAGAGGAAATCTAACAAAAGACAACAGAACATAGACGGAACACAGTGGAGCCCAGCACAACACTCCAGAACAGGCTGTAATTGTGTTGTGCAGGACTGACCCCAGCGCATCCCAGCAGGCATTGCATGATGAATGGGCCTGGCGATGACTACATCCCACATCCCTCCACCTCCTCCTCACATGCTCTTTTCTCTGACTCTCTTTTCTGTCGCCACTATTAGCCCTCCTTCTGTCCCTCCCTTTGCTCCCCTCCTTTCCCCAAAACCACACTCTATTCAGCTGCTGCCATCCCACAAGATTAATTTGCATGCAGTGCACTTAGTCCTTGTATTGTGCTCTGACACAATGACATATTACAGTGCACAGCACACCTATTAAACATATAGTCTAGCTTGAGGGACGATGCTTTTTTTTTGGGCGAGATGGTTATGATAGAGTACAAATGTGTAGCGCAAGAAGCGTGAGGGTACAGCTTGATCGGTTACGAACACAGAGCCGACTTTGACACACGAGTCACAGCGGAATCATTACAGGAACAGTTAGATAACCTCGATTAATGATTCACTAGACCTTAACTAATAAACTGGGTCAGATTGTGTTAGCAGTGGTAGCAAGAGCAGAGAGACCTTCAGGTTAGGCTGTGGGAGAATGAATAGCAGCAGCGAGAGCAAGACGGGGGAGAGAGCAAGAAGAAGAAAATTAAAGAGTGAAAAAAAAAGCGATAGAGGTGTTGGTGTTACTCTGCTATAGACCCTGAGGAAAGAGACAGTAATGCATGGGAAATGGGCTTTTTCCTCCAGCTTTCTTTGCTCCCGTTGTCCTTCTGCTGTTCCGTCGTGCCCATGTCCAAGGGGAGCAAAGGAGGGAGACCAAATTTAATTTGCTCCACCGTCTCTAGCCATCACCCTCTGTGCCTTGGGGGCAAAAGAAATGGATTCTGGAATTTGAAAAGATGAGTGAAATAAAGAAATAAAAACAGGACACTCAGGAGAAGGCGTCGGAGACAATAGCACAGAGGGTGGTGGAGAGAAATGAGAGCAGAGTTTGAGGGGAGCAGAGCGGGGAGAGGGGAGGCAGGAAGCTGGGAGAGTGTTATGTGGGCCAGATATTAACTGTATGGTTATCATAAACCAGCTCAGGGGCCGGGCCATCTGGAGAGGCCACGGGGTTACTCAAACAATCAGATCAGGGTGCTGATAGCAGCCACTGCTGCCAGTACAACGTCCAAACACGGAGGTAGCTGAGGGGTTAACAACCCATTACCTCACCCTGCTGCACTCTCTGGGGAGACACAGTATGGGGTTGTGGTAGCGGTGAGCGAGTCGTCCTCAGAGCCCAAAGCGCACCTTTGGGCTGTTACTCAACAAAGGGGGGCTCAGCGGAGTGACATCAGCAAAGAGATGAAGCCTGTGAGGAGGAGGCAAGCAGGAGACGAGGGTGTAGAGGACGGACACTGGGGAGGCTGTGGACTATGTGGGAGTCACATTACTCCCCTCCAGCTCTTCTCTACCTGTCACACAAGCACTTTGAGGACTCCACAATAAACCCAGAGCCTTGAGGACTTCAAACGCCTGCTTTGCTGGGGTAGATCAGAGGCAACAGATGGATAAAGGAAAGAATAAAGGAAGAAAGAGGAATCTAAAAAGCATCAAGCCTGCTCAATGTGTAGCCTCAACATTGTGTTGAGGGATGTCTTGAATTTCATTAACAGATTCTTGACTCAAATTCATCCACTGCTCAGTCCCACAGTGGAAGAGAGAGAAAAAAAGAAAGTAAGGGGGGGGGGGTTTCCATCCCGGCCCATTGAGAACCAATGAGCTCTGGTCGAGCTACGGCAGAGAGTTGGGGGCCATTATGGAGAGAAAACAAACATAGACCTCTGGCCAGGCGCACACAGCGTGGCCCAGACACCTGTGTCCCATTCACCAAACATATCCGGCCACTTAACACTTCACAGAGGGGGTGGGGTGTTGTTTGTATTTGCAGGCTTGCACACCCCACTATGGTTCCTTTAGTTTAGCTTCTTTACCCAAACAACCTCCAAGCTTCTCTGTATGGACCAAATGCTTGCGGCTGTAGCACGTCCCACTGAGATCAGCCAGCCGTTACACCACCTGACCGTCACAACTGACCCCGTTCAAAGCTGCACCCGCCCTCTGAATAAAACTGGTCAAAACCTGGCAAAACAAAGCTCATTCATCCTGCTGTCATTTGCAGTCTCCAGCCGCCCTCCTGTCTAGGTGCCCCAGCTGCGTGTGGACTGACCTCCAGGTTGCCAACACCTGTCCTGCGCAGACAGGGACAGACGCAGACGCCCGCCCGCACACACACACACACACACACACACACACACACACACACACACACAAACACCAACACACTCACTTCCCTACCACCCAGGATGGATGAGAGACAGCAGGCTGGGCAGACACGGCACCGCCTCGGATCAGTGGAGGGATACACTTGGAGCTGCCAGCAGCTAAACCTCGGGTCGGCACCATTACAATTCTTTCCACCTCAATGACTCAAAATGGAGAAGAGGTATGCCATCAGCTGTGGTCAGTTTGTCACGGTGGATTCTAAATGCCTCGATACAATTTAATGAAATGAAATGGAGATGACCCACAACCCTGGCAATGCACTCATAGTTTCCACCCAAAGATTAAGCTTGATAGCAGGGCTGAGCTGTTTAGATGTAGTGGAGGACGTTCGCATGCCACAATGCTTTGTTTGCAGTGAAGCCAAATGCACTCACAGATGGGAGCCGACTGGACACCAGATGACTTGATGTAGTGTGGTGGCGTGGTCTACTCTGGGGCTAAGAGGCAGGGGAGAGGGGGAAAAGAGAACAGGGGCACCAGATGCCCTGCTGAAGTTGACTCCGACCTGTTGTCTTGGTGGGATGCCATAATTCTCCGGCCTGCTCTGCTCTCAAGCATCAGGACAGTGAACAGAGAGAATGTGCCCGTCTTTTTATGGTGTACTGTTGTCCTAGATAACAACAGTCTCCATCGTCGCTGGCTAAAACAGTGAAAAAACCAAAACCTCTGTGTGACCTTGCGTACGTGTTGGCTCCTCACTTTCCTCACAATATCTCTGCTGATCATGACATGCGCTGTAAACACAATCTCTAGCTGGTAAACACCGAACACGGGTTTCTTCGGACAGCATCAGGTCACAGCTATGATCTTGTTTAAGCATCGGGAAGAACAGTCAAACAGTGCAAGCAAAGACAACTGTTACTAAGATAAGGACAACAGCCACATACTTAGTTGTCAGTTAACAGGTACATTTAACTAAAACTAATGCAAACATGACTTTAAAGTCATTTTTAGAGGCTATTGTGGTGCTTTTGTTATGTATTACATTACATAAAGTCATGTTTTAATATGTAGCCTACTACAAATATAAGAAACACATTTCAGTATTCAACACTACAAAGTTGAATCACCACCTCTCTAAAACTTTAAACAAAAACTGAACATTATAAGGTTCGAGTGTATCTAATGAACTTGACTGAGTATATATTTTGATCAGTGCTAATATGATACTGATCATTTAAAACACTGGACATATCTGTTTATTATACAAAGTAAGCTTCTAATTCCATTGATACTCAAAATTCAGATGTGCAAAACTGACAAATTTGTACTTCAATACAACATGTTTCTCTGTGATTAAGATGTTAACAGGTCACACTTCCCATTTAAGTCTGCTGTATACTATATACAACAACACTGTAGACAACTTGAGGCATGCATGAGTGTGGGTGTACACAGTTCTTCAGCCAGACCAAGCTAAGACATCCAGACAAGTAGGTAAACTTACAGACAGCCCCCCCCACCACCACCACCTGTCTGCCCTCCATGCTCTTATCAGAAAGCTTTTAGCACCAAGCCTTATGTCCAGTGATGTCAGGCTAATGTCTAACATTTCAACAGACTGACAGTAACATTTCCACATACACTGGCAGAACTGCTTTCATCACAGATTTCCCTTTTTTCCAGTAATAGTGCAAAACTTTGACCTCAATAGAAAATGGCCATAGTCCCTCAGTATAGATAATACTATGTATGTCTCAATGCTACACAAAGGCAGCAAACACACATATGTCTCTAGCTCCGAGTCTGAAAAAGAGGCTTCTGAGTGACTAAATGGACAATGGAGGAAAAAAAAAAATCTAAATCATATCCGATGACTGATAGCACTTATGATGAGGACGGGGTTAGAATATCCTGCAGTGAAGTGGTGCGTTCCCATTACTGCATCTCTCCATCTCTGAAAATGGCTTCATTAACAGACCAGTGCCGAGAGCTCCCTCGCCGAGTGTATGAACGTGCTGTACCCCGAGGGTCCGCCGGAATGGCTGAGGTGAAGTCCATTAAGACCCGACAGCTTGTTTTTTGACCACTAAATAAACCAGAGTATTTTTCTGTGTCAGCGGTATAAATAGCTTTTAGCTTAGGAGCTAGGGAGCACAAATTTCTCTGGGGCTGAAAACTCTGCTCCGAGAAGAAAATTAAACCCACAGATTGGGTTGCTAATACTGTATCATCACAGGTGTTGATCTAGACCCGGCAGAACTTGGAAAATGAAAATATGAAGGGCAGTGTCTCACCGTTCTCAAACTCATGTATATAGAAAACAGCTTCATGTCATAACTTGTCTAGAGAGTAGCTCAGCCTGATCTAATGACTTTTTGGTTATTCATCAGTAGTCATTTATGTGCCAATCCTTATTCAGTATAACCTCCACTCTGGGCCTAATCAGAGTACAATGGAGAATAATGTACCAAAGACAGCTGTGGGTTTTCCTACGGCGCCGTTCATTGTAACCTGTTCAGGATCAGAGTCGTCACCTAAATACCTAAAATGATGTAAATGTCCTGTATCTAGACGGTGGCGTGTGTGTGTGTGTGTGTGTGTGTGTGTGTGTGTGTGTGTGTGTGTGTGTGTGTGTGGTAAGTAGAAGAGCTGTAAAAACTAGGCTGTCTTCTGCTGGGGATAAATCCATATCCCACATAACCTGTCCTTCTCTTCTGGCATACTTCCCCGATCCCTCAGGCAACCAGAGCTGGCTACCTCTGAGCCTATGACATCGCTCTTACTTTCCCAGCACTTACTCTCCAATCATGTGTCACCTGATGAAACGCTACACCCTAGCCACCATTATTCGTCTGGATACACGAGCCTCTGGAATGTATCGGATTCCTGCCTCGGGGGATAAGCACCTTGGAAACATGGTCCTACCTCCACTGGCTAGCTTCTCCCGCCCTCCCCACCCTCTCTCTCTCCCTCTCTCTCTTTCCATTCAGCAAATTTCCACTAGAGGCCTGCTTGATTTAAACCGCATCATTGCCCATCTAACATGTGCTCACATTTTTGACGTACATTTCCCGATAGAAGGACGCGTGAGGGACAGTTTAGAGTTTTGGGACTGTTATGTTTTCTGGCTGTCTGCTCCCTCCTTTATGTCAAAGGTAAACATCACAATGAGCGCTATCCTTTGCCCAGTCACTGTAGATGCTGGGTCACAATACCTTCCATGCTTGAGAGTGAGCACCAGAGCTCAACCAGAAATTCAAGTTAGTAAACCATTTTGTCCTATAGTGCAACGGTGTAGTACAACCACTCTCAACCTATCTCCCCTCTCCAGAGAGCAACAGTTATTCTGTACAGTACTCTGGCCTGTAGCATTGAGTATCTCTGAGTCACTGGCCAGCGTAATTCAGTCTTGGGAATTATGACAGTGGAAAATCATTTCCCTGGGCCGGGGATAGGAGGCCATGGCTAATCGTTCAGTAATCTGATCTGCCTGCATACTGTAGCATTCAGCCGGGCCACTAGCCTAGCCAGCCAGTCACACATGTGGACACCCCCGGTGCCTGCCAACTATCTGATGGAGGCTAGTACTATTCAAAAACAACTCTCCAGGTTTTCCCGAGGATTACAGATGCTATCGGATCATTTGCTAATACTCAGTTGTGCTGTGCAGTTTGAAATGTATTTACTCTGCTCCTGCTCTCCAATACCCCTCACGATAGCACAGCGTAAGCCAAAAAATGCCACAGCCACATTCCAGGCAGAAAAAGGCGCCTCAATACAAACTCAACACTTTACAGGCCATGATGGTACAATCTGCCTCTTGCATTCTGGCATATTAACATAAAAACCTGACTTAACAAGGAAACAATCAAGTTTGTCTATCAAACAGCAATATATTTTGGGTATACGTCCAGTTGTAGATTCCAGTATCTAGTAGAGCCAGTGGTGTTGTAGTAGTAGAGTAGAATGAGAAGAACCATAGGGAGCAGTACTGTGTCACAAAGCAGTGCTTATACCCAGCAGAGAAGGTTGGGGGGCTTGAGTTTTGGAAAGATGCCTGGCTTCAGCCCCTCTCTAAAGAGAGGTCTGCCCCCTCACACACACAGAGTGTGGCTACAACGGGCACTGACATGGAAAAATACAAGAGCTGGCATGTTTTTGGGTACTGCAGTTCCCTACAGTTACCTTGTCTTGCATTATATGGGATGGTATAGTTACTGCAGTACAATTAAATTTACGTCCTCCTCTATGCGGAGATAAGCAGTAGTAAAGCCGTCAAAGCCATGATTGACAACAAACAACGTTCACCTTACTATCCCCCATTCAAGCCTAAAATTTAAAATGATGAATTGTCTGTGATCATGTCTCATTCTGATAAATGGCCAAACACTGCTTGGTGACATGATCTGTCATATACGGTCGCACCTACAGTATTTTATTATCTTCTACATGTAGGCATTGTAACCCAGTCGCAGCATTTCACAGGCATATCTAAGTGAAGAGATGCTGATATATGATCAAATGGCTGCGGCAGCAGTGGCAGCCTTCATCAGCTGAAAGCGCTAGATCACAGCATGTTTGGCAGCCGGTGGGAGCAGTCAGATGGAGGGTTAGAACAACCAGACAAACAGTTGGCACGGATAAACAGAACGCAACTTAAGGTTCAGCTCTCCACAAATTTGACAAACAAATGACAGCAACCACACTCCTTTTTTTATCTAATTAAATGGAATAAGCCCTACATTTTTTTTGTGAATGCAAGGAGGAACATGTGATAAACAACACATGGCTTTGGAACAGCAGAAATGGGAAGCGCTGGTGTTATAAATCTCATGATACATAAAAGCAGGACAGCACTTTTCAGTTACAAGAATGTCTTCTGCAGCTGAGGCGAAATGCAGGGAAAGTCCTTATGACTTTGCCAAATAAATTCTGAGTGTGAGTCATTCTTTGGTAATCTCTTACTCACATAGGTGCACGCGTGCATGCGTGTACACCCCAAGGCAATAGATTTCAGGCAGGTCTGGACTGCCCCTATTTTTCTATAGACGAAGTCAAGTGTTTATAACATTTAATAGATGCTATCTAGGTAGAGATTTTACACAAACACAAAGCAGCCTACATACAGAACATACAGAACTTGATTGAAGAAAAGACGTGCATGACTGGTGCTCTGTGCAACAGCCACTAAGCCACACATTAACAACATATCAAAACTACTAAAACTGAATGCATCTTTTTAGACAGGGCATCCAAAACAAATTGGACAATGTATTGCAAAGTCTGCATGATTTTTTCGTTTTGGAGTTTATGGTTCGGGGAAAAATGTTTTGAAATCTTACTGAGGAGGAATATTTGTAATGATCAGCATGCAGAGAATTCCTACAAAATGAATCATCTGTCATAACACAGCAAGTCGTCACTGCTGATAATTAACCCAGGTCCCCCCCCGAAATCATTTGGACTAATTAAGTAATGTTAAGGTAAATTCGTTGCATTCCCGTGGCGATCTTTTGTACACCTCTGTCATGTGCAATGCCGTTAGATTAGGTGGCAGACAGTCGAATCGACCTTTAATTACAATTTGCACAGAAAATCGTTTGGCCTCATCATCACAAGAGACACAGTAGAGTAACATTTGTAGATAAATTGCTACGTTGTTACCGATTTGTCACAGCTAACTTGAGGCGAGCATTTGATAATAGTCTGCACATCACAGCTGCTACAAAGTTACAAAAACAAGTTCGTCGATTGTCGCTGGTACCGGGCTGCATTAGGATCCGGCTGGATAAAGGAATTCCGATATTAAACCACGGAGCAGGGCAACCGGACACAGCTCTATCCTGAGCGCAAACTTCGACATGAGACGCTGCAACAACAATAACGTTAGCCTCCTCTCTACGCTGCCATATGCACTAGCTGAAAGCTGCACCGAGCCTCCACTATATCGCCTGGGCTTTATGTTTCCAGCCAGGGGAGAGTCAGGCCGAAAAACTGGCCTCATTCTCCGTCTGCGCCAGACAACGTTCACTAGCCTGGCCTGGGAGACCGAGCGGCGGGGCTCGCGGTCGTGTACCAAAACGTGCGAAAACACCGCGACGAGACTTGTGTTGTGTCGATGTACTCACCTTGTCTGAGTCTAGGCGGGTTTGGGACAACACAGACCGGTTGGGTTGGACGCGGGATTCAAGCACTCTGGGCGCATGTCGTCGTCGTCGTATCGGTTTGCCGTCGGCCGTGATGTGGAAGCGGCACAGCGGACTCGGCTGGGAGAGATCTGGAAATCTGAGAATGCCCCTCTCTTTCTGCAGCTCTTTGCACCGGCAGTGGCCCATAACTGTCGACAGGAGGCGCCAGCACAGCACATTTTTGTCTCTGATATGCGCATACATGCATACTACACAACTCCTCAAAGAAATCAGTGAGCGATCATATTTCTGCAGGGGCTTATCTGCATCCGTGCTCCTCAGTACTGAGATTATAGTGGCCGTGTTGTGCTGTGTGTTATTATTCTAGTCGGAATTTAATTGTGCCGTGATGTTGGGATTATCCCTGAAAGTTTTCTATGATTCCTGTTTCTTAGTTACAGGAGCTCAGGGGTAGTCGTGATGATTTTGATTAGTCACCACATCATGCAGATTACACAACGTGAGCTCATGTAAAATTAGATTTTTCTCTTACATGTATAACTAGTTTTGCATCAGTGGTTTTATAAATTAAATCAATTTCCTTATTTAATAAATCACTCCAATATTCTTCTAAGAAATAGCCTATTATTATTCATAGTAGCCCCCTTAATC
Organism: Seriola dumerili; assembly: GCF_002260705.1. Lineage (NCBI taxonomy): Eukaryota > Metazoa > Chordata > Actinopteri > Carangiformes > Carangidae > Seriola > Seriola dumerili. The sequence continues at coordinate 551,918 of NW_019174415.1, forward strand.
ACAGTGGCCTTATAATACTCATGCACTGCTACAATTCCTCTAGAGAAATGTAATTTTCCTCTGACTGGCCTAGACTTTTACTGGATATTTTACTCATCTTTTGAGTGTAATATTTAATGAAATATCTCAAAATGATAATAGTATTTATGGTGCTGATTATTGCTACAAAGATGAACAACAGACACATGGAGTATAGCTATATAATACAGGAAATATATCCTACCTTAATGAAAACTAATGTTTCAGTGTGCCACATAGACGCATACAGCCATTGACACTACTCTACAAATATAATTTATTTGAATGGAGCTCTGAAACATGGAACAGCTGTGAGGTGGTATTACACCTACATGTCCCCTGACCTTGTGACTCATGAGGTTAGTGATTTTGATTACAGAGTGGCTAAATCCAAGACAAAACCATCCTTCAAAACAGCTTTGGCAGTCTCATCCACATCACATGATAGAGGAGACAGGGTCACACGACTCATTAAGACAAAGAAGGCGATGCCCAGAAGGTTTACTTTGGTGTCCCACTACACAGAGAGCAAGACACAGCCTGTGCTTGGCTATGAGAGAAACATAAGAAGGAGGACGAGGAGGAAGCTGGTGGAGACTCCAGTTTAACCTTTTCTCATGGAAATATGATCATAGGAGCAACTGTTGATCAATAATCAGTGTCACCTAGCTGATGAGTACAAAGCAACTGATTATACCTTGAAGTCACTGCATCTGACTCAGACATCAAAAGCAACAGAAGAGGATGGAGATGTTTTTTTCACATGGGAGTAGTCTAAAAGTACAGACTTTCCTTTCTTACCTCCTGAAGGGTAGCTACAATTTGAAAAAGTTGCCAGCTCTTCAGGCCCGTGTTTAATCCCTGTCCTTTGACTCCACAACCTCACCCTGACCTTAAATAAACATTAGAGGCTTAAAGCCCATCCGTAATCCCAAACATCCTTTGGCCCACTAATTGGAGTTTCACACAATAAAGACACCCTGACCTGAATCTGAACAGGTGGATAGATAAACTGCACTACACAATTGGCTTATGCAAGCTCCCACACACCAACAAATCAGTCTGTCTCACACTCTCACACCAGTGGAAAAAGTACACACACTTAAGTAGTTGCACTACCACAGTTTACTCTGTTACATGTAAACGTCCTGCACCAAAATCTTATTTTAAGTCAATCTAGGTTAAAATTAAGCAAATACGAAGAGTAGTCTACATGAAACCAGTGCTTCAGTGCACATAGTGACACATATATTTTTACACCTATGCTGCAGGTACCAGAGTTACATGTGGTATACAGCCAGTACTGCTACTTATTTCCATACATGTGTTTTTCTTAATTAGGTTATTGTGTAAACCCGGTATTATATTGAAATAGGGCGACACCCTTAGGTGAAACGTGGCTCTCTGTCGCGGTGCATTGTGGACTGACACTTGGGCCGGTTGGCTCACACTCTGCAAAATGGCGACGTCCCTGGGATCTAACACGTACAATAGACAGAACTGGGAAGACGCGGTACGTATAATCGACAACACAGTGTTCACGACAGGGAGTATGACTAAAATGCAACAATTTTCTCGTTCATTCCAGAAGTTAACATTATCGTAAAACTGACCCGCTTGCCACTAACATGGCAGGTTTGCTTGATAGCTAATTAGCCTTTCGTTAGCTAGTAGTAGAAGCATGGCTGCTACCTTCTTAGCATGTCGGTGTTAGCTTCAATGTTATCGTTCGTTAATTTGTGTAAAAAAAAAAAAAGGTTTAATCTGGGACCAACAACGGCAAGATACATAAGTTGGACGATATCATTCAACATTGGGCCAAAAAAGCAATCGCTGTCACTGAAATTTAAACTTATTATGCTAAAGTTAGCTATCGAAGCTAATCAAGGCTAGCGCTAGCAAGCTAACAATAATAAAGCGAAGTTGCGTCAAGTAACCGGCTAATAACTTTAATTCGTAACTGAAATATAGAGAACCGAACCAATCCAACACACCGGCGCGTTCTTTCTTGATTTGGATAAGGTTTACAGTGTAAACTCGTATCATAAAGATGCTAATATAGCTTCGTGGGCACCCGATAAAAGGACCAAACCCGCTTATTTGACGACTTCATGAGAACTTTGATAACTTAAATAACGTTATCTTCCAATTCATTGAGCTATTAGAGGAACTGTGCTTTGTGTTTTAACCACCTTTTAGTTCAGTGAACGGACGTTTGCTTGTTTTTTTGAGTCATTGTATAGAGTAATGGTAATTAGCTAGCAACTAGCAACCCGATATAACCCAGTATTTGAGCGAAGTTGAAGTAGTTACATGTCTACCAAATTTTACTTTTCTGTGTACTGTTTGCACATCAAGCAACGGTTTTTTGGAAACACGTTAAAAGGTCCCTAACCCTTCTATATAAGGCATCAAATCAGTTTCCTCTCTTTAGCCTCGACACAACAGGGCCTTTTGCCAATGTTGGTTTTATCAAGACAGCAGAATATAAACTTTGCAACCTTATACTATGTAGTTAAGAGCTGCTTATATTTAGGTGTTTGGCTGATGTTGTCAGTGGGATGGATTCAGCAAGGTCATTTTCAGCTGCTAGCACTTGGACTGAAACAGCATCCCTCAACAGATGGCAAAGTAAGAATGAGCAAGTCCCAGTTGCACTCCCTGTATTCACACATGTAACTTCGCCAAGATGCCCGCAGTAGAAAGCGAAGCAGAATGTATGCTAAGTTAGTGCTTCAGAAACTTGAATCAGTGACCTGTTGGATGTATAACGGACACAATGCTTGGCTTTTTACTAAATGGACATCTAATTTCTTTTGTCTTCCAGGATTTTCCAATTCTGTGTCAGACATGTTTAGGAGAAAATCCTTACATCCGTATGGTGAGTGAGCATGACTTCATCATTGTAGTAAATATAAGGAAAATTTTCTGTAGTGTTGATTCCATTAGGTATGCAGATTTAAAATTTTGTCATGCTTTGCATTACAGACAAAGGAGAAATATGGGAAAGAATGCAAGGTATGTTTTGTACTCATATTTCAAAACATGATTATGCAGCACACAACGTAGTTTGAATTAAAAATCTAACATTATGTTCCATGTAAGAATATCTAAACATACATTTTCATCATTTTCCCATCAGATCTGTGCTCGACCCTTCACTGTGTTCCGATGGTGTCCAGGGACACGAATGCGTTTCAAGAAGACGGAAGTCTGTCAGACCTGCAGTAAAATGAAGAATGTTTGTCAGACATGTCTGCTCGACCTGGAGTATGGTGAGTCTGGGACTGACTCCTTGTAATCTGTTAATGTAAATTGGCCTGCATAAATTTATTATGGTTTGCTGAAGCATATAGATATGTGAGTTGACCCCTCATGTCTCACTTTGTGTTTTCAGGTTTGCCTATCCAGGTCAGAGACACTGGGCTTGCTATCAAAGATGAGGTTCCTAAGTCAGATGTGAACAAAGAGTACTACACACAGAACATGGAGAGAGAGGTATAGTTACTTTCTGATGCTGAAAAATAAAAGGTCTGTCTGTTTTATAAGTGATTTTCATACAGCTACAAGAGCTAAGTCTATACTTGGCCCATGGTATACGCCCATTAAAATGAGTAAAACAAAATATATATGTCTTGATGTGTGAAAGGCTAATTAGCTATCAAGCAAACCCTAACTGTTTTTTTTTTGTTTGTTTGTTTTTTGTTTTTTCAAATTGTCATTTGTCTGTCATTCATCTCATGTCTGTTTGAACCTCTATGTTCTCAGATAGCCAATTCTGATGGCACACGGCCGGTGGGCCAGCTAGGAAAAGCCCCCAGCTCTAGTGATATGTTGCTGAAGCTGGCCCGTACAACGCCATATTACAAGAGGAACCGGCCGCACATCTGCTCCTTCTGGGTGAAGGGAGAGTGTAAGAGAGGAGAAGAGTGTCCCTACAGGTGAGTGACACTTTATAAAACTGGCTACAATTGCTGTGTCTTAGTGGTCAAATTTGATGCTGTGGGATCAACAGTGAACGGTTGTGCTGAGTGTTTCTTAGCTTGATTAATTTTTTTTATAAATGAATTTTACATGTATCTTTTTGAGTACTTAGTACTAAAGGCAAAATAGAAATCGGTGTGTTTTTATGGGTCGGTTTGGCTGTAATTTCCTTATATTTGTCATGGTCATTGTGCTGTCAGTATTTTCTTATTATGGTTCTCCTTTTTCACACAGGCATGAGAAGCCCACAGATCCTGATGATCCTCTAGCTGACCAGAACATAAAGGACCGTTACTATGGTATCAATGACCCAGTAGCTGACAAGCTGTTGAAGCGGGCCTCAACTATGCCACGACTGGACCCACCAGAGGACAAGTCCATCACCACCCTCTACATAGGGGGTTTGGGAGATACTGTCACAGATGGAGATCTCAAGTAAGGATTCCTATTTCATAACAAGCTCTCGTACAAGTTCCTGTTGTCATTGAAAGTGGGTTTTACTATACTATAATAGAATGTCCTTGACTGTCCAATTACTGTTGACAGTTGTTGCAGTTTAAAATCTTTTTATATCCAGTGTTTTGATTCTGTTGGACATTTATCTGTATTATTGCAGGAGTCACTTTTACCAGTTTGGTGAGATTCGCACCATTACCATAGTCCAGAGGCAGCAGTGTGCCTTCATCCAGTTTGCCACGCGGCAGGCAGCAGAAATGGCTGCTGAGAAGTCCTTCAACAAACTGATCATTAATGGACGCAGGCTCACTGTCAAGTGGGGAAGGTAAGAAGTTGATCAACAAGGTAAAACATAAGCATTAGGATACCCATCTCCAACATCCTGACACTATAACCAATAACAATAGCTCGTGTAGCTCATTGTATGGATGCAACTAAAACATATCTCCTGCCATCTGGTAAAATTTCTTAGCTTCCACCATACAGCCTTGCTAAGCAGAGCCATTGGGAGGAGAGGTGAAGATTTATAGTGATAATTTGCTTATTAACACCAGGTAGTGCTCAGAAAGCATGTGTGTTTGAAATTAACAGCCAGGCGTAGTGTTACCATCACAGTCACAACTGTTTGGAAACTGACAGCAGTGCCTTTTTAAAATATTATTGCACACACTATGAGAATTTTAGCATAGCAAAGAACCTGACATTTTCTGTTCTGTACACATTCCTGCTGCTGCTGCACACAATGCAGTGGTATTTAACAAATTAAGTGATTTGATCCGTATATAAACTTGTGTGGTTTGTCTTTTAAGGTCTCAGGCAGCAAGAGGAAAGGAGGGCATCAAAGATGGTGTCAGTGAGATGGGTACCAGACTTGATCCTGTACCTGGACTGCCTGGAGGTGAGTCTCCAAACATGGGGAGAGTGGAAACGTGTGCGAAATGTGTGTGAGTGAGAGAGTGTGCATAATGACATCATGATGAGCCATATGAGATTAGTCTAATCTGAGGTAGAGTTTAATGTATACCTTTTTCTTTTGATTGTTGAATCATTAATTCAACCCCGTTGGTGTAATACACGCTGACAACTATGCATGCAGAAAAAGAAAAATTCTTATTGCTATTAAGAGTGGACGGAAGAAACACCAAGGTTTCTTTTGATTACTCATTTCTCTGTGTTTCTCTTTGTACTATAGCTCTTCCTCCCCCACCAGCTATGGATGAAGAGGCCCCTGCAAACTACTTCAACCTGGACCCCAGCACCTCGCCTGCTGTCATGAACATTGCTCTGCCCCCACCTCCAGGCATTAACCCACCTCCTCCAGGTAAAATTGTAACCTTGATCTCACAGATGCATCTAATCACATACATACATAGTAAAATATGATGTATATGAAATATAAAAGCTATTAAAAATAATCCCATTAACTTTTTGCTAGTATTTACTTTGGTTATCCTAATCTGTTACGTATTTTACGTTTCTATTTTTTGCAAAATTGCTGAGAAGATATTTATTAAATTAGTAAATGATTTAAAAGGCAGTCATAAAAGGTAGATGCATAATGCTGCATTCTTTCTTTTCATCTGCTCATTCAGGTTTTGGCCCTCCAATGTTTCACCCCATGGGTCCCATGGCTCCTCCTATGCCCCCTCCAATGAGCATGAGACCTCCTGGTCAAATCCACTACCCCTCCCAGGACCCTCAGCGCATGGGTGCCCATGCTGCACATGGCTCACGCCATGGTGATTAGCTGCTAGAGTGAAATACTGTACTGTGATTTAGATGTCATTCTTTTCCTTGAGTCAAACCTGGTCAGGTGCTTTCACTTCAGATGCTGTCAGTGGGCCTGAAACCTGCAGACTACTTACGGGAGAAATACATTGAATAGAAAAGACAGTTATGTCTTACAGTATAACATCTGATTTATTATGCCACCTGCAGTGCAGTGAATGAACTGAAGGAGCACCATCTGTGTCTGGAGAGACACAACCTGCATCTTACCAGATGACTTTGGCACTAACCGCAGTCAAAAAGTACCAGAACAGCATCTAAACAGCGGAACTTAACAGAGTAAAAGACACCACACATAAGAGTACTGACCAGTGTGATCAGGGTTGTCTTTAAAGGACTCCTGTGGTAGGAGCCATTGTACATATATAAATGTATACTTTAGGTAAAACATGTCATTGTCACATCGTACAAAGTATCACATGGAGTTGAATTCTGAGGAGCATTTTTAAAACGTATTAATTTTCAGTTACATTGACATTTTTTTTTATTTGACACAATCTTAATATTCCACGACATAAAGACTTGGTTAGTGTAAGACTTTCTTTGTATGTTGTTTTCACTTGTCATTAAAATGACTCATTTTTGTCATTGATCACCTCCAGATTTCATATTACTCATTTATGTAACAATTTACTGTTGTATGTGTGTTGTCTTGGTAGGTGACAAAAAGTTGTAAAGCTGCAGTATGAAAAGAAACTGAAGTGGTGAGAAGAGGAGTCATATATTGAGACACTTTGTTTGGGTGAAGGGGGAATAATTAGGACTGATCATCCTGTTGCAGCATTTAACTGATTCCAGCATCCAGAGTTTGCCTCAGCTGGTCAAACCACGCAGCAGTAGCAAATTTCTATATCATGCAGGAGTGTGCCCCCACCTGCTGCAGTGCCCATTGACTGTCAGGGGGGGGCATCTTTGCAGGAGGAGAGGAGCAAGCATAGGCCAGCGCTTTAGTCTTAAGTTGTCAGCCCTTTTTTCATAGTTCATTTGATTCCGGGCTGTAATCAGCTCCCCATCCCCTGGGTGCTCTGTTGAAGTTGGGTCGTTGGCACATGCGGTCAGGAGCGTTGCTGGGCAAGTTCTGGGATTCCACTGCCTCAAAGCTCATCACTGGTATCACCCTCTTGCTGGCCATTGCGCCCCCAAATGGCATGGCAGATCTGAGAAAAACAAAAAAGTCCTTGCTAAGCAGGTTAAGTGCATTGTTGCACGTTACTGGCAAAACATGAGCTTAGGTATTGTTGCTAACACGCCTTCCGATAAAGGGAAGGGGGGGGGGGCTTTTAGATGATAAATGATACCCAGTCTGGTCATCTCTCTGACTTTAACTGAAGGTCCTGTTAACAGGAGAAAACCACGAGGGAATCAGGATGAAACTGAGTGTGTGGTGAGCTCAACCTATTCCACTCGTGCTCTGACCATTAGTTGAGTTCAGATTTAATTACAGTGTCAAAATTTCATGATAGTCTAATGGTGTAAACAGATCCCTCCATTGGGGGTACAGTTCCAGACTGGCTGGCAGAAACTGTTTGATTGACAGCCTTAATTGACTAAAGTCTGAGTTTGTCTTTCCTATATTCTCCATTCCTCCATCTGCCCGAGCTTAACCTTTGTTCTGCCTCGCTGCTGTGATGCAATTCCTTGTGTGCCAAGAGAAAGGTGATTCCCTTTCGTGCGCAATCTGTCTTAGTGGGGACATTAAAAGCTTGCAGCCCCCCCAAGTGGATCATCTTTCAAGAGCCACAGTTCAAAATAGCCATCACGCAGCCACACTCCAAGGAGGTGCAAGCCAGAGACTGTATTAATTTTCAAACTGTGGAAACATGGAGTGGAGCCGAGGGAAGAGATGATGGTGATGGATAACATGGTTAGGTCATCTGTGGATCTATTTGAAGATGGGTGGGTCTCAACGCCTGTGCTTCCAACTGAACAGGATTTAGAAGTTCATGATTTATTTATTTCTGAGTATTGGCTGGTAAAGCAGGCAGAGAAAGGTAGATTTACCTGTTGAAGCACCTGTAGTTGGAAGGCTGTAATGTTTGTGGGAGCTCGGGCAGTTGGGTATTGAGGATGTTGAGGAGCTCTTCGTTGTTTCCCAGAGCTTCGCTCCATGGGGAGCAGTAGGATTTGGGGATTACTGTTGTGTTGAACTTCTCGTGAGGAATTCCCTTCAAAGGGCCAGAATATCCTAACAGAAACAAAAGTCTAATGTCAGTGGGTGAAAATGACATGCCACTGTGGGTACATTTAAAGCAAAATAAGGTCTCCTGTGTTTATAAAAAAAAAAAAAAAGGATAATCCTTGGGCTTTGAAATTAATTATAAAACCTGTTCAATAACTTCAAAAACAGCAAGCCCTAACACGGCACAGGCAGATCTAATTCACATACAAATATCTTTGATGTCACTCCTGTCAACAATAGGAACTACAGTAATTAGATCTCAGTGTGAATCCCTGCTAATAAACAGAGCTTAGCTCGCTGTCAGTCAGACTATAAGCAGTGCCTTCTGTCTGACCAAATACACAACAGCAGTCAGCAAAGACGCTCATAGATAACTGCTCTTGACAAACTGACAACTCTCCTGGCTATGATCATAATAAAATCAAATTCATGTGCTCAACACATTACCATATGAAAGATGCATATTAACAGATCAAAGTGAGATACAGTGCCCATGCATTACGCAAGCACAGCCTTTGTCCAGGCACTAGCACTGCCCAAGCGTGTTGAGGGTAAACTAGTTCTATGGCTGGTGGCATTCTGCGGCAATCCTTTCATCACTGTGTATCGCCATTTACCTGGAGCGAGGACGTCAGGACTGCCCTTCTTTGCTACTGTCTTCTGCAGGTTCATGACCAGGCTATGCTTACCAGGGATGGAGAAAGCCTGGTTTTCCTTTCCTCCCTGTGGCTCTGGGATGATTTGCGGGGGAGGAATGGCCTCGAGATGGACCTGAAGGAACAAAGTTAGGGTTCTGTGAATTTATGAACTCCACAAATACTGCAACACACTTTATTAAAGGGGCACTCCTTTAGACATGAAGTTCAGTTTGCTTGTCAGAGAGAGAACAACTCAATCTTTTGAGGAAGCTTTCCAAAGTTTGAAAAATAACCCCAGTGAGGTCATCAGGGTTATCATATCTTGGGTTTGTTTTTATTTTTACAGAACAAAGAAACTGGAAGTGTGGAGTTGAAAGATGTGGGAATTTAGGAGGCAGGGGCCAAAAGTAAGGTAAAAGATGCTATTATTATGGAGAATGTAGGATAAAGCTTTTTTTAATATTTCAAACCATATGTCAGAATATCTCATTCTCTGCTGTCTCAAGGTTGTCCAATCCTTCTTAAATTTGTCTCTTGTGCATTTTATGAAAGCACAATGCTAAATTGCTAGTTTCCATCAACATCACTTGTGACAAGGGACATTATTTGTAATGAATATTCCTGTCTGCTTAAAATGTAGAACAGAGACTGCAGAGAGGCCAGTGAAGAGTCAGACTTCATTGGCTATTAATTATAGTTCTTTGATATATCCAGCGCACCAAGAAGCTGTTATTAGGCATTACGTACATGTCAGAAACACAGATTCAGACCGAGTACGCTTAGTTCAGTGGATGTGGGTCATCGTGTGTTATGTGCCATCTGCCGATTCCTTACATTATTGGTGTTGTAAGCACCGTTGGCAGCGTTCTCCAGCGTGTACCTCTCCACTCTCTTCTGTCTCTCCTGAAACATGCGAGAGCCTCGATTAGAGGGAAGATTCAGCTCCTCCATCATCACATCCTTTGGAACGCTGATCTTCTTCCCCAGGTTCAGACCCCCTGGCACAACATGACAGACAAATGGAGGGGATTTAATAAGTGATCACATTTAATGTCCCCTTTGCATTTTTAAAATGGCAGTATGCGAGTAGAGAAGCCTGTTTGCCCCAGGTTTTTGTGCTGTGACATTGCATCAGGTGACTCTAACCCTGCGTAAATACAACATGACATTTAGTTGTTAGTGCAGAGGCAGTGACAGCAGCAACTTCCAGACATTTGGAAAGAGAAGGAAAGTAACACAGACTAATAAGGACCTTCGGCAAATCATAATGTCTCCTCTGATCTTCTTGTTTCTGTCAACTTTAAACAGCTGAGGGGGGCTGATATGAAAAAGCCAAGTCGTGTGCAGCATCACTAAGTTGGTATCCATGCAGCTTTTGCTCAGGGTCTCTTCTCATGTTATATCATGGCACAGAGTCTCTGAAATAGCCTCCAGATGATGTCAAGAGGTGTGTAATGTTTGTTGTGGTCCAGGGTTGCATGGGTAACTGGGCATATAAATAGGATCTCTGGATGAAAGACTACTGTAAGAGAGCGGATGGCCTTCCTTCTCGTACATGATAAGTGTTCGGAGAAGTCTGTGCATATGCCACCCTTGAGGAGCTGCCTTTGATCGGCCTGTGTAAAATTCAGTGGGAGTCACATTTTGCTGAGTTTAGGGGACTTGGTTTCAAAGCCTAGCTGGCGGACAGCACTGGAAAACAAACAGTGCAACTGGGATGGTCCCTGCTGGAATGCTTGGAGAATTTCACCAACACACTGGCACTCCTGGGATTTGGGTGTAGCACACTCCATGTGTCCCCAGGCAGTGGGCTAAGACACTTTGATGTTTGACTGTATTACATCTGACAGCCCCGGCTGTGATCACACGCTTTGGCAGTTGTTGACGCAATACATCAGCTAATTTGTGTATCAGTTTACCTCCAAATATTATGTACGCATATGTCGATTATTTGTGCCAATGTCCTGTCACAGGCTGGAACAAAACCAATGCATCCACAGTGCACTCACCTCCTCTGGCTTCCTTAGCCAGAGCCTTGGCTTGAATCATTCTCTGTTTAGTCATGTCATTTTGGCTGGACTGCATCATCATCATCGTTGTCACTGTGTTCCTGTGATGGACACAAACATTTTCATTATTATTGCAAGGATTTATCTAAACTGTAGTTTCTGTTATGACATAACTGATATGTATTCTATAAGTTCTGATTTAGTGTCAAACAAAATACACTCCTATAGTTTCATGTAAATTGTAAACCACGAGTCTTAGTCTTAAGTTTTATTTTGGGCACCTCCATTTTGTTAAGTGAGTGTGACTACATTACTCCAGCCACGTGTTTTGTCCAAGCAATGCATTTGCTGATATTTTTATTAAATCTCTAAAGTTAAAATGCGTATTTATCTGTGAACTCAGCAACAGCACCACAGCAAAACCACAGGACATCTTTACATTTTAAAGCACAGAAATGTATGATTTTATAAGTTCCCTCTTTACAGTTCTTTAAAGGACCGAATGGCTTCCACACGTAACACTTCAGTCAGATTGTAAGCAGTGCCTTCTGTCACTGCTTATTTTGATCGTGGTAAAGGCCTTTGCTCCCCTCCCTTCAGCCCTTACCTGTGTGTCCTGCCTGTCTGTACGTCGGGTGTTGCTCTGGATGGTTGAGTGGTTGATCTCGTACTGGAGCTGGGATGCTTCCACGCTCCACTCTGACACTCCTCAGCAGAGAAGGAACGGTCTGTATAAACCTCCCCAGGATGCCTCCAGTGCTTACCTCACTCAGTTTATTTTAGCAGAGGGGCAAGAGAGTGAAAACGGACAGAGGGAGTGTTTGGTGGGCGGGTGGGGGTATAAAAGGACGATTAAGGGGAAGGGGCACGTATAAAGATTTACATCCTGACCTCGGGGCTCCTTGATAATAAAAATCTGATCCTCTGTGTGTGTGTGTGTGTGTGTGTGTGCGTTCCAACAGCTGCTGTCCAGACAGTGACAGCTATATGAGAGGCCAAGCATCTAACCTCTCCACTGCAATTATACACACACAAACACAATTTGTATTTCCTCTCTTTCTTTTCTCCCTTCTGTAAAGCCCGTTATAACTTCTGTGCTATATATTAGTTGCAGCCACCATGTGTTTCCAACATGCGGACAGTTTTACGGGAGAAGCTATAAAATTGATGAGGTTGCCGCGATCAGAGGTTGTGATCGGTTTTCCAGTTTGGGGTCAAAAGTTAAACTCTGCAGCAGTTTGCTTCTCTATTATTGATAGTGTGAGACCTTTGACTTCCTTTTTCTTACACACTGCTGTGAGTTACGGGTACAGTACATACTCTGTATTTAGTAGTTTTAAGGATTGTAATAAATGAAATACAATACATACTGGTTTTTGCCAGTGTATTTTCATTTATTACCAAATGCGCAGACACTCCAGTTGTGATTTCTGCATGAGCCCTTTTTTTGTGTTACACCAGAAGTGATGCCCTTTAACTTTATATTTGGTTGCCCTTTTTGAACTCAAGTTAGTCTTTATCGAGCAGCTTTTTTCCCACAAATTGATTCATTGAGCTCAGCAGGAGCCTAGAGGGGAAAAAACATTTTCTTTATCCCTGTTGAGATTGGATATCGATTTCGCACCTGCCCTGCTCCACAATACCACTATCCCCCAGTGGGAAGCCTCCGAGCCTCTGAAAGAAAGTGTGAAGTCATCCTGAGTCACACAAAAATCATCTGCAGACACACAATGGAAGTTGAATAGTTTCTGGCCATTAAGGGTTTATTCAAGTGTGTTTGTTTAGTAGAAAAAAGCAATTTTGCTTTATAAAAAGGATTTGGGTTGGGTCAGTAGCCTTCTATTAACAAAAAAAATTTACCTTTTGTGTTGTGCTGTATCACACAGAGCCTAAGTGATTACAATCAATCTGTCATGTCCATTTTATTCAGACCTACTGCTTATAACAGTTCATTTCAAATTGAGTTATTATGACAAGGGTCTGTTAATAATTCAGTGGTCTTTTTCTAGAAGGGAGCAATGATGAAAACAGGACAACATCTTGTGACTGAGTCATCTGTGTTTGAGAGGTGGCTGCCGCAGTGTGTTTATGTCACATAGAGAGAGGTACACAACCACCAGGCGCTGACAGCTGACACAAGAACAATAGAAGCCCATTCAGACACAAGGGCTTGTGCGATTAGGGCACCTTTAAAACCGTTTGCCCTATTGGCCTTCAGATGAAACCTCATGTGGCTGGCTAGTCTGAGGAAGTTCAAAACTTCACAGGTAGTGTTGAGAGCAGGAGAAGGCAAAAGCAGCAATATTCAAAGCATGGCTTTTTATAGCTTAACGCTGAAAGCTGCATGCATTAAAATTCAGCTTGCAGCACTGAGAGAGTCTTCATTCTGAACTTTTCTTATTTGCTTGCAGGTGCCTCTGGGAAGACTGCTGGAAGTCAATCAGTAGGGGAGCTGTCTTGACAGTGCTCAGTTTGAGCTTCAATCCAGAGCGACATTATGTATGGGCTGCTGTGTGAGAGTCTTCACGACTTCATCAAGGAGTCGTATGGAGATGATGTGTGGAAGCTGGTCAGAGAGAGAGCAGATGTCAGGTTACACTCTTTTGTCACCCACCAGGTACATTGTCTGTGCTCCTGAAATGAATAATATGATGTAATACTGTATGTAAGCAAATAATAATAACTTTGAAGTCACTACAGTACTCTCTGTCTGCTTTTCTGTGATGTTTAATAGTCCTGATATCAGAAAATTAATTTTTCTGAGTGATAATCTCTGCATGTGTTTATCTGCAGGTGTATAGCGAGAGTGTGATTCCCCGTATTGCAAAGGCAGCCAGCGGAGTGACAGGCACGCCATACAATGAACTGATGAACTCCTGGGGTGTCTACTTCCTGGGCTTTGTAGGGAAGTACGGCTATGACAGGATCCTCAAGGTAAGAAAAGGTCTCAAACTCAGGACTGTTTTGTCTTCTGGTGGATATGTGAGAGAATGATTTAATACACAGTAAATACTTCTATTGTGTTAATTAAATGTTTAAACATATCTTATATATCTTATCTTAAATCTGTCAATCCAGTCAAAACAGATTATTGTTAGTGTTGTGGTTTTTACAACAGTAGATTTTCCTCTGTATGATTTCCTTATACAGTTAAAGAGTGAATATGTAACTTGTGTACAAATCAGTAGAAAAATTAGTGCATGCCATAAAGATGTACAACCTTTACAATTTTGCACATCTTCTAAAATAAGGGGTTATCGGTGGATTACATGTACTCATACAGATGCTCATTGTATTATTGGCCATTCAGTCCAGCCCTTGTTAGCAACCAACATGTGTTTTGTTTTAGAACTATAACATCATTAAATTATTTTCAGGCAAATTAGGAATAAGGCACTCCAGTGATTTACAGTAGTATTACACTTAGCAGTAGCAGGATTCATGAAATATATTATATAAAAAGAATGGTTAAAATCACCAGCAGCAAAGGGCAAGATATTCTGATTTGCTGTCACTTACATGGGTCAGGTTCCATATTTGTTGTACCTTTTGTAATGGTATTCTTTAAAGGAAAACTGCCCATTGAAAAACAGCATGTATATTGTACCCCCCCGAGCCTTAAAGTACAATATACATCTGTTTTCATGGGCAGTTTTCCTTTAAGAATACCATTACAAAAGGTACAACAAATACACATGACCTGTTACCCTACGTCTCTGCCCTCAGGTGTTGGGCCGTCATGTACGTGACTTTGTCAATGGTCTTGACAACCTCCATGAATACCTGCGCTTCAGCTACCCCAAGGTGCAGCCCCCAACTTTCTTCTGCCAGGAGGAGTCTGCCACTGGAGTCACCCTCCACTACAGGTCTGAGACGATGTGGAGGAGTGAAGAGGGGGCAGACTGATAAACTATCAGGCATCAGACATAAAAAATACAAGAACAGAGTAAAAATATTGAAAACTGTGCCATTAATCTCTTCAGAGAGATGTTGAATTTTCTTCCTCTGTGACCTGCAGGAGTAAACGTAAAGGCTACCTGCACTACGCCATGGGTCAGCTGAGGCAGATGGGGAAACAGTTCTATGACACTGACATTCACGTGGAGGTGCTGTCCGAGCAGATGGTCGGAGACTACTCCCATGTCACCATGAGGTACACACACACACACACACACACACACACTCACACACACATGCAAAGCTTTTTATACTCACTGGCGGAAAGTAAATAAGTACATTTACTTAAGTACTATACACGAGTACAGTTTTGAGGTACTTCATAATTCTACTCCACAACATTTAAAAGAGAAATATTGTACTTTTTTTACTCCTTTTTGGCTCGTGACCTCTTATGAAAAAACAGTGTCTAGTTGGGGTCCTGGGTCAGGTTTTTGGTGTATATGAGTTATTAACAGTTCCACCACAGAGTCATTTCTGATGTTCTAATCTAACAGTCTGAGACCTAAGAAGGTCAAATTACCCAATATTTTACCAAAAAACAGCAAATATTAATAAAACATACAGACATTTACATATTTTTGTTTTTCTTCATCATTATTCCACTACAATCATCCCACTGCCCCTCAGATATGCGGTATCTTGTGACCATTTGGGTGGGGCCCGACTTGTAGGTTGGGAACTAACTGTGTACACATAGTTAAAAATAGCTACACCTCAGCTACCCACAATGGTTAAATACTACTTATGTATTGATGCATGTGCACGCATGTTTTCTGCAAAACAAACGCTTTTACTGTCGGTNTGTAGGTTGGGAACTAACTGTGTACACATAGTTAAAAATAAATAAAACTTTAATTGCATTCAATGATAATACTTCTGTACTTTTACATTTTTGTGTTGGCACTTTTACTCAGGTAAAGGATCTGAAAATGTCTTCCACCACAGTTCACTCTCAACTTTAAATCTAAGAAAACATTGATATGTGTGTGCATGCAGGCTGAACTTTGACAACTCTGCCTACCGCTACATCATGAAGGAAGATGAGGAAGAGCAGGAGATTTTGCCCATTACCTCAGATTTCTTCTTTGAGGTCTTCCCCTTTAATATCGTCTTCAGACAGGTAATCCTTTTGAGTTACCCTCTTCAACATCCCAAGGGCAGTTAATGAACCAAATGAAGTGTAACATGAATGAACAGCCAATGGTTCTTTGATTCTTTAGGACATGGTGGTGCATAACGTAGGCTCAGGCCTGGCTACAGTCTTCCCTGATCTAGATGGGAAGAAGATCAATGATGCCTTCTTGCTGGCTCGCCCCCTAGTGGAATTCACCTGGAACATGGTAAGACATCACTTAACATGTCACAATCTCTTATCTACAGCATTCTACAATAAACAAAAATGTGTCTTAAAAATATCAGCTTCAAACAGGTTGCTGATGAGAACACTGACTCTAATCTGTGCACAGATCATCTCCCACCCCAACAACCTGTTTGAAATCATGTCAAAGGAGCCTGTGAAGAGAGAGAGGAACCTTCACAACCGAGTCCAGAGTAAGAGTGGGAGCCATGTAAACACTCGCAGGGGTGTGTGTCTGGTGGGCGAGGACTCGCAGGCTTGTAGTCAGATCAATTTCACTGCAGTCTGACACAAAAGACACGCTCAATTTCAGTTTCATTAAATAAAAAAAAAGAGCAGGTGTGCAGTAAAATGGATGATTTTTTTATGCAAGAGCTCAAACATCAACATTTAACTTTGAAAACACAGCTGAATTAAAGTTGTGAGTTTAGGGGGTCTTTCAGTTGCTGAAATTGAATTGTTTGATGTCTTGATTCAACTTAAATTGATTAAATTAAGTGGAACTGATCCCAGCCCTGTTTGTCATGGATAGAGGATATGAATATGAATGTTTGTGGCTCTGATTGTTGGCCCTGTTTTTCCACAGATTCTGACTATGAAAATGCCAATCGCTCTGCTGACGTAGATGTGGAGCTCATGGCTTTCCAGTCCATCATTGGGGATGATTACAAAGGTCATGACCTTTCTGTTATCTAAAGGCACATAGTAAGACCTGGGCATACAGACGCTGAAATAGTGTGGCTGACAGTGACAAAATTAAACCAATTAAAGACACAGACACATTAAAATACAAAACAAATGGATTTTGAAGGAATAGTTTGGCTATTGGGAAATATGATTATTTGCTGTTTTGTTGAGAGTTGTTGACTTGATCGATACCACTCTCATGTTTGTATGTTCAATATGATGCTGCAGCCAGCGGAGGGTTAGCTTAAGTTAGCATCACTGACTGAGAACATAGGGGAAAAGCTAGCCTGGCTCTGTCTGCAGGTAACAACCTGATCCAGCACCTCTAGTTATCATGTTAATCTCTCATTTGTTTAATTTTTTCAAAAACTGAATGAATTTATAATCTTATAGGGGGATTATGTGTCTTCTTGGCTGGGAGCGACAACTTTCTTAAGTCTTGTTTTCATTGTGCTGTTGCTAGGCAACCAACAGAGACTGCAGGAAGTCACTGCTTCCATCCAAGAAATAGTCCAGTCCACTGAACACTATTAACTGTGACCAACCTTTATACAGAACCAGGCTAGCTGTTTCCAGTCTTTTATGCTAAGCTATACTAATTGGCAACTGGCTCCAGCTTCATATTAAACATACAGATACAAGAGTGGTATTGATTTTCTTGTTTGACTGTCAGCAAGAAAGCAAATAAGCATATTTCCCAAAATGTTGAACTATTCCTTGTTGAACTAAACTGCTACATCCACTAGGGTGATATTGTTAACACAGTGCAGTCATTATCAACTGCTGAAATTTAACCTAACACTCCTCTGTAAATGTCTGTGTTTCTGGCATTTGAATGTGTTCTTTTTTTAGATGGTAACAGTGCTAATGCGATGGAGAGCTGGGGCGATGGGAGCCGCTGCCTGAAACTAAAAGGACAAATGAGATACATGCCGGAGTGGGAGTCCATCATCTTCCTGGGAACTCCTGTGTAAGGCACACACACACACACACACACACACACACACACACACACACACACACACACACACACACACACACACACACATGTAGACACAGATCTTTATTAAAATGCTGCAGCTGAAAAGTAAAACATTCGAAAAAAGCAGCAAGAGCTAAACTGAATTACGAAGCTGGAAATAAAAGCCCGGGCAGTGAATCAAATCAGGGGGCCCATTCTAACAGCACTTACCATGCATGAAATGAGCTGCTAATTAGCCTGTAATCAGACAGTGCAGCTCTTGTGAGCGTAATGGGAACCCATTTGCAACTGAGTGTTTTCCACAGAGTACATTACCAAAACATCTCCCTCCTCTTCTAAAACATTTTGTTTTGCAAGTAAATGCCCATATGCTTGTATTGACAAAACATAGCTACATTATTTTTACTATAGGAAATAATATCTCTCAGAATTACAGCCTTTTAATTCCCAGTTTTTATAGATACAGCTATTGTCATTCATTCAATATATGTTATAATTTTTCTTTCTTTTCTCTCTCTCACTCTCTGTATGTGTGTGTGTGTGTGTGTGTGTGTGTGCAGGATGGAGAGTTTGAGTGCTATGTTTAAGACTGGCTTGTACATCAATGACCTGAGTATGCACGACTCCAGCAGAGACCTGGTTTTGGCGGGGACTCAGCAGTCAGAGGAGCTGAAGAGAGCTCTCATACAGGTTCCCTGAGCCAAAGTGCAGATGCATTTTACATGTGTGATCAGCTCACTTGTCAGTCTGTATTATGCAAAGTTGCTCTGAAGCCCTAATTTCAGTCTAGCAGCCTCCAGATCACTTTCTGCCTGCTGTCCTGAGATGAACGAAATAAATGCAAACTTAGTGTTTTTCTACTTTATTCCTTATTGTGAGTGCAGGAGCAAAAGAAGTCGAGCAAGCTGGAGGAGAGCATGAAGATGTTGGACTACGAGATGAAGAAGACTGATGACCTTCTGTACAGGATGATTCCCAAGCCAGTGGCTAAAAGGCTGCGCAAAGGAGAGCCTGCTGTCAACACTTGTGAGGTCAGGACTGACATAGTGCCCACAGTTCACCAATGATTTTACACTTCAAGTGCCTGAAACAACAGAAACGAAAGAGTTAGATGAGAAGACTGATACCACTCTCATATGTACAGTAAATAAAAGTTACAGCGGTCGAGTAGCTTAGCTTAGCACAAGGACTGCAAACAGTTCACCTAGATGTATCCAAAGCTAGAAAAATCCACCTATTAGAAACTCCAAAGTTAACTAAATACAAAAAAGACAGTGCAGTTTAATATGTGAGCTTTAGAGGTGCTGGAAACCAGCTTTATTACATTGGACTGAGCCAGGCTACTTGTTTACAGAGGCTAGCTGTTCCCCTCAATTATTTCGTCTTTATGCTAAGCTAAGCTAACTGGCTGCTGGCTATAGTTTCATATTTGTTGTACAGACATAGAGTGGTATCAGTATTCTTATCTAATTCTCACATTCATGTAGCAAAACACTTGAGACAAAATACTGGAGTCTTGTATTTCTAAGAACAAACTGAGTTCTTCTATTGCTTAGTGTAAATAGTGACTGTGTACCTAACCACACACACACACACACACACACACACACACACACACACACACACACACACACACACACACACACCCCTATAAATCCTCTAAATTTGTACTACTCTCCTTATTGGAACTTTTTGCTATATTGAAATGCAGGATGATTGAGAGTGGCTCCCTGATGCTGCATAACAGAATAGACATTAAAAATGATCCATGAACACCTGCCTCCCCTCTCAACCTGCCTGCCTATCTCTTTTCTCCCAGGTGTTCCCAGATGTGACCATTCTCTTCAGTGATGTCGTGGGGTTTACTCGCATTTGCAGCCACATCACTCCAATGCAGGTGGTCTCCATGCTCAACACCATGTACACCCTGTTTGACACGCTCAGCGAGAAGCACCGCGTCTTCAAGGTTTGTTTGTATGTTTTTCCTCTGTGTGATGGACTTTATACATAAGAGCTCGTGTGTAAGAGCTGCTGTTGTTCTCCTCTCCAGGTTGAGACAATTGGAGATGCCTACATGGTTGTTGCCGGGGCTCCAGAGAAGACCAAGTACCACGCTCATAACATTTGTGACATGGCCCTAGACATGGTGCGCTCCATCGATCACCTGAAAGACCCCTCCAACGGCAACAACATACAGATTCGTGTTGGTGGGTAGAAAGTATGTGAACAATGTGTTTATGTTGGTGTTTGACTGATTGAACTAACCTGTTGCTCTGGTTGCAGGGATCCACTCTGGCATGGTTGTGGCGGGTGTGGTGGGACATAAAATGCCACGTTACGGTCTGCATGGTGACACGGTCCACACTGCATCTGCCATGGAGAGCAATGGCAAGGTAAGGGAAAGTAATGAGTGAAAGAACACATGCGAGGCAGTGATGCACCAGTTTCCCGTGATTTTGTTGTGACCGGTCTTTCTCTGTCTCAATCAGGAGATGCACATTCAGCTCAGCAGTGCCACCTATGAGCACCTGAAAGGAAGTCACTTCATTTTTGAAAGGAGGGGCATCATTACTATCAAGGTCAAGGGTCAAAACCGTCACCGTAGCAACTGTACCCACCAGATTAATTGCATTAACTCGTCCATTGTGACATCATGTTATCATTTGCTGTAGAACATTTGAGGAAAACATAATTAAATTAGATTAAAGTCAGAGAACTTTTATTGATCCCCACCGGAGCAATTAAAGTATATGCAGCAGGGAACACAAACATGGATGTGTTAATGACACATAAAATAAAGTGTGAAGTGCATGTCTCTTCTCAAAAGTAAATATCTCTACATTAACAGCCTTTATGGCTGTAGTCTGTATTAATGGAAGTTTTGCATATCAGCAATCAGACATAAAACACATTTCTGAGTGTAAAAAATATATATAAAATAAAAACTCACAATGTTTTGGCTCTGGGGAGTCAGCCCACTTAGTATTCAGAGTTGGTATTTGCAGCTTGCTTGTTGATTTGCCAGTCTATTTTATCAGTGGGTCTGACTTTGAGGCTGCACATTTAGAGATAATACCAGCAAAGTGACTCCCAAAGGTTTCTGAGGCAGCTGATTGCAGGTGCCAATCTCAAGAAAACACTAGTGACTTGTTCTTCATCAGGGAATTTTGACTATTGAAAATCTGCCACCTGCCATTTTACCCCCCTCTATAACAGTAGTTGTGCCTGTGAGCGTACAGTACTGTATGTCTTTGAATATTTGTGTATATATCTCTTTGACTTTTTTCTTCTCTTCATCCATTTTTAGGGGAATGTTGAAATTGAGACCTACTGGCTGAAAGGAAAGAGGGACAAGGATGGGAATGCTCAGGCAGCATGTCCTCAGTTTGAGACTCAGACCATCAGCAAGGCCATCAGCAAGGCCACCATCTCGGGCCCTGAGGCCACAGGAGATGAGGAGGGACTGGTAAAAATTCAGCTCAGACAAGCTTGAACAGTGTACGCTCTCATTTCCTTTATTGCCACCATCATCATCTCTGATTCCCTGAGTCTTCCTCTGTCTTTGCCCCCAGGTTTTTCCTCTGGTGGCAGGGGAGGATGAGGATGATGTCAAGTCTATTCGCTCTCATCGTATCAAGATGGAAATTTCAGGTCATTCTCTAGAGGAGTCGATTGAGGAGTGCCGGGTGGAGGAGATGTCTGTTCATAAGGTGAGAGGGAATATCTGCTGCTAGGATTTCTGGATGTTTAGACTTTTAATGACTCTTATTTAACTATGATGTCTTTGGTTTTTTTTGATGATTCCCTTTCTTGGGTTATTATTAGCTGTTAGTGTTTTTTTTTACTTGCTGTTTTTTTATGGGTGTAATATTCAGAACTGTTCCTTCCCTAGTCCCACTATAAGGATGCCTTGCAGGACGGCCTCCAGGACTCTCACCTGGAACTGGACTCACCTGAGTCTGACGGCAGGGACTCCATCATGGAGTCCCGTGACAGCTCCTGTGACTCCCGCTGCTCCAAGAGCGCCATGTGCTCCGTGTCGTGAACTGCGACATGGTGATAGCGCCCAAGCAGATGCTAGCTGATGCTATAGCCAGTAATTCATATGTATTACTATTTGTAAAGCGCTTTTTGTACAACCCACTTGAAGCACTGGATGTTAGGCCAAATGCCAGATAGGAGTGTGGTTTTTGCTGTTATTTCGGAGGCCTTTTGGAGGCGTTCTTGTACATGGACTAGACTGTAATGCTCGAAATCTCTAGTGGCATTTGTGTGGAGTTACTTTGCGGAGCAAAAATCATCAGTGTTTATTTAGCTCTAACAATACAGAAAATCAGTTGTAGCCATCAGTGTTAATTTTACACTTTGATCATTTTGAACCGCTGCCTCAGAGCTCTATCAGCCCCATGAGTGAACAAACACTTCTCCAATTAATACCTCACATCAGTCACCTCAGGGCAATTGCCACTAAAAAGTCAACACTGGAAAACATGCTGATTGTGGCCATTGTGCCCATTGTGTAACATGTTTTAGTACCAAAGAGTGTTCCCTGCTTTGTGGTTCATCTGGACACGAGCTCAGTAATTTCCTGCACTGTTTGTTCTGCTGCACCTTGTAGATTTGACATCTTATTTCATCCTCTGAGAAAATAAATCACTCGGAGTCTCTCCTCCGTCCCTCTCTCTCCTCTCTCCTTCATCTCGCGTGTCTGAATTCATTATTCTATATCAGTCTCGTCAAATATACAGCCACGGTACAATGTAAACGCTTGTCAGCTCAGTGAAAATAAAGAGAGATGACTGCTGAGCTTTCTGTGGATCGGTGTGTTGTTTGTCTTGTCTTGTCACTCAGAGGCATTGGCATTCTTACTCACATTGACATTTACATATATTTTAAAATTTTTTATTGAACACATTTCTCTGTGGATATGTATATACGGATATGTTTTTATTGTGTATCTGTGTGCTCAGATCTGACTTGCACAACATGTGTACCTGCATCTTACTCAAACTCCAGTGATGTTAGTAGGAAGCCTGGTAAACAGTCGTTGTATTAAGCTTTAACATGAATGATAAATGTATTTTTGTGATTGTCATGTGTGCCTGCAAAACTCAATATCAGGCACAAATGAATATGTAATTAATTGGGAGTCAAACCAAAATATCAAAGCTCAGACTTTGGTTTAAGCAAGTTGTTATTACAATCTGCTTTTCAGTACTGCAACACACATCCATACATATCACTAAACCAAGAACAGCATCATCCATAAATACACTGATAGACAATCAAAATATCAATTATCCTGGATTGGTGTCCCAGTCAGACAACGTTCCCCACTGACTGATTATCAGATGAACTGCACTTAAAGGTGGCATCCTCACGATCTAGGCTGCATCCATTGGCTCTATGGGAGTCTTTAGGTGATGAGCTGATGGAGCAATGGAAGCAGAAAGCATATAAGAAGGCCAGCAGGAGCAGTAAGCAGACCACACAAAAAATAACCACGATCAGAATGGTGTGCACTTGCATGTGCAAGTCCTCCCATGGGAGCAGCATGGTGGTGGCAAGGACACTCTGGGTCGATGGGATAGTACTGAAACTGGGAATCACTGTGGGCAGCTGTGGCTTCATGGAGGCAAGGTGGGTTACTTCCGGCATGACGGGAGGATGTATGCACTTTGTGTCTTGGAGATACTTTGTTGCAGCCTTAAGGAGAAAGACATCTTTTAGTTTGGTTTACCACATGCAAAGAACACAGTAATAGCCTATTAAGATACTAATTCAAGTGGAGTGCTTGAGCAAGATAACTATGTCCAATGATAAATCAGCCTCTTTACAATGAGCACAACTGGCATAAAACAATGATTTTGTACCATTCTTAACAAAACACAATTCCACACTGTGTATTTAAACAAACAAGCAAATGAAGTCTCGTGTCTGTTGTCTGTCCTTTGTTCTTACCTGGAATGTGTTGTTGCAGTGTCTTTTGATGAGCAGAGCTTGGGAAAATGAAAGAGATGGAGGACCAGAGAGAGAGAGGGCTGGACTAAAGAAGTGAGGTGGCTGTTGGACCACGAATAACAGGGAGGGTTGCCATGGCAACACTTGCTGAAGGGCCACTAGCATGGAAATGACATCATATCACCTCAAGGATGTGTTTTAATGTATGCAAATGGGGATGTTAGAAGATTTTAAACAGGCAGAAACACTGAGTTTGAAATATGTACAGAGCTCAAAACTACAATATGTGCAGCCCAAACACCTGTAGCCCGTGGTCTCTACAAAAAATTGATTTAGGCCTGTTATTTACAGGTATTCTCCTGAAACTTTACAGGGATGAAAGCATCTGCCCAATAAAACGTGAGCTTTGGAACAGCAAATACAAACAGTGAAACTAGATCACTTTGTAAAGAACAGAGCCTCCTCATCCCTGACATTGGTCAGGCTCTCCAATACTGCCACCTGTTGGTATGTGAAGCAGCACTGAACAACACACTGCAAAATGCAAACTCATCTTGTCAGCCCAGCCCAGCTTCTGTGCCGTCTGGTCTCTTTCAAACAGCCCATAATGATCCTTTAGTACAAGTTGTAATTGGTCCCACACCCCTGCTGTGCTCACTCAACAGGAGTTGATGCCTAAAAAATGTTTTAGGACTTGCACCAAATTTTAGTTGCCATGGAGATGACTCAATTATTCTACTGATTTTCAGTCATTTTGTTAACACTTAGAAAGTAAGTCCGAAAGCTGTTTTTTTTTTTTCAAAACCACTCATAAATACCAGACAAAAGAAAAAAATATTAATTAACATAATTTCTGAGGAGGACACAGAACAAAGCCTGACAGCTGATGTGAGTTTAGAGTGCTTTCAGATGGTTAATTACAGCTCCAGACAATAGAAGCAAAAGATCCATTAAATCCAACTGCAGCTGAGTAGAGCCAAAATGGCTGAATGGAGGACTTAGCCTATACCAATTCAGTCTAAAGGACAAATATGTGAAGAAAGATGTGGTGTGGGCCTTCAAGCCTACAGGGTGAGTGGGGGGTGGAGGAGTAGTCTTTAGAGAGAGGAAGTGCAAGAGGAAGTCTTCTGAAATCAAGGATCTGCACAATGTTTTTTGTGACTGAGAACAGAAGGATTTTACTTCAGAGTTGCTCTGACGAAGTAGACTATTTGTATTTCAACATGGAGCGCACACAGTGTTCACAGCTGGACTCGAGAGGTGTAATACAGCCAAGTGCCTCAGTGAAGAGGCATCCAGACAAACTCTAACAGAGGTACACATTGCTGCGAAAGAGACTGCACGCTATGTAATAGTCCCAGAATTAACATATAAAACAAACATTTTGAGAAAAAGTGTCCCCGCTGAAAATTAGTCAGCCTCTCTGCGTGTAATTTCCTGCACTGTTTGCTCTGCTGTGCCTTGAAGATTTGATATCTTGTTCTGCCATGCGAGCGCATAATTGTAGACTCTCTACTCGCTTGCTCTTGCTTTTCAATTAGTCTCTCCCTCCCTCACTGTGCAATGCAAGAGCTTGTCATCATGGCGTGGAAATAAAGCAAGATGATGGCTGAGCAGCGGCGGATCAGCTTGTTATTGTTATCCATGTCACTCATGGAAGGGCTGGTATTTACAGACATTTTCATGCATTTTTCGGTCTTTCAATGACAGTTTTCAAAACTATTATTCGACCATATATATATGTCTGCCCTTATTGCTTGCACGTGTATGTATGCATTCCCTGAGAATGTGATTACAAGAAAGCACAACAGCAGAATTTACTAATTATTTTACTGTCAAAAATCTCAAAACACATACTTTACACTCACACTGAACTGGTGTCTATGTGACTGACAAACTACAACAGTTCTACATGGCTACACACTCAGCTTGGTTTTCTTAGTGTTTAAGAAAGGACACAGATTCACCAGACAAGGATCCTTGGGATAAGAGGAACAAAAACATACATTTTTGGGGTAGAACAATGATTAATAATTCACTTATTATAGCTAAAATGTTACAATTCAATGAGCTACATTTGCAAAATTTTCATAAAAATGACACAATTTGTAAAAACAAAATTATCGTTCAAATCTGTGAGGGGAGCAGGATCTGTCATAGGTGAGGTGTGTTGATATTTAATCAAGTGGAATCTTTTTTTCAATCCCTTATGAGATGGTGGTTGTCAATTTGACTCTGGTCAGTGTAGTGACCGGTTCACTTCTTCTTGTTCACAATGTTGTTGCAAATCCAGTTCATGCCATCCTGGAGAAATTAAAAAAAAAAAAAAAAAAAAACTGTCTAAATTTGATATAAAATCAAGTTCAAACTGTTCAAACAAAACAAGTCAAAGACGTTGCTGATATAAACAAAGTCTCCATTTAAACACTTCAGACTGATCAGTACAATATTGTGCAGCAGGAAGGAAGAGAGCACTTTTGTAAGGTTAATTATGTTCCATCTGAAGGAAAAATCAATAAATCAACTTGGGTCTGACCTGAA
Organism: Seriola dumerili; assembly: GCF_002260705.1. Classification (NCBI taxonomy): domain Eukaryota; kingdom Metazoa; phylum Chordata; class Actinopteri; order Carangiformes; family Carangidae; genus Seriola; species Seriola dumerili. Next base: position 578,478 of record NW_019174415.1, read on the forward strand.
CTCCCTCTCCAGACACAGCTGAGCAGGCCTGAATCTGCCACTCACGGTCCCGGTATGTATGCAGGTTGAGTCCCTCAGCGATCTCACTGGCCGGTGACGCTGTGGCCAGATCCTGCTTGTTGGCAAAGATGAGCACTGGAACGCCTTTTAGATTCTCCTCGTCGATCAGCTCGGACAGCTCCTGCTCATACACACCAAAAAAGGTAATTGAAAAAAGTTTTTCAAAAAAAAAACAAAAAAAACCCAAAAAAAACAATGACTTTCATATATATCAATATATTTAATTCACTTAAATTTTTGGTATGGTTTTTGTCAGAATGTATTTGCATGCAGAAATGAGAACTGTATGAAGCTCACCAGTCCTGTCTCTTCAAACCGCTTCTTGTCTGCACTGTCAATAACATAAATCTGAAAGAGCAAATACAAAACAGTGAGATCATAATCCTATTAATTACAAGCAAACAAAAAAAAATCATATCTCAAGTATTTCATCTACATGCAGTGACTCTCTTGTTATAAAGCTGCCCCAGTGCAGTCCAGCAAGTCAGTTTTACTTGAGAATAAAACATACAGTTGTCACATCCTTTCAAAAAGCTCCCTTAAAATTACAGTTTTAGTATGGTTATAGTGCTCAACTTTATGTCATGTATGTATTTATGTGGTCTCCTGCCATGAGTAATTAAACTTCATGTATCAGCCCTTTATATTGTAAATAGTGTGACAATGTATTGTTTTATTATGCTTCAGTGACATGGCTTTTTATTGCCTCCATCATGTTTGTATTGTAGTGTATTTTCAGTAACTAGCAACAACATTGAGGAAGATAATGGAGATCCAAATAAAGGATGAACCAATGTCTCAGGGGACAGTTAAGTTTGAAATGACTTGAATGAAGTTTACAGTGGTCACTCACCAACAGGTCTGTGTTTTCCAGGTACTTTTTCCAGAAGGGCCTGATCTTCCTCTGTCCTCCAATGTCCCAAACGTTGAGTTTCATACCATGAGAGGCAACACTCTTTATGTTGAAGCCCTGAAGTGAAACACAAAGTGGGAGTCACTGTACTGCACTTCAGTGGCTTCAGCTGAACACAGTGCCAGCATGCAGCACCTGGAAAGCCTCGCAAGTGGTTATAAAGGAATTCATCAAGCGGCAATGGACTGGACCACAGGTGTGTGTATTTAATTAAGCACTGTTTGGTTACACTGTATTGCAATCTCATTACGTATCAGCGAGAGTGCAACACATGCTCTAGGTGTTTATAAGGAAATGGTCACTTTGTTAATCCGTAGTTGTTTTTCATAACGCAGCTCCTTTCTGTTTCAGTCGGTGAGGTTGTATAACAAGTTTATCCCAAAGGCCAGCTGAGGAGCAAATCTGAGGATAAGACTGGAAGGATCAAGTGCAGTGTATGTGTTTATGTGTCAAGTCTGATTTAGCTTTGTGGTGACTATTCACATGTCGTACTGAACTGCATCCTCTCTGACTGGTGTCTGACGAGCTGTCACAACCTTCCAGGAGCTGGCAGTACATCAGCTCTATGTCTTGTCTGTTTCAGACTAATGCAGTGGTATTAGATAATCATATTAGAGATTAGATCACATCTGAAGGGGGTGATAAAAAAAGGAACTCGCTGGGATCTTCTCAGAAATTGTCTTGAGAGCATGCAAATCAGGAAGGTCATTTAAGGCCACGGTTTATATCCTGATGGAAGGTTATTTAACATTTGGTATAACAGGATGATCTGACACCCTAACATTATTATTTTACTTATTAATGGTTAAAGCATGTGTACTGTAAGACCGATCGTTTCACAGAGTGTCAGAAAAGCAAAGGTCATCTGAATCTCATTACTTTGAGCGAGAGCGTGCGCTGTTCTCACAAGATTAGATGCAATCCCCCTGTCCCTTTCCAATGCTGGGTTATAGTACTATGAAAATACAAAATGTTGAGGGAAGATTTCTGGCAAATGAACCTCATTTATCTAAAAATACTCTTAATGATGAGCATCAGGTTATTATGTTATGAAGTGGCTCAGCTGTTCTTGGTAAGATGAATGAATGGAACCAAAAAACATCATCTTGAAGCGTCTCAGTCAATTTTGTGACATTTCTTGCTTAATGCCATGCTGTATCCTTAAGGTGATGATGTGTGGGTGTGAGCGTGTGAATGTATAACTTCTTCTCACCTGTGTGGGTGTGATGGTGTTCACGTCCTCAGAGGCGAGGCTCTTCAGCAGGGTGGTCTTGCCGGCGTTGTCCAGCCCCAGAAGCACTATCCTGACCTCCTGCTCTGTGGATCCCTTCAGTTTCTCAATGACAGAGAGCAAGCCCTGCATAGAGGTAGAGGAGGTCTGGTAGAGAATAGGGGAAAGAAAGCGCCATGAAGGCCATTCGTGTAGCATCCTTCAGTACTTGTAGAATGTACTTGTCTTCTGTGGAAATCAAGAAGCGTCATGACAGGTCATTTCTCATCGGATGTTTCAATTTTGTAATGTTTGGGTTTAGAATATGAAAATATGGGAGCGGTTCAGTAATATTAAAAATGTAACTACAGTGTTGATCAGAAGGACACCGTGCATTTGGAAAACCACAATATTACAATGACAATACAAAAAGAGCAAGATCTTTCCTTAAGGGTGCAATGTTTCTTATTATATCCAAAGGTAAATAAAGAGACACCTGAAAACTGATGAAAATCCCACTGACCTCCTTCCAGTTTGAGGTCAAAGCTCCCCTTACGCACGGCACGGTCGAGAGCACATGCGTGCCCATCTTGCTCCACCCACCCACCGACCAATATCCAGTCCTAATATCTGGAGCTACTGTATAGCTCCCACCCCCCATTCTGTAAGAAATAATCTGTTGCTTCATTTGGAAAAGCATCAGTGTTGATTAGAGCTTTATTCATATAATTATTCACCTTTTTATTGTGATTAATCTGACGCAAGGTTGCACAACAGCAGACTGCTGACATAAGACGCACTGAAGGTTTAAATATTTGATTCAAGGTGATAGTACCACAGTGTATGTGTGGTTAACTGTAAATCAAAGGTAATTAAAGGTTCCATTTGGATGTATAATCACAGTTTTTAAATTGTATCAACACAGTTTGACAAGTCAATGAATTTAGATTATCCAACCGTCCTGTCTGAGAGCTGCATCTACACAGAAATTCTGTAAAACACTTGATGATTCATACTTGATGGTTCATACTATCAAAGTCCTGACCACCCGTGAGAAATTCTTCTGTGTCAAACAAATACCAAAGGTTCACATTTGGTTTTATAAGTCCTGTGGCTCCAGATCAGGTCACTTACCTTTTGAGCTTCTCCCATGGTGGCGTGTTTCCCGTGGCTTGGCTGGAGGCTGCAGCTACATTCTTCAGTGAAGCTCACACAGGTGTGTTAGCTATCCAGGTCACCCAGGCTAGCTGTCCAGAAGAGGTACCAGCAGCCTTTTTCTTTTCCCTCTTCCTCCTCAGTAAACTTGGGTGGGTTAAGTGCTATGTGTGTATGTGATAGTAATGTCTACCTGGGCGTCAATTGCACAGTCGCCGTAGAGTTAGCAAGCAGGAAGAGGGGGAGGGTGGACAGGACTGGGATTAGGAGGCCAGAATTAGCCCTAGTCATCCATGCAAAGGCCACCCCATCCACCCTCCCCCCTTCCTCTGTCCAACCCTCCATCTCCACTTTGCAGTGGCTTTACCTGGATTATCCCTTAGCCACCTGCTATAGGAGGAAACTGAATAAACAGTCCTTCCTGACACACTCTCAAACACTCAGATATTATGGGCAGAAAAAAAAAAGGTTTAGCCATTTTGCCATATGGCTGGCGGAGGGAAAATGCTGCTAATACGGGAAAACAAAGACACTCAGGGCACCATGAAGACTGACAGTCTGCACAGATCTTAACACATAAACATCAAAGGATTATATCATGTTGTTAAACCAGGGAACTTTGTATTTCTGTGTTCATAAATCATCTCTCAAATCCCACACCCAGTCCAAAGCATTATCATCCCATATATCCATTACATGCCAGCCGCCATAAAGCTGCTCTGTGTAGTGTGCGTTCCTGTGAGTAGAGCATTCAGCGGGATTAGTTTGAGCACGCCTGTCCTGTGTCTGGATTAAAACATTTCTAGGCTCTTTTCCTCAACTGAACAGGCTTTCTGGTCAGTGGGCGTGGTTAACATGCTGTGTTACACAATTGATCCACCCTCGTCTAGAAATGGCCCCTACGTAAACTCGTAACCTCACCTGATCACACACACTGAGGCAAGGATTAAAGAGGTTTTATTTCTATATCATATACTACCACAGCAGTTTGTGAAACAATATCAGTATTGATACATTTTGAGAGTGACAGTTTCTTATTTAGGACTCCCTTGGCGTGAATGGTACTGGGCCGCCAGCCCTCCCATCCAGTGCCCTTTGCGCCATCCTTGCTTTGGTTTTAGCTGCAGGGAGAGACAAAAGGGGGCGTCACACTTGGTAATGTTCCTAAAGAGAATTCATGACCCTAACCCTAACCCAATATTCTAGGATTAGCAGTGTACAAACATTTACTGGACAGTTCAAAAATTTGGGAACTGCAGATAAATGAGACAACACTCTCGCGTCTGTACACTAAATAACTAGCTGGAGCCAGCAGCCTATTAGCTTAGCTTAGCACAAAGATAGATAACAAGGGGAAGCAGCTCCCCCGGCTCTTTCCAAACGTAACAAAATCCGCCCCTAAAGTTCACTTATTATCACATTTTATCTTGTTTTACAGATGTCATGTTCTTGATTATTTCTTGGATGGGCGTAGTGACAGCTAAGATAACTGACTTCTGGCTCCAACAAGTAATGAGAGTGGTATTGAAATTCTTACGTAGCTCAACTTTTGTCAAGAAAGCAAAGTGTGTTTTTCAAAATGTCAGACTGTTACTTACTTAATTATTTCTAATCCTAGAATTTTAAATTTGACTTATATATAGTCTACACAGAGCAAGACTTGCTGTTGTACTAAGATGAACTAACTGACTACATCCTTATATTTAATTCATATATCTCTCCATTAAATTTAGGACTACAGTCATAACAATCTTCTCATCTAGGTCTTTGCAAGAGAGTGAAAAAATATATCTCCCAAGATTATTATTATTCTATCAAATTATTACTTTGAAGTGTTAGAAATATATAATTGTACCAAGGAGAAATATAGACCTATCATCTATATCATCATCATGCATTTAAGATGATTTATTTGAGAATGAAGAAGGCACTCAAACTTTTTTCATTCTCTATTAGGCCACTATTGTTCAACAGCACAGACAGCCTGAACTGAGCTCTTACCGTTGTCTCTTTTCAGCTTGAACTTCATTACCAGACCCATAATCAGGACCAAGACCAAAGCTGCGATGCCACAGATCACCAGGGTGAACACATTGTTGTCTGTATGAGGACACACACAGAGTTACAGAAGCAGAAACACAGACAGCTAGGACACAGGCTGCCATGGGTCAATGAGGTGTTCAAGTATTTCATTATTCCTATGTTAAAAACCATGAAAGGTTCCTGTTTTTTTATTATATTACTTAGAACTTGTAAAATGCACTAAATTCAGGCGTGTGGTTAATGGCTTAAATTTACAATCTACATTTTAAAGATAAAGGTAACTGTGTTAAGTAAGCAGGGAGATATCTTCTTACTTTTTACACTGACTTCGTCTGGAGAAGACTCGTAATTGCCACATGAACTATTCACATAGCAGATGTACTGGCCTTCACTAGAAAGCACGTGATCAAGAACCAGGTTGCTCATGTTTTTGCTTTTCTTGATTTCCTCCCCGTCTTTCGTCCACCCAATTGTCAGATTCAAATTGGGAACGTTATGGACACAAGTTAGAGTGATGTCATCACCCTCTTCGGCTTCGGATCCAGTGCTGTTGATAGAAACCTGAAAGGCTGATAGGCAGAATAAATATTTAAGCAGAGGAAAACAACAGTGACACTGTTAAGTAATCACCCACAAGGCACTTTATGTGTTTCAGTGCACTGTCACAGACAGGGATATTGGTACAGGTTACCTTTTTTGCAGTTTGATGAATTATTTGCATAAAATGTCTCTGCATACATAAAGAGAATAGTCAACATGGAAAGAAATGAACACAGACATCAATTAGAACATGAATGTACCTACTCTTATCAACTTATTTTACTCAACAAAAACTTCAGTAATACACAAACTACGGAGAATGATCAAATTTATGAGAATTTAGTCATGCTTGTTTTGTTTGAGTCAACCTCATTCTGCTACCACACCCCACTGTCAATTACTACATCTACTGTACGGAGTGTAGAATTCACTGGATTTATCTTGAAGCAAACAAATGAGAAGAAAGACGCTACCAACCATTAATGCACTTAGTATCTAGGCAGAGCTGGCAAGAATCTATAGGGAAAACAGAGATGGAGAGTATGCCATTACATACATTTTCCTTTTGCATCTTGCCTCGCAATTACTTAATGGCAGGCAGTGCTCAGGTACATTAGCTGCTACATAACATTTACAGATGCAGTCTATAAATAGAGTAAGAAAAGGTTTTGTTTGATTTTTAAATTTTTTTTTTTACCTGCAGTCTCTTCTGCCGTGTTACATCTCAGACAATGAACAGAGACACAGTTGGAGGCAACGCCAACTAAAATAATAGAATGAAGAGGTAATATACAGATTTAATGTACAGAGCTTAACAGGTATATATATTCATAGAAAAAATATACACAAACACATTATAGGCTCCTTACCAATGATGAGGTGACCAAGCAAAATATAAAGGGATATCTCTCTCATAATCATTCTCTGTTAGAGAAGATTTGGGTTTAGAATAAGCTTAAGAATTGAATGAGACAAATATTTTAAAAGTAAGAGCCAACAGCATTTAAACAAATTAGGAGTAGTGACTGATTATATATCACTATAAAACAAAAAAATAATATCGTCATGTTTTTCTTTTTCATTTTACCTGTGGTGGTGGTGTTGTGTCCTCACACAGAGCTGAATAATGACCTGCTCTGCTGTGCCTCACCTAATGGTCTTTGCATTGGAAAAGGTACGGCCGAACTGATCGTAAACACTGATATGGATGCAAATAAAGTTTTTTCTGGAAGTTCGTGGCGCAAACAGTACTGCTGTTTGTGTGTTTGTTGGTGAGAGAGTTGGCAACGATAACAGTCGGGCTGTTGCTGATGTTTCCCGCGTGTTGTTGAGTGACACTGAGGTTAAAAATGATAGGATTTTTACTCTTGTTACAGATAAAAAGAGAAATAGACAGACACAAGTGAGGCAGAGGGAGAAGCAAAAAGACGGACAGGTGTCCTGAAGTATAGCCTGATATCAGAAAAACAGAGGTTTACTTATGCAAACTATCCACAGCCTTTGCACTTATTATATAGTGTGAAATATTAAGGGTAACTTTGCTCAGAATTGTTTGACTGACTGACTTTGAAGAACTGAAGCTAGGGAATACATTATCATCTTTTACAGAAGTTATGCTTGGCCTTTGTACACAGTATATATTCACACAGTGGCCAGTAGAGAGTGCTGCTGATCAGCCATCCTTTTTCTCAGCTTTTATCGATTTAATTTATAAAGTTCTATTGAGCCAAACCTTCATGTGTTTAGACTTTGGGAATCAAGCAACCGGCACAGACACGAGATGAACATGCAAAGTCCATACAGAAATAAAGCAAACTGTTTTTTCTGGATTCAAATGGGCTGTCAGCCACCTTACCACTCTTTCATCAAACTGACTTGTCATGAAAATCAGGCCAAGGTTGTCCCCTCATTGATTTGTGTTTCCTGGTATCTTAACTTCAACCAAGCCGTAACTTCATTCCAACCAGTTATTCAAGCAGTGCCTAACCCTAACCTGGCCGAAACTCTTACCCCAACAATGGACAGCATGTGACAGCACTATTCATAAGCTCTGAGCTATTCTATCTGCCTGTAAACACACCGTTGTTCTTACGGGATTCATATTTATTGACCCTAGTGATTCACATTGTGGGAAATTAAAACACAAACACTGAACGTTTCACTCAGGAAAGTTCTCTCTCAACTTTACAGAAGTGTCATTTAGGACAGGATGGTGTCAGAGACCTACACGTGTAACAGTATCACACAATGCTAAAATTGCTGCAGAACAAAGTGCTGCTATTTGGATGTTAATTTAGGCAACAGGTTGACACTTCTTCTTCTGACACCACTCTATTTTTGTTTTCATTTTCTGTGTCGAACAGTCTGTCCATACAGGCCCGTTGACTGTTAGTCAGGCTGATTTCTTTGCACTTACATTTTGTCTGTACATTGTGTCATTTTAACATTGAATTGGGAGGGTTCACAGTGTCAAGGGTGAAATAAATTAAATAAGTCCACAAGTATTTGTAGCCTATACTTCTTTGCTTGTCAAGAATGATATTGGTCTGACCTCTTGAAAGTTCAAAAACAATGTTGCCATTATGCCTTTGCTGAATATGCTCAGCCACTTTGCATAATAGCTCTGATATCCAGGCAAAAGCAGACAGGAAAGTTGCTGACACTTGACACCTCAAACTGACAGTGTATTAGCTGTGAAACCAACATTTTCTCCAAGGGGGGGTGAAAAAAAGAAAAGAAAAGCGCACCCTTAATTAAAAAGTCGTGCTTCACCTGGCTCGTTGGGTCGTGCGCAGTCAGGTAAGATCAAAGCTGGTAATTAACTCTGACCTGAAGGCTTTCAAGCTCTTTGCTGGAGTTTTTTTTTTCCGCAGCTCTCTCGGCTTGACCCGCAGCGTGTTTTCCGGGAAGATGGTCACTTTCACAGGACTTTATCACAGGTTCTACCGCCTGGCAAAATTTGCAGCACAAAAGCAAAGCAGGAAATATGACAAACGGTGCACCATAACCGGTGGCATCACGCTGCATAATAAGGTATGACAATCGTTTCACAAGAGCTAATCGGAGAGTGCATGCCTAGTTCACAGTGTTTGGCAATTTACCAGTTTAAGGGGAAGGCTACTTAAAGTTGTCAGCCTTGATTTTTGGAAACATATGTTTTAATTTGGAATCGATCTACAGTCATTTATTCTACAGAATAATGCTCATATACTGATGAACACCATGAAAGTCTGCTCACAAGTTTTGTTTTGAAATGATCCTGAAAAGTGTAGAATGAGATATTGAATTTATGTTTTGAAAAAGAAAGCAAATATTATGTAAAGTTGAAAGCACTCGTACATCAGAAGTTTAGTGATGTTTGGAGGATTTGACTTAATCCTGGTTTTCATTAAACCAAAGGATTATTAAATGAATCCAAAGGAAACATGGTCTTTTTTTTGTACTTTTCTGTCTAAATTTCATAGATGTAGCCTTAGATGTAGCTCTGTAGCTGCAAATTTGCCACCTAGAGTGTAAAATGGCATGAAGCTGTGTCAAGTGACTTTTATAGTGACTGAACATCAAAAGCAGAATGAGTACATCTGTCCTGTCTGTGTTCCCACATCACAGCATTTCTCAAGATGTAGGTTGAGAACAGTTTGATCATAGTAGGCCTATACTTCCTCTTTTGTGGCTTGTTGCTATGGCAAGACTTCCCTTCCAGGCAGGAAGTGACAAGAAAACCCAAGTGATGAATTTTTGTGTGTGTGTCTGTGTGTCTGTGTGTGTATGTGAATGTGTGTCTGTGTGTGTATGAAGAGTGTGCATCATTTTTGGGTGGAGCACTTTACTGTGTCCCCTGACAGTGTGCACATCGTATAAGGCTTCAGCTTGTAGTCTGGTGTCTGGGCCACCATGGCGAAGAACTGCAATGCTCTAGGGATTCCTGTTGGCCACATGGTGAGTTGGCACCAGCCTTCTTAGGTTTTGGTTTGGTTCTGCAGCCGTCCATGGATCCAGTGGTTTGTTAATCAGTTTATGATGTGTAAAGGAGAAAGTTTTATCAGCCCTTACATAGTGGAAGTACAAGATTGGGAATGTGCTAATGTTTAAGAGGAATGAGTTGGAGTTGAGTGTGTTGAACACTTGTAAGTTGTTGCCATGTAATGATTTGTAATGAGCAGGAATCTCTTTGAAGTTTTGGACTACTTTCTCAGTCTGCTTTTTTTTTTTTTTTTCTTTTTTTAACCATGCTGATACTATTGAGCTGACATCCAGGTCGGAGTACTGAGAGTACAGCAGTGCAGTTTTCTTGTGGTGGCTTGTATTATCCGTCTCCACTCCTCAGCTGTGCCAGAACCAATCAGGCTGTGTGTTGGTTGCTATTGAAAACAGACTGGGCTTGCTTGAGTCAGAAGCGGAAATGGAGCCATGCCTGTTTGCCAATCTGTCATGTGTAGGCTGAGCTGGCTTTTGGTCTACTCTGTGCGAGACCATTATGTTTCTTGAATTAGTTTAACCCTGCTAAAGGTGTGAAAGTGTATGTAAAGATGTATTTTGCAGAGGCAGAGAAGGGATGGATGTTGCTCTGGTTTTAAAAGACTCTGCTTTGCATTTTGTGTGATTAGAAATGTTCCTATAATTGGTGCTGCATCAAACTCTTCCCTCACAAAAAATATGTTTAAATATCTTCACTCTCCTTCAAAGGATTCACAGAGAATCCTAATACTTAGATATTATTTTCTGCTGCAGTGAATGAGAACGAAAGGTGCACAAGTAAGATGATGATGAAAGTTGGGGTTTCATTATGGAGAACTGTGTATGAAGTGTGTGTCGGTGTGTGAGTTTTAGCAGTTGAGAAAAAAAAAAAAAAGTATAGTGGTGGAGTCACAGCAGGGCTAACACCTGCAGAAACAGCCAGCCCATGTCAACCTGATCAAAGTTCACAAAGAGCAGTTGTCTTTGAACTGTTGCCTAAAATTCACACATATACAATGTGTCTTTTCAGTGTGTCTTGCAATTTGCTTAAGAAAAAACTTGTGTCGTTGTTGCGTAGTTATTTCTGTTAAGAAGTTAGGGTCTTGGCCTCTCATCCTATATTGAGCTGAAACGACTGTCAAATTGTCTCTCCCATGAAATCTGTCACTTTTAAAAACCAGAGCTAGTTTTAGCCTCTCAGTATTTACTTGGATTTTTTTGTGTCACATGAGCGGATGCTGAGACAAACGTTTTCTCACTCACAATATTTTTCGGTATGACGCAGCAGTTGACACTTCTGATGTGGGTTGTTCCAGAAATTAGGTGAAGATAAAGTGGACTTTCTGTGAAAATTTTGACTTCAGTTGACCTTCAGAGGTGACTCATATTTAAGGTATTTCAGAGAACTGACAGAGCCAGAATGATCGGGCAAATTCAAATCCGCTTTACACAAGCTGCACGGGCATGAATGAGACAGGCAGGATGTCCAGCACTGATCAGTTCACAATGAAGAAGTTGTTAATATGAGGTATGGAGAATGAAAATGAAAGAAAGATTTAAAGAAGAATAGATATGATTAAACAAGTTATTGGTAATTTTTCATTATGAGCACCCGGATTGTGTCAAATGGCACTGGGAATATAATGACCGTTAGTGGTGACGATGTCACTTTCAAGTTTACTTTTATAAACTTTTACACCATTTATTCTCCGACCAGGACAAACCTACACAGACAAACACAGTTTTAGAATTGGAACCCACATGTCTGTGGACTGTGGGAGGAAACCAGAGCACCCAGAGGAAACCCAGAGGGGCAAACAAACTCCAGAAAGGCCTTTGTATTAAAACCAAGGGCCTTTGTTCTGTGAGCCAGTCTTCACCTCTTTAAATACAATTTCAGTGTTACATGACTCTTGAGCAGGACCTTTACTGTGTGTGTGTGTGTGTGTGTGTGTGTGTGTGTGTGTGTGTGTGTGTGTGTGTGTGTGTGTGTGTGTGTGTGTGTCTGAGCATCCAGGATTTCACTCAGTTACTTAAAACAGATTCAGTTAACCTGCTGATCTTATTTTCTAAAATACCCTCAGTGCGGTTTGATCAATATGCAATTGTCAGCACAGGCGTGTGAGCAAAGAGGTTGCAGAATTCAGTTCATAACTGTGAACGTGCTTGAATAGAAACGAAAAGAACCTTTTACAAGATGTGGATGTGGATTCTGTGAGCTCTGAAAGCTGAATGAGAGCTATTGTCATCAGTGTCACAACCACTTCCTCTGAAACAGCCTTGGCTGATTGCACTTTTACATCGAGGAGAAAAAACAAAAAGCAAAAAAAAAAAACCATGCAGTTTGTTTTCACATTTCACTTCCTAAATGTATGTATGCCTATGTGCCCTGAATACACGTGTCTAACGGGATATAATTTCAAATACATTGTACAGCTTTGAGTGTAATATTTTGTTGTACTAATTATTTTTCACACTCTTAGTTCTGTGGTTTAGTTGTGCAGTTTACCATCTTAGGCAATGAGAATGAATTTACATACAGTTACTTTGTTTTTATGATTTTCTGTTTAAGACAAGTGACTGTTGAACTGATAGCTGATTTTATTAAGTACGATAGGAATTTACCCAGAAATACTGTATACAGCTCGTCCATAATGACCTCAGTGAGGTGTATTTCATCTTGTCAGATGATTTGTTTAATTTTAGTCTGTTTACTGCTGTTGTAAAGTTATCTGCTCTCTCTTTCCACAGATCCAGGCAGTGTCAGATGGAGGTAAGCGTGAACAGTCAACGTACACTCTGACAATCCTGTACATGTCACATTTCTACAATGTGAACATGTCTGAGCACGACGGAAGAAAATATCTGATTCAGTCTCATTCTCGGTCATGATTTTCTGTGCTGATAAATGGGTGTGTTTGTGTCTGGATGTGTTTGTAGAGTTGAACATGTCTGCACGGGGCTGTGGAGGCAGCAGCTCCAGCCTTCCAGGGACTCCAGGTGGAGAGGCTGGCCCCGCCAACAGCGTACTGAGCTGGGCCGTTTCATTTGAGAAGCTGTTGGAGGACCCCTCTGGGGTCTGTTACTTTACGGTGAGTCACACTCTACACACATACTAGCGTTATGCTGTAATTTTCAACAAGTTAGAGAATAATTGAAGTGTTGATGTTTTCTAATGATCCTCGTGTGTGTGTGTGTGTGTGTGTATGTGTGTGTGTTTCTCAACAGGCCTTCTTGAAGTCTGAGGTGAGTGCGGAGAACATTTTATTCTGGCAAGCTTGTGAAAAGTTCAGGAGGATTCCAGCCACCTCATTGGACGAGGTATGATGGCACCATTTTACCTCTTTACATGGTGACTTAGCTTAATGTGATTCATTATGCTGTTGTGTGTTTAGAAATACTCTCATTGTAATTTCCCTTAAATGTGTTTTTTTTCACTGTAGACAAGAAGTTGAATGTGGGAGGTCAACTCGGTAGCTATGTTGCTATAATTGTATCTGTGTAGTGATCTGATTCAGTGATGTGTGTGTGTGTGTGTGTTTTTTTAAGTCAGTTAACAAGCTTTATATAGTAAACAAAAACATTTCCTGTTGACTTCAGCGATGTATGATGTTTTTGGTTTTTTTTTTTAGATATTTGCACTCTGCTACACTAATCTTTCATATAAAAGTGGCCAGCTGGGAAACTTTAACAGCTAACATCATGAATAGACTTTTAGCGACTTATTGATTGTATGACTGGCAGTGTGGATGCTTGGAAACGGTCGATTTGATTCTTGGTACAGGAAGTGCCCAACACTCAAGGAGAGAACACGGAGCCAGTGAAAAGATAAACGCACTGAGTGGCTTTGAAGGTTGCCATTGAAAGCTAAACACTCAAAAGAAAACTGGTACAATGTGTCAGTTGGGATTTATTCCTGTTGATGTGTCACTGGCTCAAAAACAATGAATAGGAAACAAGGTTGAGGTAATAAGTAATCATCAGGGTGATTCAGTCTGAGGAAGGTGTTGCTTTTCCAGCTAAAAGCAGTGGCTCGCTCCATCTACAACACCTACCTGTCTGACAGCGCTCCCTACTCAGTCAACATCGATGACACCGCCAAGACAGAGGAGAAGGACCTGGAGCAGCCAACACCTGACATGTTTAACAAGGCTCAAGCACAGGTCTGTTTAGAGTCCTGACTCTCATATTAACTCAGTAACACAGTGTTGGCGCCATGGCTGACTTTGTGTACCGTTGCTCCTGCTTTGCATCAGATATTCAAGCTGATGAAGATGGACAGCTACAGGCGGTTTGTGCGCTCTCCTCTTTACCAGAATTGCACCTTGGCAAGTGTAGAAGGAAAACTTCTGCCTCAGCTCTCTAATGAGCCGGTTCGCATGGGATCCTGGGAGGACGTGGCCAGCAGCAGCCCCTCGCTCAGTGACAGGAAGGTATATAGCCTAGGAGAAAATATACTGACGGACAGGGAGGGGAAAATGTGAAGGATTCTTGTTTTGATTGTGCTGTGTTGGCTTTATTTCATTTCACTGTCTCAAACAGAACAAGAAGTCAGACTCTAACAGTTTGCCAGGTGGCAAGAGTGCCTCAGAGAAACTGCGACAGAAAAGAGGATCCTGGGGAGGTAGTGCCTGTCAGATGGCAGATCTTGTGCTTCCGTGTTAATGTACTTACTGTGACTTTATTTGACACTTCCTCCCTGGCTCTCTTCTTGTTCTTCTCTTTCCATCGATAACAGAAGATACACCTAACACCCAGAGTGTAGTCTCCCGCAAAGAGTCCCATATGTCGGTGAAGTCGACCAGCAGTGTGGAGCTTGGCTCCCTCTACAGGCAGATGGAGGTCAGTGTGTTTGTGGCAAAAAGGGTTTGTACTGTAGCTGCAGCCGGTTGATCAGAAATCAATTATTGTTCAATGACAATGAAGCACACATGAATGACTAAATGTAGTCTATGAATTCAGAGGAGAATCTGACATAAAATGAATAAAATAATTTTGTAGTATATTTTTTACTCTTAAATCCTTTGCTCTCTTCTCCATCTGTGGTGCAGAATGGCAAATCAATTCCCCGGTCTCCAGATCAGGGAGGTGGGAGCAGGATAGAGGTGGAGGGGGGTTACTGCTGTGTCTACCTACCTGACGGCAGTGCCTCTCTGGCCCCTACACGCAATGGCCAACCCATCAAAGACATGCTGGCTAGCCTGTGTGAAAAGAGAGGCTTCCCGCTGAAAGATATCATTATCTACCTTCACGGGAAGGACAAGGTGAGCGCTTGGCTGCTGTGTGTCCTCCCACCAGCCACAGCTTTACATCAAGTAGCTCTTCAAACCGTTCTACTGTATGGCACTGCAAAGTTGTTTTGCAACAGGCAGTATGAGAAAGAAGACTGCCATGTTCCTGTTCCAACATCCTCTCACTGCCTCATCCTACTCCCTCTCTTCACGTCTGAAACCTTGCGAAACCTATTTGAAAGTGTCCCCATTTGAAGCTCACATCTCTGAAAATCGCTTTAATTTCTCTCTGTCTGATACACTGTTGCTCTCTCTACAGCAGCCCTTATCGCTGGACCAGGACTGCTCCGTACTGAGAGATCAGCAGGTCTCTCTAGAGCTCAGGGTGACGTTTGCGTGAGTCAACTGTCACTTCCTTTGGTTCCTTTTTTTTTTTTTTTTTTTCTGTCTTTGACACCCTAGCAGGTTTTCACACCTCCGTCCCCACTACAGAATGTCGCTCTTCACCATATTAGAGGAAAGTCCTTGTGTTACCACCAGTAATAGTCTGGTTTTCTGGGTAGAAATCATTTTAGTCATCATTTGCACTGACTGTGTAATTACACAAGTTGCTATATTAAAATCACACTTGGATTTCCTGTTCAGATACCATTGTGTGGGAAATTTCTCTGTGACTACAGGCTTTGCATGACTAGATTTAAGTGATGCTATTTTGCTGTTCCACTTGGTTCAGGGGAGTTATTGAATTTCATGTGTGTTTCAGGCTGGAGATTGCCTTCACTGGTAAGACTGTGGGGATCATGGTGAAGTCTAGTAAGACGCTGCAGGACGCCCTCTCTGCTGTGATGCAGAAGCACCACCTCAAGCTGCAAGAGGCCCTGGTCACCATGGTGAGTGAGTGTATGCATGTATGAATGAGACGGTAGCCTGAGCTTGAGTAGTTACTCAGATAATGACTTTCTGGCTAGTCAAATAAATTCACTTTAATGATAAGCTGCCTTGTCTGGCATTTTTAAATATATTCATTTTTTAAAATTCTGCCCATCTCTCCTGTCAGTCTCATCTGCCTCTCCTGCCTCCAGCAGCCGTTGCTAGGCAGCAGTTTACGCGTCAGTGTGCATGTTAATATTAATATCAAATCTGTAATTTTAATGTGGTTACTGAAACCTGAAGGTGTTACACTATTTTGTTAGTGGAATAAGAAATGAGATTACACCGTCTTACTAATGTGTTAATGTGTTTTCCCTGTGTTATGCACCAAGATCTGTGGGGTCTTGATAGTTCATCATTGTGTGTCAGCATCTGCCCGACTGGAATGATTCATGTTTTTCATCTGCCTGTTTGTTTAAGGTTGGAAGTGACGAGCCTGTGAACATGAGCGGCACCGTGTTCAGATTGGCCAATAAGACGCTACGACTTGACAAAACCAAAGGTGAATGCACTGACCCAGTGTTTTTACTTTAATGTGAACCAGAAAGAATTCAGTTGATGTCACTTTTACATAATTTAATCATGACTGCACTGCTCCCCCAAAAGCACAATCAGCCACAAGATAAAAAGAAACCTACTTGGCCAACAAGTGAATGAACTGAGTTGAATAAAATCTGATAAAGGCACACACTACGTTTCTATGCACTGTTAGTTGTAGATGATGTGGGTGACATATTAGTGATGCTTTCTGTGATCTCTTCTGAATTCTGCCTGACCCCTGCCTGCGCCTTCTTTTTCATTTAACTGATTCTTTAGTCGGTTTTAGAAAGTGTTTCTGCATTTCTTGGCTCTCGCTCACTTTTAGCTGGCGGGGAAGAGAAAGTCCTCTCGCTGTCCATTTTACTGCCCTGGTTTTTCTGCGTCACTGTCTGCATGTTCCTCTTTTTTCCTATTCTGATTTCTCTGTGTGTGCCTCTCTCTCAGTCTCCATTCTTTTCTATGGGTTGACATGTCAGACTCCATTTGGTTTGTTGAGTGCTGTGTCACTTTGAGTTCACTCACCTCATTTCCCGACTGCTGAGAAACCAGAACCAACTTCACTTTGGATCAGTGCTCCCCGCCTCAGCTCCACTCACTGCATTTAGGAGGAGGGAAATAGATTTGATTAGAGTGGCTCTGTCCCAGGAGGACCAGTTTAATTCTTGTCAGGAATATTTTATCTGGCTGATGTCAGTGTTTAACACAATGGGGAAGTTAAGTTGTGTAGCATCACCAGCGGTCCACTGACTACTTTTTTTGTATTGGAGGTGGAAGTGCTGCTAGAAACTAACATGCAGCTTTGTGTGCTTTGAACAGGAAGAGACCAGGCCAACATTTCCAGAGGCAGTGGTTCTGCTGCAGCCTCACAGGTGAGACAGTGTTAATAAACTGACTTGAGAAAAAGGGTGAGCTGCTGAGATGCTTTCGGTTATTATTATCTAAATAAGAATATAATGAGGGTTATCATTTGAAGGGCAAGGCTACACTCGAACGAGGAATAAAAACCTTCATTATATTCCGTTGTGGGATTTTCTTAGTGCACTAAATATATATACTAAATATAGCGCTCTACAGAGTAAAATGAGGAGCGATTTTGTACATAGCCCACGGCTTCTGGACACCACCAAAATCTTATCAACACGTATGTCTCTGATGAGAAGTTTAATCCTTGTGTGATCTATAGGACTGATAGTTTATAACCTTACTGAGATTTGAAACCTGTCAAACGATATTTAATATATTGATAAAGCCGGAATCTATTTTGCTCCCAGGCTGGAGCAGCGAGTGGAGGTGGCGTGGAGGCCCGAGCATCGCCGAAGTCAGACAGAGGAAAGACTCAGCCCAAGCCCAGTAAGAACCCCGACATGGATGGTAGGAGACCTCAGCAGTATCTAGGAGGGTTGGGCAATATGGCAACTTATACTGTAAGATGATAAAAAAATTGACAACCGTCAATAAGGAATCCGTGACAATACAGAAGTTTTTTGTTTTTCTTTCCATTTGAACTTGAGGGCTTGTTCTTGGCCTTTGAAACAATGTGTGGACATTGTGTTAGAATCTTCTTTAGTGACGTTTCTCATTTGCTGACGAAACAATCTCTCCATTAAGTGCATTTTAATCATATCACACAATTTTTCTCAGCAGATGTAATAACAAAAAAACGCAGTAAATAAAACTGCATTTCCATGTTCAAGATCGAACGCTCCAGAAAAGCTACTAAATGGACCAAGCAGTGAAACTGTTTTACCAGCCGCTGTTTTTAAGGTTAAATCTCAAGTTTCTCAGCTGAATTTCCAGGAAATGTAGAATATTACCACATACATCAATACTTCAGTATTGCAATATAAACTTGCTTCATAAATGATTGTATCCATATCACCCAACCCTAATATCCAGCCAGGACAGAGGTTTGATGAGGAGTAAAGTCTTTTTTTTATGGCACATTTTTTTTATGACTTTCTGTCTCTTTAAATTTTTATTGATCAAGAATGAAATAACACTGTATTATTTATTCATTTGTTTGAAATAAATGCCAAATGAACTTGATATTTTTCTCTGCATCAGGGTTTCTGGACATGCTGACGAGAGCTCAGTGCTGCAGGGTGGACGACCAGCGAGGCCTTCTGACCAAAGAGCAGCTCGAGATCCCTGACTTCCTGCAGGTGTCCGCAGACCAGGGGCAGGACACGGAGCCAGAGGGGCCCAGTACAAGCAGCTCCTCCATTGCAGAATCCAAAGAGAAATTGGAGGACAAGACCTCATTACCTTCAAGCTCAGCTGGGGCAGCGGGGGGAACCCCTGACTCTGCTGGATCAGAATCCAAAGACTTAAGAGAAACAGCAGTTTGAAAGCTGTTCATGTGTGGGACGGACAAAGACATGATCCAAAAACATCTTGCAACATGATTTTGCCAATCATGTCAAAAGACTCATTTTAGTCCAAAATGGAAAAGCACTTTTTATGATTGTTTACATATAAGCTCTGAGACAGCAGGGTGCCACCATCTCTGCTACTGATGATATGGAGAGAAGAGATATCATGGCAAGCATTTATAGTGTCATCTCAAAACACTACACGTCCTTATGGGAAAATGTTTGCTATGAATTGTTTAATGCACCCAAAAATGTATGAAAAGAAGTTTTAGCTCAACAATTCACCCTGAACCTAGCTTTTCCCTGATGTTTGTTTAACGCTTTACAGTTTGAGTTGCAGTTCACACTCCTTTTTTATTTCTCTCAATCTAACATTGCGCTCTTGCTTTTCTTTGAACTCTAAGCCTGAACATGTCTATGCACAGGAACTAGTCATTGTCCAGAACGGGTTTTTGAAGTGTATTACATGATTGTGTCTTCTTTGTTTCTATTAAGATTATTGAATATTTTTTACACAGATTCATTTTTAATATTTTAAATGACTATTTTCATTTTGTGTGCTTACTTGCGGTTTTGAAATGTATGTTTGCAGTACTTAAATGCATTTGCTGTGTTTGCTGTGATGGCACTTTGTGAAGCCCTGGCCAGGTCCTGTTTTCCTGTCACTTTAGACTATATACATGGGTCCACATCAGTCATCAGAAATGTGGTATTACTAGGAGGGAATCAGTCGCTTTGATCATCAAAAATATCCCACAGGGTGTATGAAAAGAATTAAAGTGTTTTATGATGAAGTGTGATCCTTTCTGTCTGCATTTATTGTCGGAGGGGAAAAAACATCAGGTTTCAGCTCTCACCCCTCAGACAGGATTTTTTGGATGAATCACTAAGGTCAGTTTCTGGCTTGACAAATGCTACGTGATGTGGTTCTCTATGTAGCTCAGCCAGGCCCCGCTGCCCCAGTGGACTGGCTGTATGAGTCATGCAGTGTAAAGCAGGTCTGATCTGTATCTTGTCCGTGTAGGTGTCAATTGTGACTAGCTTTGATTACATTATGCATTCATGTGTCTGGTAGAGACACCTCCGTCCTGAAGTGCCATCATGTAATGATGTCATTTTTGTGCAGTGACGATGATCGTTGGAGTTCTGTGATTGGCTGTTTGTGATGAGTTCGTAGCCAATGACTTGCTTCATCTGTTTACAGACTTGTTGCTGGAAGGTGTTTTCCAGTTGAGGAGCTTAGGACTATTATGGGGTGTATTTGGCTATTGTATTGGTTACAAAACAAATTAGATGAGTCATAGATGAATTCATCCACACAGATGGTGTCAGCAGCATACATATTTCAGAGTATGAGACAGCATGAGGTTCGGGAAGCGTCTCATTCGCCCACCTTGCCTGTATCATCACTTTTTTATAGATGTAATTGTCACTGAAGTAATTAACCCAAGACATGAGCAGAGCTGTGCAGTATACAATACCTGTTTGTCACACCCACAGCTTCCGACTGCCGGGCAGGACACATTAGCATACACAGCCATGATAACACCTGGTGGTATATGTGTGTATGTATGTGTGTGTCCATAAATGTATGAGTGATGCGTCGGCGGTGCTATGAATGGGCAGAGAGGGGTGTGCTCTCACAGACACAATCGCAGCAGTGAGATGAGGAGTGCCATCTACCCCGCTGCACGTCTGCCGAACTGAGAGAAGAGGAGAAAGGGAAGACGGGAGGAAAGGAGGTGAGTGTCTGAATTTCCCTCAGCCATTTTATTAATCTCATTTTTTTTGGGAGGGGGGGTGGGTGATCGCTGTGCTTGTTCAGTCAGTAGATGTGTCTGCGTGTCCTTTCTCCCTCTGTCACTCCCATCATTCATTCTCTCCTCCTGTCTGTCACTCAGTGTGTTTCTGTGCTTGATTAAATGTCTTATGCTTTCTCAAGATAAACCTCCTCATCTCATTCATAGAAAAGCCCACATTTTCATTGAGACCGAGTGCCAATGCTTTCTCCTATCTTTGTTTTGTTATTTACCACTTTCAGTTTGCGCTTAGCTTCAAAATTTAGTCTAGTATACATTGGGGAAAACGACAAACATGTTTGGAATATCTTGGAAGTGTTTCTTGTCTGAACTCAATCCTCTTACTGGTTCTCACTGTGTCTTTGAGAGTCCTACAGAGGAATACATAAATGGTGTAAAACAAAACCCATCCATCAGATCAATGCTTGCACATCACATGTGCATTGAAAGATTCTGCTCAGCCAGTGAAGGAGAGAGTCTGTGCTCAGTGTTTTTATCAGCACTGACTCAGTTATCAGGTGAGATACACATGGCTGAGCTGCGATTCTGGCTGGGAGCAGCTGTGTCGGGCGATTCCTGACTAAATTCATCCAGATGGGGGGAGTTAGACTATGTGTGTGTGAGTGTGTGTGTGTGTGACACCTAAATATGGCAGAACAGACAGCCCATCATCATCAATTACAGGACATTATGTCCTTGTCAGTGTGAGCCGTCTTAATGTGCTCTCTATCCGGATGCCGATGCAGTCACTGCCCACATGCTCACCTTGGTGCTCGAACCACCTCTGTGTGTATGTGTGTGTTATTACAGCCTCTATAAATACACACATCATGAGCATGTGAGTTTCTGTGATTAGCATGCTCACCAGCACAGATGTGGTGAGGTGATAGTGTCAGACTAAGGCTTCAATTTCACCTCCTGCACTGGAAGTACAGTGATTAGCTGACCCATAAGAGGAGAAACTATCTCCAAGGTATTCATCACTAAACTCACGGCTGAAGGGATATTTCCTGTCATAGTCATTGCTGCTGGATGAATGAATGAACATTGATGATCTCCAGGTCATTTGACCGATGGGCAGATCTTTTCATGGTTAAGTGCAAGAACACAACAGATCCACAGTAGGTCCGACTTGATTGTTCTTATCTGTTCTTGTGCAGCTCATTCACACACACTTAAGTTAAGCTCAAGAAGTTCCTGTTGTGTTTTGCTCCTCAGCTGTGGAGTTAATTAGTCCTGACCCAACTCTCAAAGCTTGGTCAATCTTGGACCTTGAATCCGGTGGATTCGAATCAAAGGAGCAGATTTACTGCTTATGTAATGCAGATATTCACATCATCATTTCATTTAGGATCATAAAGGCTAAATACTCTGTTATTAAACTTTTCCACCTCAGATTTATCATTTTCTTCTTCTAGCGTCTCAGTCAGAGTGATGATGGGAGGAGGAAAAGGGTTGAAAAGACGGGCAGCCAAAATATTCTATTTGACCATCCTTGAAGAAAGAGTTCTTGAGTAGCTTTTAAGGCGAAAGTCTTTGTGTTGCTCTTGTGTAGTGTGCCCGCGTAATAATGTATGAGCAATTTGTGCACTTGTGCGTGTTCACGTTTCATTGTGCTTACCACAAAGAGGTGTAGTGTTTTTGGACGTGTCACTTTGGCTGCTTTTGGCCTGCTCATGTGGATTAATCGATGGAGAAGTGTTTCTCAAAGCAGCTACAGTGCCTTTCCACCCGCTTTGGTTTACCCTACACGGTCCTCACCATCCCTTTGCCTTGTCTACGAAGGTGGGGTTCCTCATCTTCCCAAACACGGGCAGACAGACAGTGACAGAGAAAAGCAGGGGGAGAGACAGGTTGAGGCAAGCAGGCAAATGGTTCTCATGTAGGTCATTTCCCTTAGTGATCTGGCCAGAGAGAGCACTCAGGACTCAATGAATGCATCAAGGCCTAGATTATCCTCCTCTGTCCCTCAAAGGGCTGTAATGCACATTTTAGAGTAAGTGCATGGAGTACAACAGCCTTGTATACCCCTGGGTGTGCCAACTGAACCATCATGTATGTGGTAATAGGCCCTGTATGAAAGAAGTCCTCTAGTCCCTACGGCACAGGCCATTGTGTTAGCAAATGCTGGCTGGCAGGTAGGGTCTTGTTGAATATCACACATATTCCAGTCCAACTGGGACTTTCTAATGGACTTCCCTGCAGCACCAAATGTGGTGCTTCCATGGCGGCTGACGTCAACCGTCACAGTAGGTGAGTGAGTTCCTGTCAGTCAGCTCCCATTCATTCTTTATGAGCCCTAAGCTGAATGCTTCCCGTAGAGCAGCAGGCTAATCTGGAGATCAGGGTGGTAGACAATTCACTGTCATCTCAGTCAGATCTGCAAGTGACTTTCCTTGTCAGAATTGTAAACATATACACCTTGGGAAGAAATCATTTCTTCATCAGTAAAAAAAAACCCCACAGAATTACTCAATGATTACTTTCTTCAAAAGTACATTTTCTCATTGGGATCCATATTCCACAACACACACATTTCCATCTAAGTTAGAACAGTTCTGGTTATTTCAGCTGAAAGATGTCTATATTTCTGTTTTTCTTTGTGCTCCTCTTACTCTTCTGAAGTGGGCGGGGCGCAGTAAGACAAAGGTTTACATTTAAAAGGACCAGTGTGTAGAATTTAGGGGATCTATTGGCAGAAAGGGAATATAATATCCATAATCATGTTTTCATTAGTGTAAAATCAATAAGTATCATATTTTAGTTAGCTTAGAGTGAGCCATTCATATCTACATAAAGCAGTTTCTCTTCCATGTTGCACCGTCATATTTATACAGTAGCCCAGAACAGAGACATGATAGTTTGTGGGTCATTTTGACCTGTAAGGTTTTATTTTATTTTTTATTTTTTGTAATTGTCCTATATTTTTACGAAGATAAACAAATTAAGTAACTTTTACTTAAACATTTAATGAACAAGTGTCTTTTTCCATATAAGCCATTATTCATGGTTCTGTGATGTTTACATGAGGAGTTATTAAGCATTAAATAGAGGAATGTAAAATCAGGTGGAAATGGGCCAAAAACAGCTATGGCAGAAAAAAGGATAAATCTGATCAAATGACACCCACACAGACACAGATTAACAGAGTGTTTTTGAGTGCTTTAATTGTGGCTTATTTATTCATGATTATTGAGTGTTAAAGAGAAATACTTACATATTTAATATATTATATATACAATACTATGAAGCCAAGCTCTCATGAGGTAACTTCTAGCTGCGGCACAAGGTACACTCACAGTGCTTCAGTTTCTTAAGCTTTCAACTACGTCCTGCGGCCTCTCTCAGCAGAACAGTAGAGCTCGGTTATCACGTGGTTGAGGAAGGCCATGAGATGTAGCCGAAAGCTTTGAAAACATTAAGCAAGTGCACTTTGTGATGAGATGTTTTGACAAAACTGCTGTTCAAAATTAATGCTGCAGCTCAACTTTACTTTTATTCAGAATAACCTAACACATATTCTGTTTTATGATGAGCAACATGTTTGAACCACATCTTCCAAATTCCCTGATGTCTTTCTGTGATTAGAATCCCATCTGTGTCTCCTCCATTTAAAGGCCTCACAGAATAGGACACCAATAAACCACCTGTTCATGCTGAGATGCCAGTGTTTTGATCTGATGGAAGTGGTCAGACGTCAGACAGAGGCAGATATCCACAGGCAGCGCTGAGATCTTTGGACTATAAAAATCAGTCTGATGCAAACTGACCCAGACCCAGAGGTGTTTTGTCTCCGGCCACCAGGGCCCCAGACACCAGCTGTGGATGTGGCTGTGACTGTTGGCTGGTGTTCATTGTGGTCTTTCAGCTGTGCAGGAAGCGTTTCTGTCCTCCTTTCTTTCCGGCTCTATCCTCTTTTGTCTCAATTTGAAAGATTCTTGTTTTTTATTCTTTCATAAAATATTTTTTAGTTTAACAGCATTTTTATTCCTCACATTTACGTCTTGTTTTAATTTTTTTTCTTGGGTCTAAAACATAATAGCTGGCAGACTGTGGAGCATCTCTACCAGTAGGACTCACTGTCTTTTATTTTATAACATTCAGCCACTGAACAGGCAAAGCCATCTTCTGGCAGTGTCTATTTCCATGGTAATAACATAGAACTTTGAGTCAAGTTAACCTGCGCTCAGGTGAATCAGTTTTTCAAACCAAAATGAGAAACAATAATGGGAGCAGCAGTTTGTACATCCTAGTGAGACAGTTATAGAACCAAACACCAGGGTAAACCCAGTGAAAAAAATCACACAACAAAACATTCAGATCGAGGAAGTGAGTCTGAGTCTGAGTCACAGTCGCCATCTAGTGAAAAAAGACCGTAACTGCAGACTCCTCAGCTTGCCTGTGGTGTCTCATTGAGTGGTATTCACCAGGCCTGTCAGGATGGGAATCAGTAAAGCCTTGCATTTATATTTAACTGGAAATACAAAGTAAACCTGGTCAGTTGCTTTGTAGCAGTGCTACCACTCAGCGAAGCTACAGACTTAAAAAGGTCTTGCATTTAAGCACTGTTGTTGCATGAAACCAAATGGCTAAAAAAGTTTCTCACTTTTCTCTCTCCTGTCTTTCCAGCCACACAATCAGCGTTTTCCAGAGGATATCATCCATCTTAATCCTCCATCAGCACTGAACGTCTCCTGAGAACAAACAGCCAGCCATGGAGCAGAAGACAAATGAGGTGTGTAAAAGCCTGATATGCAAAACATTTGAATTATTCTGGCCGTGTCTAACACGAGGCTCCGTCTCTCCAGAGTCCCACCACCACCTCTCCCCAGAAGCACATGAAGAACAGGTCCAAGTCCACAGAGGAGATGCAACAGTCGAAGAAGGTGAGCAGCAGCCTGACATTCATACCTCCCAGTATTTCTTCTCCCTCTCACTCTGTCAGTAATCCAATCTATCATGACGGCTCTGTTTTATCTCACAGGCCTTTTCCTCACAAAAATCACTCCCAGGCAGACCAGAACTGGACAGAGTGAAGGTGAAGAGTGCATCTGGAATAGTATTTAAGTGCTGTAATATTGCTATACTTAACGTACTCATACTTGCACTTACACTTGTATCTATACTCAATTTTTCTGTCTCTCTTTGTTTGCAGGAGTGTCCCGACGGCTCTGACATGCCCTCGCCCTCCACTGAAGAACTAAAGTGACTGAAAAATTAAAGGATCAATAGGACAATAGAGCTGCCATCAAGCGACAACATCATCATACATACATAAAACATGTTACACACATAAAAATGTACATATGTACACAGGGAAACATGCAAAAATATTTAGGATAATAGTGAACTAGATTAGAACATATGCAAGCAATGATGTGATCGGTTGAAGGAAACTGTATAAAAATTGGTAAATTGAACACACACACAAACTCATGCAGTCTGAGACAATTGCATGTAAACACAAGGACACCCATGATGATGCTGTTTCATTGTACTGTGAGTGTCATATACATACCAAACTGAATGTGTATTGACAATTAATGTGTATTGACAATAAAGTGATGCTGTTGAATGAATCCATTGCTCATCTCTTCTCACTCACATCTGCAAAATTCATCTCCGTCGACTAATTTCTCTCTTTGATATATTGATGCAAAGTCTGTAAATCTGTAAAACTGATGATTCATGAATAATTATTGATAGTTATATAATATTCAAGACACTACATGAGGGCAGAAAATGCAGACTCTTCATTTAATAGAGACTCTGGCTTTGACCAAAAAATCTCTATTCGGGGTACAAGATTATGGAGTCTAAGTAGCCATACACTGGGCCTTGTGGTGGCAGGGTGGTGGAGAGTGGGAGACAAATCAGATTAGATCATTTAAATGCCCTTTAACTGAAATGATGGTCCACAAAGTCCAGTGAATTCATTGAATAATACATTAATTGTTATTGTATCATTTCATTGGCAGACCCTGATGAAAACATCATGACTTTATTGTCCACCAGAGTGGGAAATTGTCTTTAGGTCACCAAAACATAAAAGTAGCATAAAAAACATAGAACATACCAAAGAAATATGATAACAAGGTGAGCATAACATGAGATGCTGTGGAGCAAAATGAGAGACTCTGTTCTCTGTTCCTCCCAGAGGCTGCAGTCTCTGACTGAGGAAATAAAGGATGAGAAATGTGTGTCAGGATTCTTATGGATTAACTTTTGTCCTGACAGTTTACAGCTCACTGAGCTTTACCTGGGGTTTCACAACAGTTTTGCTGATCATGCCAACTGCTGTACACTGGTAAGCTGCAGTTCAGGAGCTCAGCAGTGTTGGAACATTCAATCATAGTTTTCTAGACTTGTATTTCTAAGACTGACAGACTGTTGAGTCTCCTGGAGGATGAAGCAGTTGTTTGTATTTCTCATGCTGTTGATACTGTTGAGACGCTCGCAAGGTGGTCCAGAATAGCAAAACTTTCATGTATACTTGGTCCTTTTAGTGAAAATCTGCTTGGCACAAGAATGATTTCTTAAGTCTTATCAGTATTTATGTATATTTATATTTTCCACCAAACACAAAGAACTTGAGTTTGGGCAAAAAGATGGAGCTTCTTTTTAGGCTGTGTTTTCTGAAGAAGTCTTATTAAGGTCGTGTTGTTTGCATGTTAAATACTCAAAGCCCCCCAAAACGTGACTAATTGTTTTCCTGCTTGTACTAAAAATGTCATAATGTCTAGGTAACAGCAGTACGTCACCTTGCCACAACAGTGATGATAACAAAAACAATAAATAGAAAAGACAAAATAGAAATCAAGAAATAGAAATCAGACACCTACACCACATGGATGTACATGCATCAACTGCCATATGTCCAGAGATAATTAACTGACATGTTTCTGTGATCCCCTTCTCTTGAATTACAGACCGAGAGCTTAATGAAGGCATCATCTGGCATTCCTCAGTGTAAGATTAACGCAGGATAACACAGCGTGCCGAGGGGCAGAACAGGACTATAACGCTGTGCACCTACAGCACATTTACCAGCAGGTGTTTTGAGTGGCAGGATGGTATGTCGACCTGGTGGCTTCTGTTTGGCTTATCCCCGGGCTGTGTGGTGGCTACAACCTCCCTATGACTTGCACATCTGGAGAGGAGATTAGCAGCAGCATGGAGGGTTTTTTTTTTTTTTTACCAAAGAGCTCTGGAACTATGCCAGAGATTTAGGCGTAACCATGTGTGTGTGTGTGTGTGTGTGTGTGTGTATTTAAGTGACTGCATGTGTGTGTCCATATGTCTGTGAACATCTCTGCCCCCCCCCCCCACTGCTTAATGCTGCTCCAAATCTCAAGGATTTCTCTCTCCGGCACCACTGACAGCAGCAGCCTCGGCTCCGGTCCAGCTGCCTGCACAACAACAGAGCTGTTATCTCTCTCTCTCTCTGGCTCCCAGCTCTCATAATAGTTTGGAAAGTAACAACTCAGTTTAGGGGGTTATTAAGTTCTGCTCCTCTGAGTTCATGGGTCTAAATGTGAGGTCAGCAGGTTTGGCAGATTTGCTTGAGAGCACTGCTGATATGACAGAACTGTAGCTGGTCTAATTATTAACAATTACTCAGACCATCACGGCGCTCTCCCATGGTGAGGAGGACATTGCCTCTGGGTAGTGGGGTGTGCGAGTAAATGTGCGTGTACATGTGTGTCAAGAGGATCTCAGAAAATCTCCCTGATAGTTCATTTCCAATCACAACATGCTTGATCTTGAGTACTGGCAAAGAACCTAAGTACCTGAACATCCTGCACAAGTCAAGCAGATTACACTGTACGTGTTTGAAATACTCCCACTGACTTATCTCGTGGAAGAAATGATAATTTAATACCCTGGCTTCAATCTTTGCCAGGCTACAGTACGTGATGAAAAGAGTCGTGTGAGAATATGAGTGGACTTGAGAGGCAATGTCTTTGGAACGTCCTTCCAACATTCACCACTAGATGCCAGCTTTCTCCTGCTCTTGCGTGTGAAACTGTGAGCCTCAAACAACAAGGGTCATTAATCACATCAAAACAGTCCACTTCATCTTGGGAGCTTTATCTGGCCCCATATCAGGTGAAAAATAGCTGGTTGCGCAAACATCATTCTTCACCTAATACACAACGTGCTCCCTCAATTTATGCATCATTAAGTTGAGTCTTTGTGTTATTGATTAACAATGAGGTCTGTGATGTTGGAGCAAGTTAATCGACACGGGATGAGGTGTTCCTCCTGACACCTCCAGACCTGGCAGCTTATTTAAAGATGATTTACTCTTCAGTTTGATGCTTTCCTTTCCAGGGGGTCATACACAACACCTAAGACTGTTTCAGACAAGGTAAGATAAACCTACACTGCATATGTCAATATCAGATATTCATGATCAATAACATCTTTGTGTTAATATCATCTATTCAAAGCCATGACCATCAGTATTGAAGCTTTACTGTAAATCAAATTCTCTCTTCTGGCACCCACATCTCGTACACCCTACAGAAACTGTTGGTAAATCAGCTGCCACTCACTGACAACAGCGGCTAGATGTTTTATTAATCTTTTCATTTCACCACTTCAAGTAAAACTCAATGTCCATCATTTTGGTTATGCATCAAACGGAATAGACATATAAATGAGTCATGATGACAGACTAAAGGCAACTTACAAATGGACCAGAACCAGACAGAAAGAGAGAGAGAGTGGCAGACGGCAAACAGACGAGTATAGGGCAGCTGGATTAGAGGATAACATTCAGTACACACACACACACACACACACACACACACACACACACACACACACAAAGTATGCACAAGTACATTCAGAGTTTATTCAGCTGCAATCTATGGAATTTGGCAGATATGTTCCCACATATAGACGGGTACATATGCTAACAGGACTTCTGTGCGCCTCGGAACCTGCAGGGAGGATGCCACACAGAATGAGAATGATTCAGTAACTGTAATCACTGTAATTTCGCCTGCTGTAATTACTCAACCCACTTCCATCCTCTTTGCTTTTAAGAGTCACATTTGTACTCACTCCTCCACTGGAGGCCCCAAAATATGGCAAAGTGGCTGACATGAAAAAGAGGGAAAAACGGCCTTTTTAAAGCAACAATGTGAAAACCTTTGAAGGGAGCTGCTGCTCTGTAAACAGCGGAAAGTCCCTTTAAGAGGCGACTTGCAGGAAACAGAGGATGAGGCAAGTTACATGGATACTGATGTTTACCCTTATTGTTTGTGACGAGACATTCATTTGTTTAGAGGTGAGATGATGCGTCGTGGTGTATGTTGTTTAACTGTGCGAGCTGACCTCAAATCAAGGACAGCTGCCAATTACAAACAGCGTGGGCCGCTTTTGTTCTCTTTTAATTGCTTGTCTGCTGATCTCAGTGGCATGGTGAGAGATAGGCTCATACACACAAGTTGGTATCCATTGGTTTCTTTTTACTGTGGCAGGTGGTTGATAAACACATTCATACTCACATTTGCTCGCTCTACAATAGTGTCATCCTGTGATTTTAATTGACTCCATGTCTCCACACAGTGTTCAGAGCACCATGTCCTCTCGATCCATAACCATAGTTTCCTCTGGAAGGAGCACAGGACTCGACCACAATGGTAATTTATAAATTTCAATTCCCACCATATGTCTTTGAAATGCTTCGGAGCTGATCTTCCACACCTGAGCGTGTACTCTTCTTCTTTGTTATCAGGGATGAGGATGCATGGCAAACTCCCATTGGAGGAGGACAGGGAGTCCGGCATCGGCTCCACCCTTGACCTCAGCAGCAGCTACAACCAACATACCAGTCAACATGCCAACAAACCTTCAATCAGGGAAGCAAACAGCCTCCCCACAGAGAAAGGTACAAGAGTGGCATAAAGAGGGGGATCACACACTCATCTACTGGGATGCCAGCGGGTCTGATCTCTTTTATAAGGCAAAGAACAAGGGCAGAATCCTAAGCCACATGCTCATTAGATAAGGACATGCTCAAAAGACACAGAGCCAGTGGGACCGTGCCGTCTGGGCAATAAAGGCAAAGTCCTGCTGCCACTCAGCAGTATTTGGCTGCATATGGGTAATGTAGTATGTCAGATGGTTTTGCTCTCTACATGTGAGATTGCTTACTGAGGCTATCTCCCTCATCCAGAAAACACAACTCACAAGAATGAGGGGGGGAAAGGGGGAGTGTGATGTGGCCAGAAAAAAACGACAATTTTGTGTTATCTGTGATACGTTTATTGAGAATGGGTTGACTTTGCTGTCCAGATTTAGGACACATAGCGAGGCTAACTATCCCCCACGGTTGTTCTTGTTTTGAACAGATTGCTCTCCTCAGACCACGACTGTGACTCCAAACAAGATCAGGCAGCTTCTTATCAATCTATCCAAGATCCCTCTCCTCTTCATCCTGCTCTTCTTTTTTGTTTGCTCCTTGGACACTCTGAGCTCTGCCTTCCAGTTAGCAGGAGGTAAGTACTCTAACCCTCACTGCCCCCCTCAGTGGGTTGATAGTGACTCAGCCAGTTGATGTTTGATAAATAAGTGAGTTACTACAGAACAGTTCACACTGTCCTCCTGGGGCTCTGCTGTATAATTTAGTGCATAGCTTCATCTAGTGACCTTTTTGGATTGGGGGAAACAAGCACTTTGAATCTTGTTTAACATTGCTCATGGCATCCTTGTCCTTCCTGAGTCCACAGTATGTGTGTGTGTGTGTGTGTGTGTGTGTGTGTGTGTGTGTTTCTGTGTGTGTGTGTGGGTGGCATATTTAACCAGGGAAAGTGGCAGGGGACATTTTCCAGGACAATGCGGTACTGTCTAACCCTGTGGCGGGACTAGTGGTGGGGATCTTGGTTACAGTGCTGGTTCAGAGCTCATCAACCTCCACCTCTATTGTCGTCAGTCTGGTGGCCTCGGGACGTGAGTAGGCTCATTAAAGTGTGTGTAAATGTGTAAGCGTCAGCATACTGTAACATGAGCGCTTTAAAGTTTTAAACAAGACTCTGACCCAGAAAGATGTCCAGGCCGGCCTCATTTAGTCTGAGATGTATGTTATATAGCCTCTGCAGGCTATTTAAGATATCACAGTAAACACAGAAACAGTAACATAGCAATGAAAACAGAAAAGACAGGAAACTCCCATGGTGCATCTGTGGCAATAACAAATGGATCTAATTAATTTGTGGTTTATGGTTATAATCTCACGTTACTGGCTCTCAGCCAAGTCACATGCTGTGCTCCCTTTGGAGGATACAGTAAATTATTCTACTTGATTTGCTGTTTGGTATTAAGGAACAAAATTAGTGAGTATAGTTTATATTTAATACATCAATATAAGTAAATGAATAAGACAGTTGAAGATTTAGCTCTGTATATTTACACTTACTTACACATACTCACTCTACTCCGGCAGTCAAGGGTAAACTAGGAAATGAAGATCAGCAGTTGACAAAGTTTTTGTAAAATACCATTTTTTATTAGTATTATTATTATATTAATCAGTGGAATTATTGCAAACACTGAAAATGCTCAAAAATAATAAAAAGCAGTATAACAACCTTGTCCTGTTGTGTAACCTTTTTTTCTGTCACAACAAAGGAGGTTTCAGCCTTTGGTATTGGTTATTGACCCTTCTATTCCTAGCTAACTTCTCATTAGTAAGACACTAATGAGACACTTTTATGTAGTTTAACATGCAGTTTTTAGTTTAAACAAAATATAATTTAGGCAGCATTTCAACACTATCATTGGTATATTTGAACTTCTGAGACAAAAACTTAGCATGTGCACCTGCCATGGGCTTCACAAGGGGCTTCAGTGACATGATCTTAAATGGGGTTCCTCAGCTAAATAAAGTTGTCCGTGGAACTGCCTGATTTAAAATCATTATGATGTCACACAGGAGGACATGGTTTTCAGTGACAAAGAGGAAAGTTCGGATACTCATAGATATATGGATTAAAAGTCAAAGTCATTTGTAAACACAGTCACTCTAGCTTGTCATGCCTCATAAGACCAATACACAGTAAGGTTACGACCTGTCTGTGCGGGTTCTGATGTCTCGCTTTTCTATGTGGTTAAAACGAATCAGTATGCTGGAGGAGACTCTCTGCTTCCAAAGCTTTTCAGTAAGAGAGCTAGGAAGAAGATTATAGGTAATTATCAAAGAGATAAAGAGATGCAGAGGCATGGATGTGTGTCTATATAAGTGTGTTCACATGTGCATGTGTCTTTGAGGTCATCATTATTAGAAACATCTTCAACAATAAACCCCTCTGCAGAATGTGAAGACTAAGCTGCCTCCACTCAACCTCAAATTACAGTCACCTTTCATCTCCATTAAAACTCATGTTGCATTCGGAACTGTGGAAGGTTATGTGAAGTAATTATTTGCACAATAACACTCTTCACAATGAAGACAGCCATTTGCACATCTACAATGCTTTTGTTTAACACCGCAGTTTTTAGTCAAAGATGTCTTTCAAGTA
This sequence comes from Seriola dumerili, assembly GCF_002260705.1. Taxonomy (NCBI): domain Eukaryota; kingdom Metazoa; phylum Chordata; class Actinopteri; order Carangiformes; family Carangidae; genus Seriola; species Seriola dumerili. The sequence continues at coordinate 611,758 of NW_019174415.1, forward strand.
AAATCTATCTTTCTGTGTGGTCTCATCTCACAGTGTTAGAAGTGAGGTTGGCTGTTCCAGTCATTATGGGGTCCAATATTGGGACTTCAGTCACAAACACCATAGTGGCCATGATGCAAGCTGCAGAGAGGACGGAGTTTCAACGGTAAGTGAAGAAAGTTGGCAAGGCCGAGGATGTGTGGAGGAGAGGCAGAAGATCAGGGAAGAAGAAATAGAAATGGAAAAATGAAGAGGATAAGTGCAGAGCTGGGGGAAAGATGGATAACAGTGTTAAAAGTGCAGGTAGAAAGCAGAGGAAGGCGAAGAGAAAGCATTAACAGGTGTTCGCTGCCTCTGCTTCAACCTACATTTGAGTGTAATTTTTATAACAGTGACCATAATGGCACCAATCCACATTGATCCCACACCAGTAACCCTTTGGAATGAAAAGATACAGCACTGAACAGATGGCATGTTACTTTATCTGTGTCTGGTAAAATAAACATAATTTATTAATTCTTTCATAATAGTCTCACACACATTGAGTCAAAACCAAAATACCCGTTACATCACACACATCCCAAAAAGTTAAGCCATGAAAAGCAGATTAACAAGCAATCATTCAGAGTAGCTGATGATGCTGATGGCTGACCTTAACACAGAAAATTATTGTGACCCACTGCAGCGCCTTTGCCGGGGCAACAATCCATGACTGCTTCAACTGGCTGTCGGTCCTGGTCCTGCTGCCGCTGGAGGTGGTGAGCGGCCTCATGGCCCGGCTGTCCCACCTGCTGGTCACCAGCTTCAAGCTCCAGCCTGGGGAGGATGCACCTGAGCTGCTCAAGGTCATCACCGAGCCAGTCACCAAGCTTATCATTCAGGTAAAAGCCAATCACCGTTTTTGTAACGGACTTTTGATAAACCCCTCTATCAAATAGTGATTCTTCAATCATATGCTAAGAAATAGTAAAAATGCACAAAGGGTCTGACAATCACTGGTTATGTTAAAAAACAATTAGCTCATCCACTTGTAGATGTGTAGAATATTTCCCCACTGGTTAGAATTTGATAATGGATGCTAGACTTGAGGCTAGTGTTAGCAGCTTTGTCCTCCTCTTTATTTACATTCCAACAACCCCGTCCGAAGTTACCTGAGTCAGTGTTGTGTTTGTCAAACACACTTGTTAGTACTCTTCCTAAAGCCTTTTGCATGGGACTTGCAGCTTTAGCCTCTGTGCCAGTTTGACGTAAAGTCAACCAGAGGCAGAGTTTTTTTCAACCAAATCAATGCTGGCTACAGCAGGTTAAGTCGACAGCTGTCATTTCAGCTGGTAAATGTGAAGGTCACTGGTTTAGAATAAGAAGCCTGCTTTTGTCTACCTCTGTCTCACTCAAGAGCCCAATGTTTCAACAAGTGAAAAGAATTTCAAGTAGCAAAGCTGTGAGAACAGAGAACTTGACACACAGCAGACAGTAGGTAAGTGGGGTGGAGCTTAGTGAACACTTAGTTAGCACCTTGAGACACAGCAGGTTCACTGTGAGGTGAGGGAGTTGAACCCTGGGCTTCTGGTTAAAGAAGCAAAGAAGGTTGTTTTAGTCATTTAACGTTGCACTCCTGTAGTTTGAAATCTGAAGAATATTTTTTCCTTTCACCCTCAGCTTGACAAGTGTGTGATCACAGGGATTGCCATGGGAAATGAGGACATGAGGAACAGGAGCCTGGTGAAAGAATGGTGCCAGACTGACCTTGTTATGGTAATGGCTCGTCTCCACCGCTGTCTCCTGCACATTCAGACACATTGTGTCACAAACTGGCGCCAAACAGAGCCTGTCACTGCTGCCAGTGAAAACTGTTTAAAATGTTTCTTTTCATCGTAGCTGCTTCTTTCTTTCTTTCTTTCTTTCTTTCTTTCTTTCTTTCTTTCTTTCTATCTACAGTCCACAGACAATGTGAGCATTGAAAACTGTGGCTTCAGTCATGTCTTGTCCCAGACATCAGTGAAGTGTGAGTTCTAACTCAATTATATCTGTAACCCACCCACTTCATTATCATTATGCATTTCTTCTATGCATTTTCTTTTCAGTAGTGGTCATGTTAAAATTGAATTTGTGGGGTAATATCCTGATGATTGCTGTTTCTGTCACTCTACAGGTAGGCATTTATTTGTTTCCACCGTGCTGTCAGACCTCAGCGTGGGGCTGATTCTCCTGGCAGCCTCCCTGGCTGTCCTCTGCACTTGTCTGTTGCTCCTGGTCAAGCTGCTCAACTCACTCCTTAAAGGCCAAGTAGCAAAGGTCATCCATAAAGTCATCAACACAGGTGGGCATGCCTTGACCTTCTGGAGCTTTTACTCAGTGTATCTGCATGTAGCAGATGAATATACAGAATCCAGTATGCAAGAAACTAGGAAAACATTTAAAAGCTGCTTTGGATGCAAATTAAATGAAAGAGATTGTGTAGAAGATAGAAGCAGCACTGTGTTTATACATGTGGGTAATTTCCATCTCTCCTCCCTATGTCTCAACAGACCTGCCATATCCATTTGGGTGGCTGTCAGGATACGTGGCCATGCTTGTGGGTGCAGGAGTGACATTTGTGGTTCAGAGTAGCTCTGTCTTTACTTCAGCTATGACTCCCCTGGTAGGTGAGTGATTAAATGCCATTGCACCTCTAAAAACTACAAGAGCCTCACAATACTAGAGCTGTTCGAAATGATACAGTACAAGGAAAAAGTTCATTAATGTAAGGAGTAGGCCACAGAAAAGACAATTAATTGTAATTAAAAGAGAAAAGCCATAAGTCCAACATATGAACCATGACTGAAAGCATTCATCTCATATATGTTCAATATAAAAAGCAGTTAAATAACTGAATGCTGAAATATGCTAATAATCCCACCAAGAGGTCTAGATAGAGACATGCATGTACAAAACTTTTCTCTTTTATATTTGATTTTTTTTTTTTTTAACTTTCTTTCATTAAAATCTTATGAATTTGTTATTTTTCTGTATTAGACTTCCATCCACCAACACAATACTGTGACTGGTATTCTGCAATAACTGCTCTAACACGGTGGACTGGTGCTGCTGCAGATCTGTCAGTTAGGGTTAGAAGTGAAATAAGATTATGACATAATTACTTTGGTGTTGCCTTTGCGGCACCAAAGTTTGTGACCCTATTCAATAAGTGGCTTTTAATAGCAGACAGTGTGGACACAGAATAAGCAGAGACCTTGCAACTTGGCTTAGTTTTATTCTCATGGAAATATACTGTCTTGTCTACCACCCACCTCAGTGACCTCAGGAGGCCGAACCAGTCAGCATTTAAAAACAATTTTAGCCATTAAAATACAGAATAATAAAGCAGAACAATTTGGATCATTCATATTCATACCTCACACACACACACACACACACACACACACACACACTTACACAGTGGGAGACTGACAAAGTAAAAACAATACCATGGCTGGTAATTAATCAGAGCCTCAGCAGTACTTTGTTTTTAGTGCTAATTAGCTAACATTAGCTTGCTAACATGCTAAAACTAAGTTGGTGAACCTGGTAAACATTATACCTCCTTAGCATCAGAATTTTAGCATTGTTATTGTGAGCATGTTATCATGCCGATGTTAGCATTTAGCTCAAAGCTCCACTGTGTTTAAGTACAACCTTACAGGACTGCAAGCATGGCTGTAGACTTTGAGTCTCGTGTTTTTTAATTTTAAAATGTAAGAAATACAAGTCTTTAAACTCCATCCTGCTCAGGGATAAGTTCAAGATACATTATTATATGAATGCCAATGACCACAAAACAGGTTATTCGTCATTTTTTATATATTATTATGTATTATATAAATATGACCAATGAGACTAAAATGCTGTAGACAGCATGCTAATATTCTGACACATCATAGGTCCAAACTGAATCCTTACAACAAAACTGAGAAAATTTGAAGTAATTACAAATCCTGCCCATTTAACATTTATAGTTTTATTTGTTTTAAGCCCAAGAGGAATGAAAACATTTAATTTAAAAAAAATGAAAGTTTGGCCGATTAAACTATAATGAAATGTCCATATTAAAGAAACAACTGCAACAATAGTCAGTGTTCATAATTTGTGAGATTCCATGTTAGGGCACACAAACTTGCATTCATAATGCCATCTGTTATCTCCCCTACACCTATTGTAGCCTCATGAAGCCCTATATCAGCACACTCCCACCTCCATGTTTCACAGTCAGCACTTTGCAGTCAGTGGTAGTCCTGGCCAGGTCCATGCCAAACATGCTGGACCTCTTCTGATCCAAAACAATGTATTTTGGATTCATCTGACCAAAGAATGTGCTGCCAATATTCATCACGCTTCTTTTCGTGTTCTTTAGCAAAGTTAAATCTTACAGTTTTTTGTTGTTTTGTCAGCAATGGTTTTCCTCTTGGACACCGTCCATCAAGGTTGATACTGAAAGTTACTGCAGTTACTGAAACACCAGTTTAAACAGATGACCCATGTGCAAAGTCAGAAACAGTTACCCGTCCATTTTGTTTTTTATGTATCTTTTTTTACAACCATGTTCATGCAATTAGCTTTAACTGGAAATGACAGGTGAAATGATTTTTGTTGCAGTGGTCGCAGGTCTGCTCCATTTTGTTGCATTGAAGTTTTTCGTTAGAGCCCGTATTTTCAAAGTCATCTATCTAACCTGTTTGTTTTTAATTATAGATAAGATCAAATACCCTGCACATCAAATCACTTAAAAATAACACACTTTGTGAAACGTGATATTTACTGCACAGGGGTGACCTCAGTTTTATTGTGTACTGTAGATCATGTTCTCATAACACAAACAAATATTCTCAGGGGTGATCAACAAAGTAAGCTTTTCTTAAGTTGAATCCCTTCTTCACTTTTGCAAACACCACACCCACTGTCTCTCACAGTCCTACTTAACTTTGCAGCTCAGTTTTTCTGCAGTTTGTGTTCGCATGATCTCGAGAAAGTCCTGTTTATATTCAGGGAGTGATCCCAGCATCTGTCCAGCTAGATGGTTGGACTGATGTGAAGTCTCTTTTCATCTTGAACCTACAGTTATGACTCTGTTTCATTTGGTACAGGCCTTCAGGGAGATTGTCTCCTGTAATGTCTTATTAAGCTAGAACCAAACTGTGCAGAGTATCAGATCTTATGCTTGAGTGGGCCATCACTGTCCTGAGGTGGTTATCAGTCAAATTACTTGTGTGTACTCTGCATCTGGCAATTGAGGTTTGAAATCACAGCCATTGCACATATGTACTTAGATTGTCTCATTTAATGTTATTCATGTGATCACTTTTTTGTACATTGTTAACATGTGGCAGAGAGAAAGAATGGCTGAAAACAACAGCACAGTTTTTTTCTGTCAAGCAAACTGGTTTATGAATTCAAACACCAAAACCTATAAACAGACGTTTACTGCTACAGTAATAAACTAACAGTACACTGACCAAAGGTTTACTTGATTGCTTTAGTCATATATTTAATGGCTAATTAATATCCTTGTGTTCTCAAACTAAAGAGAAAATTCCTCAAATTTCTTTGTTGACTAATAGCTCGTTTACCAGCTTGATGGGTCCAAATAAGGACATAAGCATGCTGATTTCCACTGATCGAGTCTTGTGAAGTTTATAAGAACAGGTTGCATAACCGGCACTGTATGCCACTGGCTAAATGAAGCATGTAAAATCAGCAATGACTGAGTCATCAGCCTGCTATACAGTGATAAATGTGAGGTGGGAATAATTTCTCTTTTTAAACACGAATAATTAACTGGTTTAAGAGGCTTTATACATAGAGCATGATTTACAATCCACAGATATACTTAATGTAATTAAGCATTTGTTTATTTTACTTTAGATTTTTGCTTTATTTTTCCCCTTCATGTCTTTGTATCATGTATTGAAAACAAACTAGCAACAAACAGACAGAGAGCAAACATTTTCACACTATTTCAGTAGATGCTGTTGCAGAATTGCCCTACTTTGGTTGTGAGTTGCTGTCAAGCAGCCACTCATTTCACAGTAATTAGTCATCTTCTGGCAAAGTAATTTTTCAGCCTCAGTAATTGCACTGATGCTTTTTTAAATATTGGCTTTTGTCCATCTTAAACATCAAGTACAAATGGTTTCATGTTATGTCTATTTATCTGAGATGTAATTAGAGTCAAATAGTTTGAATAATTGAAACAGTTCTTTTCAAAACCTATTGGAGAGTAGCTTCCATGATTTCCACCATGGCTCTCAGCACATTTTCTTTTATTGTTGCTGATTCTTATCCTTGTAAAAACAGTGAATTCAGATTTTATCAGCTGCTAACAAATGGTATCCCGATCAAAGATTTCCACTTTTTACAAGATAGATTAATGAGGTTTAACTTTGACAAATGTACTGCATAATTTCTGAGAGAGATAGTTTATCATTGCTGACACTTTGTATCTGTCACAACTTTTAATCTTGAGAGCAGATGATTGTAGCGCACTTAACACCAAAGTGGTGTCAAGTGCATCAGAAAGTAGTTAGTGCTCTGCAGATATTTCATCAGGAAGAGGACCGGAGCTATTACATTTCCTGGTTAACTATCATTATTTGATCACCTTGTTTCCCTTGACACAGCACGTTCCTGTTGTCTGCCTCAGGTATTGGTGTGATCAGTCTGGAGCGGGCCTATCCCCTCACCCTCGGTTCCAACATTGGCACGACTGCCACGGCCCTGCTCGCAGCTCTGGCCAGTCCCGGAAACAAGCTAGCAGCGGCCATACAGGTATCAGCTGGATGTCTTATCAGACACAACAGCCATTTTAAAACTGCAGGAAAATGAGAAAAGGAAAATTCATGAATATATTTTCCAATGATGAGCCTCTGGATGAACACAGACAGTGATACAACAATAAGGGAGTCTATACAAATAGGGGGAGTTAAAGATGGTGGATCATAATAATGTTTAAATGTATATTTCTGAACATCGATTTATGCATATATGTGTGAGCAGGAACTTTGGATGCAACTAAGTAGACGATCTAGGGAAAACTGTTGTGTATTAGTCTTGTTTTGTTTATGGTACGAATGTTACATGACAACGCTTTGAGTGTGATCGATTATGTCCCTTTGCACTTATTTACTGTATCTATTTATCTTATATTTGTACGTAGATTGCTCTGTGTCATTTGTTCTTCAACGTCTTTGGGATTCTGCTGTGGTATCCTCTTCCCTTCATGCGTCTGCCGATAAGGATGGCTCGTGTCCTGGGTGAGCGCACTGCCAAATACCGCTGGTTTGCAGTCTTGTACCTTCTGCTTTGCTTCTTACTCCTTCCCTCGCTGGTGCTGGGCCTCTCACTGGCCGGCTGGCGGGTAATGGCTGGCGTTGGGGCTCCTTTCCTAGGCGTGACCATCTTCATCGCCATGGTAAACATTTTGCAGGCCCGCAGCCCCCGTCACTTGCCGGCTAAGCTCCAGAGTTGGGAGTTCCTGCCCAAGTGGATGCACTCTCTCAAACCACTTGACCGCCTGATCACCAAGGCAACTGTCTGCTGCAGCTCAGCAAGTGAGGAGGGGAAGGGAGAGGGGGAAGAGGAGAACACCTCGACACAGACGAACTCTGTCGACCCAAAGACAGAGTCCGCCCAGAGGAAGGCAAAGCTGGCGTATGACAACCCAGTCCTGGACTACCTGGATGAGAGCAGACCTGGTGTACGGGTTTTTAAACTAAAAGGGTTAGAGAGGTGCAACAGCACTCCACTGTAGTTGGACTGAGAACAGAAGCTATTTTATATTCTATCATGTCAATATCATGGGAAGTGTAGGATTCAGAAAAGTCATTTCATAATTCTTTGGAAATAAACCCAATTATAATTATTGATTGACTGGTCATTAGAGATATCCTCCCAAAGCCATCATGAGCTCCGTATGAGACTTTAGTGTCAGAAAACATCAGCTGGGAATCAATAGAGCTCTGCAGCTGGAAGCCAGGCCAAACAGTCATCATTGGGCAGTGGTCTCAAAACACATGATGAAGATAACAAAACAATCTCACCTCAAGGTTCATTAAGTAATTGTTCTGGGGCTTTCCATCATACGACATGATCTTCATCACAGACAGTTTGCCCAGTTGTCATGGTGATGTAAATGATGACATTTAAATTTTTACAGAGCACTTTAAGAACTTCCTTGTTTAACATTCATGTAACTGGGTAAACTCCACCTGCTGATGAAGCTCATATGATCAAAAGCTCCAGAGAAGATGCTAAATGGACCTTATAGTGGTTTTATTTTTTGTCAACTGTTGTTCTCAAGGTCAATAATGAACTTGATGTAACACAAACAGTGCAGTGAAGCGTGAATCTGTAACTGGAAACTGTATTAAAGGCGTCCTGTGGAGCTCTTGGCCACTAGTAGCACAATGGAGCAGTGTTTTATGAGTGGGTCCCCATGTTGCTTGGATGTTTGTATGTGCATTAGGACACACACACACACACACACACACACACACACACACACACACACACACACACACACACACAATTCATATCGTAGCCTTCAACTTTGCAGATGTTTCGCGAGGAAGGAAACACATTTAGGCCTCTAGGATACACACAATGCATTTGGGTGAGAAACATTAAACGTTTTCCTTGTTTGTGAAAAGGAAACTCCTTGGGGCAGCTTTAGCTAGCAGCCAATATATCTTGCAGCAAATGTATTCACAAACCAGTTTCAGTGGATAATTTAGAAGAAATTTGACAACATTTCCAGAGCAGCCAACATGTTCCAGTTTGAACGTCTTTCGCAAAGGCCAGTGATCAGCAGTGGGAGCAAGTCACACATGTGCAAGTCAAAAGTCAAGTAAAGTCATTGCTCAGGTCAAGCAAGTCACAAGCATAGACTGTACATAAAGATGGGTGTAGCCTTGGTCACCTGCAACCGTTGTGGCAAGCATGTGCTTAATTTAAAGTTTAAACAGGCCAATTATATAAAAATTCACCCCCCTGTTCCCATGAAAAGCTCAAGACCTTTTTTTCTTCTTTTTTTTGTACCAGGCTGTAAACATGTTTATTCCTGCTGTAAAGTTGGGCATTTTAACATGGGAGTCTACGGGGATTAACTCGCTTTTGGAGCCAGCCTCAAGTGGCCATTTGAGGAACTGCAGTTTTTGGCACTTCCTTGTTGTCTTCATTTTTCAGCCCTGGGGGTTTCTGCTTGGTCACAATTCAAGTCATAAAATTCTGATAATCTATCCCAGTTTCCAAATTTAAATCAGTAAAATACAGTGGTCATGAAAAGAGTTTTATTTTCAACATTAATGAAAATTGTTGCCGCCTGCTTACACCTTATAAATTTTACTGATGTTTCTGGCAATTCATCTTAGAGAGTTCATCAGTTTGTTGTTTGCTGTTACTGTCATGAGCACAGAGAAAGAAAAGGAGACCAGCCCTGCTGTCAGCCCAAAGTCTAATGATAAAACAATCTCATTACCATGTTGATAAATGTTTGATTATTATGTTAAGACCACGTCATCACTTGTTATATAAGTGTTAGTGGGAGACTGGATACACACAGACACTACAAAGCATTCAAAGAATCATCACATGAGCTACTTGATGTTATCTACAAAGGAGTGTATGAATGTGCTGTAGCTAGTGCATGTGTGTTGGTGTGTGTATGCTTGCCTAAGTATGTACACTCGGGAGGAGTCATTGAACGGATAAATATGTGCTGTTTTTTCTTTTTTCATTGTGACAATTGCTCATGCATTTAAGAAATATTGACTCTGCATTCTGTTGATGTAATGAGAGACAAAGGAAAGACACTTTGAACAGCACATTGCAAACAGGATGAATGTGCACACAACACAAATAACAAAACACTTTATGTCTCGGGGTAAAATTACCACTTGATGTTCAGAACTGTCAAAAAGAGAGACTTCATTCATTCTCGTGTGTCTTACATGAAAGCACTTTGCAATAGGAAGCTTTTTTTGTTGTGCATGTTCAAAGACCTTGCTAATCTGCAAACTTACACCCCAGACATTTTTTGTTTCAACAAAAGCAGCTTCCTCTCATCATACTCCTCTGATCCTGTCATGCCCTTTAATGTTCTAGTGTTTTCAATGAGATGCGGCCATCTCCACCAGCAGACATGGCAGTCTGGACGAGGTTTGCATCACCCTATCCTGCTGAATCTAATGTGAACCTTGGAGGCATTTGAGAACAGAGAAAAAAGGGGAGGAGAGCCACGAACAAGAATCTACCATGACACTCACTCCTGCATGCACTCACAAAAACACACCCAGTGCGCGACTCTATTCTCTGAGTGAGAGATGATCTGAGCCCTGATTATCACTTGTGTGGGTGCAGTTTGGATCAGTGCTAGAGTCCAGCAGGGTCAGGTCGCGGTCCTGCCAAACTCTCATGTCCAGGAAATCACAGTGAAGACCTGGAGCTGCCAAGGCGCTCTGCTGGAATCATTAGTGTTCAGACTACATTATTAGATCAAAAAGTAGCGCATTTTATTAACGCTGATTTACACTTATTCACTCCTAACACCCTTTTTTCTTCACTTATCTAGAATCAGTAGTCTTTCATTCCTTTGTCTACTGTTTCCATTTTTGCTCCAATGTCATTATTGTTATCCCATTAAGTTATGGAGTTGTGGGTGTTTTGGTGGGGTGTGTTTTGTGTGCACAAAGAAGAAAATCTTGTAGTCCCTTAAGAGACCAAAAAGTAACTTATTTCTGGTATTCAAGCACTACTTGGTTCCTGCAGGGTTACGGTCACACCTCATTCTTCAATAGCTAATTTCATGAACCTTTTCAACCCTCACACCCTCAGAATTTGCTTCCAAAGCATTTTGTTTCACCAAGTGGATGATGCAGCAATAAGTATTTCACAAAGGGATTGCAATGCAATATACTTAATCAAAATGGTCATCCAGAGACATCATTACTGCTGAAACAACAGAAGAGTTTGGTGGTAAAAGGCTGTAGCCTCTGCACAAGTACTAACATGAAAATCTGCAGTATTGTCCCGGAGGATTTCCTGTTAGGTTGTCATGTTTCCATAAAAAAGTTTTGACTCCATCTCTTCCAGCAATAATGAACGCTTTTAATAGTGTTAGTCATTAGATTACTGTCTAATAACACTTAATGATTGAGATTAATGCCAAGCTCACTTATGCAATATCATTACAAGGCAAATGAAGCTAGATTGCTTGCTGAACCAAAATTCACACCACATATAAGGAGAATTACAATTGATAAAGGAGCTGTTTAGCCAACGCTAGAATTAACAGCTGTTTACTTATCGGTCTAGGAGAAATGTTCTGAGTTCAGCATCGAACTTCATTCCTTTCCTCACCAAGAATGGTCTCCAGCTGTGGAAAGCAAGGCCAATGTTAACTCTTGTTTCTATCATGTTATTTCTATTATATGAAATGGCTTAGGATTCACACATCAACTTTTGCTTCCCGATCCACTCATTAAGAGGAACAGATTCATGCAAAATCACTCAAAGATAATTTTATTAAAGCTTTTAGGACGAAGCTATAGTTACCTACCCTCTGTTTCTAAAATATTAACCACAGTAACAGAACTGAAAATGATCCACTGTTATTCAGCCTCTCATATGAATACAAACTGTTCTTTCATTGCCAGTGGCTGTTGTTAAGTCAGCAGTGTGTGGGCCTGTTGGTATAACGTGCTCACCCAAACCTGCAGAAGCCACTCCGCTCATACTTGAGTTTCACTCAGTTTAGTCTTATCCACAGGGCTAAATTTAGTCTCATTTTACTTCTTCTAATAACTAAGGTATTGCCATGCTTAATGGAACCGTGAAGATGCATTTGAACCTTTGTTTCTAGTGCAGTAGATCTGCATACCTGTACATCATTACATGGACTTACGCCTTGATGGCTACGGCAGAATGAGTCTAAATGTATTAAAGTATGGTGAAGTGTAATATCTAAAACCCCTTTGTGATTTAACAGCGATCATTAGCAGATGTATTTCAGCCACAGCTGGTAAGGTAGCTTGTTAAACAGTAATAGAGGAGAAAAAGGTGAAGGCAGAGAGTGCTGTTCAGGTCACCTCTCACTGCTACAACAGCTGGAAATAATGTTAACTGATCACAATTTATTCCACTCACACACACAAAATTAATTACGACTGAAACTTTCCCTCACCATTTAATTTGAAGCGTTAAACGACGGCAGTATCACAAGAACTGCTCTATTTTTTAGCTGCACAGTTTGCATGCAGACCGAAAAGTGTGGGAAAGTTAACTTGGGGGGACAAAATAAGGGTTCCAGTATTCAAGCCAAAAACACGATATCAAAAATTATTCATGAATTTTGAAAAGTTCTCATCACTTAATTCATTTCAAAAAGTGTATAGATGTTTTGAAAAGTTCTCATCATAAAAAAAATGATTGCTGTCAGAATGTATGCAAAGTATGCTTTTCACAGAATTGATGTAAATCAACCAGAGAAGAGTTTTTATGAGTTTTGAGCAGTTCTCTATCTGTGCTGCACACACACATAATTACCTCCATTTGTACTGAATGCAAATGAAATAGAGGAGAAAGAGAGATAGAGAACGAGAGAGGTTTGGGGGAAAAACAGGCTCTTCCTGCAGGGTGAAGGTGGGTGGTTGATTTGAAATATGTTTGTATATGCGCATTAATGCTTTCTGTGTTGATGCTGTTCTTGTGTGCAGGCTGGTAGTGAGGGTGGTTTTTGCAGCATGTTTGGTACTGAATGTTGGCTAATGCAGTCATACTTCATTTGAGTTACTGACTCCACAGAATGTGTCATTTATTCTTTTTTAAACAGGAAGTTGAACAGCGTTATTATCCTTATTTAGAGCCATTTGTGACCATTATTTTAAATGATGCATCATCATGTTAATGTGTAAAATTTCTAAACTGTTTTGATAAATCGGTTTGTTACTATGATGAAACACGGAATCACAAATGCACCAAGGGAAGAATACAATAACAACTGTGTGTATGTGTTCGTGGTGGGAATGTGCTAACCTCTGCGCTGTACACAATTTGTGCCGTGTCTCTGTGAAGCTTCAGATTCACAATAAATCTTGCGTAATGTGTTGATACATTCCATTAATTCCAATATTTGTTTGGTCAGTGTTTACATATGCCAACATAATGAAACATGAGCATTGTAGCACTGTGAACAATCACAATCAAACAGAGAACATATTTTTCTATTTGTACAACATGACACAGTAAAAGCAGCATTTGTAAAAGTCTGAATAAAGTAAAGGGCAAAGTGAAGTTGGCGAGAAAAGAATCTTGACACAATCTTTATTGAATCTAAAGTCTACATAACAAATTGGTTTCTAATTTTAAAACTCTGCCACTTGTTGCTTGTTCATCATGACTCGACAGAAGATAAACAAGCTGGAACATAAATAGCACGACTGGAGGGAAAGTAGAGAACAACATCAGACTGGCAGCCTGATTTGCAGACAAGACAAGAACATTTGGCTTCCTGTATCCTCAACATTTATTTTTGTAGATCTAAACTTTTATATGTTGTTTTGTTTGCTCTATATGCCACTTCTCAACACAGCTTTTACATTTTTAATCAAACCTCAAACTGCAGATTATATATTTTTTGAGTTTCATTGTATACATTGGAACAGTACATACTATTTAAATTTTTTATACTTTTCATTCATTTGGTCACTTAAAAACCTGATATGATGTAAATTCACTTCATTCCAATGGGAATCATTAAAGACTAATCTATTCTAATCTAATCTAATTTAATCTAATCCAATCCAATCTAATCCATTATTATATAATATAATCTAGTACATATTATATTTTATTGTCATCCTGTGAACTGAACAAGAGAAAATACATATAGTACATGACACAAACAATTTAACTGTAATTAAATACATCACATTATCTACATGTATGGGATCTGAGATGAAGTGCCAGTTTCAGTCTCAAAGTTTAAGATGTGCCATGAACTCATCGACCCAGAACTCGTGAGATGGTTGGGTGGTGGCTCACCAGCTGAAAATCATTAACCCCTTTATTAAAGACTTCTGCCAGATAACATTAAATCTGTCCCTCCTGCCCCAGATACGACCGACCATAAACTGCTCAGCTTTGAAGATGGCTGGAGCTTATTGGGCCACATTAAAACTTCAGAAAATCTTACTGGACGGACTTTAATTAAACTGACCAAAACCAAAACTGCTGTTGATTGCTCTTTACAGTGGGGAGGCAATAACATGAGCACTAGAGAAATCAATTTGAATTGAACTGTCTAAATCAAAGTGAAAAAAAAGGCAACTACTATCATGGGTCATTTTAAATGGAAATATTTACAATCTCAAACATTTTCCCTTTTCGCTATGAATCAAAACACACTTATTCCTAAAATTTCTCCATCATATACATATTCATTATTTATTAAGTGCAATAGCTTCAAACAGTAACAGTTAGTATTAGTAATTGATTTTAAAGAATTTAATCATGGGTTGCCTCATAAGGGGACTTAATAATTAAGATTATTTGATGACATTTGGACATGGTTTACAGCGTTTTTAGTGGGTTATTAATGTAAAAAGACCCAGAAGGTCCATAATCCATTAAAAGAGCCAAGATGATGACCTTAAATCGGATTGTTTTAATTATTTTTTTATTTATTCTTCTTTAATACCAATGACCATCAGCCCTTAATGAAATGTTCATTAGGAATCTCTCATTTTACTAGAGTAAGCAATCAAAAATGGAGCTGCTGTTGACATTTGTCTTATGAGACAAGATAAAACTGAAGTGATCTCTAATGGATTAATGAAGCAGAAATGAATATTAATGTGAGTTTTTTTGGGGGGTTTGTCTGTTAGCACAACACTAACATATAGTGTCAGTAGTCTGCTATCACCGTCAGATCCCTCCAGTGACACTGATGATGACTTCAGGAAAAACTAGAGTTAGGTCAGTGTGTGGTAATCTTGGTCGGACACACAGATGGGGATATTTAGTGTATATGAGCCAGAACAGTTTCAGCAGAAGAAAAACAATCCAGCAGTCAGTAAACCACAGCAGGTCGGTTTATTGTTTTGTATTCTGACAAACAGTGGCATCTGACTTAGCTAGTATTATGATAAAGTCTTAGCTGGTGGGAGCCTACACATACTAACCAAGCAGAGCTGATCCAGCAGACCTGTGCTGCTGTGAGTTTCAGTGTGTGCTGTTTATTTCTGTTTGGTTTTATTTACCATGGCAGGCTGGAAACCGTCTCTAAAGATAAACAGAGAGAATCCACCAGTGCCGACAGTCTTTAAATCCGTGCATCAACGTCAGAAAGTCCGACAACAACAGTAAGTGATGTGTGTTTTCAATGTAACATGAAGCAGCGGAGTTACAAAGACACTTAATCACTGATTTAAAATTCAAGGTACATCAGCCATAAAATATGAGATATAGCGAAATTCTTGTCCTTGGAATGCTGAAATGTCTACATTCTTCGTAAAGTATCTTTGACTTGGTTGCTATAAGAACACAAATAAAGAGCAGGGTTACGGTTTTGTTTATAGTACAGATATTGTTGCGGCCATGACCTTTTCAACCCGACTCAGTTCAACAGTGTATGAATGAATGAATTGCAGCTTGTAGTAGTACTGGTGATATTTAGGCAGCGCTTGTCCTCCCTTCTGTCTGCCTCTCCAGATATGCCTTTCTGTTCTGGGGAGTATGAATGTACCTCTTTTTGTTCACTTCTGTCAAAGTAAAAAGGACTGTGATATAATAATGGGCATCATCTGCAGAAAGACATGAATTTTCACGTCAGTCGGTCTTGTAAGCACATCATAAAAAAAAACATCAACAAGTGTCAGGTCTTTTCACGCTTTTTAAGGGACCGCTGTAAAATAACTATCATAACTCTTTGATGCCATGAAGTAATGTAATGTCTGGTATTTGACAGCGGTGAGTCAGAAGAAAGATCTCCTTTTTGTAAACAGGTTCCTGTAATCCCACGAAGCCCTCAGCTGTGTGAACTGGACTCCTTCCCTCGTACCTTCATTTAATGTCGTGACCAGGAGTCATGGATGAGTTTGGCTGAGCTCATTTGTTTTTGTGGCCAGCCCTCTAATCACATGCACGTGCACAGAATCAAGCATACCCAAACATGGAAACACACACAGAGACACATACACACACACACACACACACACACACACACACACACACACACACACACATACACAACACAGACCAAATGATCCATCAAATTACTGAGAGAGAAGCAGGACAATGTGTTTGTTTATCCCCAGGATCTGAAACAGAAATAAATGGCCACTTTATCACAAGCCATCCTGAAACATACACATCCAGTGATTCTTTTTGCTGAAAGACACGCAAACACAAACACATGGATAAAAATGTTTTCTCTGTAGTAATAGTCAAATTCCAGGAGGCACAATAAATCATTAGTGCTGCATGTTTAATTCCACCACAGTATTAAGAGTCTTGAGAGCAAAACAACATTTCTCCCCGATGGGGCAAAGCCAGTGGTTGATCTGAGTGATATGATGCTTTTATCAGTGCGTTCTGTAATTGTAAAGTAATAACTACAAGCTAAGGTTGAGAGTTACTGGCTGATTAAAAAATTCCAGCCGGTGGTATAATTTTACCAAAGGAACATGTATCACTTTTATTCATTTTTATGAGCTCAGGTTGTTTATTTGTTGAGGAGTGCTAATTCAGGATAGCGCTCTTCACTGAAAGCTAGGAAGACCTTTGGCACTAGTGATGATGTGATTTTACTTCTGACACATTAAGACAGAGGCCTTTTTATTTCTGCCTTGGATTGGTTCTTCCCCAACGTACAAAAATGAACTTGTCTTAATAATAACTGTCATGGTTTGCCATGGCAGACATTTTATGTTTGACTTTGTTTTGGATTTTGTCACTTCCTGTTTTATTTTGTATTTGTTTTCCTTGTGAGTCTCAATGTGTTTACTTCCTGTCTTGGTCCTGTTTCTCTGTTTGGTGATTGTCTGCCCCACCCTAATGTGTTTCACCTGTGTTCAATCACCCTTGCCTCCCTTGTGTCTATATAGTCTCTGTGCTCCCGTTCGTCTGTTTGTGTCGGCTTTTATCTTTCCCGTGAGTTACCCGTTAAGTCCTTGTCTTCCTTGTGCTTCTAGTTCCTGTGTTTCCATGTGGTTCACCAGTTTTGTAAGTTTTTCCGTTAATAAACATTTCTTTCCACCAAACTCCCTTTTGTTTTTGGCTGAATTTGGGTCCTGCTTCCCACAAACCCTGACAATAACATTGGTCATCGTAACATCACCTCATGTCACCGATGGGCTGTTGATGTGTAGATATACATCTAAATGCAACCCAGTGGCCTCAGAAAGCTGGCCACGCTACACAGCTGCATGCTTATCATAAGAGAGAATATCTTATGAAAGGCAATTTGAAAGGCCTAAAAATCGCTCCATACAAATACAGACATTTCTTGGTATTCTTTCCTCTAATATTACTTTATTTCTTTCTTTACTTCTTTTGGCCATGGAGGCAACAGAAGACAAATTGTGAACACCACATTGACATATCATCACATTTTAAGTTGATACAACAAACGTGTTAACAAAAAGCTGCTTATTTACACTCCCAGCAGTAACAATGAAACTGTATCCGGTGAATGTAGGTCTAGTATTAACTCTTTTAGCTCTGATAAATACTCCACTGTGTTCACCAGCTAGTTGCCATCTGTGTCTATCTGCCGTTTGGTGCTGAGCAGTTGGTGTACATTTGGCTTTCTAGAGCTTAAAACAACCCACCCACTTTTCTAACTCTTTCTTAGTCTTGACATTATTTGAAATACTGTAATGTCATGCTCAGCTTTCATCACGTAGCCTACACTTCTTCCTCCTTCTGCTTTTCCCACATTACTTCAGTTTTTTTTTTTTTTTTTACAGAGCTTTATATGGCCTGGAGCCAGATTATATTAATGAACCGTTAACTCCCCGCTATTCTCAGTGGCCTCTCAGGTCCACCAGGTCTTTGGCTGTTTACTCTTGAAATTAAAGAAACAAACTGCTGTGTAAAACTGTACTGGTGCCTTGGTTCTCAAACAGTTTTCTCTTCAGTATTACATCGACCTCCAGGCATCGTGTCAGCTTTTAAATCTTCCTGATCAATTGCTGACCAATTAATAGATGCCTGTTACAGTATTTACATGTTAGTGCTTTGACAATATCATTTACAACTTTATTAAACCCTGTTATTTTATAATCAGACCCGCTGGTGTCTCATTTTGAAATAATATTTCTCATAGTTTGTAAGTGAGCACTGGCCCCCATGTTTTACTGTTGTGCTATTATTTTTATGTTCTACTGTGTGTCCTCATTATAGTCTCCATCTTTTCAGCAAAAAGTCAGAAAATCCTGCATTAGATTGCATTAGTGTGCCCCAATTTGAATGATCGAGCGCTGAAAAGTAATGGAATTATTATTGACAATTTAAGTACTCTAACTCTTTGGCCCTTCACGGCTTTCTACTGGCTTAAGTGTTGTTTTTCCCAGTACCGTGTAAAGTGCTGTTATATCATCCAGTGTCTGTCAGCAGCTCCACAAGTAGAGTGCTCTTCATTCAAATGGATCAGAGGTTAGACCTCATGTTTTTGATCTTTAAAAGTCAAGTGGCTCTGTCTGCTTACCTCCCTCACTTCATCTGGATTGAAAGAAAACTGTAGAAAGGTTTTGAGACAGTGGTAGAAAAGGGTGAGATGAAATAATCAAATGCAGTAATTATAATGACACAGACAGACCATTTAATAATTTGTGGGCATAATTTGCTTAAATTTGCTTTATCTTAAAACAATGATAGAGAAAATCCTTGTCAATGACATCCATGTTGCGGTTCCGCCTCCACTTAATTTCCATGTAGATTTGCAGACATACAGATGGAGAGAGACGGGAGATCTCCTCAGTCCAAACATGTTGCTTTTTTGGGCCTCTCTCTCCCTGTTGTTGACAGTTTGTTGGCGACTCCGGTTAGATGGGGAATTTAATTAATTTAGCCAAAAAAGAGTGACCCAGATGTCACAGGAGGAAGTTTTCCAGTGGGACCTGGTGTTGTATGATCTGCCTAAAATGAATTACATCCCCTATTGATGGAAAATGCTTTTTATACTCACCTCAAAAATATCTCGCACAGCATAGTTTAAAATACATTCAAAAAACATTTGTTTGACAACTTGGACATTTAATTTGTTAACATTAGTCTGGAGGATCGTGAAGAGCAATTAGGAATAAAACTACCGTGTCTGTGTATGACCGTGACTGAATTATTAATGAGCCCTGACAAAAACATTGTTGGGTTTATGTTGGCTAAAACTGTCCAATTATATTATATTATATTATATATAAATATATAAATTTTTATATACATATATATAAAAAATTCATTCTGTTTCAAAACATAAAGTAAACATCCAAATTTAAGGATTATATGTCTCAGTAAATGTAATTCAAGAGCATAACTCTTCATAGCGTACTGATATCCTTATTTACTGGACCAGCTCAAACTAATAGTGCTATCAATCCACTCGAGCAGTTTGCAGATTTGAGGGGAGCAGAGCAGTGCTGCACTCAGGCCAAATGCAGTTTTCTCTACCTCCAGAACATCATGTCCTGCCGTGCAGCTCTCTGCTTTTTCCCTCTCTGCCCCCTGCTGAGAAAAGAGAGAAGAAATTGTATCATTCGTGTCCTGCTCATGCTTTTTTTTTTTTTTAAGGCATGTGAATTCTTGTGTTGTTTGTGTCAGTGTGTATGTGCTTGATCAGCGCCCCACTTCCAACCAGCACAGCGATGTGCCCTGGAGTGCTTTAACCTTCATCTCACCGGTGTGTGGAGACCTAGAGTGGTGTCCTGCTCCCATATGACTGTGTACAGCTTGTTTTAAATGTAATTTTCACAAAATAATATTAATTCAACGAAGGAATCAGGTGCAAAAATTAGTTGTGGCCTTTTTTTGATCCCTTTTGCTCTCACTATATTTTGTTTTGGCTCCTGTCACCGGCATCGCAGTGCAGGTTGAAACCAAACAGTATCGCTATGATGAAATACATTATCGTCATACCACTGATGTGTGTCAGTTAGTTTTTGGTAATCAAATTAAACGGAAAATTGTTTACATATTTAAAAGCTGCCAATGCTGCCAAAATTACAGTTAATCAACTTATGACAAACTTACTGAACATGGGGCCAAATGTGTCTGCTTGATAACCCAAAACTTGCATATTAGTGTCACAGAGGAGGTGCAAGTGTAAACACTTCTTGCCCCTAAAGTTTAAGAGTTTAAAACTAAAAGCACCAAAAACATGTATTATAATAAAACTGTCTGCCCAGGAAAAAAGGCCCAAAATGACATAAATCAAATGACCAGACTTGGGACTGTGACTGTCCGTGTGCTCTTCCTCTATGGCCCCTGTCTCCAGATGTTGCTCACTTTCTTTTATCTCCATGTTCTGCCCGTCAGACCTGCCATTCTCCTTTTGCCCACAAGATGTCCCTGGACTTTCCCCCTGCTCCACTTGCTCACCTGTTTTCTATTGTAAATCACCTACGTTTTCCTGCCACCTCACACACCTGATCCCAGTTTTCTCATCATTCACTCTCACTCGCTCTCCCTCTCCCTCTCTCTCTCTATATATATATACATATATATACTTGCATTTGTCACTTGTCCTTTGTCTGCTAGTGCTCCTGTGTTTGAGCCTTGGTGTGGGCCGCTGCTTGCTACCTGTGTTTATTTCCTTGTTGTCTCCACCTGGATACGTGCCTGCCATCTTGTCAACCCTTCTGAATGTAAGCCTGTTTTCAATTATTTAAAGCTACTACACTGAATCAGCCTGCTTGTGTGTCTGCGTTTGGTCGTCCGCCTGTGATGTTATCAGCAAAACCCTGACGGGGACTGGAGATAGCTGTCAGCTTCTCTTCCTACCAACAGTCTCCGCTGTTTTGTTTTTTGTTTTTTTTGTTTTTTTCTTTAAGCATAACCTGGTGATCATTAATGTAGCCATGATTATTATTGGTCCCCTGAGCCAAATGCCATTTTTAAACCAAAGCCATAAGTTGTTTTTGTGCCTAAAGCTTACCAAACTTTAAACATCATAACAGATGTATTATTCAACAGTGATTTATGGGGCACAGCATGGTCTCAAGCTAATTACAGGTGTTGTTCACACAGACCAGGAGCCGGTCATCAGCAGAGAGCCACATACTGTTGGTGCATGTAGCATCACTCATATAAGATCATTACTGTGCAAAAAAATCTGTTTGTTTTGGCTGAGTAAATCCATCAGACGCCTCCCCCTGCGATCATAGATCTCAGATTACTTGTTGTGTATCCTGCATTTAGGCATATTGGGATTCTTAAGAGGCAAGCTACTGTTGATGAGACTGAGGCATGTCCATGGTAACCTGCGGGTTTCAGCAACCTGCAGTTGTTTCCAAATATAATCTAAAAGATAACAGAATTAAATATAGAAGGCTAAATATTAAACATTTACAGATGTTTTTTCTGGTCAAAAATGTCTAAAGGGCCTAAGCGGTATGTTTGTGGAACTTGGACTCATGACCTCAGTACTCTTGAAATCCTGCTAACCCTCTGAATGCAGACAACAGCTAAGACAGATGTGACAGGTTGAGCAAACACTCCGTTAAAGTAAGGGGACATCAAAAGTGTTCAGAATAGACCAAACACCAGAGATGGACCTGACGAGAGCGTGTAGGTGAGAAGGGATTTTCATTCATTTTTAAGTACATGGGTGATAACTGGAGGTAGATAAGACCCAATCATTAAAATCCTCCAACCTCAATCACAGCACACATGACTTGCTTTTACATCCTGTTCCACTCCCGTTCATTTCCGTGTACACTTAGCTAGTCTTATTGGGAAATCAAAGTGCTTTACAATGGAAGCCATGTTCATACATACATTCTCACAGCGCTTCTCTCAACCATACCGTGCGGACTGGAGGAGCCAAGAATCAAACCACCGACCTTCAGATTACTCCTGAGCTACAGCTGCCCTGTGTGGGTGGCAGGCAAGTTCCCAACATCTCACTCTTCTCACAATTTACACCATTACATCCAATTGTGCTTAAAAGCCTCCATGAGTCTTATCAAGACATTTTTCTTTCATTCATGTGTGCAGGCAGAGAGAGGGAGAGAGGGAGAGAGAGGGAGAGAGAGAGAGAGAGAGAGAGAGGGAGACTGTCTCTCACAGTGAAGGGCCAATAATAAAGAGTCCTGAAAATGTTGGTGTATGCACCGGGTGAGAAACTTTCATTGAAATTAATGAGCCGCCCTCTTGGTGCTAACATTACATTACGAAAGAAGGTTATCTGTCGGTGGATGGCGGGAGGGGGTCATAGGTTGCCATAACAACCACCGATGAGAGTCATTTCCAGATGGCCGTCAACCCTAAACGGTAACACTGAATATGTGTGAAACTCCACAACAGATATTAAAAACAGCCTCGCTGGTGCATGCATACACTCTGTGGTGGGTCTGTGTTTTGGTGAATAACTGATCGTTTTCACTCGTACTTGTGATGAGATCCTGTGAAAATGCTCTCCACTCTTCACCTAACCCTCCTTGCCCTCTCTCCCCCTCTTTTCTGGGTTGAAGTAGGTGCACAATGATCAGAATTAATCCATTTTAATTGACAGGTTCCTGTTGCACTGTGGCCTGGCTATGCGCAATGAGTAATGCATGAGGGACCTACCTGGTTTGGTTTCCAATGAGGAATGACACTGTCAGGCGCTAATGGAGTGAGTGTTACATGTGCGTGTGTGTTTGTACGCACATGCATATGCTCACCTTACCTGGCTTCAAATGAGCACTGGCAGAGCCAAATGTCCATCAGATGACAGCTTGCATGTCAGTGTCTGTTTATGGACTCATTTGGCTTTGATTGTGCGCTTCAGTGGGCAGGAGTCATGAACAACATTGCATACGGAAACACAACGCTTTGTTTGTGGAAATCGTCAGTTTCCACATTATGGTTAATCAGTGGAAAATAAAGTGCCGATAACACATAAGCACACATTTAAGTGAGCAATTCATCTGAAGTCGAATGGCAAGTGACTCATAATAAAGTCCTTGTTGCCGGTTTCAATGAAATGGGGAATGAAAAGAAAGATTAAGATAAGGAGGGGGAATAGAGTGAACACAATGACACTATTTAAAGGAATCAAATTGATGGAGGTAACGGTAACTGGCTGAGCACCATTTTTGTCTTCAAGTGTACTGCTGGTCCAGACTCATGTAAAAATGAATTCTCTGTCAAAGGCTTAGATCTCTACAACACATTGCACCACTGGGTTGTGCCTTGGAGTAAAGGCAGAGATAAAGAGGAGGATTTGCATAAACCAAAGGCATGAAAGATTCATGTGATAAAGGAGGCTGACAGGCAGAAAGGAATCAGACAACACTGTGGAAGCCGCCTGAAAAACGCCGCTCATCTCGTGAGCCATTTTGTGGTTTTCTGTGATCGATTTTCTATTTTGTTTTTGAGTTCAAGCAGATTTGAGCTTTCATAAGTCACTGCTGAAACAAACAGTGATGTTGCACTGCCTCACAGCTCTTTACCTGACTGCATGCTCACCGATGACACTCAGCATCTCAGAGTGACTGTACCAGCAAAAAAAAAAAAAAAAAAAAAAAAACATAAGCTGAGTTTGTTTTTTTTTACGTTGTGTGTTTTGTGCTCGCGGCACGCTGCTGATAGAGACATTGTACAACATCGAGGTTAGAAGTGCACTGGCGGAGGAAGCAACACATTTATTTTATTTGTCACTTGAGACATATTCAAAGACAAACAAACCTCTAATAGGAAAGGAAATAACTTGTTTATATTTGTCCAGAGCTGTGTGTGTGTGTGTGTGTGTGTGATTTGTGTCGAGTTCAGAGGTGGATTTATTTGGCTGTCGTCGTTATTCACACACGGTGAATTTATCTACTTAATAAAGCAGATCTCTCATATGAAATAAACTAATCAAATTACAGGATCTCTGCATCAGGTTTGGTTCTACCTGTTGCTTTCATCACATGGCTGTCTTAAGTCACATTTTTTTTTGTGTGCACTTACCTCTGAGAGTTTCATAGTCAGAGCTGGAGTCCACAAAAGTGACACATGTGAGATATGAGACATGTGAAGGTTAGGCAGGGGCGCCGTAAAGGGGGGAAAAGTTAGGACGATTCTAAGGGCCCATGACTGACAGGGGGCCTCCCAAAAAAATAAAAAAAATTATTTTTTTTATTTACCTTCGGTGAGGGGGCCCAATGTGATATTTTTTCATGGGGCCCAAAATCCCTGGCAGCGCCCCTGAGGTTAGGCAAGCCTTTTAGACTTTGTGAGAAATAACTTTTTTTTTTTTTTGCCATCTTGTGTCGTAGGTGAAGGAAACCTGCCTGTTCTGTTGGAAGATAAGTGGAATATTTGGGGAAAAAGCGAAACTGTGAATTCGCTCCTTTCATTTCAAGTTCCATAAAAGCTGCCAACTTCCACAGAAGCAGAGAAATCTCAAACCATTTTGACCTGATCTACTGCAAATGAGACTGAGTGTTTATGTGTGGTGGGGGACTGTTAGTTTTACTCCTGGGACTGACAGAGGTATAAATGACAAACGCTTCCCAGCAATGAATGTCAAGCAGTGAAAATCGTGTAGAAAATGATTCTTTGTCAGTGTCATCTGGAACAGAAAGAAATGTTATCAGCACAGGCCTAACACCTGACTCTCAGTCTCTGAATATGACACAGGTACTGTATGTATGTGTGTACGCATGCACACACACACACACACACACACACACACACACACACACACACACACACACACACACACACACACACACACACACACACACACACACACACACACACACAATGTTTTGTTCTTCTCTTTCCTACCTCCTCTGCCAACCAGCTCTCCCAGGGGCAGCAGTCATCAGTGTTCCAGCACGTCTGCCTCTGTAGGACGTGCACCATGGCCTCCACTTCAACATGATGTGATCATTTTGACCTTTTCTGCTTCATGGGACAGAGACCAAGCTTTGGCAATCAGGCCTTCTCCCTTGGGGGAGGGAGCTAAAGATTCGAAGGATGTGACTATATTACACCTCTTATTTCCATTGCAGATGACACACAATGCACACCTGAGGGGAAGATACCGGTTTCAGTGAAAGTTATAAGATAAACAACTGTCTTATCTATTTCCATTTTATGTGCACTTGCAGATATAGTGAGTTGCTTTTCAAATAACTAGCTCCAAGCTGTAATGTAATTACCTCTGCCAAGGATGTTATGTTTTCATCTGTGTCTGTGTGTTTGCTTGGTTTGTTTCTCAGCAGGATAATGCAAAAAAAGTGCTGAACTGTTTTGCACAAAACTGGGGCTGGGGCATGGGCCAGAGAAAAACCCATAAAATTTTGGTTCAGATCCAAGAATTTTTTTCATAGCTTTCCTTAACAAAATATCAGACATATTTATGGTGTTGAGATCTATGAATTTGTATAATTATCTCACAGATGTGTGTAGGATTGTTTGGCCTTGACGGATAATGAGTGCCATTCAAGTTTGATTTTTTTTTCTATTGAAAAAATGTTAACACCAAATTCCCTTTCAGCCATTACTCGAGCAATTATGACCATTTCATTCAAATGGTTAATATTAATCTGGCTGAACAGGGCTGTAACCTGAATTTAGTTTGAGTAGTGGAGGCATACAACTGCGAGGTGGTAATTCTAGTTTTTTTTTAATCTTTTAATATTTCTCGAACAAAATTTAAATCAAATTAGAACAAACCAGCTGATGAGAAGCTACCCTGGAGCCCTGGTCCCTGGTAATTCCAGGCGATCCTTTACCCTTGCCCGAGGCTTTGCCCTTGCAAAGTGGTGATCCAGCCTTGCCTTGAACCTCAGAGGAAACCAAGAGGCTATAATTTATATTTTTTCCAATGACATGCACACACAAAACACCAGACACTGGACGGTAGCCCACAGGTGGAAGCAGCATTAGCATATCCATGCGGGAGTGCTGTTAGTTTGAGGACGAGACCTGTACCCTGATCTAAGCCCCTCTCTGCTCCATCTACTCTCCTCCACCTGCTGCTTTGTGTCTCCACTCACTTCCACTTCTGTCACCAGCAAGAAGAGTGAGGACTGATATACATGTCTCGCCGTGAGACTGAGATGCAAACAGACTCAGTTGTATGTGAGTTAATATGTTTCTATGCAGACATAACCTTTTCAAATAATATAAATAATATTACTTATAATAGTACTTTTTACCACTACTACTATATGTAGTATGTACTACAGGTCAATGTCAGTGCAGCCTGTTTGGTATGTGTCCCATCCAGCGGTGTCATTTCTCCGCAGGTATGACGTATCACTCAGTTACATTTTATCATGTGAAAACAAACAAAGCTAACACTTCTGCAGACACAATGGCGAGAAGGTAACTCGGGCTGATCCAAAACTAATGAAAATGAGAATTTACAGTGGCTGAAGCTTGAGTCAGGGAGCAGGTGCATGCTTAGTTGGAGTGCTGTGGAAAAACAGGCAGCTTGGCCAACATCACCAACAACTAAGTGCCAAAGGGCTAGACATTTGTGACACTTAGGCCCATATATAGCATTAGACAGGATAATTCACATAGAGCAACATCTGGAGATACTTTTGGTCTGACGAGGATTCCTGTTTGAGGGCCAGTTAAGCATCCCATCAATGAGCAGAGGAGAGGCCAAAGGCGAGGCTACCCATATTCAGAGAGCCACATGATGTTCTTGCCGAAGATGTCCACTTGGAGCAACATATCGTATTATGCTAACTCAATTCAACACTCCCCTCAACTGTGACACGACCGCACGTAGACGTCATTAACCATGACAGAGACAAAGCAGGTTGCGTCTTTTAGATTAAAGCGCCCTCTCACAGCAGAGACATGCTTGAAGACAGATGTGCTGCAGACGTTCGGCTATTGTTGAACTTTGGAGTCTGTGATACATGCAGTTGCCACTGAAAGCTTCCTGCTAATTGAATGCAGATGTCTCAGCGGAGTGGTATTGTGTATGTGGAAGAGGTGCATGAGAAAGTAGACAGAGAGAGAGAGAAACCTTTGTGTGTGTTTCTGTGTGTTCACGCAAGGCCTCAGGTTTAGAACTAATTAAATAATAACATGCTTGAATCATCTTTCACTGTTTCGTGTTTCTTTTTTACAAGTCAAGTCTAAATGCAAATGATCCCCCTGAATATTATTATTATTGTTGTATTATTCTTTTACACAGGCGGTGTAGGAATCTGAACAGAGCTGTATATATTGTTTATTATAGAGTATTTGCAGAATACACAATAACAATAAATAGATAATAAGTATAGGCTAAATATAAATATATTATAAAGAAATATACAATGTATGGCTTCAAACAGTTTCAGTCACTGCTGCAAGACCACACACTGCAGTTATTAAGGAACTATTAATTAGAAAATGTAAGAAGAGTATCTTGAAAGAATCCTTTTTGTTGGGTTTATGTGTCTCTCGTCACTTACATTGAATTTGCATTAGGATGTGATCAGTGTGAACAGAAGGAATAATTGCTGCCAAAGACAAAACTGTTTCAATATATCTGATTGCTGTTTTAAGACAGACATGAAAAATGATGAACTTTTCCTTTGAGGATTTTGCTCTTTAATCTGTCACTCTTTTTTCCAGCTCTCTCCTGCGTCACAGCCACTTCCAGCCCTACAGCTGGTTTTTGAGCAGCTTTGAATGATAATTGTGGGCTGAGCGCTTTACTCTATCACAGTATTTTTTTTTTTTTAAGCCAAACAGAATTCATGGTTTCCTTCCAACCAAATGTTACAGCAGCTGACTCCATTAATTAAACTCCATCCGCTCACTGTTTAATGCTGTGCTAATCAGTGTAATCAGGTGTGTTAGTGTTCAGTTGGAACGAAAGCTGCAGGATACATTGACGCGTTGACGGGGGAGAAAACTTGTTCATGCTCACTTATTTATGTATTCACCTTCTCCACTTTTCTCACCCAGTTTGTTTATTTTTATTTATTTTTATGTTAGAGAGGCAGTGATGTTATTGGACAGAACCCCTGCATCTAATGATTCAGAATTATTGTAGCATTGACATCAACCAGTACTCTGTGTCTCACTAACCCTCTCTGTATGCATCACAACACTGTGTGTATCCCACAACAGAGTCTTTTTAGATAGTCAAATGAGAATTTCTTTTTTGATGGGTTTATGTCAAACAATAGGACGGCATACGTTTCAGCTTCCCCTACCTCTTTTTTTTCCCGGTAGTTTTCATCATCTACATCTGCAGGAAAACCACATTCACTCTGGGTGAGCTCCTCAAGCTCTAACAGAACCCCAGTCAGAGGATTTTGAAATCCGGGCACCGGGGATAAAATGCTATGAATTTCTACACTGCTGTCATTGTCAGGAATTGTAGTGTAAGCCACCTGAATATTGCATAATTCATAGGTAGACCACAGGGACCCATCACTGTAATAAGCCAGTGTGACACGAATCCTCACCTCAACACCAGCAAAAGAACAGGATGATATGTAAAAATCAACTCACTGAAGAGTCTGGTGTGCTGTAGATGGTCGTGGTGAGTGTAAACGAACAGAAGCATATCCATATAAATATTTCATATGTAGTTTCTTTCACTCAAAACTAGATCTGTCCAGCTTTGGTCTGGTTGGAAATACACATACAAATCCACACAACTACTGAATGTAGTGAAAAGTTCATGGTCCCCCGAGGATGAAGCTTACTGACTTTGGTGAACGTTTCTTATAGCGCCACCGTGTGTTTGACATTCTTCATTTTCACTGAAAAGTTAACAAATATTGAATGGAGCGCAATCAGAAAACCGTACTCAAACAATTCTGGCTGAAAAAATTTAAGAGGACACAACTTGAATAAAAGAATTATAAAGAAGGAAAACAGTAGTTGGCCCAGTGGGGGCATTATAATTAAATGTCAGAATTCCTAACTGATGTTTGACAAACATTATACCACCACCACCACCAACCTTGATGCACACATTCAGCTTCCTATTCAAATCAGATCAGTCTAATGAGGGCACATTAAATAAAGGTCACATTTTTAAACTCAACATGATACCAAAGACTCCACAAGTGAGATTTTGACAAAATAGGATGGGATGATATACTTTGTCACTGATGTCTTTTTTTTAAGTACTGTTGGAAATGTGAAAATTAGAGGTCAGATGTTTAATAGATGAAACACACTGTTTGTGCCAAACTAATAATTCACTAACAATTCGAGAACACACTGATAAGATGGATTCTTCCAAGTTCCATAACATTTCATCCATTTTTACATTGTCTGTGTGTGAGGCCGGCATTTCATTCCCATAAGTTTAAATAACTGTTATTATCGGCATCTGTCATTTGGTGCAGGTCCCAACACAATCATATTGATATGGATAAAGAATAAATATCTATGACTGCACTGTCTCAAATAACTCAAACTACAGACCATCTTGCGATGGGATCACGCAGCCGAAACGCCCGTCAACCTGTTGACATTCTGACCTATGAGTACTCAGTAGTCAGGAGGTGGCCACACCCATCTTCAAACCTGGCCTTCATTTTGATCTCAATCAGACACCTGTAAAGTTTAGTGACTGTATCTTGCACGGTTGTGATGCTAACATAGTGACAAAATCTGTTCCCATACTGCAAAAGTACCAAAAACAACCACTGTGTTAGTTTCTGCTATACAGTAGGTGTCTTCAAGACCACATTTTGCCATGGTGACACACACAGACACAGACACACACACACACACACACACACACACACACACACACACACACACACACACACCACACACCACACACACACTGGGACTCAGCCCTGCTGTCGTGGCTTGTAAAAATGAGTTCACTGAAGTCTGTCTTTTCTCTCTCATATCCATCCATTACCTGGTTGTTGGGGCATCTATTTTTTTACTATGACACATCCTCTCTCCTCCTCTGCTACTCTTACGTGTTTACCTGTCTGGGCGTTTGAGAGTGTTGGCAAGCTCTGCCTCATTCTCTCTATATTTCTGTGCCTCCTCCTCCTCTTTTCGCCATCCTCTCGCTGTTCTGAGATGAACTGTATTCCACCCGCTGCCTGCTAATCGGAGCGCGCAGGCTGTCCCCTCCCCGCACCTGTTCCCCCTTCATGGAGCTCGGTTCACAGCAGCGGCAGAGATACAGCACTGCCTACTCATTTAGCTAGCAGTCTGTAGCAGCACCTTGATCACGTTGCAACAATATAACAAGGTTATTATCACCCACGTCTGTACCCCATGCAGGAGAGAATCTCTTCCTAATGCGATTGCATATACAACACTCTTGACAACACTTTAAAAGTCCATCTTCTAGTATCTTACTCATGAGGGCAGATCACCTGAGGTTTTACACACTGACAATTGTTCACAAAAGGAGGTCAGAAAGATTCCAATATTGTGATCTGGCCAGCCATATTCTCTTTGTGCATCTATATGTGCTGTCCATGGGTTCATAATAATGATATATGGCTTTGTCTAAGTCCTGAGGCTATGTTTACAGGTAGTTTGTCTTAATTAACTGACAAGGACAACATTATGCTCCCTTGGGAGGCAATACGAAGAACATCCCACATGGTAATAACCAAAGTTGGATCCTTCAGTTGTCCATCCACTTTTGTGCATCCACGTGCATCTAAGCATGAACGCACATGTACATCTGTGGCTACAAGAATATGCACAAGGTTCATGACTCCTTCATATTGTATACACATGAGTCATGGGAATGTACTTAAAGTTTATCCCTACTAACTTACATGAATAAATATGTCACTTTTCACCTTTACTTCCTGTCTCCTCCCACACATGAACAGGGGGGAACAAAACCTTGCCCAGGGACCAAATAACAGACACTGGGGAGTTAATTTGGTTCACTCTTTTATGTAAGCACATGTGACATATATGAACACACGTGTATAACACGCATAACCACATGTGTTCAGGGACACACATGCTGACGGATGAGCCACATGTTCTTCTAAGTTTCCCCCTGTGTAAAGTGGGGGGGGGGGCACATCTCATGACCCCAATTGGTCCATAGGGTATTCATCACTGTTGCCCTCTGACATAAGCCTGAACCGTAATTGCTCATTAGTGATGTACATCCAATATGGTCAATCTAGAATAACAGTCCTAAGCCCATTAGCAACTCAGTGTTAAGCAACATAAGCCCCTGTGGGATTTTGTTGCAAGCCGGACCTCCTTCACTACACACAAACTTTGTCTAAAATCTTTAGACTTAAACCAAAAACGCAGCCCTGACGGACCACTGAAATCATTACAGGTCCGAACAGGATTAAAAAGCAGAGTCCTCAGACATTACATGGGTGGACACCAGTACCTGCTCGCTTACTAACCAGTTGGGGTTAGCTATCACAAACATTAGCGAATGGGACAAAACCAGACCTTTTGGTTCTGAAACAGCAAAACCAATCTTACCCATCTGTCAAGCAGAAACCAAACTTTTGCATCTGTCTTCATGCCTTTCAACTCTCTGGGCTCTCTCCACTATAGTCAACTGGCCATCCTACTGCCACAGCAGTGGGCCGGTGGACCGTCAAGTGGGCCACTGCATTGGTTGGCCAGTAGACTGTGAAAACATTCATAAAGTTTTCACCAGCCCCATCTGTCTCTCTGTGTGTGCCTGTCAGTTTCTGTTTGGGCCGGTCCCAGCAGATATGTACAGAGCTAAATTTCTTCACCAGTCCGACTGTGCAGTCTCCACCATTGGAAATCCACACATGTTCTTTTTCAATTTTTGTTCTTCTCACCTCTCCTCTTTGGCTGTTTCTCAGCCATCTCTCCTTCATGACGATGAGATTACCTTGTGGAGTATACATCACTGTCACGTCTCCACCAGTAGACATTTCTTCCATGCACTCGCCTCTTCTGGTTCCTACAGTCCCAATCAATCCCATTCAAAACTCCACATGGTACTGGCGAAGGAAGGGTGACTGCTCTTTCTCTTTCACTGGTAATCCTCAAATTGCTATCTTTCCTTAGCATGTGCCAGATTTACCGTCTCTCGCTTCAAGTACATTATAACAAGTATGTAGTACAGCACTGGAACAAAACCCTAGACATGTTACACAACCTGATAAACAACAGAGATAAACTGCCTACCTGGACAGGTGATCAGCAGGAGGAGGAAAACTTGACGATGACATCTAGTGACCAGTTGAAGCACTGGCAGAACAGATAGCGAGTACACACAAATCACATGGTGTGTGCCAAATTAAGGGCTGGAGTCCTCTGAAGTCCTCATTTTTAGACTGGTCAGAAGGCCTGTCCCATTTCTCTGGCTGAGAAATGCAGCCTTCTTTTGACCAGTGTTGGGGGACACACAGAATGCAGTGGTACAAATTTACCAGCTATTTGCATTATTGAATATTTTGTAATTAAAGCCTTTACAAGCTGTGAATATCAACCAAATGTTTACTCTATATGTTTAGGTTTAATTTCTAGATTCCAAACTAATTCTAATCTAAATTCTAAGTCTAAACACACAGGAGTTTATCTACACTGCATCACAAATCTTTGTTGGCCCTCAATACTGGTTTATACTTCTGTCAACTAGAAATTAAATGATAATGGAGTGCCTTCACTTGCCCTTACACTGGATCTTTTGTGTATGCTCACACTGAAATGTTCATGCTGAAATGACAATGATTTCTCACCATTCATGTTATTGTTAGTGTGACCGACTGGCGATGGCTGTCATTGCTGAGAGGCTGAGGTCTGCGTCAAAATGTTCTGAGATACTGAAAGCAGAAGTTTGTGCTTTTTTTTAACTATTTAACCTACAGTGAGCCTGTTAGTAAAATGGTACAACAAAAGCAGCATTAATCAAAGATCATGTTGATGAGTCCGATCTGATTCAAAAAGACAAGTCAAGCAGAACATTATAATAGCATGCAAGCTCAGCATATAATCGAAAGAGGTGAGGTGTGACCTTGTAATGAGATGAAAAAGTTTTTCTTTTTTCTTTTTGTTTTGCATTGACACAGCACTTGGACCAGGCACAACAAACAGTCAATACAAAGTACTTCAGCTTTCAATGCTCTCTTCCTCCACTAGATACCCAGGATCTCCTCTGGACCAGAGAGACTGATGTGCTGTCAAACCATCCTCCACAGAAAGATAAACAAAAAAAACAAACTATACAATACTTGTTCTGCATTCCACAGTCACAAGCAACACCTGAAAATACCTTCTTTAAATATCTTACCTAAAGTCTATTAATGAGCTGTTATTCATCTGACCCCCTGATATCCTACCAGATTTCTATCAGCTAAAAGTTTAATACATGAATTAGAGTGGTTGCTTCAGCAGAAGATAAATTTCCTCTCAGAGAGCTTGCCAAGTGCAAGGTGATAAATCTTATCATCTACACCCTGATGAATGTGTAGTCTGGGTCAGAGTTTAAATTCTATTAATGGCTGGTTATTCAGTATTGTATTACTTCTGTAATGAATTAACTTGGTATGCACTGGGCCTTTTGAAACAGAGTTTCTCTTTTGATGACGAAAGTTAGATCAGAGCACGTTCCTTGAATGTTGCCTGAGAAGATACTATTGTAAAATAAAGTGGAGTGTAAAATGCAGACATGGTTAACTGTATTTTCTTCTGATCTCGCACATTTAAACTGTCCGTTCTTCACAATAAATTCCTCAAATGATCCTGAAAAAGAAATGCCTGGAATGTAATTCTGGCAAAATACTCACCACAAACTCTATTTCGTAAAGAGCATTGCTGAAGAGGGATAAGCAAAAAAGATGCAGTAGAAAGAGGGGAAAAGTCATGAAAATAAACATTCCCCTTGTTTGGAATAGTTTGTGTTGTTCTCTCTGCAAGGCCTCAGCCTATTTCCTTAGGGTGTCGTCAGCTAATGTTTCATTACTTCTGTGCTTTCCTTCTTGTTTTGTTTGATGCCACGGTGGAATCCATTACATATGAGGGGCCACTATTTTGCACAGCTGTTCTCTCATCAGCAATTGCCTTCAATCAACCCCTTGCTTTGATTTATTACTTCCTGTTGTCCTTGGGATTCCTGAATTTCACTACACGCTGTCTATGTATCTGCAGTTTGAAACTCCTGCTACGCTGGTGCTTGGGAGCGCTGACCGCAAGGCCTAGCTGTGGGGTCCAAAATAGTTTGGAGTCAGGGGAGGAGATAAAAGGGATGATGGGATGGAAAACTAAATGACTCTCCTTCCTAGGCTTAGCTGGTTATGGGCAGGTTACAGGCCTGTGAGAATGTACCATTGCAAGATGAAGGTTGTCTACGGGTGACTTTTGGCCCCTCAGGGAGTGGTGAGTGGGGGCAATACTTGAGTAATTGTTCCACAGTCTTGTATCTGGATTAGCATGGTTAAAATAGCACATAACCTCCTCATCAGACTCGTCTGTCCACACACAATGACAAATGAGTGTATGAAGCACTTAGATAAGAGCTAATCTTTGTTGGGTGATTGTCTTGGTGGGGCGAGTGTCAGGTCTCATTAGTGTCACATTCAGCTCAGGGTCACTGAGACGGAGGTCAGAGCCGGGGGAACCCTCCTCCACCCTTCCCACATCTTTCTCCATTTCCTGTCCCACCAGCTGGCTCGTCCTAATCCTCTCAACGTGATAATTTATCATTTCACAGTATTTAATTTAGATGGAAGGTCTGTATGTGGAAAATATCTATTGTGAGCGTACATTGGTAGTTTGTTTTAAAACAAAAATAAATAAAAAAAGATGTTCTTTGTGTCAAACAGCACCACTGAACTTGAATGTTTATCTAAAAAAAGCTGTATGTTGCTATTAATGAACACCATCTTTTTCAATATTAGTGATTTTAATTCTTTTAATTAGTTTGTGGGCTTATTTTCAGGGTGATACGGATGTTGGTGGCCCTTGGAACTCAATGCACTGCAACTTAGGAAAATACATGCAAATAGACAAAACACAAATAAATTCAGAAAACATCTCCATCAATTACATTTGCAGCAAATTCTCACAACACAACGGAAGTGTTTCCAGCGGACACTAAAAAGTGATGAACATGGCTGGGAGATGCACTTGTTGTTCATTGCCTCGTGATTTTTGAAGTTAAAAGCATTGAATAACAAGTGTGTCCCAGCCGGGTTGATCCCTTTTTCTTTTTTTTTTATTAATTGCCCTAAATCTAAATATACTCCAATATTCTGAATTCTGTAGTCCTAACCGCTGCAGTCCGCTGCAGCGGTTAGGACTCCGCCTTCATGGTACACACACTACCAGGGCGCCCCCTCATCACTTTTTTGTGTCCACTGGAAACACTTCCGTTGTGTTGTGAGTATTTGCAGCGCATGTGTTGTCAAATTGATGAAGATGGTTTCTGAATTTGTTTGTATTCTGTCTATTGTATTCTGTATTGCATGTGTTTTCTTAAGTTGCAGTGCGTTGAACTCTCAGGGCCATTATAGGATATGTGTCCTGAATGTATATCATTATGTGTGTTCTGCTATTGATTGCCATTGCCTCTGCATCAACTAGACCAAACACAAATTCTTTTACACCTTCATTAAATTTTTTTTGGCTCCTTGGGGGCAGCCCAACAAGATGTAAACACAACTAATATTATGGCCATATAAAACCGATATGGCGAATGTGTTTGCAGTTACCTCTTGAGAGGTCTAGCAGATTGGGAGTAACCTGCTTCCTGGTCTGTTGTGGCATTACCTCCTTCGGGAAATATCTGCCTCTTTAGCTGATAAATAGCTACTGCACTATATGTGTCTGGCTGCCTATTGGTGTTGGGGTGGTGGGTGGTTATACAGTGGGTATTTATGTACAACTTTTTGCTGAAAACAGTTGCCTGCTTCAGCTGGAAGAAAGGTTGATTACAATGCACTTTTCTAAAAAACCAAAACAATAAGCTGAAAGATGCTAAAATGCTTCGCTGAAGGGAACTGCGGAGTTGTGATAATTCTCAGTGAGTTCATCACTTTGTGTGACCCTTTCATATTACGCATTATCCTTCTCAATGTAAAAATATGATGAGCGCAGCTTTAAAGCTTTGAAAGATTTACACGTACATGCGTAAATTGCAGTTTTGTTTTATTTCACAAAAAGTACACCCACTTCTTCTGCATTCTCACTTTTAATCCCTTAAATGTCTGCAGAGTACAAAATTGTCCCAACTACCTACAAATTTTCAGAGTAATGTGAATTTGATCCTACTATTAGGGACAGGAGTAAAAGCATGTTATCCTCATTTTGCTGTATCTTTTTTAAAAGAAAACAAAAATCCTATCTCTTCCAGGATTGGGGGAGCTGAAGTGTATTAATAGTTTCTAACTGATGGCAACAAGGCAATCACATACACTTTTTGGAAAGCTTATATTGGAAAGCTTTATATACTTGAAATGCTTGGCAACAAAAGACAACTCTTACATGAAGACTGAACTCTCACTACAGATGTTATTGATCTTGTTTAGGCAAATCGTTCCATTCACAACATGAACATGTTCTGTTCTTGTTGCAGTTGGGCATTTTTTGAAAAATAGATCAGGCTTTAGGTAGTCCATTATTGCTTGGTCTTAGTTTCTATATTTTATTCCTTCATTCACCTTGTTATTTAAAGCTACACACTGAAGAGTCTTACCAATGAGATTGATCAACACTCAGTGGCAGAGTTTGAACTTGCAGTGTTGTAAAATAATGATGAGACAGGAGGTGGAGGTGAAGTCTACTCTCTGCATGAAGTGCAGGTTGAAAGCAGTTCTTTTCCTCTTGTATCCAGCTCCTTTCAGGTGAATTTTTGCACTCGATCTAAGCTTCATGAGTACAACTCCAAGTCTGCGTGATTAAAACACCTCCTGCTCCAGAGTATTACAGTCTTTGCTTGTGTCCCACCCATGGGTGCACTTCGTTACTTGGAGGCCCAAGGCAAAGACAAGCATGGGGACCCTTTAATTACACCCTCAGCATTTCCTTCCCTCTCGCTGAAACTGGGGCAGAGCAGAGTGTGCATTGAGGTTTACTGCTGGTTGTGAAGAACACTAGAGCTGATCTCCCCACTGAGGAAAATACACACACAATGTTTTTAAGTCTGTGAAACTAACATAGTTACTCTCTGAGTTCCCATATATCACAGGTCATAGGTGTCCTTTTAATGGTGCAGCTATTATTCTACGATGTGTGAAATGGACAAACGTGGCAAAGTGCAGGAGGTGTGTGTGTGTTTTGTTGTTTTTTTTTTTACAGATGAAAACAAAAGGGAAGAGAGATGCATTATGGTCCATCAGGGGCATAGTATCGTCCCACTAATCTCAGCACGGGAACAGGGGAAGCACTAGAGTGTACCAAGAATAGCACCTTCCAGCAGAGATTGTACATGAAATTTCAAAAGAAATCAAAGCAGTTGCACAGATGTTTTGTTTGGGATTTAAATTTAAATGTGTTTACCTGCAAGAAACGAAACGGTTTATTGAAGAAGCGTGTTCACTTTATGAAAAAGAGTGTGTGGGGATGAATACAATGTCTCCCAATGGTGTCTAAAGACAAACAAAAGCATTACAATGCTGAGGAAATACAAGAACCTCATTGTCCATCTGTACTGTATAATAACACCTATTTTCTGTGGTTGGAGGCATCGGTGTATGTAAACTCACACACAGAGAGCGGCAGTGGATGAATATGAATTATTTGAAACCGCAAAGATTTAGGTATGAAGTAGAAGCAAAATATTTTCAAACAAATATACAGAATGAAAAGAAAGTATAGTGAGTCAGAGAGACAGAGGCGCGTTGTTCATTCTGACTTCTCTGTGAATATCCTTTGTTTACTTTCATAGCTATTAGTGAACCTAATGCAGGATAACAAAGAACAAGGCGGCAGAACAAGAGAGGAGATAAATCCATAGATTAAGTATCCGTGTTGCGCCTTTAGGGACTGAAAGTTTTCCAACACTCTACAAATCATTAATCATGCTTCTTCATGTTTGAAGAACAGAAGGAGAGAAAGCATACTTCTGTTTGAAAGTGTCATATATAGTATAACACAAATGAGAAAATTTGTTTCAGTCACATTCATTTCATATGGATTTTGTTATTTGTTAAAGTAAAGGATAAGGCTGATTATATTTTTGCTTAATTATTCACAACGAATCATACGACAAGATTAAAGATTAACAATTTGTTAGTACATCTCTCATCACTATCTCATTCCTCAGTCTGTCTGTGGCTCTTAACCCCAAGACCTTCTCTTCCTACTGAAGGCATCTTTAAAACAGGCCATGAATATACTTTCATTCAAAAAAACAAAATAAAACAGAACCTAATGAATGTGTGCAATACAGCTGGGCATTGTAGTTTTTGCAAGCATTACACAAACAGGAGTAAATAGTGTTTTGGACTGGGACTATTTTCAGTAGTGGATTTGGTGCGTTTGGGAGTATTTACAGCAGCAGAACGGTTCATGTGGGATTGACTCAAAATAAACTACAGTTCCCAAGTTTATGGTCAGGAAGGAACATATCACTCAATGCAACAGTGTGGCTTACTGGTGTGTTTTTAATAGTTTTTGGACAAAATTGCAGGTTTTTGACACAAGAATGAGCTACAGTATATCAGGCTTTGACCACACAGACAATACTGGATTAATTAGTTGAAAAAATAAAGAATATCACCTTACCTTTCCTTTAAAGCTGCAAATGTTTTGCACCACAGCTCGCCTACACTGTAACGCCTTCTGCAGCAGAGGTTGATGTTTGATAGGAAATGTTTTAAAATGGTGATTTTGTTAGTGTGTAGAATCTCTTCGTGCTTACCCTATGAAGAGGAGACACATCTGCACATGTTTGGATAGCAGATACAAAAATACAGAGGCCAGTAATATGACCATCGACCACTGTCTGACGCCCCAAGTCATGCTTGTGGTAAGCATGGCGATATATTAGAATGGCCTGGAGACGGTGAGCTCAGTCCCACCCTCGCTTCGACGTGACACCAGCTGATTTACACTAATGACACACTGGCTCTTCTTCTCCAGATGCGCAGCTTCCTGGGATTGACGTGAGTTTTGGCCTTGCTCGCCTCCAACCTTTATCTTGTTAGAGACAATTGAAAAAAGCAATTACCTGCAGATGCTGCATTGTGTCTGACAAACAAGGTAATGCAGCGGAGGACAACCAGTGACTGCTCTCTTAATCCCTCTCTCTCTCTCTCTTTTCCTAAGAGGCAGCTTTTTTTTTTTTTACTCCACTGCACCCATCTTGAAACATTTATAACCACATCTCCTCCAACTATTGTGCCTACAAATAGCCTTCCCTACACTGCTGACCCTAAACAGCCCTGGCAGCCGGCTCTGACCATCCACTCTTTCTCCCCTTTAAAAGGACTTGAATAAAGCTTTCCCTTCAGCATCCCACTCCAGGAAATGTTTTGGCTCTGTCCTGTTGGTCTGTTTCTCTCATTAAGCCTTTAGGAGGATTTGGGAGGTTATGGGTCGCCACAGCTCCACTTCTCTTCCTGAATCAGGCTCCAACTTTGTTTACAGTCTGGGATAAATAAAAGGCTTGGTAGATGGAAGTGCGGGCTGGAGAGAATTGCAAATCAACAGAGTGTAAACAATACCAATTTTCTCTTGAATAAAAACGCAATTAGCAGAGCATTTAGCTAATGAATAGTGACAGATTGCGAGGGATCTGCGTTTAGTTGTGTGTGAAGATTTTTTTCTTCGGAGAAAATGATGATAATTTAACATGCCATGCTGCTCTAAGTCTCCTAGTTTGGACTCTAACATAGGTGAAGTGTGTAAGGGAGACATGCCTCTCAGTAACAGAAAACACTACATCTAATTAAAAGCATTGTGCTCCGTTCTTACTGCAATGGAGCAGTTGATTAGAAAGATAATTGAACTGGGAAGTGAGATTTGAAAAGGGAGTTACATGTCTTATCAGAGAGTAATCAGTATACTATCAGGAAGTAAATGACCTGTGAATGTTCATGTAAATATTTCCACCAAGGCTAATGCAACATACATCAAGGGAGATGACCATGCTCTCTGGAGAAATTAAATTACATACAACAACATCCCATTAAATTGCACATATGCCAATTAACATCACTTGCATCCTGTTGAAGATGAAAATATACAAAGATAATTTTACCGCCTCTTGTGAGGACGACTTGCGCCAGACATTTAATTCGTTTCAAGAGTTTGTGAATCCCTTTAAGATAAAGTTTCCTTCCTCACACCAGCTCCACTTCTCTCAGACTGTCTCATTCTGCTCATGAATAAAATGGTAGCGCATGTCAAGAGAGAAGGAAATATGCAACCACCTTCATTCTTGTTTCTCTTGATGATAGCTCAACAACACAATCATGAATATGAGCTCACCTCACAAAAACCACTTCATTAAACTTTGTTTTTTTAAAATTCCTTTCAAGCATCACACCACTCAAACAGGGTGATTATCTTTGGCAAGGCACCAGTGAGCCGTAGGAGAGCTTTGAAGACATTCCTAAGGAGATATAAATAGTGTATTTATCCCCAGCACCCCCATGCACACAATAGGCTGATATTGAGCTGGTCAGACTTCTCCTCACAAACCAGAGTGTTTTTTTGGGGGGTTTCAGAGAAGAGCAGGCCTTTTCATGCAAGCTTCATCACGTATTCAACATTTCACGTATGCGTTATATCCCAGATGAATCATGAACTGAGGTTGTATGGAAATCAGCAGCTCAAATATACCTTTGAATATAATCACATTTCCTATTCATGTATGTAACTTGCAGGAATGTCTTCATTGTAAATGACTGTATATTTTATATTTTTCCCATATAGCTTACTGACTTGTTCGTGCTGTCAATAATTTCTTTACTGGCAGAAAGTTAGAGCATAGCTGTGGTGATAATTTGTAGACCTTTTCCTATGATAATACAGCTTTATAAAGCAGAGGATTACAGCTTGAGGCATGGCTTGTGGATATTAAGCTCTCTTATTGAACCAAGGAGATTTGATGGTGGATGGAAGTCCAGCTCCACCTGCAATAACTGTGTCCAGAGATGCTATTTTTAAGGTCGAGGGAGGATGGCTGTTTTGTTTTTGTTTTTTTTGTTTTTTTTTCAGAGCATCCTTCCACTAACATGTTCAGGACTGTCACAATCAGTAATATGTATTGAGTTTCTTTCTATCATCTTGCCAGATACTTTTCCTGCGTCAAAGAATGAAAAATGAATTTGGCACCACGATCTAAAAAAGACATCAGCAGGACAACATAACCCAGATTTAAACTCTTGTCCCATAACACTGAAATCAGGTTGTGCTGCAGTATTGTGATCTCACAAGGTTTAAATATTTACTGACAAAATATTGAGCTGAATTTTGTGCAGGTTGAAATGAAATACGCAGACTGATCCAACAGAGTTTGCACACGCAGGCCTCAGCTTGGCAATTGTTCTGGTGTGAGGTGGTGTGATGGTGTGGTGGGGGTGTGAGATTAGACTCTTACGTAAGTTTGGGGGTTCACTGATAAGAAATGGCCGAGAGCCTTGTTGGAGCTTTAACTGCAGCAAGCGAAGAAATATACGTATCTGAAAGACCTATAATAATGTCAAACACTCCAACCAGGCAGCATTCTACACTTGTGATAAACCCTGTTTTAATCTATAGAATTTTAATTTCATTTTTCCCTCCCGTAACACCTGCAGGCAATGCTTGCTTGCTTATCCCTGTGCTTATATTTTATAGACAATGGAGATTTATCTTCTATTTATCTCAACACAAGAAACGCTCACTGTGAACCATCTGCCAGCACTGGAATCCAGTTATATACATGACTTCATTTTCACTACAGTAGCTCTTTCCTGTTACTTGCTGCAGCATAAAACATTGATCCAATGCAAGGATTTCTTTCTCAAAGGTTCAGATTTGCAGAACTTGTTATACAGTGACCTATATATTAAAACTTCCCATATCTCAAGTGGGATAAATATATCTGATGATTAAATTAATGACCATGTTTGATGCTTACATCCGATGTGCAACAACACATCCCAATATTTGTCTTTTGTTTTGCTCCACTTTACATTTTATTCATAGACATTTAAATGTGTACACAAGACTAGATCTTTTTTTTTTTCAATATGATAACAGTTACATTGAAATGATTTGGGCAGGGGAAATTGCCAAGAAGAATGAGTTCTACTAATAGGCCTATTACTTCCCAGCACTGTTGATAGATGTGTCCCTTTCAATGTTTATGTTCGTTTAGGAGTTCTGCATACGATTTTCTTGAAGGCTTTTCTGAAATCCCTGTTGAAAATAGTGTATATTATGGGGTTCACGGAACTGTTGCAGTAGCCAATCCAAAAGAAAAGGTTGAAAAGTGCTCTTGGGATGTAGCAGCTGTCTCTGCAGATCGCATGCAGGCTGTAAGTGAAGAAGAAGGGGAACCAGCAAAGCACAAACACCCCCATCACCACCGCCAACACGAAGGTGAAACGCTTCTCCCGCATCTGGGCCACTTTGGTCTTGTTGGCCGCGGCCAGCTGTTGTCGCTCAGCTGGGTTCTTCTGCTGCGGGTAGAGCTGCGACGCCCGGGCCGAAGCCCACGAGAGACGGCAGTTCTGAGGCGGGCAGCAGTCCGACCCCTCCACCTTCCTCCGCTTGGTGAAGCGATGATTGCGGGGTTTAGTATCCGACGCACAGCAGCTCTCCTCCAGGTCGATGTCATCCAGCTCCCCCTGCCTTTGCTGGTGGCTGCCCGAGCTTTGGCTACTGGGGCTCTCCATCTCAAACCGGTCCTTCCTGACGAAACAGGTCTCTGACTGAGAGGGCTGCCTCTCCAGGCCGTTCTTGGCCACGAACACGGTGGAGGAGCGCTGCTTGGCCACTTTATAGATCTTACAGTAAACCAGAATCATGATGAGACCCGGAGCGAAGAAGGACACCAGGCAGGAAGAGAGGATGTACCAGGTCTCATCGTTCAGTTCACACTCCCGTTCGTCATGTTTGGTCATGAGAAGAGGAGGAAAGGAGATGATAGCAGATATTAACCAAACTACAGCAATCATGGACTTGATGCGCTTAGGTGTCCGCTTCAGGTTGTAGCTGACCGCCTTTGTGACTGACCAGTAGCGGTCCAGGCTGATGGCGCACAGGTGCACGATGGATGAGGTGCAGAACAACACATCCAGAGCCAAATAGAAGGCGCACCAAGTGCTTCCAAAGTACCAGTAGCCCATAACCT
The DNA here is from genome assembly GCF_002260705.1 of Seriola dumerili. Taxonomy (NCBI): domain Eukaryota; kingdom Metazoa; phylum Chordata; class Actinopteri; order Carangiformes; family Carangidae; genus Seriola; species Seriola dumerili. The sequence continues at coordinate 655,151 of NW_019174415.1, forward strand.
CGTTGGCGAGAGAGAAGGGGATGACCAGCGTGGCCACCAGGATGTCCGCCGATGCCAGAGACACCAGGAAAAGGTTCTGAGGCGCACGGAGAGCCCGGCTGGTCAGCACCGCCACAATCACCAACACATTACCGACAATGGTCACCGAAATGATCACAGAAACCACCAGGATGATGAGCGCAGTGGCTGCCTGAGTGTGTGGCAAGGCAAGCGGTGCGTCCGTTGTGTTCTCATCGTTGGAAACGTTTTCCACTAACTGATTTAACTGGGTTAAATCCATGCTGGCTCCAGTTTGTCCTTTCGTACCATGTTGTTGTTTTGCACCCTTCTACTTCCCAAGAACAGCAACGACTGGGTGCGCTGAGCTGCCTGCCACTAACGCACGGGGATACGTCGTGCGTAATACTCCTTGTCAGTGCAAACAGAGTGTAGCTCACTGAAAACACTACACATGCACAAACGTACCTCCTCAAATAGTAAAGCCTTCATCACAGGTACTCCAGATAGTCCCGTCGCGCACACCGCCCGAATATAAACATACTTATATCACAAAGGTGAGGAGAACAAGAGTTCACAATCCACCAGTAAAGACATTCTTCCGAGATCACACCGCCGTGCGTAATGCTGCTTTTGCGTTTTGGTGAACAGCATCGATTTGGAGAAGCACGGGAGATGCACACTGCTGGTGGAATGAATGTCCATACAGGAGTGAGGTGACATCACAGGGAGGACCAACCCATCTCTAAACTTAAAGGAGAGAGAGAGAGAGGAAGAGAGAGAGAGAGAGAGAGAGAGAGAGAGAGAGAGAGAGAGAGCATTGTTTAGACAGTTGGATTTGAATTTCTTTGATTGTTAGTTTTTCTTAGGTGAGCCCTGTGCTGGTTGTGTTTGATTTCTCTCTTTTCATGTGTAACTTTTCTCAGCATTACATAGGTTACAGCATGCTGGGAGTGTAGTGCAGAACAAAATGGCCACTGTAATCATTTTAAATGATTTATTAAAAAAAAAAAAAACTTGACATGGATGACATGGCCATTGAGAGCACAGCTGGAGGTTTCTCTGAACTTTATCAGCCCTGCAGGGCGACTAATTAGGAGGCCACAGTTTTCAGAGTAAAAAGGCTTTAATGCATCAGTGATTGACTGATCTGCACTTGAACTTTGTCTCTGAAATGTAAAGCTGGGCTACACATGGTGTGCCTCTCTGAATGAGACGTAGACTTGTTTGTATGCACCCTCACTCCTTTCCATTATTCATACACTGTAATCTAGAATTGGTCAATGGTGGCATAGCTGGAGGTGACTGTAATACCTGTTGCTGAGACGCTTGCCTCTGTTTGCTCTAGAGGTTCAGTTATATAACATGTATGAAGCAGTGCTGGGCAGCCAGTCCTGTGGCCAGGGGATATTTACCAGTCAGGAGTGATACAAAAAGACACACACATGGCCAGTCAGAGGTCATTGTGAAATAAAACTATGGAATAAAAATGAGCAGACTGTAGCTCTGCCCAGCAGATGCACTTCACTAATTTTGGATTTAAAAAAATCTTTATAAATAGCATCTGCTGGAAGCCTGTCAGTGTGGGATTTGCAGTCCAGCTAAAGCTGTCTGATGGATGCCAACATTAATGTTGGTGTATGTGTGTTTGAGTGTATCTGTGTTCATCCTTGAAAGTGAGTTGCCGGGAGGCTCGGTAAGAACATCTTTTAGTGGCTGCAGTGAGAGGAAATACAGAAAAAGTTACGAAGGAGGAAGAGGAGGAGGATTCAGAGTGCCTATCTTGTTTCCCTCTCTCTTCCTTTGCTCTCTCTTCCCTCGCTCTAATCTCACTCCCCAGGACGAACGTAAAAAACAGTGAAGATCATCTAAAGGGTGACTGTCACTATATATCAGTGGTCTGTAGACATTCCCTTAAGGGTCTACCTGCTGCATAAAAACTGAAAAAAAAAACACTGACCTTAGTAACCAGCGTCCTCCAACACAAACATGCTCTTTACAAGCAGAAACCTGAGTTCTGTTGTGTCTGACTTTGTAACCTGAGGGGAACGAAGAAATTACAGACAGTTTTAATTATTACAAATGAGCAGGTCTTGTTATGCAATCCTCTGATGGAAGATGCAATTACACATGTTTCTTCTGTTTTATTGTTTTTCATCTGAGAGCTTTTCTGAACATTAAAGGGACATTAAAAAATGTATGGATTTGTTCCAAAGCAAAGGTCAGACCAGACAAAACCAAAAAGTCTCAGCAGCTGCTTATAAGTTATGACTGACTAACTGATTTATGCACAAGTGATATGTACTTTAGTTGTTGTGCGGCGTGCAACTGAAAATCTCACACTGCTTTCTGC